>NC_143133.1:69775000-70400000 GCF_059928025.1 Delphinapterus leucas | reverse complement strand
ATATTTGAGAACATTTAATTGCCAGATTCTCTTTTAAGTTTAACTAGCACATACCAAACATATCCCAGGCCCCCAGTTGAAAAATACTTGTCAATACCCAGTCCATTTATACCAGTACTTCTTTTTACCCTTCAAAAACAGTGACATGGTCACCTCTGGATCTTTCAGGCATGAATCAGCCAGTTGGTGTTATCAATGTCGTTGGCTATCTCCTCCTTTTCTCCTTCCCATCATTTGCGCGTTCGACTGTTTACCCTGATCAACCATCCATCCATTTCTATTAGAAAGTATTAGAAGTTCTGGGAACACTTGTGGAAGGAAAGAAGGTACAAGCTAAAGCTATTGGTGCAAATGAAGCTTTGGATTCCCTGTGGATTTTGATCATGTCTTCTATTCTTGACCCCCTGAACAGCATGGATAATTTGGTATCTGAATATATGGGTAGCCACAAGTGACTGCTAAAAACGCGTCAAACTTTTCATGGCACGGTTCCAGGAGCAGCTCGTTAAGATTCCTGTCTCTGCTGGTGTGCTGTTCCTGAGCCCCAGGGGTGTGCAGACTTCTTGGTAGCTCCAGTCCCTTTCAGCGGGGTTGAGGCATGAGGCAGTGATCACAGACACCTGGCAGAATTACACAACTGTACACACACAATGTCAGAGAAAGAGCAAGAGCTAAAAAGATTCTGGTTTGGACCCAAATCACTAGTCATTTCACTTCATGAATAAAAGCGAGTGCCTTGTAAGCTTACATTATTTACAATGCTCGTATTTTTCAAACATCCACCCAAAAGCTGAGGACCACCACGCCACAGGGAACAGTTCCATGAACTATGTACAGAATTTACAAGGAAGTTTACATAATATTCTACATTCCATTAACAACTTGACCTCTGTGTTGACTGTTTGCTTTCAAGCAACAGATATTTTTGTTCGTTTTTCTGTCCTCCTCATCCCAGTAACTGCTGATGAACCAACATGAACAAATGCTTGCACATTCCTTTACCCTCCCTCCTGGGATAAATATTTGATTATATTTGTTTAGGGAAAAAAAAAAAACAACAACTGTGGCACATCACCCTTTGTAAAATACTATTAAAAATTGTCCATATAAGAAATCTTGGAGAGCTTTTCCTTCTAACATTATAAATAGATCTTTTGTTTGTTTGTTTCACTTGGCAAATTTTGACTGAGCTCTTTCTGAAGTGAATATTTATAAAGCAGTCATTGATTTTAGAAAGATGGGATTTGGTCAACATTTCTGTGTATTGTACGTAATGCTTTTTAAGGAAAGCCTATCCTTGGATCCATAAAACAAACTTTATTCTCTGCACCACATTTTCTCTTTGCATTTTCAAGATCCTTCACTGATTGTAACGGACAGTAAAGACGGTATATGTGAAAACACTTTAGTCAGCAGAACTACCAACGAGTCTGCTGTTTCTATTTGGCAATGGAGAGGATGGGGGCAACAATCCTGGATAATTCAAGCCAAAAATATGTCTTTACCTGGGTCTTGGCCTCACAAAGCTGGTGAGTGTAATGCACATGTCACCCCTGATATCTTAAGTCAAGAAACATGACTGGTTGGAATGAGTGTGAAGTCATCATTGGCAAATAAGTGACGGGATTTCTGCTGGGTCTCTACAGGTTAAGTCTAAGACTCAGTCTGTTTCACAGTTTATGAACACGGGGTCCCCTGGACATGACTGTGGCATAAGAGAGTGCGTCCGTGCAGTTTTCAGCCTCTGCTGCCGCTCTGTTAATACAGGAGATTATGGCTAAAAGAAGACAACCCCCAAATGGTTAAACAGTAACCCCTCTAAAATGTAGCGATCTGAATCTTTCAGGAACGGGGACCAGGTTGAGGGCACTTATGAATGTCTAGCAATTTTTATGTTTTATGTCATCAATTTGGGCAAGACAAGGTAGAGAGGCAGAGAAGGAAGGATTTTTTTCTGTGTACTGTTTAGCCTGGAACGAGATTGGGGAGGACTTGGCTAGGAGGTGCCGGAAGAAGGAAGTGAGGCCAGAGGTTATTAATTAGAAATATGGCAGCTTTTCCATTTTTCTGGCTGCCATTGCCTCTAAAACCAGAGCTATGTAACACAATTTGTGTAGTGCTAGCTGTGACTGTCTACATCCAGGAGGGTCTACAGTGACACCATTTCGTGCCTGATGGTAGATTCAGGCTTACTAAGTTTTACATTTTACAAAGGATAAAAGATGAGAATTCAAAACGTTCTTTTTCTCTCAGAGATGCTTTACATCTAAAACTACAAGCATCAAATTCTCTAGACTTTTAAGGCAAGATAATAATAAAAAAACTATGCTCAATCTTCTCCAAGAAGAATGATCTAAACAGGTAAATAAAGAGAAATTGTTTTGTTATGGAACACAGATCAACAGAGACTTTGTTTCTGATTTAGCATTTCATCCTTAAAAACTTTTAAAAGAGTTTTGACTTATTAATCCTTGTTAGGTATCAGCCAAAAGCCTCACTTCCTGCGTTCAAAATAAACGGCTACACAGTGGTTCCTGGGTAGTCACTGGGAATATTGACCTTACAATCACTGGTATGGCCACGTTCTAGTCTTATTTGGGCATTTCACGATGGAAAAGCATCTCACCCTGCCAAAGAACTAACTAAACAGAGTTTCGAAATGGATTGCTTCATCCCCAGAGGATGGAGATTTTCTTGACCAGGGAACTGTGATTATACAACTGAAAACTTAAATGAAATTTGGTTCCCATGCCCGATTCATTTCTCATAAAACCACTGAGATAATTTTTCCAGTTAAAGCAGGGTTTTTATATTCTTACTAACATACATTAGCTATAGCATAACCATGTATGTATTTGGGGGTTCTCTTTTCCTCTTGCTTTCTAAAAGAACACCTCATAACTCTCCTTGGGTTTATCTGTAGAAATTCAGCTTCCTCTTTTCAATTAAGTTTATAGTCTCTAGCAGCTGATGCTGTTGTAAACATGGGCCCTCATCACAGCCTTAGGGAGAAAGCCAGATCGTCACACAGAGGCAGTCATCCCTATTATTACCTCAACTCATATCACATCCACAGGTGAGGTCCCAAGTCGCCTTCATGACTGTTCGGCCAACTTTGGGTTTCACTCAGTCTTGAAAATGAACACACAGAATTCTTAAATGCTCAGGCTGAACACATACACAAAAATAACGAGGCTTTAATGACATAAAATGAGATGAATCTCGACTCTAGTTGGTTGGATATGGTTAGAATTGTGTGCTGGGCTCTTGAGGGATGCTCCTTGTATGATGAGCAAAGTAATCCATGAGCAGAGATAAGGCAGAAGCAGTAACGACTGTAGACAAGGGCTATACTTTCAGAGCTGTTGTAAATGTTTGAAGGCTCAGTGATGTTGTTGTTATTCTGTGGTTTTGCTGTTTTGAAGGTTTTCTTTAAAGTAGAAATCTGGCGTTGAAGGAGCATGATACCAAAATGGGTATATGTGCATTTCCTGAAGCATTCATTTCCTGTGTTGGAATGCAGAGCTCAGAGAGCAGAGGCATAACATGCTAGCTGAGGAACTAGCACTGTGCAGCTACCTTGTCACCATTAGATACTGCTCTCTGGAAGGCTAAGAAATATATACTATTTGATTAAAGATTTGGCAGTTCAGGTAACTGCCCAGGCACCCTTTTCACAGCACATAAATCTTGCCTTCCTCATGGAAAGGGCAATATTTTTCTCAAGCAAAAATTTCTTACCACCCTCTTCTTCAAAGCGCACCCACCGCCCCCCCCACCCCCGCCGTCTTTCTCTCAATCTCTCTAAAGGAGGAACGAGGGCAATGTGATGCCATGGCTTCATGACACAGCGTCAAGTGATTCCAGGCTGAGGAAGTAAGTTCAGCGCTGCTCATTTGAAAGAGCTTAAAGATGGTCACTGCCCCCCAAACTCCTTATACTTAACAAGAAAAGAAAAATGTTCCCAGTGGCTACCAGGTTGGATTCTAATGTTAATTTAAATCTGCCTGGAAGTCTGAGAAAGAAGCATTTTTCAGAATATCCAGCTTAAAGGTGAGGTGAAGATGGCAGATTGGGTTTGCACAACCTGGGGCAGCGCTTGCCAGTCTCCCCCTCTTCCTCCGTGGAGCTGGGACCCCCTCCTACAGTGGACCTGGGGCAGCTTGAGGGTGGAGGGGAGACTTCCTTCCTCTTCTAGGCTCCTTTTTGTTCTCCCTTCTTCCTGGAAATCTGTAACTTATCAATGGCTTTGTTTTGTCTTCTGAGATCCTGGAAATTGTGTTGTTTTTTGGCAGCATGAGATTGTTACAGTTGACCAGGAAGCCATGCACACAGAGAGCTGGGTCCTCTTTTCATTTTTACTTAAAAAATAATCAGTCAAATCCAGGGCGGCTAGAACTGCTAAAGATCTGCCTATCTAATTTCTCTCGTTGTGTGTATTTGTTTGTAAACATGGCAATTAACAGAGCTCTGAAAGAGCCAGTAACCTGGACCACAGTAGACTGGAAAAAAAAATAGAGTTTTTGTTTTTTTTTTGGAAGTAAACATGGTGCAGTAATAAAACTGATATGCAAGACCTAAAACCAATTGGATGACTGAATCTCTTACCTCAAAAAGCACAGCAGTACCGCTGCTGGGGACCTGTGGGATTAAAAACTAAGAGAAGAGGAAAGTAGTCGTTTAAGGAACCATGGGGACTGAACTTAGTGTACATAGTAAAGCCAATAAACGACGTTAAAAAGAGAAAAGGTGATGGGGAAGAACATTCGGGACCACTTGTCTATGGAATTCACATCAGTCAAGTCGGGGATTTTGACTTTGAGCTGCGAGGCGCGCCTGCGGAGGCGCCCCTTGCTGTGGGCGCCGTGCCGGTCCAGCGCGCGCCCGTACGCCTCGCGGCTGCTCAGCGGCTTGCGGTACTGGATGCTGGCGCTGTCGTACGAGTACATGGTGGCCTTGGGGTCGCTCCCGCCCGTGAGCACTTCCGAGCCGCTAGTCTCGTTCCTGATCTCCAGGGTGCTGAGGAGAATGTTGCCGTGGGCGTCCACCTGACGGAGAAAAGAGGGGCTCAGGCACAGCTGCCCGGACGTTCGCTCGTTTTGGTTAACCTGTAACTGTTGATACTGCGTGGCACTCAATACACACCGTCTTGCTAGACATCTGGCTCTGTGCGCCTCCTGGACATCTATCTACCTGCCTATCTATCATCTATCTATCTACCAGCTATGTATCGAATCCATCATCTATCAATCCGTCTAATCTACTGTTTATCTATGATCTAATCTATCATCTAATTTACCATCCATCTATCATTTACCTAATCTAATCCATCCATCCATCTATTCATCCATCCACCATTTATCTCCACTCACAAAACAGTATGTGTAGTATATTATTAAATATATAATTTTATATATGTAAAATATGTAATTTTTGTTTTTAAAAATTTTTGTTTTTAAAAACCATTTATCGAAGCCATATAAATACATTACATATATACATATATTTTGTAACAAAAATGCCATAGGTATTTGAAAAAATAGCATATATATGTTTATATACATGGCATTTTTTCTTGTTACAAAGTGATACATGGAAACATTCAAAACTATAAACAATCAGGAAACAAAAAATAAAAAATAATTTCACCTTCATTGTCGATTATTTTTAATATCTTGCTAAACTTCCAGTCTTTTTTTTATTCATATATACTTAAAAACACAGACTCACCTAGTATATTTTGCTTTGCAATCTGCTTTTGTCAGTTAATAGTATAGCCTGGTCATCTTTCCACATTAATAAATATTCCTCTGTGACAGCGTGTGTTCATAGATTATATGGATAAACCATAATTGAATCAATCTATTTTTAGATGTTAAGGCTTGCTTTACTGTTATACTCTTAAATAAACAGGCCTGCAAAGAAAACCTTTTAGCTAAGTCTTTGTGCATATCCATAGTTATTTCCTCTGGCTAACTTGCCAGAAGTGTGATGGGTGCATGGGTTGAAAGGACATGCCTGGCTGTACTTTGACTTTTGTGTCTCCACTGTTGTTCACTGTTGCTTCCTACCATTCCAGTGATACCTAGCCCAGGTTTCCTGGTTTTTCTCTATGCTATGCCCAGATAAACACTTCTGGAACTATAGGAATCGTGAGCACCTTTGGCCTATGATGTGGCTTTAACTTCAAGCTGATCTCCTTTGCATCTGGTTTACCTGGAGGGGACATGGCTCATTCATACACATGAATTTGAAATACTTCCAAGGACAATACAGGCAGCTGTGTTTAAATTTAGAGTTATTAGCACAGTGCCCGACTTACAGTCCGTGCTTTTAAATGCTTTCTAATGACACTGATCTCAGTAAACCCTTGTTGAAAGCCGTAGGTTTGGGTAGGCAAGCAAAGAACATGGTGACAAAGAGAGAGCTAGAGAAAAGCTTGGGAAGAGGCAAAGACAAATGAGAGAAAGAAAAGATAACTAAGATTTGTTGCGTGTCCATCATCTGCCTAGCATTATGGTAGATGCTTCACGTATATTACTTGTTTAACACTTACAACAACAAACCACCTCCAGTTTACGCCCCAGTAAGTGCCAGACCTGAGATTACCACCCATGTCTTGTCTGATTCAATGCCCATGTGCTTTTTACTAAGAATGAACCACTTCACAGTCCTCGGCCATCGTCACATCCTGCAGTGAATTTAGTGATGCAGTTGATAGCTTTAAGCTTCAAGTTGGTTGGAGAAAGAAATGGTGACTGAATCTGGCCTCTGGCTCTCCATTCTCACCTAACATCATTTCCCTTTGTGAAGCATTTTGCTGTAGTCTAACTAGGCTACCCACTGTGCCCTCACTTGGGACATCTATTGGCTTCTTTATTCAAGGAGTTATTATTAATTTTTGTTACTGTTGTTAGTAACTACTATTTATCGAATCCTACTGTGTAATTTATCAGTTATTTTTCAGACACTATGAAATCTATAATATTATCCTAGTTCAGCAGATGGGGAAGCCGAGGCTCAGACAGGTTAAGTAAATTGCCTAAGATTTAACAAATAATAAGTACCCAATTTGGAATTCAAACATAGGATACTCTTTGTCTCAAGTATCATTTATTTCCTCTTTGCACGTTAACCAATATGTTTTCAAGGCTCAATTTAACATTTTACTTCCTCTGTGTACCTGTGTACCTTCCCTGATCATAGTGACCTCAAGAATTTTCTCTCTCTCCAAACCTTTATTGACACTTACTATGAGCCAGCTACAGTGCTAGTTGTCAAGGATGTGTGTGTGTGTGTGTGTATATATATATGTATAATATAGTGTAAATCTATGGTTAAAAATGTCATGCATATGGAAGTTTATGTTACTAAAGAGGACAGTAGGGTTGAAGTGACAAGGAGCAAAGTCCTGGATTCATTAGAGACGGGACAAGTTAAGTTAGAAGATTAGGTGATGCATGTGATTTGCTAGGTACTGTGGAACAGTCAAGAGAATCCTCGAACATGGATTTTGTCCTTGAGATAATAGTCTCCTTAGAGATACAAGAATATGACATAATATTGAAAGTGACAAGACTTTTAACCAAATGCTAAATGATACAGTATAGACCATGATTGGGGTGCATAAAAGTGAGAAATCATTGGGATTCATAGAAGGCTTCATGAGGAGGTGGGGCTTGTACTGAATCTTAAAGGATGGGTAGAGGATAGAACACAGGATTGGGAGTTGAAATCTGCATTCTCATCCTGGTTTTGTTATTAACTCAGTTTCATCATCCATAAATGAAAGGCTTTCACTAGGTAATCTCAAGGGCTTGTTTCTAATTTTTGACAGATTTTGCTTATGGAGAATATTCCAGGCAGAAGAAAATACTTGTAAAACGGAATCACTTGATCTGTACTGTATGCATCATTAAGAAATCCCTCTTAAGTAAACAAGTTGCTAGAATTTAGAATTAGCCAATGAAGCATAGAGATGCTCCTCATTAAGGAGAAGTCATGACAAACAAGGTACATTTTATTAAGATATTTTGGTTAACCTTGGTGCAGGCTCAGAGGTACTTATAAATTGCATGAAGTTTATTAGTTTGTGCAAATCCCTCTAAATATTCTGTCATCGACCAGAAATCATAGCTTTAAATGGTTTGACATGTAAAATAATGAATCCCTTTCTGCAGCTACCCATGAAAGCTGATTTCATTACTGTATAGTTAAATTAACACTACCGTGTTCTTTATTTGGAAAAATAAGGAATGTCTTACAACTGTTATTGCCCATCTTCATTCTCTCTCCTACATAGTCTAGGACCTTTCCTAAAAGCTGGTGTTACAGGGTGTGTGTGTGTGTGTGTGATTTTGTGTGTGTGATGGTGTGCACAAGCATTTCTTCAGAGGTATGAAATTTCGTCCTCCGCCCTCCAAGATTTTGCTGCCTGGTGAGGTGGGTGTGTAGTAACCACATCACTGCTGACACCAGCAAGTTTCTGGTTGGCTTCTCCTTAACCCCTGCCCTTAGGAGAAGAGTAGCTTTCCCTTTGCCTCAGCCATATAAGGACACCCAGGGGATCCTGATATCCACAATCAGCACAGCTTTCCCAAAATAATATCCACGGGGAAAGCGGCCAGTGTGTCTTCGCGTCTTCAGAAGCAGCAAGGAGCCATGCTGGGCATTGCTTCAGCACCTGCAGTGGTGACGCTGCCTCATTGAACAAGGAAATATTGACATCTGAGTTGGGCATGATCCAGACATCGAAGATTTTCAAATCTTGAAACAGAAGGAAGTGAGGCAAATGAAAATGTTGACACACTGGAATTCTAGGGCAGACACAGCCTAACAGATTTCCTGAAGCGTTGCTGATTTTGGAATAACTGTTCAGTGAGATAATCATTCCCCACCCCTCATACTGCCGTAGAGGAAGAGACCTGCCACTCCAGTTCCCCGGGAGACAAGCTCCGGGAGGAACACTTCAAGCTCTTTCACTGCTCGCCACTGACCTATCTTATGGGCACAATTGGAAGGAGGCGGGCATATGTGGCTCTGAGCCTCCTGGACTCTTCTCTCCCTCTGATCTGCCACCAGAGAAGGTGCAATCCATTTAGGGCCGTGCATGTTGAATCCACTGCTTTGGTGGGTAAAGCCTGTGGTTGTTCAGGGTTCTGGTGATTGGGGAGGTAAGTCTGTCTAATATTGGGGGGTAATGACTTAATTATATGACCACGTAATCCTCAAACCAACACCACGGATTCTCTTTTAAGTTTAGAGCATCACTCAACCTAAATTTAGAGAAAAATGAGTATAATTATTATTAAGGCTTCAGGAGCGCCAATAAATAATGCTTTCTCTTCCCCTTCAGATAGATGATCAACGTGCAAGATGTCTAATAAAGGGGAGCAGAGAACGTGGCTTTAGATCTGCAGCCCCAAGGGCTTGCTAATCTTTCATCCTCAGCCCACTTCCTATTAGACAGGTATATTCATGGGTTACAAGAGGTAATTTTAGGTGTAGAATGGATAAGTGTTAAAACGTTAACAGTTCATTCATTCCCTCACTCATTTATTTAGTAAGTGTTGTGCCTACTCTGTGTCAAGCACTGTCTCCGACACTGATGAAGGAATCAGCCTCTCCACGAGCAATAGGACGTCATGTCCCATGTTTTAGAATTTCAGGGATCTCAGTTAATAAAGCTCCTTAATCTTGTACACTCTCGGGTACAAACCCTGTGACTGCTCCCGTCTCCTACTGGTTCTAAATGTTTTACTGGACAAATACTGTGACCTCTTTCAAACTCAGGTTGTTAAGTTCTCTTTCTAACAGACTTTTTGAAATGCTTTCACTTGTGACCATGGGATCTGCCTTCTCACTGCCTGCTGAGTCTTTCTCTCATCTTCCTCCTGAAGGTCCCTCCTGAAGATACTCCTGACCACAGGCGAATCTTGGACGGGCTCACATATGAGGGCGCACCTGGGATTTCACTGCATAAAGACCTGAGATGGGGAGAGACAGCTTCTGGCTGGTGAACCCTCTCTTTCTTTCCTGCAGTACAGTGGTTCTCAATCACAATATCTTGCTTTCAACTTCTGAGAATGCAACAGTCTTGGGAAGATAACAGTGAACAAAAGAGATACAGTTCTTGAGTTGGCGCTTATACATTCTTACAGAGGAAACGGGGAATACCCTCTTTCCCCATAAAGTTTGTTTTTAAAAATTGAGTAGCATTATGAAGAAAATGAAACAGTGGTACCCTCTTTCCCCATAAAGTTTGTTTGCCTATACATGGATGTTTAAAGGCATCTCATTCTTCAAATGGCCAGAGCAGAACTTTTGATCCTCTCTCTTCTTATCCAACTGGTTCCTCCCCAAAATGTCCCACTAGAGTGTCGCTCCAGGAGGGCAGGGACTTTGTCTTATCCATTACTTCCCAAGACCTGAGAAAAGTGCTTGGCACTTATAGGAGCAGTCAGTAAATATCTACTGAATGAATGAATGATAGTACAGGGGGTAAAAAGGCATGGTGGTTAATTTTATGTGTCAACTTGGCTAGTCTATGGTGCCCAGTTATTTGGTCAAGCGCTAGTCTAGATGTCGCTGTGAAGGTATTTTGTAGATGTGATTGACATTTTCAATCAGCTACTGTAAGTAGAGGAGATTCAGCCCGATGATCTGCATGGCCTCATCCTAACCCTTAAAAGTCTTAAGAGCAAAAACTGAAGTTTCTCAGAAAAGAAATTCTGTCTCAGGCCTGAAACAGAAATCCCGCCTGAGTTTTCAGCACACTCTACAGATTTTGGACTTGCTTTCTTTACAGCCGCACGAGACAGTTCCTTAAAATAAATATCTTCTCGCGTGTATGTTGGTTCTGTTTCTGTTGGTTCCATTGGAGAATGCTGACTGATACAAAGGGGATGGCAAAAATCAGGAGGGTGACTAAAGCCCAGGAAACACTGACATGCTGGCTGTATTTCTTCCCTCTGTAGAAACCCCAGGTGAATGTATACGTTTGTTTTCTAGTTTGGGTTTCACTTCTCTCCCACCCGTCCTGTCTCATTCACCCTCCCCTTCTCTCTGCCTCCAAAATACCCAAAGAATGCCTTAGGCTGTGAAAAATGCTGTCACTCACTGAACTGAACTCTTCTGGATATTTTCAATCAGGAAATATACCAGAACTCATTTCAGTGTAATTGGAATAAAATATAATCTAGTTGTCAGTGGCAGTTTTAAAACCCTGTTAAGAAGTACCTCTGGGCTCAATCTACTTTGCAAACAGAAAGTGATTTCCTTACTGTTAACCAATTCAGTTAGATCCCCATTAACTGAGTGCTTCTGAAGTACAGAGCAGGAAGCCAAGTGAAGTGATGCTGGCCATGGAACGGGCTGTCCCTCCAGAAGCCTACAGTCGAATGAATGAAGCTGTCCAGTGTGCTCAGCTGCCTTCACCTGCAGAGCACAGAGAGCCACACAGCCACAACCTCCATCTGCGCATCCCGCTCCTGTAACGAACCGCATTTGTGATGTCGCTGTCAGTCATTAGCTCTCAATGACTCACGCACATACGGCCAGCTTATCTTTGATAAAGGAGGCAAGAATATACAATGGAGAAAAGACAGCCTCTTCAATAAGTGGTGCTGGGAAAACTGGACAGCTACATGTAAAAGAATGAAATTACAACACTCCTTAACGCCATACACAAAAATAAAATGGGTTAAAGACCTAAATGTAAGGCCAGACACTATAGAACTCTTAGAGGAAAACATAGGCAGAACACTCTATGACATAAATCACAGCAAGATCTTTTTTGACCCACGTCCTAGAGAAATGGAAATAAAAACAAAAATAAACAAATGGGACCTAATGAAACTTCAAAGCTTTTGCACAGCAAAGGAAACCATAAACAAGATGAAAAGGCAACCCTCAGAATGGGAGAAAATATTTTCAAGTGAAGCAACTGACAAAGGATTAATCTCCAAAATTTACAAGCAGCTCATGCAGCTCAATATCAAAAAAAAAACAACCCAATCGAAAAATGGGCAGAGGACCTAAATAGACATTTCTCCAAAGACGATATACAGATTGCCAACAAACACATGAAAGGAAGCTCAACATCCCTAATCATTAGAGGAATGCAAATCAAAACTACACTGAGGTATCACCTCACACCAGTTAGAAAGGGCATCATCAGAAAATCTACAAACAACAAATGCTGGAGAGGGTGTGGAGAAAAGGGAACCCTCTTGCACTGTTGGTGGGCATGTAAATTGATACTGCCACTATGGAGAACAGTATGGAGGTTCCTTAAAAAACTAAAAGTAGAACTACCATACAACCCAGCATTCCCACTACTGGGCATATACCCTGAGAAAACCATAATTCAAAAAGAGTCACGTACCACAATGTTCATTGCAGCACTATTTACAATAGCCAAGACATGGAAGCAACCTAAGTGTCCATCGACAGATGAATGGATTAAGAAGAGGTGGCACATATATACAACGGAATACTACTCAGCCATTAAAAAGAAATGAAACTGAGTTATTTGTAGTGAGGTGGAGGCTAGTGACTGTCATACAGAGTGAAATAAGTCAGAAAGAGAAAAACAAATACCGTATGCTAACACGTGTATATAGAATCTACAAAAATAAATTGTTCTGAAGAACCTAGGGGCAGGACAGGAATAAAGATGCAGACGTAGAGAATGGACTTGAGGATACGGGGAGGGGGAAGGGTAAGCTGGGACAAAGTGAGAGAGTAGCATTGATATATATAAACTACCAAATGTAAAACAGATAGCTAGTGGGAAGCAGCCGCATAGCACAGGGAGATCAGCTAGGTGCTTTGTGACGACCTAGAGGGGTGGGATAGGGAGGGTGGGAGGGAGGGAGATGCAAGAGGGAAGAGATATGGGGACATATGTATATGTATAACTGATTCACTTTGTTATACAGCAGAAACGAACACACCATTGTAAAACAATTATATTCCAATAAAGATGTTAAAAAAAAAAAAGATGACAAGATATGCTCTCTGATGACATTGTTTGAACATCTGGGTATAGCCTCATGTGAAATTACAATCTTTGCTGGACCTTTTAGTTGTGTGGGCCAAAGAACTCCCCCGCCCCTCTTTTTTTTTAAGCTAGTTAGATTTTATTAAGCCAGTAAGTTAGATTTCTCTCTCATTCACAAAAGAATCCTATCTTTTTGAGTATAGAAGAAATTGGAGACTAGATGCCAGAAAGAAGATGAGAGAGAGAGAGAGAGAGAGATTTTGAGATGCCTGGAAAGGAAAATTAGATTCTTACGTTGCTGAAGGCCCCGAAGATTAGCTAAATTAAGCCACAGCTAGAGAACAAAACATGGACCAAGCCAGATTTGGGCAGGGGTTTGAGGGCTAAAGAAGTTCATCAACTGTTAACACAGGTGGTCATTAGAAATCAGAGGCCCTGCCTGGATTTCTCCAGAATCCAAGATACTAAGTCAGAATGGTTAAAGTTTCATTAAAGGCTGATGGCAAGACAGTGATGTGGGGCGGAGCCCAGGCTCAAAGGCTAATATGCGTATCAAGCTGTTCCAAGCTAGACCTGAGAGAGCTGTTTACATTTATGAAGACTGTTTTCACACACATTTTGTATCCTGGAATTAATCACAATACAGAGTTTAGTTACATTTAGAAAGTTGTCTGAAGGTATAGAGGATTCACCATAGAGAATAGGAATGGGAGGAAAAGAGGCCAGATTACAGTATCAACATCTGGTTCTGAAGGGAAAAATTCTTTCTTGACTTTTGGGGTTCCAACTGCCCATCGGGTATGACTCTTCAGCAGGTTTCACCAGTGTCCCCCATGACTTAGAATGATGTTGAGTCAGTCTCTGGTCAGAGACCACCCATGCAACCATTCTATCTTAGGTGGATCTATTTGCAAATGGGCAGGCATTGTGGCCAGCAGATACAACTATTTGTTCCAGCTTAGTACAAAACTGGCCCCAAAGTAGCTTACTTACAGCTTAGTTGTACTGAGTAATCTATCTTTCAAAACTCTAAATACCATCTCTAGCTTCAAATGATACCTGAGGGTTTTATGAATCTATTGTCTTTATCATGTTGGAGGTTGAAACTCTCCTAATGTCTGGATTGAGCACCTGTACTCATATAAAAAGATACTTCAGTGCAGTGGTGGAAATATAAATCAAGACAAAGCAAGCACTTCTGAAGCTTCAGTATAGATACCCTTGACAATACTGCCCAGCCAAGGCTATCAGAGTAATGTGTGATAAATGATCAATGCCACTCTATGCACCAGGGTACCAAGCCCGATATTAGGGATCCCTCAAATAAAAATTGTCTGGGACCAACCAGAACATATATGTCATTTGAATTCAACTGTTTATAAACATCTAAAAGGAAAGGGGAGGATCATCTAACCATTATAGTAAAGAAAAAATATAATATTTTCTATTTCTTAAATTTAACCAGAGGGTAACATTTTTAAATACCACTTAGGTTACATCATTAACTTCACTGCTGGAGGTGATGCGCTGAACAGATGAAGTGATACACTTGCTTTGTTACTGACACATTGTCTGCCTGAGCCCCTGGTTTTAGAATAGGATAAGGAAGTCAGGAACTGGAAAACCTAAGCAGCTACAGGCATGATTATAATTTCCTTGAGATAGTACTGGTCTATTATTATTCCGTCTAAATATGAAGAAGTTTATAAAAACTTACAGCATGTTTTGGAGACTGTATTTATCTGGTGCTATATCACTGTGATTCAGAAAGAATAACAGAGGTTGATAGAAAGTATGCTTGAAAACATGTCAAAAATCAAAGCGATAGAAAGAGTAAGTAAGTTTGGAGCAGAAGCTAAAATGGACTGTAGATAGTCTCCTTTTCTTACTTACTATGAATACATAAGAATTTTATAAAACATTGTGATGTAACACTCAATACCTTGTGTGGTATCTAAGAACTCACCTTGAATGAAAAAGGCCTCTCTAGCAGTCATTCATTCAAAAAGTTCCTGTTTGGTATTTTCTCAGTTCTAGCCACCAAGGAAAGAACAATAAACATAATAGACAAGGACCCTGGTGCCTATCTTTGGGAAGCTTGGAGATTAGCAGAGAGATAGAGGTTACAAAAATAATTACACAAATAAAATAATTACACATATACTCTATATTGTGGTAAGTCCTAAGGTGGAAAAGCACAGGATGTCATGAGAACAAATCACAAGGGTACAAAATATAAATCAACAGACATGTCAGTTAAGGCATTCCTGAGTTAGTAGCAATTATGGTAAGAACTGGAGCAATGGAAAGATTGAGAAGGCCAATATTACCTTCAATCATACTAATTTTTTCTTCTGTGGTATGAAATCTGATTCTAATCCATCTAATAAAATTTTCAATTCTATGATTTCCACTGGCTCTTGTTTATAGTCTCAAATCCTAGTCTGATACTTCCCATCTCTTCATATATTATGTTAATCTTTTCCTATGGACTTTATTTTAAGCTGGTTTTTTTTTTTGTTCTTTTTTTGTTTTTGTTTTTGTTTTTGTGGTACGCGGGCCTCTCACTGTTGTGGCCTCTCCCGTTGCGGAGCACAGGCTCCGGACGCACAGGCTCAGCGACCATGGCTCACGGGCCCAGCCGCTCCGCGGCATGTGGGATCTTCCCGGACCGGGGCACGAACCCGTGTCCCCTGCATTGGCAGGCAGACTCTCAACCACTGCGCCACCAGGGAAGCCCCCTTAAAGTACTTTTAAAGCTGGTATGGCTACGATCAGATAATAGGAAGCTTCAACCTTTCTTCAGGATAAATGCTGTCCTGTCTTATTTTATAATCCATTCATAATTTTCTTTCCAGCCAGATCAGAAGTTTCTCAAGGGCAAGTATCATGCCTACTCCTTTTCCCATGGCATTAAGCATAGTGTTTTATACAAGAGTATACATTTATTTGAGTGTGTTGCTTTGAATTTTGCCCATTTGGTTGAATCTGTATGTTTTCCTCATTTGTAATTTTCTAATGACCTGACAGTGTTTGCCAAATTTTGATATCCTACTAAAGAGCATGAAGAAACACCTTGAAGATTCATTATTTGACTTCTGCCTGATTCTCCAGCCACAACTCAAATTATTCTCTTTCTCCCTCACTTCCTATGTTCTTGCTGCATTGGTCTTCTCTCAGTACTTTAACATGTCACACAATTCTTTGCCTAGAATGGACATGGCATGGTTGCTGCTTCCATCACATAGGTGTCAGATCAAATGGTAATTCCTCAAAGAGGTCTTCCTGATCACCTGATCAAAGTTCCCTGTTCCCTTGAACCTGACCCCACACATTCTCTTGCCCATTACTCTGTTTTACTTTCTTTGTAGCACTTCCTATTACCTGAAATTATGCTCTCGATACTTGCTTGTTTACTGCCTGTCTTCCCACGTTAGCATCTAAACTCCATCATTTAGAGCAGTACCCCCAATGCTCAGAATCGTGAATGAATATTTGAGTCGTTACCCTGTGTGCCATCTTGAAAACAATTTGTCTTGGCTCCAGTATTTCAACGCACATAATTGTCAAATGATTTCAGTGAAAAATGCCACAGAAGTAGAGACTATAGGGATTTTTAAAAAGAATAAACAAAGCATTATTTTAATGCACAGTGAGAACACAGGTCATAAGATCTACCAGTGAAAAGCAAAGGAAAAATACTGACAATGTCTTGTATATGATAATAGCTAATACTTATTGAGTTCTTACTATGCACTAGGTATTGTTCCAAATAATAGACTTTAAAAGAAGTAACAAAACTCATTTAGTCCTTATGATAACTGAGAGATAGGTATACTATAGTAATCTCCATTTTATGGTTGATGACACTGGGAGCAGAGGTTAGATAAGGAGTTACACAGGTTGATTTGCCTGAAGTTCTAAAGCCAGTAAGTGGCAGACCTGGGAATTAAATCCAAGCAGTTTGATTCCATTCTGTGGTTGTAACCACCGTGCTATAATGCCTCATTGCCACTTAGGAGTAAGAGTTTGTTCACTTTAGTTCTCTCATTTGTTTATTAAGTAGGTCTGGAATTATTCTTTTGTGTATAGTTTCACAACTATATAATTTAAAATAAAGAATAATGGACTTAGGGTTGAGTTGCAGGCCCAGGTATGTTATTAAGCTATGTAAACTTCAACCTAACATCTTCAATTGTCAATTTTCAAATATGTGAAATGAAGGGTGGTTGGAGCCTTATTAAAGATAAACTAGTATTTCATAATTTTTTTCTGTTATGAGAGCCCTGGGCACGATGCTGCTGCTGAATTTCAGAAGAAGATTGTTGAGAATATTTAATATATTACCTGGACTTTATTCATCTCCAGTTTGTTCTTCTCATTAGCGCTCTGGTCTTGTTTGCCAGCTCCTTTTTTCTGAGGGCCTTTTCCAAAGAAGATGTAATTTACAAAGGCATATTCCAGCAAAGCCAGGAACACGAACACAAAGCAACCCATCAGGTAAATATCAATTGCTTTGACATAAGGGATCTTTGGCAGGGTCTCCCTGAGGTGAGTGCTGATGGTTGTCATTGTCAGCACTGTGGTGATTCCTATGAAACAGAAAGACACAGCTTAGCTGAACGCACTTGTTAAGTTCCCTTTTCAAGACTGAGAGGACAGATGCCGATCTCTTGTTGGTGCTCCAGAATGATGGCAGTAATGCAATAAACCACAGGGCAAAAAGGGCAGACAATTTGAAAGACAAAGCTGCAGGCTCCCTACGTAGTCCATAAATAAATCATAAAATGGGATGCGCTGTGAGTGTTGGGTTGAAAACTGTTTTTTTAAAAAAATAATGCACAAAGGAAAAAGAAAAGTAGATGCAAATATTAAAATCTCATTGACATGCCCACTGCTTACTGTCAAATGTTCTTCATTCTGCTACGTGCCACCTCCTTCTTTCCTTCCTTCTCTCAGCGTCTCTGTCACGTCCCTCCTAAATCTGTCCTTGTAATACTAATCACCACAGCAGTCACTACCGAACTGAAAGTTGGTGACCAGTTTGAGGAGACCTATTTCATTGCATGCAACTGTAATACACACAGGTCACAGGGTCAGTATGGTCTTTTAAAATTATAATGCATCATTCATAGTGAGTCAACATGAAAAGAAGAAACAAATAAGAAAGTTCATGACTTGCATCAAGTATTTGATATATGTATTTTAAAATATAACATAATCTTATTGCTGTTTTTTTTCTTTTTCAAATATTACCTCTAGTTCCTTGATTCCAGAGACTAGAATGAATTAGTGCCCCGGAGTCAGGAAAAGACTTCCTAAAAATTCAACTTGTTAAAGAAATTTAAGAGTGTAGTCTTTTTAAAAGGAAGATTCTGCTTTGTTTACTTTGTTAAATATGGCATTCTTAACAATATAATGTTTGTGTGTCTGTATAATATTTTGTGTTGATTATGGTGATTAAATGATAATTGGGAAAAATAGGAAGTGATACTTATATCTAATACTAAACTCTGCTGTAATACTAATATTACACATTTGTATAGTGTTTTTGAAGTTTTAAACACTTACAGCTATGAATTATATGGCTGTCATAACAGCCTGCTGAGTGTGATAAGGCAGGTATATAATTCCCAGTTTATAGCTGAGTAAACAGAAACTCTGAGATTAGTTATTTTGCTGTAGATCACCCAGCTAGGGGCAAAAAGCAAGGAGGTATGAAGCAAAGGTATTTAAAATAAAAGCAGAGAGATGAAAAAGTAAAACGTGAAACTTGACGGAGGTCCTTAAAAATAAAGATAGGAAATGTGAAATGGATATTAAAGACAAAGGAGAACTGGCAAAGGGAATGGAAGTTAGAAAATGAAAAGGGAAGAAAATAGTTTAGCACTCATTTGCCAGCCAGATTATTCTATTTAGATTCCCTGATTTGACTACTAAACTTGAGGAGAACAGATAAAGTAGGAAGTCTGAACTACCATACAAAAGGTTAAAATAGTTTAGATCAGTGATAAATTTAAATGTCTGGACTGATATTAAATGCCATCATGAGTGGTGCTATTTATTTCTTTGAATAAAATTTTAAATTTCCCCTAATATAATTCTACCTAATGTTCTGTACAGAAGCAATAATTCATTAAAATCTACTAATTCCACTTCTGCTTCTACTCCTTGGCTTAAATTTTTTAAGCAAGAAGGGCTAGTAAGTAAGTGTCTTTTTCACTTAGATAAGGTTTTAAATACCTTGGGTTTTACATTTCAAAGAACAGGTTTATTCAGCATTTGCATAGGCTGACACCTCTAATCAAAATATTATTAGCTTTGAGGATAGATGCGTAAAGAGAACCACAATTCATGACCTTGATAGTTCATATTCCCTGCTGTAGACACTGTCCGATGTTTTTTCTTTAACCACAGCATATACACATATTCAAATAATATGTGCAGATACATGTGTATGGTATGATAAATTATTTGTCTACTTTCCTTAGTCTTGTAATGTTCAAAGGTTGATAAGGGGCTGCCCACACTTGACTTTGTGAACCTTATATACTCAACCAATAGAGATGAGCTGTAGAGTTGACAATTAGTCTAGGGGTGAAAGGGTATGCTGATCATCTAATCCAGTTCCGTAGTCTCAGAAGAGAAGAGCTGTATATGTTAGCTTAGTAATAAATGATGTTCTTTTGCATATGTGTGTGTGTGTGTGTGTCTGTAAATAAGCCCCAGAAAGTGATAACTGAAATGGCTCTAGGGTCAAATACGAGGTAGACCCACACATACCCAGATACATCAGACAGACCTTACATATTCTAACTTTCCAAGGAATCCTTTAAAATCTCAAATATAGCCTTTTAGCTTACAGCAATTACTCAACCATGGCAAGATTAGTTCTGAATTCTGTTTTGCTGGGAAGGAAACCATTTTTTATTCTGTCCTGATCACAGATCATTAATATAGCTGATGAATTGTCTGTGCCTTATTCAAGTAGAAGGAGCTCTATTTAAGGGAGACAGAGCAATACAATTTAACTATAGTTAATATTTGAAAGATAATTTTGACATGGCTTGTTAATGGTCACAAGGTTTAGCTTTCTCCAAATCCATTTGAGAATAATGCAATAATGTTCTCCACTGTAAAGAGAAGGAACCAAAGAAGAAATCACAAAGTTAGTAAAATATTAGTGTAATGAGAATTTTAAAATATTCTCTAAGAAGCACTTATATAGTGTTGAATGTACTCCAAGATTTGTGTTTTATTTTGGTAAAATGATAAAAAGATATTACGTTGTAAAACATTCACCCCTGTAAGTGCTTACACATAGATATTTTATTATCCAGCACTCTTACGGTAATCTCATTCTCTGCCTCTCTGTGAGAGACACCCTGGCCTGTAATTCTTATCATTGGTTGTTGTTTGACGTTAAATCCCACCAGCTCTCTGTAGTGCTGGGAATGCATTACCTAGTGCGACTCTGGCTGCAGAGGCATCATAGTTGATCCAAAACGACACCCAGGACAGAATTGTAATCAGTGTGGAAGGCATGTAGGTTTGCAAAATGAAGTAACCAATGTTTCTCTTTAGACGAAAACTTAGTGACAGTCGTGGATATGCCCCTGAGTGAAAAAAGAAAAGAAAAGAAAAGAAAATCAGATGGTCATTTGGTGGGAGCCATCTCCTTTCTCATCATCGCTAGTTCATTTTGGGGGAAACATCCTCACCTGTTGTGAACTCCACCTTCTTGGACACCATCTTATAGTCAACAATTGAAAACTGAGGAAGCTCAATTTTATTCACTCCTGTTACTGCTCCTTCTCCTCCATTCCAGTAAAACTCAATGTCATCCGTGGTGTAGCCATCTGAAACCAGGAAACAGCAGAGTTAAACAGAATTCAGTTGGCCTAGAAATTCATTTTGAAGACAGTTGGGGATCTGGAGAGAAATTTCCCAGCAATTGATGATAAGATGTTTTTGCTTTAAATTGGGATAACATAAGAGGCTTCATGTTGAGTGCTGTTTCTGACAGGCTGGTTGTGGCTGCCTTGAGAAGATGGATATACTTGGCTTTACTGAACATAACCTCTGTGATCATTCAGTGATATCTGATATCACCGCTGCATATTTATTCTCATTGTGTCCACTAATGGGCACTCTTCGGTTAGATTGAGGGATGCCTGAATTCTAGGTGCCTCGGCATAGATTTTGACTGTGTGTTATTTAACAACAACAAGTATAATAACTGAGCACATATTTGTTAAAAGGGGAACAGAAAGGATAAAGGGATGGAGTATAATAAAAGATCAAATTAGTACGGACCCATTAAATGATCAAGACATTCAAAGAAGAGTATACATTTTTCAAAGAAAATTAGGTAAGCTTCTCTTTATAGCCTTTGATTATAGCTAATATATAGGTGAAAATTTTAGTAAATATGTGAATTTTTGATCATATTGTTATATCTTAATACTTATGTTAGTGAGGTTTAAGTAATTTAAGGCAAATGTGTAGAGGATTGTAGATTGTGGTAGAAGGATCTATCTTGAAATCTATTCCCCCTTCCAGTTCTGCTCCCAATTGCCATGGATCTGCTTGGGTTATGGTCATACATCAGAGTAGCTTGCATTAAAAAAATGTATTAATATATTAAAAAATCTAAAAATCATTTAAAACATATAGAAGGCTTTATATTTGTATCTTTCTATCTGCTAGAGACAAAAAAAGATCTTTCTAAGGTTATTTTCTATTTTTATTGACCTCAAATAAAAAAGCATCAAATCCTTTTCCATTAGAATTACTAGGGCTTATGTTTCAAAAGTAACCATATAATGTAGTAGATATTTTACCTACTAACTTTTGATTAAGCCAGAAACATTTTCTCAGAGATAAAGAGTAATATATTTAAGATTTAGAAGTTGAATGCCAAGTGCCAAAGAATCACCATCAACATATCGCTGAAAGAAAATTTAAGGTCTTCTTCATTTTTATTTTGAGGGGAAATAAAATTATCTTTACTTTATTGTCTTAAACACTTCTAGCTTCTCTTCAAAAAGCTCTTTTCTTTTTTTGTTTTTTTTGTTTTTGTTTTTTTTGCGGTACGCGGGCCTCTCACTGTTGTGGCCTTTCCCGTTGCGGAGCACAGGCTCTGGACGCGCAGGCTCAGCGGCCACGGCTCACGGGCCCAGCCGCTCTGCGGCATGTGGGATCTTCCCGGACCGGGGCACGAACCCGTGTCCCCTGCATTGGCAGGCGGACTCTCAACCACTGCGCCACCAGGGAAGCCCCCAAAAGCTCTTTTTTGAATTCTTGTCCCTGAACTCATTGCACTCACAACTGTCTTGTATTTGTTACTTTTGCCACTCTATACAGGTTATTATTTACTATAATATGTTTCAATTTGTTTTATTTTATTTCTCTTAAAACCATCTTCTTCTAGTTCAAGAACTTGCCCTTTCTTCAAAGGGTAATCTTTCATATTCAGTAACCTATTTTACAATGACCCAAGTAGAGCATAGAAATGGAAGATATTTACTTTTAGATATAATCTTTGGTGTCCGAGAGGCTGTGAGACCCTCGATACCCACTGGACTTAGAGCAATCTACATGGAACTAATTGGCGTGTTGGGGATTTCCACCAGGTTATGGCTCTGTAAGACTGTGATTCTTAACATCTCTTTGAGAATCTGATAAAACCTTCTGAACTCAAGAGAATGAGAAGACAAGCCACAGATTGGGTGAAAATATATACAAAAGACACATCTGATAAAGGACTGTTATCCAAAATATACAAGGAGATCTTAAACCTTGACAGTAAGAAAACAAAAAACCTTGACAGTAAGAAAACAAAAAACCTGATTAAAAATGGGCCAAAGACCTTAACAGACATCTCACCAAAGGAGATATACAGATCGCAAATAAGCATATGAAAAGATGCTCCACATGACATGCTGTTAGTGAAACGCAAATTAAAACAATAATGTGGGCTTCCCTGGTGGCGCAGTGGTTGAGAGTCCGCCTGCCGATGCAGGGGACACGGGTTCGTGCCCCGGTCCGGGAGGATCCCACATGCCGCGGAGCGGCTGGGCCCGTGAGCTATGGCCGCTAAGCCTGCGCGTCTGGAGCCTGTGCTCCGCAATGGGAGAGGCCACAACAGTGAGAGGCCCGCGTACCGCAAACAAAAAAAAAAACAAACAAAAAAAACAATAATGTGATGCTACTGTACACCTATTAGAATCGTCAAAATCTGGAACACTGACATCACCAAATGCTGGAGAGGATGTGGAGCAGCAAGAACTCTCATTCATTGCCGGTGGAAATGCAAAATGGAACAGCCACTTTGGAAGAGATTCTGGTAGTTTCTTACAAAACTAAACACACTCTGATCATATGACCTAGCAATCTTGCTCCTTGGTTTTTAGCCAAAGTAGTTGAAAACTCTTGTCCACACAAAGACCTGTACACTGATGTTTACAGTAGCTTTATTCGTAATTGCCAAAACTTGGGAGCAACCAAGATGTCCTTTGGTCCTTTGATAC
Source organism: Delphinapterus leucas (assembly GCF_059928025.1). Taxonomy (NCBI): domain Eukaryota; kingdom Metazoa; phylum Chordata; class Mammalia; order Artiodactyla; family Monodontidae; genus Delphinapterus; species Delphinapterus leucas. The sequence continues at coordinate 70,376,465 of NC_143133.1, read as the reverse complement.
TGTCGTACACATAGGTACTGGTATATTTCTCAGTGTTAAAAGGAAATGAGCTATCAAGCCACGAAAAAACATGGAAGAAACTTAAATGCATATTATTAGCTGAAAGAAGTCAATATGAGAAGGCCACATACTGCATGATTCAACTATGTGACATTCTGGAAAAGGCAAAACTATGGAGATGGTAAGATCAGTGGTTGCCAGGGGTTGGGGGTGGGGAGGGATGAATGTACGGAACACAGATCCTTAGAGAGCAATGAAAATACTCCGTATGTTACTATAGTGGGAGACAAATGTCATTATGCATTTGTCAAAACCCACAGAATGGACAACACTAAGAGTGAACCCGAAAGTAAATTATGGACTCTGGGTGATAATGATGTGTCCACATCATTTCATCAATTGTAACAAATGCACCACTTTGGTGGAGGATGTTGATAACAGGGGAGGCTATTCATGTGTGGCGGCAGGGAGTATATGGGAAATCTCTGTACCTTCCCCTCAATTTTGCTGTGAACATAAAACTGCTTTAAAAAATATTCTTAAAAAAACTTCTGAAAAAACCCTACAGAAAAACATACACATAATACATATGTATAGATAGATAAATAAATACAATTTGACGGTAATTTCAGAGAATCATGGCTTCCCCTGGAGCCCATTTAAGTGTTCTAGAATAAGAACCTCCTCTCTGAGGGGAAATGGCTAGTGGCAACACGACAGCTTAAACTCAACCCTGATGCCCTTCCTTCCACTTCCGATTCAACTATGAACTTGTAAGCCCAGCATGAAGTGGGATCTGGGGAATGTGAGGTCTCAGCTCTGTCTGGATCTAGTAGACATGATGTCATGGGATGTTTTTCCCCTCAGGGACAGGAGAGAACTGGAGAACTACTGGCATGGGGTACTTGGATGGGGTTACAACAGTGAGATTAAGGAAGAAAGCTGGGTGCAGGGATTCGGGGGGACTGTTAAATGAAGGCTGCTGCCCCTTGTGTGACTATGTGGAGGAACTGCTGTTTTCACAGTCCTTTAATAAGATGTAGGAGAGTTTAAAAAGTGGGGAGAGAGAGGGAGAGAGAGAGAGAGAGAGACTACCTCCTGGTGCATCAGTAGGGGAATGACAGCTTGCCTGGAGCCCACCATGGTTTTCACCTAGCTAGAACACTGTTTCCATTTACGGTGCTCTGGCAGCTGGGTCCAAATCCCAAGGGATATGCAAGAGCAACACAACGATATTTATAAGAAAATCCAGTCATCCTACAGAAGGAAAACAAGCAGAAGATCCAGAATAGACGGCTCCTCGTGAGAAGAACTGGCGGAGGAAGCAGATGATGGTTTGAACTTTTCATTTCCCATCTTGACTCAAAATCTGGGAACATATAAGGATATCTGATTAGAGCACAAAAGCTTCCTTACTTCCTTGTACTAAAACCCACAGTTTTCAATTTAAAAAGAGTGTTAGATAAATTGAAAAGAAGATGGCCACTGATGGGGCCAGGTTAGTGGACTGGAAGACAGTTTGAACAAAATTGTAGAAAGTTGGAAAGCATAAGCGCTTTGAAAGACTCATCTAGGAGAGCTAACATATGAATAGTGGGCATTCTTGACAGAAGAAGAGGAGCCATAATACACAAAAAGAAAATACAAATTTCCCTGAATTTAATAAACTGTTTTGCATATGGAAGGGCTCATTATATTATGTAACCGTGATATCACTCCTGAACTCCAAGGGTAAAAGAATAATTTTGCAATCTTCCAGACACAAAGTACAAGGTATTTTCACAGGAAAAACTCTGAGATTTCTGAAAGGAAGGGATTATAGAATAACAATTCAGAACATCTAGAGTAAAGGCAAAAGGACAGCAACTCACAGACTCAAGAGTCCCGTTACCCACAAAAATACCACTTCTTTCCAGAGAAGAATTCCAGAGAAGAATATATCACCCAGGGACCTGTTTGAGGAAATTATTCCTACAGAAGACTCAAATGAAACAAATGAATCAGGATGGATAACTAAGGCATTATCAGGGAAAGCTCGTTGGAAACAGGGGGGTTGTAAAGAATTATGACTACTTTGCTCAAATCTATGCAAACACATTTGAAAATTTGAATAAAATGGATAATTTTCTCGTAAGAAAAGCATTTGCTAAAGCCCAAATCAGGAGAGACAGAAGATCAAAATAGTTTGATGTTACCCCTACAAACAAATAAACACCAGACTCAAACATTTAAGACTGATAATTCTATTTCTACTTAAACAGTTCCAAAGTATAGGGGAAAAATGAAAAATTCCAGATTGTTTTCATAAACTAAGGAGAACACATTAGCAAAACAAGATCCAGCAGTACATTAAATAACAATGCATAACTAGTGGGGTTTATTCTAGGAGTGCAAATGATTCAATATTAGAAAATCTAGTAATATACTTCATTATATTAACAGATCTAAGGAGAAAAAAGCTTATGATTATATACACAGGTGCTAAAAAGGCATTTGACAAAATTTAATAGCCGGTCTGTTTGTTTTTTAACAAAACAAACATCACTCAATAAATATGCATAGATGGATATTTCCATAACATGGTAAAACATATCTATCTCACTCTCAAAGCCAGAATCACGCTTACTGTGGAAACACTAGAATATTCCCATGAAAGTTAAGAACAAAATAAGAGTGTCCACTACCATTGCTATTATTTTTAACATTGTTCTGGAAATACTAGCCATTAGGTAAAAGAAAGAAAACTGAACTATAAAGTTGGAAAACTGCTGGTTAAACTATTAAGATTTGCTAATTATACCACTGTATACCTGGTAAACCCCAAATAATTAACTGAGAGACTTTTACGAACAATAGAATTAGTATGATTATGGGGTACAAAATTACTACACAGAAATGGGTAGCTTTCATATATAAAAACAAAAATTTATAATGGAAGAAAAGACCCTTTTTAAAATAGAGACAAGAAATATCTAGTAATAAACTTAGAAACAGGCAAGACTTATATGAAGCAACATTTGAAACACTTTTGAAAAGCACAAAAGAAGCCTTGAACAAATAAAAAGACATACCATGTTTTGAATAGGAAGACTCAACATCATTAAGTTCGTTTACAACTTAATGTGATTGCCTAGCGATACCAATGAGCTTTTCGTTTTGGGAACTAGACAAAGTGATTCTAAAGTTAAGATAAACAGATTGGAAAATCTAAGCTCTAAAAAATAAGACCCCTGGCTTTGTGCTACTAACCTTAACTTGACAACCAGGCACTAACCTATGTGTGTGTCTTACTCATTCAATGAGTAGGTATTTATTGAGTGCTGACTATGTGCCAGGGGGTGGAAAGTTACCGTGGCTGCAGTGGTGAATAAAACTGACGTGGCTCCTGCCCTCTTGGAGCTTGCATATTTCATGTAAAATGTTACATATTTCACCACAAAATTCCTTTCTAAATCCTTCTGTATGGATTGGCTTTTTTTTTTTTTTTTTTTTTTTTTTTTTGTGGTACGTGGGCCTCTCACTGTTGTGGCCTCTTCTATTGCAGAGCACAGGTTCCGGACGCGCAGGCTCAGCGGCCATGGCTCACGGGCCCAGCCGCTCCACGGCATGTGGGATCTTCCCGGACCGGGGCACGAACCCGTGTCCCCTGCATCGGCAGGCGTACTCTCAACTACTGTGCCACCAGGGAAGCCCTGGATTGGCTTTCTTTAGCATGTGTTTTAATCTTCAGGAAAGCTTTGCAACAAGGCAGTGGATAAGATTTAGGTAGCCTTATTAAATGAAGTTAATTGATGTCAAAGGTGATATTTGAGGCACTCCTTTTGTTGGTGCAGCTCATACAGTATAGATGGCTCTGGAACCAGGAATCCTGGTTTTAGCTTTCTGTGGTCCTGAAGTCAACACATGGCAGGAGCTACCTGACTACCAGCTTCCCGACTGTGGTGAAGCCATCAGTCCCCTTGGAGGGCCGGTCTGCACTGTGATACTGGGAGTCATTTCTAGTTGCCCAGCCTAGAGCCTACTACTTCCGTCCTTTGATTTTGTAAGCACCACTTCCTTCTATTGAAAGTCTTTCTGCTTAAGCTAGCCAAATGGACTTCTGTTATATGCAGCAGAATCTGGATTGATACATTCTCTTTCTCTTCTGGGGAAGAATTATTTGCTCCAGATTTGGAATTACCAGAGCTTTCCAGGAAAACCTCTGTTGGCTTGTGCTGGTCATTCATTTGCTGTTTCTGTGCCTCTCCTGCTTTCTATACTCTGCTCTGTACCCCTGGGGCTGGGCTCCCTGTCTCTCTGGCTTCCTGTTAGATGCTGCCCCTAGGAAGAATAGGCTGAAGATCAGAAGGTAGAAGGGGGAGGCGAGGCTCTTGATTCTGTCTCTGGCAGTGTGGCAGTGTTGCTGGTGATTGCTGCCAGGGCAGTGGGGTGATTCCAGACTCTCACGGCCCCTCTTCTGGAAACTCTGCAAACAACCAGAACAGCATTTCTAATAGGATCCAACAAATTCTGGCTCATGGGCACTTGTTTCTGGCTCTTCCTCCTTTAACACCCTTTTTTCCTTCTCTCTTTTGCTTTTCCAGCTCATCCAACCTTTGTAACCAATTCTCTCTATTAAATTCCCTATTTGAAAAAACTTGAGTGGTTTCTGCTTTCCAATGAGCTCCTGTCACATAGTGTATCTTATCATGCAAATATTTCATCTGTTTACATAGCTTTGTGTTTGTCTCTGCCTTTTGTCTCCTTCATCTCTCATTATATTATACACTTTTTGAAAGCAAAGACCTTCTTTTATTCTTTTTCTTTTTTTTTTTTTTATGCGGTACGCGGGCCTCTCACTGTTGTGGCCTCTCCCACTGCGGAGCACAGGCTCTGGACGCGCAGGCTCAGCCGCCATGGCTCACGGGCCCAGCCGCTCCGCGGCATGTGGGATCTTCCTGGACGGGGGCACGAACCCGTGTCCCCTGCATCGGCAGGCGGACTCTCAACCACTGCGCCACCAGGGAAGCCCCCTTCTTTTATTCTTTAAAAAATTTCCTGATGCCTAGAACAGATTCTGTCCCCAGTCATGTATGCAATACATATTTACGAATAAATGACTTTGTGAATGTTGTTTGCTGCTTAGGGGTCTATGTTTATTGTCTCAGATAGGTAGCCTGATATATAACTTACTTGGTAGCATTCTTGAGCCAGATTTATTCCTTGCTTTAAATGCTTCTGCTCACAAGGGCCTGTTACAGGTGGGTCTGGGCACCAAGGAAATGGAAAAAGCTGCTTATTAATTTTAGGCTTACTGAGTAACTAGGTGATAAATTACAACCTCAGTCTGATCTTCAAATTGTGGGATTCTAGGGGATAACTATGTAAGCAATATCTAGAGTTGAAGGACCAGAGATGGTTCACCGTTTGGGATTGAGAGGGGAGAAGACGGTGGGTGAGCCCAAAGCTCTCACTGTCTTCTGCTTTTGCAGGGCAGCAGAACCCTTCAATGCGATGCACAAAAACAGAGCTGGAGTATGGCTATCAATCAATGTGAATCTTAATAGGATTCCACGATTTATACAGTCAGTGGTCTGGGTCTGTATTCCCAAGCTCACTGGCACTTTGTTCAACTAAAACCCTTTAGGCTTAGTGTTCAAGGTACTGAGATAATTACAGACGATTTGGGGGAAAAAAGAATGCGCACTCCATTTCAGGTGGAAGTGTGAGTTCTCATGGGAGCAATAATGGCAGCTGGACCCAAAGGGGAGAGCCTAGAAATAAACTATTATTCAAAGATTACACAAGGACATTTTGCCAACAGAGAGCAAACATCAATTTTCTCACACCCAACCGACCTATTTACCAAAGGTTTCCTTTATGAATCAGTGACTTCATACGGTGTCTCAAAGCCCGAACCCTTGGATACCAAGGATATTGTTTTGTAGCAACAATAACTACACAGAAGCTCTCAAAATTTCCTCTCAGCCCCTGGGGACTTCTTAGTGCGGCAGAAAGTACAGATAAAATTAAGTTGATGTCATTGGTTAAAGGTGCGTGGAGCTAGTACAAATATACAAGCATCTGGATGTTAGTGTTTCTCTTTGCTATTTGAAACACTCTATGTTCGATGCATTTTTCTAACCTGGAAATAAAAATTACTCCCTGTTGTGCTTAATAGAGCTGGGAGGATGGTCTAAAATTGTACTGAAATGTGTTTTAGAGAATGGAGAGATTTAAGCTTCTAATCCACGGGTGGACATGAGTAAATGTATTTCCCTTTGTGGAATGGCCATTGGCCTCATCTCAGGTTTCACAGTGTGGGGCTTGATTGGCTTAAGCCAATTGTTAAAACACCATCCCCTTTGCTATGGTGACTGGCTAAGGGTTAGGCAATCACCCAGCTCTAAAACAATTAGGTCATAGCAGGCCCCCTGCCCAAATCAATTGCTTGGAAATAGGCATGTGACCCAAGTTGGTCCAGTCCTAGAGAAATCTAGGACTTGTGTTTAAAAGTTGGAGGAGAGAAGATTTCCCTCTCTCTTTTAGCTGTTGGTAAACAGGAAATGCTGAGCGGAGAGTGGCCAGTCCAGCTATAAGAGCCAGTATCTTTCCTTCCTGTTTACATCAGTCATTACTAGCACCTAACTGAAATCACACTCATGATCAACATTTCGGCTGACCTACTGAAATAAACTTAGTAGTCTTCCGCTCTCCACTTCCTCCTGCTCTTTCCACGTGGGGGCAGAAATATTAGGAATTTATCAATATCTCTGCTCCAGGAGCTGTGTAGATCCTTCCTGTTTCAAGGTTATTAGATATTTGTAATGGTGCATCTCAGAAGCAGATAAGAAAGCCAGTTGGGTCTAATCCTTCCCGTGGCTCCAAACCTGCTATAACATTTATTCTAAAGGCTACTTGGGAATCCTTTCTCACCCATCTCTGTATCCCCTTGGTAGCCTAAGAAGCAGTAAACCAACCACGGAAGCCAGATTTTTAAAGCATTCTCACAAGTATTAAGAAACTGTAGGTACGACAGCAGAAACTAACACAACGTTGTAAAGCAACTATACTCCAATTACAAAAAAACTAAACCCAAAAAAAAAAAAAGAAAGAAAATGTAGGTACAAATCTGTGCAACAAACCACTTAATAATTGACTCCTACCTGACGACCCACCGTTTGAGTGGTCATCCAGGGAAGGCCCTCGTGCTATTTTCTTAGTCAACTCAACAGTTAATTACGTTTCTGGGTAATCATTAGAAAATACGTCCTTATAATATAAGAAAAAATTCACCTTCTTGGAGAGCATTCACCATCTGATCCTTGTCTACCCCTTGTGCTAACAGAAAATAAACCCAGTACCTTTTCTACATGACAGTACTTCCCATTTTTGAGGACACCTCTCACGATCCCTTTCAGTGTTTCCTTCTTCAGGCTTTGGTCTTTCGCAGGATGTACTCAACCTATGAAGCTTTTCTCCTCTCAGTAGTTTCCAGTTTGCTGATATGCCATTTGAAGCATGGAAGCCCCAGGCTGAGAGGTGGCCATGTCTACCTCGGCTCTTCTCCCTCCTTTTGAGTTATCTGGAAAATGTTCCTATTGTGTAGACTCACCCCCAAGATTAATCCTGCCCTGGTTTAATCTGGCCAAACATAGGAGGCCATGGCACCTCCTATGTTTGGCCAATATGTAAATCTCCAGAGTGACTTTCCAAGAGTCCTGCTCTTTCATATCTGACTGCTTAATACCACATAGTCCATTAATCCTTGTCTACGCTAGATCATCCCCATTTAAAGACTTTTAGGTCCCAGGTACTTTTGATTTTGGAGACACCTTCCCACATTATATTAAATACATTAAAATGCATTCACATCCCATGTTAAACCTAATTTACATGTCACTGTAAAAGCACTGGATTGCAGCTGACTTGTTAACATAATGTTATATTAGTTTTAATATTGTAGTTTTCCTTATGCATTTTGGAGCCAATAATCTAAGACCCTTGATAAACTCGTAGTATGTAGACATTTTGCCTATAATGCTTGTTGGCAAAATGGCTTTGCTGGAGCCCAGATACCGACTGGGCTCTAGTGCACTGCTTAAGATCGCTTTCCATGCATTCTTTATTTGGAATATATCCAGCTCCTCTTAAATTTATGACTGATGGGAATTCTGCTGTCGTCGTCAGATCTTCTGACCCTGATTGTGGCTTGTCCTGATATCTAAATTGGCTACCACCTCACGATGGTAGCCAATTTCTCACGATGAAATTGTCTTCCAGGTTGTACTGCATGCAGTAGCTACCCCCTTGGGTTGTTCAGGTGGCCTCTCCGAGGCTGAGCCTCTGTCTGACCCTGTCTGGCCTCCTCTACCACTTTTCTGGCCCCATGCTGATGAGGTTCTTATATGCTTTCCACCATGCCTGTCCAACTCATGATATTCTTGGTGTAGCTAGCTAGTGAAGGGCAAGACTTTTCTTATTCTAGTCACTGGTCTATTAAAGCAGCATAAGTTCAAATTAGCTTTTTGACAGTCACATTACTTTTTCTTCCTTGGACTCAAACATAGGATCTATTATAGTCCCCATTAAATTTTATCTAATTCAATTTGACTTGCTGTTGAGGTTTTTTTTGATCTTTATTTGCTCACCCTCTTGGTTTCATGTTCTCTTCAGGTTTGATAAACATGCCTTTTATCATTATTCCCTTGACTGAGACAAATGTGGGATGGCAGAGACAAAGATAGAGCCCTGTTACAATCTCTTGGCAATACTCCTCCAGGTTGATAATAAAAGTCTCTAATCAGTGCTTTGCTGGGTGGCACCATCATTTATTCATTATTTTTAAATTAATTAATTAATTATATTTTTGGCTGTGTTGTGTCTTCGTTGCTGCGCGCAGGCTTTCTCTAGTTGTGGTGAGTGGGGGCCATTCTTTGTTGTGGTGCGCGGGCATAGTTGCTCTGCGGCACATGGCATCTTCCCAGACCAGGGCTCGAACCCGTGTCCCCTGCATTGGCAGGTGGTTTCTTAACCACTATGCCACCAGGGAAGCCCCCCATCATTTATTCATTTAATATTTGCCTAACAGTTTTAGCTTTGAGTCTGTATCTCTGTATTTATCACCTTTTCCTGATTCAGTGATTTTACAATCCTATCAAATAAGGAAGTGAGGTCTATTTTGACTTGTGTTTGGAGAAATCGAGCTGTTTCCATAGATTACTGAGCCCTCTTCTTTGGGATCCAGGACTAGAATATTCCCCAGGCTGAATCAAGTCTCATCAGCCTAAGTGTCTTTGAATTTATCCTTCTTACCTTCTGGAACGTGGAACGGTGTATTCCATTCTGTCAATACCAATAATAATTAGGTATACTGATGATATGTAGGCTTATGGTAATCACCTTCCCTTCACAATGCCCAGCTCCCTTTAATATGTGCTAATTGAGCTATATGGAATTAATTTGTGTGGGTGCAAATGTTTTAGGCAAATTATTGGTTAAAAATTAGAATCAGGGTTGCTGTATGCCCCAAATCAGTGGTGAAGTAGAAGATAATCACACCTGGAAATCCTAAAATCTTACTATTAAGTGTTTGTTATATGTTTTTTTATCAATAAAGGTTTCTCAAAACAAACAGCTACTAGCTATCTACGTTTTTTTGGTCTTAATAGTCAAAGGAGAGAATATTTTGTGTCTCAGAAAGAATCCTTATCCATCTCTTTCTAATTTGTCTTAATTGCAAAGTAGATTTTTCTGGGAAATCTATGGTCAAACTTTCTTTTATAGTCTTGAAACCCTTTTACGTTATCTATACATTTAATGAACATCCCAATTTTTTGGACCCTCCCTACTTAAAAAAAATAATTGGGGCGAAAGATGGAAATAAATTGTGACTGTTAATGCTTGTTCCTAAGTTATGCCAAATCTGGGCACAACTTTCTCAAAAGATAAATTTTACAGAATGTCAACAAAAAAAACCCATGTACTTCTTACAAAGTTCTGTGAGAAATCTCTGTTCCAAAATTGAGATAGTCTTTTGCTTAATATTACTGTATGGAACAGAGAAGGCCTTGCCTGTTCAACTCAGCTCAAATGAGGTGTTGGAGTTACTGGGATTGGATGTCATCTCTACCCATAATTTCTGCTCTGATAAAAAGGAACATCAAAACCCCTCTCCACTTTGAAACAGTTGTTTGGTTGGGGGGAAAATCCATTATACCTGTTTTCTCCAAGCATTAGAATGACCATATTGACTTGAACATATGAAAAATGAATTAACTGCATAAGCAGAGAATCTAAACCAGTGTGTTAAAGTAGGTGTGGTTTAAGATTGTTTAACAGTCCTATTTAAGATTGGATATTGTTTAAGAATGCTTGATCTATTAGACATCCTTGAAGGTGTGCATCCTTGTTTTATTAAGAAGAATAAAAAAAAAAATCTGGCCTAGTCTAGAGAAGGGAGTCACCTCTCATTATGACAAGCACCTAATATGCCACTTGTGCCTTTATCTTCTAAAGTGTGAGTGACCTTCAAGGAAAAATAAGACCAGGAACAAGTAAAGTACAAACGAAGGTGATTATCCAGCTAATTCAAATGCAATATTATGTGAACCTTTCTGTTCTGGCAATGTTATTGTTGGTCTGAAACTCTAGATTAACAGCTTAGATGATAACCCCACTTACCTAATTTAATTTTTATGACCACATTGCATCATAAATATGGAAAACTATTCAGAATATATTCATGGTATTTTTATTTTGAAGAGTTATGTGCATCCTGCTTGCTTGTGAACCCACCCCTGAGTGGTTACCGAGTTTTGCTTTGTTTTAATTCTTCTTTTCTTTTTTTTAGAGGGTCACTTTTCACTGATAAATTCTGATGATAAGAAATGGTGATTTGTCAATAAAATACATTTTTGGAGAACTTGTTAAAAACTTAAAAAACCCAACTCAACCAAACCAGTTATGGTAAAATATTTACAGTATGAGGTTAAGAGAAAACAAACATAAGAAAAATGTATGTGTGTGTGTATATATCACAAAGGATATGTATGAAAATAGTTAATAGTGGTTAGGATCATGGGTTTTTCTTTATTTTAAAAATTTTATGTGGTGAACTTGTAATGCTTTTAAAAATAAAACCCCAGTAAATTATTTTTATGTTCTAGAAAACGCCTAAATACTCTATGAACTTCAAATCTGTGAAGATTATTTGAATGACCTGTAGAGGGCACTCAAGACCTTCCAGGTTCATAGGGAGAGACAAGGATACTGTCTGAAAATTTTATTCCTTTCAGTTGCAGGAGTTTTACATTTTTCCTATTTTAGCTTTGGATCACTGATTCTCACAAGGTTCTATTTTAAAATTCATTTATGTTAAATAACACTAGTACAATTCTGATTAATATACCTAGTCACAAATTCATATTTTTAGCTAGAAATATGTTTATATTTAAATACATGCAACTCTAATTGTTACTAAAATGATTAAAACAAATGACCTGTTTTGGTATATTTAATGCTTACGTTGTAATCTTTTCACCAACATCTTCAAAAGGACAGTCTCTGCTAGTTTAGCTATGCATACGAATTAACAAATATCTATGTGCAGCAAATGGACCTATTCTTCCCATCCTTATTATTATTATGCAGCTGGTAGAAATGAAATGCATTAAATGAAAAATTAGCCTTCTTTCAGGTCAGAGTTTATTTTCAATTTTTATTTTATTAACTAAGTTGCCTTGTTCCTGATTTCTTTTAGCTATCATCTATGTATTTTAGTCTCATATACCTTATCAATCACATTCAGATGCCATTAATTGAGACCCGCTCTATTCAGTTTCTAAACCTGATGCCTTCCCCATTTGTGGATGCAAAGTATGTAGTCCCTGCCCTGGGTTTTCACAAATGTGTTGCACACAACCTATGATAGTAATACAGTACCAAGCTATAGTATCTAAAAAAGGTGGATTTTATTTTCCAACAAGATAGCTTTTCTCTGGCAATTCTCAGCCATCTTCAAATATTACATGTTCTTTTGGATTCCCTTTAGGATCAGGTTGGATAGCCTTAGCAACTAGGAGGCCATGTGCTTTTGTGGCTCACAAACTATTATATGTTCTTGTATAATTTCTTGGCTTTTGAAATCATGTGAATAGAATGTTGAAGAGCTGACAGTTCACAGTTGTTTGTATCTACAGCTTATCTGCACTCATTCCCAAGTGCTAGATTGGTGTCACAGAGGTTACTGTGGTAGGCTTTTTGGGCACATTAATATCTGTGTTTTAAAAAATTGCATTGTGTCTGGGCATGAGGGAAAAAAAACCCTATCCAATTATTATTGGTTTTGCTGGAATTGATTTTTCGCTCCGTGTAACTTGGCAGTTACACTGATGAAACATGTGGCTTGCTGCCATTTTATTTATGTTGAGGACTTTATTTCTGATGCCCATGAAATAGGAAGACAGGCAAATATAAATTTATCTTTTTTTTTTTTTCGGTACGCGGGCCTCTCACTGCTGTGGCCTCTCCCGCCACGGAGCACAGGCTCTGGACGTGCAGGCCCAGCGGCCATGGCTCATGGGCCCAGCCGCTCCGCGGAACGCGGGATCCTCCCAGACCGTAGCACGAACCCGCGTCCCCTGCATTGGCAGGCAGACTCTCAACCACTGCACCACCAGGGAAGCCCTATAAATTTATCTTTGAAGCTGCCTGGTGTAGAAGTTTGGGAGCAGCAGTTAGGAAAGGGCATTGTAATGTTATTGCCTGGTCTCAGGCCAGGGAAGAGAAACAGTGAGTATCATTTTCACTTTTCAGAAGGGGGAAATAAAAGTACAGATTTCCATGATCTGATTGGGAAAGCGAATGCTTCCAAGTTTCTATCTGTGGAAATGGGGCCAATAATCTGCAGTACCTGACTCACAGGGAAGATTAAAAAAAAAAAAGGTTGCTTTTGCAAAGTTAACAGCTACAGAGTGCTTCTTAGAACAGGGGTTCCCAACCCTGGGGCCGAGGACTGCCACCACTCCGCGGCCTGGTAGGAACCGGGCCGCACAGCAGGAGGGGAGCAGCGGGCAAGCGACCGCAGCTTCATCTGCCGCTCCCCATGGCTGGCATTACCGCCTGAGCCATCCCCCTCCATCCCCCCACCCCCACCCCCACCCGTGGAAAAATTGTCTTCCACGAAACTGGTCCCGGGTGCCGAAAAGGTTGGGGACTGCTGTTGGAAGCAATCATCACCAAAATACTTAGAAGCATTACACAAGCATCACCTGTTAATTCAGGAGGAGTCGATAACATTGTCCTCAGCTGAGGGTGCTTCCCCCTGCCCAGGGGACATTTGGCAACATCTGAAGGCATTTTTGGTTATCACAACTTGGGGGATGGATGCTACTAGATCTAGTGAATAGAGGCCAGGGATGATGCTAAATGTCCTACAATAACCAGTCCAGTGCTCCACATGAATTATCCAGCCGAACCTGCCAATAATGCTGATGTTGAGAAACTCTGGTCCTTAGCTAGATGGTACTGTGGTTGGTAGAATGGGTCATATTAAGATTATTTGTATTGGCGATGTGACAAGTGGTTCTCAGTGTTACCCAGGTCTCATTCTAAGCAGATAGATCTTTTGGGAAAGAAAGATATAGAATTGTTCTGTCCTCAAATAGCAAATAGAATTTCTTTACTTTTAATCCAAGGACCTCATGCCCACCCCTGGCCAAGACAGTACGATCGTGGTTACACACTACTGGGGATTGGGTAGAGGGAAAAGAGACCCTTGGGGAACCTGACTAACAAGGATGGCAAATTCTTGGCTCTTTGGTTTAAAATAAACTAGCCTGAAAGTCAGAAAGGATGTCTACATATGCGAACTTTCTGAAGAATTCTTTTCACCCTGAACTCCCCCAACTACACACACTAAAGACACTTCAAGGAAAAGAAGAGGGGGAAAGAGAAGAAGAGAGGAAAGGAGAGTCAGATGTGAATTGGGGAAGCCCTGTCTGCCTCTGCCCCTTCAAGCTGGGTTCTAGGGTTGGGGTATGATGCTAGACAGCCTCTTTAAAGTTCTGGATAGGAGTGGAGCCTGCACCTTATGCCGAAGGCAATCAAGCATTGTAGGAAGAAGGCTTTTCATTCCACCATTTAGGAGAACGGTATGCTCTGTTAAAGCTGCAGAATGCTAGAGACAACTCCATCTGTTGTTTCTTGTGGGTTCTTAATAGTGAGGGAGGATTTCAGAGGGTTGCTGGTGGCAGATGTGCACTGGCAGAGAACCTGTGGTCCAGTAAGACATCTCAGGGTTACTTCATTGGAAGGATACAGCATGGACTGTTCCCACCAGGGCTCTAAGATTCAGTTAAGTCTTGGGCACATTGCTAGCGCTATAAGAGCTCCGTGGGACCTGGGTCAGCACCCACAGAATGTCCAGTTGCCATTGGAGTGAGACCTGATTTCACCTGTGCTGTGAGCCAGACAGGACCAGTTATCTCTGAAGTCAGAGGCTGGCCCAGGAACCAAGAGACTGAGCATGAAAGTAGAACAACCCCTCTCTGACCCCCTGAGGTGATGTATCCATAAGCATCTCCAGAGCTTAGACTCATCCCCAGGGGGAGGAGTGGCACAAAAGGGAGACAGTGCAAATAGACCAAGGCACATCCCCTCTGCTCCCCTGGCATTTGCTCTGGTGCCCTCTGACCTCACCGTCAATGTTGGGGGGAAGAGCAGGAAGAAAGAAACAGTCCTGGTGTCACTGCAGCTACACTGGAAGTGTCTGAGGAAGTGCTGAATTTGAGAGAGTATGTGGAAATTACTAGATTGAGCCACACACTTTAAAATTAAATGGACACACTTTGGTTTGTAGACTGAAATTTTTACCTATTTTAGCTGTAGCTACAGGAAAACAAGTACAGAGATTACAAAGTCTAGTGTCTCGCTCCCACTCTCCATACAATATCTAAAGGCCATATTAGAACTTGAGCAAAAAGATGTACAGTTAGATTCTCATAAAACAACATAGCTGGGGCTTTAAGAGTAGATTGGATTATACCAGTTTACATTCCCACCAACAGGGTAGGACTGTTCCCTTTTCTAAACTGGTACAGCCACTGTGGAGAACAGTATGGAGGTTCCTTAAAAAGTACAAATAGAACTACCATACGACCCAGCAATCCCACTACTGGGCATATACCCTGAGGAAACCATAATTCAAAAAGATACATGCACCCCAATGTTTATAGCAGCAATATTTACAATAGCCAGGACATGGAAGCAACCTAAATGTCCATCAGCAGAGGAATGGATAAAGAAGATGTGGTACATATATACAATGGAATATTACTCAGCCATAAAAAGAACAAAATAATGCCATTTGCAGAAACATGTATGGACCTAAAAATTGTCGTACTGAGTGAAGTAAGTCAGACAGAGAAAGACAAATATCATATGATATTGCTTATATGTGGAATCTAAAAAAAGGCTACAAATGAACTTATCTACAAAACAGAAATAGAGTGACAGATGTAGAAAATAAACTTATGGTTACCAGGGGGTAAGGGGGGGGAGGGATAAATTAGAAGATTGGGGTTGACATATAATAAGGACCTACTGTATAGCGCAGGGAACTCTACTCCATACTCTGTAATGGCCTATATGGGAAAAGAATCTAAAAAAGAGTGGCTTTATGTATATGTATAACAGAATCACTTTGCTGTACACCTGAAACTAACACAACATTGTGAATCAACTATATCCCAATACAAATTTTAAAAAAGAGTAGATTGGGTTACATTTTCTCCCCAAAGAATCTCCATTAGATGAGTGCTCAATTTCCAGAAGTTCATGTTACTAAAACATGGACTTTAAAATAAAATTGTACTAGAAGAATCCTTTATCATAGTCTTTTTATGCTACATTTTCAGATTTTTCAGCCGTATTTTGGTTTAATCCATATGCTGCTGACCAAAGGACCATGAAACTGAAAGTCATGGTGCCCACTGATCTAGATTGCTTTGAAGCAGCCACTCTGGTTATTAATTTTCATTCAAAAGGAAGATTTTGGCTAGGTTACTTTTCTAGAGCTTAGAGCAGGCAAGGCTCCTGAGAATTCTTTGAGAAATTCCATATAAATATTAATCCGTAAAACCCCACTGCTTGGCTATCTCTTCCCTGTTGGAGATGACCTTTTACTAAAAAAAGTATTAGCAGGCAACTGTTTGTTGATACCTGGTTAGATGTTCCTTGCAGCAGACCTTTTAATTCTGAGGCAAGCAATACACATTATCACAAGCAATTTCAGAGACATTATTATATTAAGAATCTGTAGGGCAAGTTAGAAATTCTTCTTCAGAATAAAACCTGGAAATAAATACTACTGATTAAATAAACACCCTATTTCAAAAGAATCCATGTCCTCTTGTGATCATATTATTGCTGCCATTGATTTAGTGCCTTTTATGGGTCAGGTCTAGAGCTAGACATTTTACATACGTGACTGCTACACTCAATCCTTACAAGAGCCGTTTAAGAAGAAATTATGAGCTCCATTATAATCATTAGGACACTGAGGTTTAGACGATTTAAGGAACACGGTCAGAAACCTTGTTAGGGCAGCATTTCTAAAATCTTTCTTCCTCACCACACTGCCTAATTTCATACTTGCTAATTTATACGATTTGTTCATACTTTTTGTTTCATACTGTAGAAAGAATTATACCCTGCTAGGTTGAACCTTATGAAAGTGATGATATTTGACCTTATTTGGACCCAGAACAGGAATTTCGTATGCTTAATCTCAATATAGTATAGTATGCACTGGCTCAGCTTAGTTAAAATTGTGGGAGTCTCTGGACTGGTTTTGACCTATTACCCTGTTCATATCTCAGATTGTACTGCTAATCTGTAATCTTGAATAGAATGAAGTATTTGAAAAGTTATGCATAAGTCATTTTGAATCCATCACCCCAGAAGGAAAAGATGTCAAAGCAGTTCTGGTGTGATGGAGAGAAACAGACATGGAATCCAAAACCTGGATTCTGGTCTCAGCTCCGCCACTTACCGCCTCTGACCTTTGCTGAGGTGTAGCCACGCTGAATCTCAGCTACTTTCTCTGTGAAATGAGGCTAATCATAACTATCTCACAGAGCTGTGAGGAATGAATAATTTAATTAAAAAGAAAAGTTTTTATTGCGTGCCTACTACACCCAGGCATTGTGATGAGCTTTTGGTGTAAACAGATCAATAAAATTTTTACCCTGCCTTTATCCCAAAGGAGTTCATCGTTTTAAGAGAGCTAGGAGAAATAAATATGATATGATGTTAAAAGCGCTAAAATAAACGAATGTACAAAATGTTACAGAAACAGGGAGGAGGGAAGTGTAACACTCGTCCACTTGAGCATCTCAAATGTGTGGAAAGCTCATGTGTCTTGTTCATACTCTAATAAGACTTTACTAAATATTAGTTGAATAAATGAATGATTCATGGGGTTTGAGGAAGAAGATTGGAAATAAAATTTCACTTTCTTTGCCTCTTTCATTTCCTCACTGCCCTCTCACTGCTCAAATCATGTCAGCCTAGCTGGTGTCTCCCTCCTCCTTTCATGAACTTCTTTCTGCAATAGCTTCTTTTTTGTCTTTTGGCAATTCAACAAAGAAGAAAAATATATTCCTGGTATGATTTTAAACTGGCAAGACTAGGAAATATTTCAAATGCACAGCAAAGAAAACAAAAGAATGAAAAGGCAACCTACGGGATGGGAGAAAATATTTGCAAACCATATATCTGGATAAGGGGTTAATATCCAAGATATACAAGGAATTCAAACAACTCACAATAGCAAAAAGCCAAACAACCCAATTAAAAAATGGGCAACAGACCTAAATATACATTTTCTCAAAGAAGACATGGAAATGGCTAATAGGTACATGAAAAGGTGTTCAACATCATTAATCATCAGGGATTCGCAAATCAAAACCACATGGACATATCACCTCATACCTGTTAGAATGGCTGTTATCAAAAAGATAAAAGATAAGTTTTGGTGAGGATGTGGAAAAAAAAAAAAGAACTCTTGTGCACTGTTTGTGGGAATGTAAATTGGTACAGATTTTATGGAAAATATTATGGAGTTTTCCTCAAACAATTAAAAAAGGAAAATACCTTATGATCCAGCAATTTCACTTTCAGGTATTATCCAAAGCAAACGAAGTCAGTATCTCAAAGAGATTTCTGCACTCCCATGTTCATTGCATATCTATCTATCTATCTATATGTATCTACCTACACACACATATGTATATACACAGACACAAATATTGTTCAGCCTTATAAAAGAAGGAAATCCTGCCATTTGTGACCACACAGATGAACCTGGAGGACATTATGTTAAATGAAATGACACAGAAAGACAAGTATCACTTGATCTCACTTACATGTAGAATCAATGGCTTCTTAACTTCCAAACCAACCAGGCCCTTTTTACCCTCTATCTTACCTGATCTCTTAGGTGTATTTGTTGTTGCCGATTACTTTCTCTCAGAACCTCACCTTCTGTCACTTTTTTGAAATGACATTTCTGGGTTCTCTTCTCGCCTGTCTCTGACACAGTTTCCCTTCCTCTTCTTGGGGTTTTCTCTCAAATCAAAAACTATGATGTTCCTTAGGGAGCATCCTACAGTTCTTGGATAATATTTCCACTCTTGGTTTTAACTATTGATGATGATTCCAATCTTATTTCCAGGATATAATTCTCCTTTGAGATTTAGACTTCAAATTTCCAACAATCTGCCTGTCATCCTCAGATGAAAATTCCTCACATAAAACTCAAAATGTTCATCATCTCATCTCCCAAACATTTTGCCCCTCTTCTGGTACACTCACACTCCCAGTTCATGACACTACCATTCACCTAGTCACTCGTGGGAGCCATCCTTGATTCGTTATTTTCCCTCACTTACTGTGAATGATTCAGGCCAAAGACAATGTCTGAATGTTCTTTCCTTTTCTGTAACGACCCAAGAAACACTCTCTCTGAGATGGTGTTGCTACAAGATTATAGACTCTCCATCCATTGGGTCCCTGAGTAATTCTGTGGAGCAGAATCCCTCCTCCACATCAATTTATGGTAGACACTTAATGTAAACAGGGTAGAAACCTTTGCTGTATTAAGTCATTGAGATTTTGGTGTGTGTTTCTGACTGCAGCATGACCTAGCTTTCCCATTGATACATTTACCTCATCTGATACATGAAAACTTCTTTCAAATTTGCCCTTTTCCTGTCTCTATTATCTTACTTCTCTTCATGGTTGCTTTCTTGGATTGCTTCCACAGTCTTCTAGCTGGGTTCACTAAATAGTCACATTTTAATCTTTTCAGATTCATCTTCTGCATGTCTACCAGCATGTTTAATTTAAAATACAAATATGACAATGTCACTCCGAGCTTGAGTCTTTTAATGATCCCTCATTACCTATAACAGTAATTTTAAAACTTTGTTCCCTGGAACAGGTAATTGGTGTCCCGGAAAAAATATTCCTAAAAGACTAATGTCCCTGGGTTCAAGAAGATTGTGTGGTAATGCCCATCATCTTAGAGGTTTACAAATGCACTGCAGTAGCATATCAAAATATCGTGAGGTAAAGACATCAGTATAATTTGTTTTAAATAATCCTTTCCCCAAATTTTTGGACCCCTAGTCGTTTTAGAAGAATACCTCCTAGCATCAGAATATCAGAATATTATCTAAGCTCTTCCCCTGGCCCCAAGGCTCTTTATGATCAGCCTCTGTCTGTCCCTTGAGCTTCTTTTCCTACCACCTTCTGCTGCACCATGTATGCTTCAGCAACATTAAATGTGTACAGATCTTGCAAACACTGTCCATGGAAGAAATTTGCATTTGGTAGTGCTATTTACTTCAACTGGAATGTTATGGCCCCATGCCAGTCAGTCATATACCTTATGGTTAGTCTCTCAGACTGAGTTCAGAGGATGTTTGCTGCAGGAGGCTGTCATGTAAAACCTAAAATTAAGGCTCAGTATTATGTGCTGCCTTGACATCTCATGAAATCAGGGGGGGCTTTGACCTGCTCCTGTGGATAAGATCCCCTAGACAAATAACCCTCTTCATCATGGGTACCGGGCACAGGCCCTGCATTTCCCTGAGTAATGGGTTTTGGTTCCCTGCCCGCCTGTGGAGTTGTTCAAACACTCCAGTCATATCCACCCCACTCTGCGGAAACCCATCTCTCCCTCTTAATACTACAAAGCCTGTCTCCCACAGCCCCTGATGCTTCCCTCTGTCCTGAGTACAGCCCTCATGTGGTCTTGCATGGTATATGGTGTCCTCCCCTATGTGACTGATAAACTGCTGTTGATGTCTTCTGTCCACTGTCAGGTGTCACATGTTCAGCTACCCCCAATACCGTAGGGCAGGAATCCCTCTCTCGCCAACAGAAAGAATAGGAGGCAATTAAAAGAGAGATATTCCTATACATCTTGTTTCACAGCTACCCTAGTTCAGTCTGTCCCCATAAGCACTTTGAATGTATCTTTCTTTACACTTGCCACATTTCACTGTAATTATGTCTTTATGTGTTGGACTCTATATTAGATTGTGAACTCCTTGATGTCAGACACCAAACCTTACTTACCCAGTGAATCTGGTGAAAACAGTAAGTAGTGCATCTTTTGAGCACTTTTACAAGTCACAGCTCAAGGTGCCACAAGGTTCGTATTGTCCTTAATTCAAGAGATGAGGAACTTGAACCTTAATTGAGCAATCTGCCTTAAGACCACACGACATGTTAAGAGGCAGAGCTGGATCTTGACCCAGGTATAGCCCTTAAGACTGTCATCTTTATATGTAGACAGATGTAATACTCAGTCATGGAGTCTGTGATGTGCCAAATGGCTTGGTGATGTGAGAATGAAACTCATGCAAGTGAGACTTTCCCTTTGTCCCCAAGTTGGTGAACAGATTCTGAAACTGCAGCAAACGAGGCACAAAGTACCTTACATTCTGAAGATAATCACAAACAGGTGGAACTACATGTCCCTTCTTGGGTATCCTGGGAGGCAGCAGACATTGTAATTTTAATCACCATTCCCACACCAGCCAAATAAAAAGGAGAGAAGGAAGGACAGAGAAAAGAGAGCATAAAGAGAAAGGAAGTAAAGGAGGAAAGGAAAGATTGAGAACATTGTCAGAGTGTGAGTCGTCAGCTAGTAGAGAACGTTAAGGCTTTCTCTTCACTTCTTTACGGGGAGAAAAGGGAAAAACAAAGATTGGGAATACCTGCAAGACAGGGACACCCTGCACTTCATTTCCCTGTAGTGATTTTTTTTCCTTAGGTGCAGACTCCCTAATATGCCCCTGTGCCTGCAGGGAAAACGCTATGAGATTGCTACCTTGGTAGAAAGAAAGAGGGTCAGCAGAGGAGGAGCCTGCCTTCCACTATTTGGCAATGTTAGGTTTCCAGTGGCTCAAGTGGTCCATCTATGAGGGCTGCCTGCAGGGCAAGTGGACCCAGCAGAGCCAGCAGAGAGAAGTTTGGTGATTCCCAGGGTCAGGGTGTGTGTGTGTGTGTGTGTGTGTGTGTGTGTGTTTGCGTGTATGTGTGTGTGTTTGCATGTATGTGTGTATGGGGGGAAGGTTGGGGAAGGTGGTAGTTGGTGGTGATAACTGTTTATCTGTGTATCAGGGAACTGTGTAATGCAGAACCCCTACACCTCCCCAGAGCTCACTCATGTACCCAAAGAGAGAGGCAGTCCTTGGACGCCTGCCGTACAGAGGGCATGTTTGGTCAGATGGGGTTAGCTGGAGAAGCACTGATGTCTGGCACAGGACTACAATCACTCAGCCATTAAGCAACAATTATTTTCTTCCTTTATGTACCTTCCTCCCCCCCCCCGCCCCCCGGTATCTAGTCCCAGAGAGGAAGGCAGGGTCACAGTGCAGACCTCATCCCTTTCCTTCCTGCAATTCCCTGAGCTACAGGGGGCAAAAGGGGGATGGGTGGGAAGAGACTGGAATTTTAAACAGGACTGAGTTTTTTGGTAAATAAATGAAAGTGGTCAGAAAGTTATGAATCTGGCTTGAGATGCTACGAAAGAGAGCTTCATCAGCACATAGGGGGCCAGGACTGGGGGAAAAAATAGAACTTCTCTGTTGTATCCAACAAGTTCTGACTGTTCAACTAACCAGTCACCTAAGCAGACTGTTAAAGTGATACCCTGGATTGCTTTACAAGGTGAATTTAATGGAATCGGTGGAATGTGGAAGAAAGTTTTGTCTGTTCCTTAGGGGAATGTCTCAGAACTCGTTCCCGTCCACTGATTAGGACCCACTTATAAGCAGCTTGACAGTGTCCTTGGGAAGTCAAGGCCCAAAATTTAGTGGTAACTACTTGCTTCTACTGTAAGTGGGACCAAGACAAGCCGGAAGACAAGCCGCTGAGCACCGCTGTCTGTTTCTGATATCCTAGATGTTTACCCACCTTGGAGCACAGAACACACCTGCCCATCACCAGCTGTGCCCAGAAACCTCCCAGAAGTCACAAATATTGTGAAGTTTCTTTCATCATTAGCCTTAATTTTAGCCAATTTAACCTTTACTTTATCATTATTCCGAGCATCACCTGAAGCCCCTGGTGATGTATCCTTAATTAAAGGTGAATTACTGGCATGCCAAAAGATTTGCTTACCAGATTTGAAACAACTGTTGTTGTGTAGCTTGAGGACAAACATAAAATTATATGTGTGTCTTTTTTATGATACAGGAAATCAGGTTTGGGTCAGTTACTTAGGAAACTGAAGAGAAGCATCGCTATGATATGTCTCTATTTAAATTTGATTTTTTGCTGTTTCTTTACTGTGGGCTGTAAAATACAGTAAAAAAGGAAAACAAAGACTGCAAAGATAAAGTCACAAAATAACCACCTCTTTTGCCTGTTTCATGGTCAGTCATTATTCTTAAAGTTATGAAAAGTAAGCATTTTTTTCCTATTACCATTTTATAGAATGCTGATATCTTCACTTGTGAGTGTTACTATATTTTCGTGAGGCTAATCATCACACATGCTTAAGAGGGTGCAAGGTTAAGCCACAAGAAGTTCTGGGTGGGGAAAGTATATTAGAACTAGAAGGGGGTTTGGAAATTAACTCTCTCACTTTGCCAAGTAGAAGCTAAAGCCCAGAGAAATTAAGACTTGGCCAAGCTCACACGATTAAGTTGAGGAATGAAATTAGATTTGAAATTAGAAAATTTGAAATTAGAAAAAAGAATTAGATGAGGATATGGATAGATTTGCCTGTTAGCTTGGCCAAGCTGCTGCTGGTTTAATTCCAGGGAATGTAAACTTAGCTGAGGAAATTAACCTCTTTTGTAGAAAAGAGGATGTGTGTGTGTAAATAGAAAAGAAAGAGAAGTGAAGAGGTAATTATTGCAACTGGGGACTTGACACTGCAAGAATAATTTGATGTCTTAAATGAGTCTAACTCTTCATCTTACCAAAAGGGAAAACTGAAACTCAGAAGGACTGTGATTTGCTCATGACCACATAGCTGGTTAGCAGCAGAACAAGATCAAGAACCTGGTCCCCAGACCTGTGCTCTACTCCTCAACCTAACTGTCTATTATTCCTTCTTTGTTAGCATTGAGAACAAATTTTAACAGTCCTTAAAAGATTTTAATGAAAATTTTATTTCACTAAAAAAGACAAACTTAAACAATGTTAGTTGTTATAGACTACTGAGATTATTAGCTTTTATAAGAACCTAGACTAAAGGTCTGAAGTGTATGGTGAGAAAAGCAGGCCGTAGTGTGGATAAAAAGCACATTGCTGACTACAAGAATTTACGGTGCTGGGAGGATGGGCCTGCGTCCCTGTAAGATTTGAGGGAAGAATCAGAATTGTCCTAGAGCAAGGTTTCTTAGTATTGATGCCATTACATTTTGTGTTTGATACGTCTCTGTCATAGGGGTCTCTCCTGTATATGGTAGGATGTGTAGTAGCAACCCCTGCCAGTAGTACCTCCCCTCTCCTGTTATGACAGCCACAAATGTCTCCAGACATTGTCACATGTCCCTGTAGGGGGAGGCAAAAATGCTCTGGTTGAAGAACAACAGGCTTGGAGTATTAGGCCTGAGCCCATGGGTGCTGGGGAGTAGATAATACCAATTAGGTCAGGGCCAGGAGACTGGAGAAAGGGAGCGTGGCAGCCCGTGACACCTTCCATTACAGGATATTTACATATTAACTCATTTTTAGGCAGCATATACCCCACAAGCTGCAAACGTGATGCTAATCATGGGATACATTTGTAGGTGTTGACAAACAAGGGCCTCAGGTTTTTGGGTGGTAGTAGTTGTATTTATACTGGGCTTGGAGCCCCTACTCCAAGAGCACAGGCTACTTTCCTGATGCCCATACCTAACCATGGCTGACAGCCTGGGGTGCTAAGGTCCTAGTTAAGAAGACAACTTTACCTGGGGTAGCAGAGATGGTGCAAAGGAAATTGGTCATCCTCCACGTCCTTTTCTCCTACTTCCTGTGACCTAGAATGGGGGTGTGATCAGCCAGCCTTGACCACGTGGATAAGGGCAATTGCTTATGGGATGGCACAGACAAAAATAAATAAATAAAAAAAAGAAAGGACTCTGGGTCTCTGGAATCCTTCTGGAGCAGAGTCACTTACTTGCCCTGGATCACCCACCTACCTCTGGACTGTTATGCACGTGAGAAACAAGTGTCTTGTTTGAGCCGGTAAATTGTGGGGTTTATTTGTGCCGGCAACTTATTCCGTGTCCTACCTAATATACGGCAACATGACAAGATGAACACCAAGGAAATTAAGGTTGAATCTGCATGGGAACTACAGAGAACTGCCCAATGGCACAGCAAAGGGATTCTTTGGAAAGAAGAGCCCATGAAAAGGAAAGGGTAAGATTGACTTGATTAGACTTTTGCTGCATTCGTCGACTCTCTTCAGGTAGAAGGTCAATTATTCACACTTTCCTTTTTGTAATAGTTTAGGGTCTCTATGAGCAGATAAGAGAAGTATAGTGAAGTTACCCCTCTTCTGTCAGGTTGAGAGGTCTGCCTCCTTAGAGCTGCTTTTTGTAGATAGAGGGAAGCTTTGCCTTTAGCTATAAGTTATTTATTGAGCTTCCATTTTCTGTCAGTTCCTGGGGTGGTGTGCAATGTGGGGTGGTGTGCAGATGTGGGCTGCAAAGAGGGATCAGATGTGGTAGCTCCCGAAAGGTACTTAGAATCTAATCAGGGAAGCCTGACCTGTATTGAGAGACACATGCTATAACGTGGTATATGACAAACTGACTGGTCAACAGTACCGTTTCTAGAGAATAGTGCTTGACATGAGTTTTGAGTGGCAGGTAATAATAATGGTAATGCCTACTAATTATTGAGCGCGTGACATGTGCCAGTAGTTCTTGGAGAAGCAGAGAGGAGGATAAGAGACATTTTAGGTGAGGGAATAAAGAGGCTTGGAAGGAAGTCAGAATGTACACGGTGGGTATATCCAGGTTTTGCTGAAAGAAGACTTTATGCAGTAGTGGGTTTGGGAAACATTAAACAACCTTGGTACCACGGATTATAATTCCCTTACAATGCCACAACCTAATGTCACAAAATCTCAGAGAACATTAGTTTAAAAAGCAATAGAATTTGAAACTTGATAGCACATGAAATCAGCTAGGTAAACTGTGAAGCCTAAGACACAGTACTATTTCTCCATGGCAGTATAAACCTTCCCACTTTTCATCATGATAGAAACTAAAGGCAAAGAAAAATTATGAATACTATCTCATGGAGGAGTCCACCCCTGCTAAGTAATATCATTCTTCTGTTATTGAAGAAAACAAGGAGAAAATGTTTTGGGGAAGTAGGGGTGATGTTCAGGATATTTCCTGTCCCCACCTTATTGTATTTTCTTAATGCTAGGACACTCAGTAGTGATGGATGAAGCTGAAGATTTGTTTGGAGCCAGAATGTGGATCTTAAATGCTTAAATTTATCCCATGGACAATGAGAGACAACTGAGGCTTTTAAAATCAGTGGGTAGCATAATGAGAATGTCTTTATAGAGAAATTAATCTGGTTGCAGTGCTTAGAATAAACGGGTGGAGGACAAAACTGGGGGAAGGAATGCTAGTTCAATTTTTTTTTTTGGTAATAATTCATTCTGATGTAATTTGAGGGCCATTAGGGAACATTCTGCTTACCTGGGTGAGAGATAATTCAGCTTCTGGCAGAGATCAGTTCTACAGATTCATCTGCATGCACACTGAAGAGATCTGGGTCCTGGGAAAACGGCTCAATGTACAGATGTGTTCGGATGGAGGAGGAAGTCAGACACATTCTAGATGATGCAATGGCTTTGATGAGCCCTGGAGGTATGTCAAAATGGGGAGAACTATGGGCAGCCTACGGGTAGCAAGAGAGCACTGAAGTTAGGGCAGCAAATGCCAAAGTTAAATTTGCCTATGCCATACTTTTACCTACTATGTCAATCTGTGTCACAGCAGGAAACAGATGGCACACTCAGTGTTGGGGAGTTAATAAAAGGGCTATTTACAACCTTGAGGACAAGGCTAGGAGAAACCAACCAGGGACGATTACGCTTCCCAGGGCTAGCAACTGGCAGGGAGCCAGTTACCAACCACTCCTAAAACGGAAGGGTCAAGAGGAGAGAGCAAGGCTTCCCTGGTGGCGCAGTGGTGGAGAGTCCTCCTGCTGATGCAGGGGACACGGGTTCGTGCCCCAGTCCGGGAAGGTCCCACATGCCGTGTACCACAAAAAAAAAAAAAAAAAAGAGGAGGGAGCAGATTGTCTGTGCCCAGAATCCAGAGGGAGTAGCTGCAGGGGAAGGCCATAAGGCAGGAGGAGTGGGCTTGCTAGGGGGATGGAGTCAATCCATGGGCGTGAGGGCACCACAGGAGTAAACACCTCAAGCTCAGTCTCCTCTCATTCTCCAGTATCTTGCCCATGCCTCCCATTGGTAAAATCAACCAGAAGGCTGCGGGTAAGCAAACCCATGGACACAGCCCATAAAGTCAACCTCCCAAGAGCACAGAGCAGAGTGGAGAAGGGTAGAGAGAGATAGTGCGATGGGAGGGAGGTGTTGGGGGTAAAGCAAAAGGGAAGACACCTAACATAAATCTTTGTGGTGCTGCTAATTGCCAAAAACCAGGATGAGAAGGAAGGATCCTTGTGCAAAATACCTCTCCAATGGGCCTTCTTTGAAAATGAAAGTTATCCCCGAAAAGGTAGAATTAAAGTAACTTAAACTAAGTGGTAATTATCTAATGAATGAATGATAGATTAAAGGGCTGGAGGATATTGAAAGGATAAACAAACAGGTGAAAAAACCAAAGTAGACTCTATCTTCTGCAATTTTACACAGGGCTCAACATACTTCAGCTGTCTGTGCAGATGGGAAGGCTGAGCTGAGGATTAAAGAAAAATAATAATTTGTTTTCAGATGAGGACTGGAGAGGTGGAAGGAGGGACAGGAACCAAGGATAGATTTTCAGCGTGTGGTTTATAGGAGTTTACCTCTTTCCCTTCTTTGGCCCATGGCTTTTGTTTCCTTATCACATCAAGAACACAGGCTCAGGTATAAATCAGCATCTCAATATTATTTTAGAATTTCTTGTTGCCATGGTGTATGTTGATTACTTAATTTCCCCCATTTCTATTTTAGTTTGTTCTGCTTAATTCTTTATGACTCTTGTTTTTCCCTTGTCTTCACTTTCTATCTCAATTTTTTTTTCTATTCTATTTTAAGAAGAAAACTTTTAAACAGTCTTTAAAAGACTGTTTTATGCTCAACTTCTAAGTATTCCTTTTAACTTGGATTTGCTTGTCTTAGCTTTGATTTTTCAACCCTCTGACTTTCATGTTTCTAGCTTGTTATTTCATTGGTTCTAGCCCTTTTGTGTTTTTTATTTTTGCCGGTTTTATTTTTAATCTTTTATCCTTCTTAATTTCACATTTTGATTTATTTTTTTAATCTCACTGGTTTTAGTTTTTCTTTTCTTCTAGTCTTCATTGAACTCTATATAGTTTAGGCTAATTTTTTCTTTAGTATATTGTCTTTTAATTTTATTCTTAGACTTAATTTCATGCTTTGATTTGTCCCTTAAATTTCTTCTCTGCCGGGACTTCCCTGGTGACACAGTGGTTAAGAATCCGCCTGCCAATGCAGGGCACACAGGTTTGAGTCCTGGTCTGGGAATATCCCACATGCCGCGGAGCAACTAAGCCTGTGCACCACAACTACTGAGCCTGCGCTCTAGAGCCCGCGAGCCACAGCTACTGAGCCCGCAAGCCACCAACTACTGAATCCTAGGCGCCTAGAGCTCGTGCTCCGCAACAAGAGAAGCCACTGCAATGAGAAGCCCGTGCACCGCAACGAAGAGTAGCCCCCGCTCACCGCAACTAGAGAAAGCATGTGCGCAGCAACGAAGGCCCAACGCAGCCAAAAATAAATAAGTAAATAAATAAAAAGTTTCTTCTATGCCTTCATCATTTTACTATAATGTCCTTAGTCCTTCTCCTCCTCCACCTCCTGCACATCTTCTTCTTCATACCTTATTTTGTAATTTGCTTTTGTCATCACAAGAAGGCAAGAAGCTTGGCAGCATGAAGAAACCCATATAATAAATTGAATAGTTTGGGCGTCTTCTTCCCCCCACCTGCCCTGTAGTCACTTTTCTACTCTCCCTTAATGACTTCTCAGTTCATTAACGATAATCTGCACCAAATCTTCACTCCAGAATTCTCAAAAAGAAAAAAATCCACAGCAATACAGCCTCTTCTGGTCCCTTCTCTGGTGGTTATGGTCCTGTCAGTCATTTTGGCCTGCTACCACAGAACACCACAGACTGGGTATTTTATAAACAACAGAAATCTATTTCCCACATTTCTGGCGGTGTTAGCAGAATTGCTGTCTGGTGAAGGCCTGCTTCCTGGTTCATACATGGCCATCTTCTTGCTGTGTCTTCACATGGTGGAAGGGGCAGGGGAGCACGCTGGGGTCTCTTTTATAAGGACATGGATCTCATTCATTAAGGATTGGTCCTCATGATCTAATCATCTCTCAAAGGCCCCACCTCCAAATACCATCACACTGGGGATTGGGCTTAAATATAAGAATTTTGGGGACACAAATATCCAGTCCATTGCAGATGACAAGGGTAAAGCTTTTGTTATGTTCCTTTCTTCCCACATGCAATTTGGACTGTGTGATTTTAGACTTTTTTTTGCGGTACACGGGCCTCTCACTGCTGTGGCCTCTCCCGTTGCTGAGCACAGGCTCCGGATGTGCAGGCTCAGCGGCCGTGGCTCACGGGCCCAGCTGCTCCGCAGCATGTGGGATCTTGCCGGACCAGGGCACGAACTCGTGTCCCCTGCATCGGCAGGTGGACTCTCAACCACTGCGCCACCAGGGAAGCCCTAGACTATTTTTATCTCCAGTGATTAGATAAGAGTATCATTGGCGATAAGATTAGTCTCTTTCCTCCCTTGATCTCAGAACTGTTACTAAGGTCCTCAGCTCATAAGACAGAATTTTCTTCTGTCTTGATTTAGTGTTTCGGAAGTTGGGCATGATTGATCCCAATATCTACCGGTCAAGCTGAACACTGTCTCTCTTTTACAGTCTTCTGTTTATTCTTTACAGCCTACAGTGGTATTAATCACCTATGGTGCCCTAAGTGCCATGACTGCCAGGTGGTCTGATGGAGCCTAACTTGGAATCATTAGGAAAGAAGCAGCATTACTTCTCTGTGAGCTGTTTTTCTCAAGATGGGCTTATTAACCTAAATAGAAAATTATCCTCTAGTTCATCCTTACCAAACTTTACTTTGAAATGTAGAGAACCTGTTGTTCATTCTATTTCTATTCTATACTGGTAATTTGGGTACCAGAATCACAGATTATACTATAATAAGCCCCTTTCTGCTTACTGATATCCTAAAAATGACCTGGGAAAGTGGTCATATCTCCTTTTTAACTCTGGGATAGCTGTTTCAGCATCCTGTGATCCGAGTGAAATTAGAAAACAGGGAAGAGTAAGATGAACTGATTTTTAGGCCTGGAATCTGTCCTTCCTGCCCGCATTAGCAACACACACAAAGCTCAGCTAATCTCTAATTATATGCCATGGTATATGGTGGTCCATGGTGTGTGATATATGACATGGTGTGTGGTATATGACATGGTGGTACAGAATATAGGTTCTGGAGGAAGGTCGGGTTTGAATCCCAATTCTCACACTCATTAGATTGTGCTACTATGAACAAGTTACTTTAACTCTTTCTGCCTCCATTTCTTTATCTCTAAAATAGGAATAAGTTAAGATGTAAAGTGCTTACCACTTTACCTGGCACATTATAATTTTTCAATAAATACAAACTCTTAATATTATTTATGACTCAGTTCAGGAGTCTCCATTTCCATGAAATATTCCATGAGTGACCCCCATGGACAAACACACACACACGCACACACACACACACACACCCCAAGGCTTACACACATATGCTTTTCTTTCAATCTGATGCTTCATATACCCCTTCTACATAGCACTTTGTGCATCTCTCTATATAGCATTTTACAAGGTACTTGTGACATGTTTACATGTATTCCTTTTTACGTGTATTCTTTTTCTGTTATTAGATAAACATCTTGAGGTCAGGAATTGTGTCTTTTTTACATTTATATTCTCAACATTGAACACAAGAGCTGGTACACAGTGTGTGTTTAATAAATATTTAATAACAATTGATGATGAATGGTTGATGCCTGAGAACTTTTAAATAACCATGTCTTAGGTGCCTTAAGGGAATGTTTCTTCTTTTTACTTCCTAAGCAACAGATGGACAAAACCTAAACTTTTATATGAACCCTGTTCTGTCTTCTGAGAACAGGATAAGGCTTCTCTGTAGTCAAAATCAAGGCCATGTTAATGGATCTCTATATGAAAGAAAAAGAATCTCCAAGGACCCTATACAAATTTATGATCATTTAAACTACTCCTTTCTTTGAAAATGTTCAAATATTACAAATCTGTGCTTGATCAGTAGTTTAGAAATGTGGGCAGATTTTGAGATACTGTCACTAGAGATTTGACTTTGATGTCTGAGGTCATTCCCTTTATTCCATTATCTCTCGCTTGCTGCCACTCTAATCCCTCTCTCTGCTTCACAGCATAATTTCTAGAGTTGTCTACAGTTCCTGCATTGCTTTACTTTCCACTCACCCTCCTCTGGTCTGACCTCTGGTCCCATCACCCCCAAACAGTCTATGTTAATACAGCCGTGGCTCTTACTCTCATTTTGCTATAATCAATTTTTCAGTCCTCATTTTACTTGACTTCTCAGCAGCATTTGACCCTGTTGTCTTTGCTTTCCTTCTTCAGTTCTACTCCCTTAGCTCCCCTGACACCATTTCTGTTGGTCATGTTCCTACTTATTTGGAACCTCTGTCTTATAATTCTTTGTCAACTTATCTTCTCTGAAGGCTGGGTCCTGGGCTTTCCTCTCTTCTCACTTATTTTATATTTTGTCCCTGGATGAAGTATCCAGGCCAGCGGTGTCTTACAATTATCTTTGCCTTGATAACCTCCAAATGTATACATACAGACTAGACCTCTCCTCTACGCTTCAGACCCATAGTCTCACTGTGAACTTGACAACTTCAGTGGATAACTAAAGCCACCTCAAATTCAATATTTTCAACATGATCCCTTGATCTCCTCATCTAAACCTGTCATACACAGGGTTGCACTAGTCAGAAATTTGAGCGTCCTCTTCAACATTTTCTTCCTTATCTCCAATATCTAATTTGCCATCATTCAAAAAAATTTTAACACAGGAAATCTCTTGAACCAGTTCAATTTTGTCCATCTTTACTGATACCTCTGCTTTTATCATTTTTCGCTGATGCTACTGCAATATTTTTTAAACTGGTCTAGTTGCTTCTACTCTAGACCTCTCCAAACTGTTTTCCAGGGTGACAGCCAGACGACTGATTTCAAAGTGCACATCTGTTCACATCACCCCTCTGCCTAAATTCTCTCAGCGGTTGCCCATTTCTCTCAGGACAGCATAGCCCCCAAAGCCCTGAGTAGAATGCTTCCCTGCTTCTCCAACCTCTTCACCTTCAGGCTGCCCTCACTCTGCCTCTGGTCACTCTGGCTTCCACTTCAGCTCCTCAAACACCCAAGTTTCTTCTTGCCACAGGTCCTTTGCATGTGCTGTTGTTTAGGCTAGAATCTGCAAAATTTTTTATGCCTGTCCCTTTGCCTAGGTTACTATGGATCCATGAGATATTTTCATAGGCATGTTTTCATTAAGTCCCCAGAAGAAATTTCTTTCTCTATTAAGGCCTCCTCCCCCCCAAATCATTGGCATTCTCTTAACCTCTTTGTTTTATTTTAATCTTATAGACACAATGAACCATATAATGTACCATGTTTACTTCTTGCCACTAGTTTCTTGAATGTCTGCCCTGTATTGTGGTTACTGGCCTGGGTTCTGGAACCAAATTAACTAGGTTTGAATTCTGGCTCCTGTAGTCACTAGCTGTTTGATTTTTGTCAAGGTACTTAACATTTCTATGATTTTATTTTCTCATTTATAAAATAGAAATAATAATACTTATTCTCAAAGGGTTGTTGTGAGAAGTAAATGAATTAACAGGCACAAAGTATTTAAAATAGTGTCTGGTGCATAATAAGCACTTAGTAAAAATTGGTGGTTTTATTATTTCCTATCTCAGCACAGCTTGAATTGCCAGGGTGCTTCATGGGAAGGTGACTTTTGGGTCTTAATTGTATGGATTCTTGACCCAAAGCTCCATTTTACTTTGCATGTAATAACACATATAGTATTTGATAAATAGTTTTGATTATTCAAATTCAGGTTCTAAGGAAATATATTAGACTCCCCATTGTAATGATGGATATTTTATATTAAAATAGGAGAGATGCTATTTGTAGGACCAACTGTAAAGGCATTATGATTTGCTCCATAGAACTGTATAATCAAATCAATAGCAGAAAGTATCTTTGAAGTAAGGTTTTATCTGCACTCCCACCTCAACAGAAACATGGCTGCACACCGTAATTAGAACCAGGATTAGAGACACATTGTATTACATTGTACAGGCAGTGCCTTCACACTTCTTATATGAAATTAGCTCTTTCTTTCCTTACTTATTTTAGGAGATTGAGTTTCATTGTTATTTTCTAACACCAAATAAATAGGAAAAAAAAATCAACTCTGAATTGCAGTACTCCTGCAATCAATCATTTGAAAAACACATGGGCAAAGAATCAGGTTATCTCTTAGGTTTTAAGTCCCCCCAAGAGGATCTTTTTACTTCACTCTTTGTATTCAGAAAAAAATGATCTTCCTTATCTCCCATCACAGATGTCTCCTTAGCTACAGACTCCACCAGCAGAATAACAAGAGGATTTTCAAGATCATTTTGCGTCTGTTCATTTTTTTTTAAAGCTGTCCTGCAGAGAGTCGGAACAGCCAATGCCTCTGTTGTACATTGTGTGACTAGATTTGAACAAATTAGGTGATTCCCTCCCACCCCACCACCCATGTCGGTCAATGTAACAGGCTCCCAGAGTGAAACAAAATAGAAATTCATTTTCACTTCATGTCTGATGCAGAAGGTACACAGGCAGAGACACAGATCACTATTTTATTTAAAAAAGAGATCACCATCTGCTTTGTGTAGGGAGAAATATTCGGGCCCCATCTAATTGTGACAAGTATTTTTAGTTTAGGATCTTCTGACAACAAATTACCTTCAGTTTTTCTTTAAAAGGAATATATAGATTTGGCTATTAAGAGAAAAGCAGAATGGGAATGGAAGCATGTTTTTGTCTGAAATTTTAAATAAGGTAACATTGGACTTAAAAGCTTAGGCCTACAGAAAATGGTGTTAAAAACAAAGTAAACAGTAAGGGATTGAAAATCTTTGGGTAATCCCCACAATTCCCTTAAGGATTTAACTCAGTTAGCTTCACTATTTATGACTGTATTTAATAATGGTTCCTTGATTTTACAGAATGATTTCAGAGCAATTTCTTCACTTTGGGTCATGTTTTTTCAGCTCGTATAGTGCTCTCTAAGATCACTAGGGACACTGGGAAGCTGATTTAACTTTTAGGCCAATCAAGGACCATTTAGATGAAATGAACTAATGAGTGTACACGTACTTTAGAAAGTACAAAGAGTCCTACAAATGCAAGATGGTTTGGCTGCTATTAAATGACTGATGGAAGAGTTACGGTGGCTTTTCCAAACACTGACCTTCACTTGCAACCACTGAATAACAAATCTCCAGCTGAAAAAAATGACAAATGTTCCCACCACGATGTTCACTGCTAAGAGGTGTACTTCAGACCTCACAATGCTGTCTGGCTCCCTCGAGGTTTGAAACCTTTGCAAGAGCTGTGAGATTATAGCCAAAATTCATCAGTACTTGAAGGAAAAGAATATTTTCCGTAGCTGCTTCACTGTGCCATAGTGCGGTTGACTTCATTTGATTCTCCTGATGGGTTTAAGTACTGGGAAACTGTAGGGCAACCAGCTCTTGTACCTCCGGTGGGAAGCACAACCTAAAATTTCCTTGTAGCTAGCTATCATCATTTCTAAGCTATTTAATTAAGACATAGGAGACTCTGGTTACCGAAAATATTATATTATGGTTACAATTTTGATGGTGGCTATGGGCAGGACTGGTCTTTTAAAAAGTGACAGAGCCCCCAGATGCACTATATATATATATATATAACCCAAACTCAGAAAATCCCTGAGACTACATGTACATTTAGAACACTTTCCAAAATGTTGTGTTGAAATTATACTACTACTCTTATGGGCTAAATTATGTCCCTTCCAACATTCATATGCTGCAGCCCTAACCCTGAGTATCTCAGAATGTGACTGTATTTGGAGATAGGGTCTTTATAGAGATAGATAGCTAAGTTAAAATGAAGTCATCAGTGCGGATCCTAATCCAATATGACTGACCTCCTCGTAAGCAGAGGGGATTTGGATGTCGACACCTGCAGAGGGATTTCTGCTCCAGACCACCTCTGGACTTGAGCTGCAACATTAATCCTCCCCTAGGTCTCTGGCCTGCTGGCCTGTTCTGCAGATTTCAAATTTGCTAGCCCTCATAATTTCATAAGCCAATTCCTCTCTCTTTCTATATACGTACACACACCCAATTCATTTTGTTTCTCTGGAAAACCCTAATACAAACTACCTATGGATGTTTACACTTAAAAAGAAAATTGAGTGCAAACTACTCCTAAAGTATACATTCAAGTTTAGTGGCTGAGCGAATAGGTTTTGGAGTCACGCTGGTGAGTTCAAAATCTTGGCTCTGCCACTTTCTAGCAAGATGTCTTTGAGCAAGCCACTTAATATCTTAGTTTCTTCATCTGTAATAGAGGAATTATTGGGTTTCAGTGAGAATTTAAGGATTAATATGTTTCCAAAGCACTTAGCAGAATTAAATCATAAGCTCTCAAGATCTGCTAGTTATTAGCATTATTGTTATTATTTATACTTTTTTTCAGTCAGGATTCTTAGTTTTAGGCAGTAGGAACTAAGTTGAAATACAAAGGAATTTATTAAAATATGTTGGGGAGCTCACAGATTTCCTGAGAGTGTCAGGGAACCAGGCTCTGAGGTGATAAAGCCAGGAACCACTGCTGAAATGGATGCTGTAGAACTGATCCTATGAGGCCCCACTGCTTCTGCCCTGGACATTGCTCCTACCATCAACAGCACTGAGCCCGGAGACCAGAACCACTCCAGCAGCTGTGTTATGGGGCTACTCTTGCCATGATGGATTCTCTGTGCTCCTTTCTTCTTTACATCACTAAATTTTGATTTGATGTTTACGGTAAGTATGAGTGAGTGAATGATGGAACCTACGTCTGTCTCATGCCCAGATGAAAGGAATGCTGGGAAAGTGAGTATCAGCTATTTTCAGTTTTGATAGTGAGAGACAGGCTCTGCTTTATAGATGGGGGTGTGGCGGAGGTATGGAAGACATAGGAGTGCTGGGTATTCAAAAAGTGACCAATGTTCACCACATATATGAACGGACGTTACAATCTGCTGACCACTAGTCACAGAAACTCTTCTTTTTTTTTTTTAAACAATTCTTTTCTAATCCTCTCTCTGTTTCCTTCTCTAACCACTGCTGCCCATGATAACTCCTAAACTCTTACTCCTAAACTTCTTACCCTTTTTGTATGTATTGACTTGGCTTAGGAAATTTGGTGTGGTAAGTGTGACATGAGATGTCTAACACTATTTTATTCCCTATGAAGAGATTTCATTATGATTGCTAGGGAAAAACACCTCATTACAAGAGTGGAAGGTATTGAGAAACATGGACTTTGGAGTCAGAAGGAACAGGGTTTGTATCCTGCCTTTCTGCTTAGCACTATAGTGATCACTGGCATTTTTTTTTTTTTTTTTACGGGTTTCTCCATTTGTAAAACAGGAATAACGGTACATTGCTGATCCTGAAGGATATTTGTGAGAATCAGACATAATGTACATTGTGTAGAGTAGGACTGGGCAAAAACAGGACCTATTGTAACAATTTTCGGCCTTCAGGGCATCAAAAAGACCAATGAAACAATATTTTTAATCTGATTTTATCAGATTTTTACCCACAAGACAACAACAAATAAATGTCAATTATTTTGAGTGCTTTCTTTTTTTCTGGGTGGCATTATTATTGAACATTACATGATGGAAACTTTCTGGATAAAAATACCAGTTAAAAAATAAAACTAGATCAACATCTTCCATGGCATTTTTATTAAGGTTTATGACCCATTCTTCCCTGCCAAATCAAACCAGCACCTTCATGACACAAAGGTCATCTTACCTATGACAGATACTTTCCAAGTACTAAACACAGCATTTTCTCACTTCTCCCTTTGTCTTAAGTATAAATGCAGCTACAGAGGGTGAAACAGGAGGGAAGGGGCTAGGCAACAACCTTTAAAAGAATGATATAGCCATAGGACATGACAAAAACTGATTAGAACCAACTGGGTCCAAGATGACAGAAGATTCGACTTCCAGTAGACCTCGAGCCTCCTTATATGCTCATTGTGCTAAATGACATGCTAAATGACACACCCACCAGCGTCATAACAGTTCTGAGGCCAACCATAAAAGGTCAAAAAGTGGGCAGTGGCCCAATTCCTGGAAATCCCTGCCCCTTCCCCAAAATCCTCTCACTCATTAGCCTATGAAATTACCCAACCCATAAAAACTAGCCACACCACATTTCAGGGCTCTCTCACCTTCTGAGGTGGCCCACACTCTGTCTGTGGAGTGCATTTCTCTCTAAATAAATCCACTTCTTACCTATCACTTTCTCTCCGAATTCTTCCATGATGAGGCAAGAACCTTAAATCCACCAAGAACAAGGGCGTGGTAGACTAGATTGAGTGGGTATAGTCAGTCAAGAAATATTTGCTTAAAATTTGCTCCTTAGAAGAGCGTTTGGAGACCAAATTTGGAGTAGTGGATCTTCCTATAATAGCAAACTGACTTTCCTAAATACATGCACTTCATAGTTTTCTTGAAAAAAAAATTTTTTTTACATCCTGAGAATGAATGTGAACAAGACATATCTATTTGCTCCTTCCTTTATTGAAAGAGTTATTTAATGAGTATTTGTCAATTTCTGCTATGAGCTAGGTACTTTGCTTGGCACCTGCTAAAGAGGAGGAATAGAGGCAGGATCTCTTTATTCATGGAGTTTTTAGACCAGCTGGGAAGACAAATGACAATATTGTGATTTATAAGATATACATATTTGATCATTCAAATGACCAAAATATATTTCACATATATTTTTTGTCTTTGTCCGTGGTTCCTGGCTCACAGCTCCCCAAACCCTTGGAATTTCCTTAGTGATAAGAGCCATGGGAGCATTTTTATTATAATAATTAGCCCTTTGTCCTTAGTTCTTGAAACCATAAAAGTGAAATGGGGGTCTTATTATTTACAACAAGATGCTTCTCACCACAACTAGGTTTATGCTAATGAACTGAATTTTGGAAAGCACCTAAGAATGGAGGCTGGTTGCCAGTGGAGCCAATCATGAGATTAGAGGGTTGGAACTTTCAGTCCCACCCCTCCACCTCAGGGGAGAAGACTGGAGGTGGAAGTTGAATCAATCACTAATGCCAATGATTTAATCAATCATGCTTATGTAATTAAGCCTCCTTAAAAACCCCAAAGGACTGGGTTCAGAGGGCTTCTGGGTTGGTAAACATGTGGAGATTCAGGGAGAGTGGATGGAGACAGTATGGAAGCTCAGGGTCCTTTCCCCATACCTTGCCCTAAGCATCTCTTCCATCTGGCTGTTGCTGAGTTATATCCTTTTATAACAGACTGGTTATCTATCATTAGTATGGCAAATGTTTCTCGGAGTCCTGTGAGCCCTCTAGCAAATTAATTGAACTCAAGGGTGGGGGGATCATTGGAACCTCTGATCCATAGCCACTCAGTCAGAAGCACAGGTGATAATCGACTTTCAACTGGAATCTGGGGTGGGGGTGGGGGGGACAGTCTTGTAGGACTGAGCCCTTCACCTGTGGGATCTGTTGCTATCTCCAGGGAACTAGTGTCAGAATTGAGCTGAGTTGTAGGACATCCAGCAGGTGTTGGAGAATTGCTTGGCTCTGTACTAGTTGCTTTACATGCAATTCATCTTCACAAAAAACCTATGAGATGCACATTATTTTATAGACGGGGAAACATAGGTTTAGAAGGGTTAAGTAACTTGCCGAAGGTGACATAACTAGAAAGTGGAATAGCTGTGGGTTCTGTCTGATTGCAGGGCACAAATTCAACCACTGCTCTACAGCCTCAAAAGAGAAGTCCATCCTTTGACTCATACAGTTGATGAACCAAATGACTATATCAGTTGAAGTGTTCAGCAGGAGAACTACTGCTCCCTCAGGGTCCTTGATGTATCTGCACTGACAGTGCTAACAGTGTCTATAAATTAGGAAAACAGTAATCAGGCTTACCAAGTTGAAATTCAGGGACAGAAATGGTTCTGTAATAGTTATAGCCATGGATAGGGAGGCAAAAGCCATAGAAAGAAATTCATCGCCTTGCTGAATGACCCCAGGAAAAAAGGAAACAATTTTATGCCCAACCTTCTAATTCTTTCCAAGATTATTTTCATTCATGGAAACTGAGTCTCTTCATTCTGGAAGGGTATGACCAAAGTCTGGAAAAGTACTGTAGAAGTATACAAGAGGAGAATGAACTTATTTACAGACATCTAGACAATCAAGGAAGGGTTCCTTCAGTTTGAAGATGATACTGCTATGCTACTAAGTGGGGAACAAAAGAAACTGTGGGAGCTAGAAAGCAGAGAGACAAGTGGAAAATGTCCTAGCACATGCAAGAAAACAGAACCTAAGCTGGCAGTGGGGGAAAGTTAAGAAGCACCCAATTTTCATTATAGAGCCTCAAAAAATCTCAGCAGTTGAGAGCACCAGGCACCTTAAAAATTCAGGGTGATGTGTCCAGCAATAGGGAATTTCTTAACCGTAGTATATCCCCACAGTGGAACATGATGCAGCAGTAAAAAAAAAAAAAAAATGGGGAAAAGCGCTATGATAAGATATGGAAAGATGTTCAAGATACAGTGTTAAGTGAAAAAGCAAGGTGTAGAATGATGTACATGAAATGCCACTTTGGGAAAAGTAAAAAATATATTTGTAGCTGCTTGTATTTGCATAAAGAGACCCAGAAGGATAAATCAGAAAATAATAAAAATGGTGAAGGAAAAGGGTGAATCTGGAAGGAGTGGGGGGCAGTGAGACTTCCCAATATTTATGTTTTAATTTTGTTTTTATTTTTTAGCTATGTAAATGCATTACTATTAAAACAATTTAAAAATAAAGTGGTGTACAACACATTTCCAGTAAAGGACTGGTATCCAAAATATATAACGAACTCTTAAAACTCAACACTAAGAAAACAAACAGCTCAATTAAAAAATGGGCAGAAGATCTGCAAAGACCTCACCAAATAAGAAACACAGATGGCAAATATGTATATAAAAAGATGCTCAACATAATATGTCATTAGGAAACTGCAAATTAAAACAGCAGTGAGATACCACTATATACCTATTGAAATGGCTAAAATCCAAACACTGACAACACCAAATGTTGGCAAGGATATGGAGCAAAGGAACTCTCATTCATTGCTAGTGGGTATGCAAAATGGTACTGCCACTTTGGAAGACAGTTTGGCACTTTGCTACAAAACTAAACATACTCATATACTATCCAGGAATTGCACTCCTTGGTATTTACCAAAATAGGTTAAAAACTTAAGTCCACACAAAAACCTGCACATGAATATTTATAGCAGCTTTATTCATGATTGCCAAAACATGGAAGAAACCAAGATGTCCTTCAGTAAGTAAATGGACCAACTGTGGTATATCCATAAATAGAATACTACTCAGTGCTAAAAAGAGATGAGCTATCGAGCCAATATTGCTGAGTGGAAGAAGTCAATCTGAAAAGGCTACATGCTATATTGCTATAGGCTTAATGTTTGTGTGCCTGCAAAATTCATATGTTAAAATCCTAATGCACAATGTGATGGTATTAGGAGGTGGAGTCCTTGGGAGGTGATTAGGTCATGAGAGCAGAGCTCTCATGAATGGCGTTAGTCCCCTTACAGAAGAGGCTCTAGAGAGCTCCCTTGCCCCTCCCACCATGTGAGGACACAGAGAGAAGACGGCCACCTGTGAACTAGGAAGCAGGCCCTCACGAGATACCAAATCAGCTGGCCTCATGATCTTGGACTTCCCAGCCTCCAGAACCGTAAGAAATAAACTTCTGTTGTTTATAAGCCACTCAGTTTATAGTATTTTGTTAGAGCAACCCCAAAGGACTAAGACACTTATGATTCCAACTATATGACATTCTCGGTGTCTTCAGATTGAAAGTCCAATCTGATACTTAACGTGATCAAAAAGCCTCACAATAAGGCTCATCATTATGAAATTTAGAATCTTGAGAAGCAGAGAGCATATCCTAAAATGATGCAAAGGAAAAAACTATCCATATATAAAGATTCAAGAATCAGAATAGCATTGGCCTTCTCAGTAGCAATATCAGAAGCTAGAAGACACTGAAATATTGCCTTAGAAAACCCAAGGGAAGTTGATTTCTTACATAGGAGTCTATATACATAAAAATTCAATCAATTTTCAGGAGTGAATAAAGGCATTGCCAGACATGCAAGGTCTCAAAACGTTTATCTTCCCTCAGCCACTCTTAGGAAGCTAGGGGGGAAGGCTCCACCAGGATGTAAATTAAGGAAGAAGGTGATGTGGAATTCAGAAAACAGAGGCTCCCATACAAAAGATAGACAAGAAATTCCTAGGATGATGGGAAAGGAGATCTTAAGGTGAGAATAGTGCAGGCAGACCCGGAGAGTAACCAGTTAAGATGGGAGCAAGAGAACACAGAGTTCTTGGAGAGACATCCCTAGGAAGATTAATTGGATATATCACCTGTGTGTTCAAGAAGAGACGTACACCTAGAACAAAGAGTTTGTAGATGACTGAGTAATGGTAAAGAGGCTAGGTTGTACAGGAAAGTGAATTTAGTCATAGTATACTAAATAGCCTGTGAATAATGTTCACGGAGTTGTAATAATATGAGCATTGAACATCAGAATAAACAAAAATTGTAATATAACCTGGGATTATATGACAAATATTAAATTTTTACCAGTTATTGGTCTGGTATGGGCCACAAACCAAAATATACTGGACACTGTCTAAAGCTGTGTCGGGTATTACTCCCTTCCTTGTTGGATTGTGATAGGAAAATATCTGAGAGTTCTAGGGGTGGTGCTGGGCTCGAGAGCTTCAAGGCAATAGCTATTTTCCAACCTAAAGGGAAGTATCTCAATCTTTTAATACTAATGGATATTGATTGATCAGTAGACACCAATATTAGGGAGATGAACAGGAAAGAAGTGTGTATGTGTATGTGTGTTGGTGAGGGGATATGGGAGTGTGTGAAAAAGGTACGAGGTATTAAAGCGAAAAACCAAGAATTAACAGTGTAGTGCTATTATTTAGACATGTGAAGGTACACATTAAAACAAACTGAAAGAGTTGAAATCAGTGACTGCTGGTTAATGGGAATGGAGGGAGATGGGGTGCAGAGACAAACAGGAGACTGCTGTTTTTATAATAGACCTTGGAAAACTATTGCATTCTTAAACCACGTACCTGTATTACTGATAAAAATAAAAATAGAAAATGAATGCCTACTATGTACCAGGCTCAATGATATTTCAAGATAAGTATTGCCATTCTCATTTTACAATAAGGAAGAAAAAATAACATACCAATTCATCTCTCAAGGTGGTAAAGGGAATATTCTTTTACATATTAGAAGACAAATTCAAGGCATTTATATCAAGAAGGCTTACAAAAGCATTCACTTAAATTAATTGAAGGTTGATCTTGATTCACCTTAAAAATAAGTTAGCAATGATTACGTTATGCACTTGTGAGGGAAACATCAAAGGAATCACTTAACCTGAAATGTGTCTTGACCTCACTGTCAGAGAAAATACTTAAGTGAGAGGAACTCTGATGAAATTCATTATTACATTTTTATATTTTTAGTAGTTTTGGCTTAATTAAAAAACATTGAAGGGAAACTGGATAGAGAAGTATGCCAGGAAAGATCTCTGAACTTTCTATACTTTCTCCTTATTAAACCCTTATTACTGTGACAAAATAAACAAAATATCCAAAATAAGCAATTCCAAACATGCAAACCAAAAAATGTGAGTGTAAATATATCAGTTAGGCAATAGGCAAATTAGAATGTACCTATATGCTCAGAATCTAGAAGAAAACAATACATTAAAGAAGATGATATCAATATGTATGGTGAAGTTAAAAGGAACAAAATCAACAATTTGTCTTGGCTTTTGGTTTGGTTGGATTGGATATTGTTTTGTGGGGGAAATATAATAGACACTCTTGGCCTAAAATGGGAGGATTAGACGAAGATTAGATGAGGGGGCGACAATTTATTTGACTAGCTTTGGAAATAATCTTGTGATTATCCGGTTCATGATTTTCCTATCTGACACTATAAGTCTGTAGGGCAGAGACCTATAGACGTGATTTTTTTTTTAACCATCATGGCACCTAATATCATAGCAACAGAGTAAAGTACTTTATCTATTGATTAAATGAATGATTGTGGAGCACACCATAGCACTGAGTTTTCCACAGAACTGTGAAATTTGCAAAATCAGCATAATCTCTAACTTCTATACATTTCCTAAAACAAGGAAATAAACTTTTATCTCATTCCATTTCACTCTATTCATTCACTCCACACATCATTATTGAAGGAATTCTCTGTGAAAACCTCTTAGTTGGGCCTCTTTTCCTGAAAGCTAGTGCAGGAGAAACCATCACTTTCTTTGCTCAAATCATATGGAAGTTAACTATCTACATTGATGAGGATCATCAAATGTTTTAATTCACAAGCTATGAGATGACCATAAACTCAGGGTTGACTTGTTATCTTCATGTCATTAGCGCTCATGGCACTCTGAATATATTGAAAAACATGTGATTATTTTTCTGGATGGCATGCATGCTAGTTCAACAGCTTACAATACAGTCGTAATTTGTTCTGATTTCAGGTGGCAACTATTCTGGCATATTATTATTGTGATGTCAAGAAGGCATTAACATTTATTGAGTGCTTATATGTGGTAGACATTTTCTGACAGAAACCTCATGAGGTTAAGTATTGTTGTCCATATTTCACAGAAGAAGCAAATGAGACACAGGGTGGTTGGTATAACGACAACCTGCCCAGGTAGCAAATCTGGGCTCAAACCCAGAGATGTTTGATTCTTACACCATGCCTTTTCCACTATGGTATAGAGGAGTTAGCCAGTAGGGTTTGTTATCTTTGCAACACATTAAGGCCAGATATATTAAAATTGTACACATAAATTTAAGTTACTTGAGGAAATGTATATTGAAAATCCCATCTTTAATAGATTTAGATATATATTAATTAATGAATGCCTTTAAACCTCATTATATATATCTATAGTCTAAGCCCAAGAGGAAAATACTTTGAATGAAAAAATAAGAACTGATATAAAGTAATAAATTAAATATATTTTTTCAAGCATGAAGTTAGTTGAGACCAATAAAGCATATTGCAGTCATCCTGCAAAAGAATTTCTTATGTTCTGAAAAGTACAGGTTATTATATTCTATCCTTAGCATTTTCATGGATACAAAGTCAGAAAGTATTTCTAAAGTTGATAAACAACTTACAGAAGCAAAGATCAGTACATATGAGAGGACTATAAGGTGTGTATATTTATGTAAATAGATTCTGACATATTTCATAATTTTGTTGAAAGAAATATATCACAAAGACTGAACTGCCTAAGGTCTGAGAGTTAATATCAGAACTGGAATTAGAAATCGATGCTCTTTGCTTTATTCCAATTTGAACTTGACTAGAAGTTTGTGCAATGTTGCTGATGAGACAAAGCCATATGTATGTGTATATATATATATATATATATATATGTATATTTCAGGTTAGAGCTTATTGAACCCAGGGTTTACTTTACTTCGTTTCTTTGG
Source organism: Delphinapterus leucas (assembly GCF_059928025.1). Taxonomy (NCBI): domain Eukaryota; kingdom Metazoa; phylum Chordata; class Mammalia; order Artiodactyla; family Monodontidae; genus Delphinapterus; species Delphinapterus leucas. The sequence continues at coordinate 70,331,705 of NC_143133.1, read as the reverse complement.
CTTCTGGAACTCTGCACTTCATGGTTTTCTTCCTATTTCTCTGGCTGTTCCTTCCTTGTCTCTTTTCCATTCTTATCTTATTCTACCTAATCATCAAATATTGGAGTTCCTCAGGCCTCCTAACTCTTCATTCCTTACTCTGCATCATCTTCTCAGGGAAATTCACCTATGCCTATAGCTATAATTTTCAAAATATTCAAATGATTCACAAATTTATGTTTTCAGGGTAGACCTCTCTCCGTGCTTCGGACCTATATCATACATCAAGAAATCAAAAATTTAACTTGTGATCTCTTCCTTGCCCCCCACTCAGAATCCAAAGCATTCCCATTCTTCTCATTTTGGGTGAATGACATCCTCATTCATCTACTAATCCAAGCAAAAATCCCTGGTAATCGTAGGGGCCACTTTTTGTTTCTCTATCTTTCTCATTCATATTGAATTCTTCACTAAGTCCCATTTGTTTTTCCTTCTAACTCTCCCTTGCATCCATCTACTCCTTTCCATTTCCAACCAGATTCAAGCTAGCATCTTTCTTTCCCTGGTCCATTCTGATAGTCTTCAAAATGGTTAATCTTTCTCTACCTGCATCTGTTCTCAATACCACAGTGAGAGTGATTTTTCAAACACAAATCTGATCATGTTAACCCGCCTTCCCCCAGCTCAAAAATCCTCCAGTGATCCACTCTTCCTAGGATAAATACGAAGCTCTTTTTTTTCTTTAAGACAAAACTCTTATAAGACCCTGCAAGGTTAAGTCCTCTGCCTATATTTCCAGCTTCAACTCACACCATGGTCTTTTTTCTCTTGCTGCTACAACTGCATTAGATTTATTTCTGTCCACCATGTTTGCCAGGATCCCTCCTGCCACAGGGTCTTGAATTTGATGTTCTCTCTGCCTGGACTATATTTTTTTCTCCTGTTTGCCTCATTAACTCCTTACTCAGCCTTTAGATCTATAAACAGTACATATATTCTCAAGGAAACTCTCTTGACCACCATAAGTCTAATCCCCCTCATTTACCCTCTAATAGTATAAAGTACCACTAGTGCATAGCGATGTATTGGTGTAAGTCTTTGCTAAATGCCTATCTTCCTCCCCTACCTGGATGCTCCATTAGGGAGGGTAGGGACCCTCTCTCCTTTTGCTCACTACTGTCATCTAGCACAGTGCCGGGTACCATCCAGGTGCAATGAATACTTGCTGAATGCATTACTGAAATAATTAACTAGTTAACCAAACATGCTGATTATTTGATACCAATTCTAGAAACTATGTACGTTTTTAAGGGAAGATATTCAATTGTTCAGAGAAGGGAGGAAGTCACATATTTTGGTAAGATCAGATGTACATTTTAATAATACAGATAAATGCTTCACTGGGCACTAAAAACACAACAGATTGGTGGAGGGTTACACTCATGAGAATGCTGAGTGTCAATAACAGGTTGGAGATACCCTACTGACACTTAAGAAGATTTCAACAATTTTTCAGTCCAACCATGAAAATTGGCAGTTGTGCTCATGTTCACTGCTGAACTCAAAGAGGTGGCGGGCTGAAACAGATCAGTAAGTTTGATTTTAACCTGGTTATATAAGACTCTCTGTATGTGATTTTTTTCCCCTCCAAATTATTAACAATTATCCTTTAATATTCTCTGGGTCCTTAGGATGTTTTCATTATAAAAGCAGAAACCCAACTTCTAGATCTCTAACCATATAATACCACGGTGGTCCTGACTAAATATGGTAAAATGTTTCGGTTTCTTTTATACCCAGGCTCATTTCTTTTCTCACATTTTACAACTAATTGTTGACCTGCCCCAGAGCAGACAGCAGGGGCAATGTTCAGGATCACGATGTTGTGAACTGGATGGCCTGATTCTCCATTAACCAGCTGCAGAACTCTGGACAGCTCACATTTGGTATCACCCTTCAGGATCTCACATCCAGAATTAGAGGGTTGGGTTAATGATTCTGCAGGTCCTTAGTTGACCTTCAAATTCCCTGATTCTTCACCAAGGGATTGTTTTTTTTAAATTGGGCTTTACACTGCCTAACAAAGTGCTTTAGTAATATAATCTAAAGTAATGGCCCCTACAAGGCTTAGAATCTATATTATGTAGAGGTTAAAAACACAAGCTTTTTAAAAAATTTTTTTAATATATATTTTTTTATTCGGCAGCACCTCACAACATGCGGGATCTTAGTCCCCTGACCAGAGATCGAACCCTCACTCCCTGCAGTGCAAGCACAGAGTCTTAACCACTGGACCACCAGGGAAGTCCTCAGAACGCTAGCTTTTGAGTCAGAAAGACCTAGGTTCAAAACTTTGGCATTAATGAGCTGTGTAACTTTAAGCAAGTTACTTAAAGCTTATGAATCTTTGTTACTACATCTAGAAGCTAGTGATACTTCTTTCTTCATGGAGAGGTTGTGAGGATAATATGAAATACGTAATACATGTGAAACACAATACCTGGTACAGAGTTAGCCTACAATGAAGCATTAATGTAATTACAACTTTCATTTAGAAGAGATAGTGCTTATGGCTCCCTCTGACCCTATGTTTGCTCTCTAGTAAGACAGACATCATTTTCTGGTATGTACGAGATGTGTCAGGCTGTAAATTTCTGAGCCTCGTTTTGGAACCAGAGTCCATCAGTCATTCTCAGCCATTCTCTGAATCGGAGCAGCTGACAGAATCTTCAGTGAGGTCATTATTTTTAGCTTTGGAACCGTTAGAAAGTCTGCAGGGGATTTTCACGGCATTCAACAAATTAGCAAAGGTCATCAAAACAAACCCACTTACTGAATTCATGGGCTCAAAATCCTGTCAAACCAGTGCTGTCATATCAAATTAAAGAACTTTCTACTCGCAGTATTGCTATAAAAAAATCAAGTTGGATTATGTTTACATTTGCTCCATTGTTACTGCATTTTAAAGTCACAAATTTTGATGGCAAACCAACTCATCTCCTATCTGTAACCCCCTCACCACGTGATCATGTGATTCTTTCAATCTAAAATTTCCTCACTTTTCTCCTCTGTCCATCCCAGTTCAAGTCCCATCTCTTTTTGGAGGCCACTCCTAAATTCTCTGACCTGTGGTCTCAGGCCTGCTTTGTTCTTGACCCAGAATAGGCCATATATATATATATTTTAAGTTAGGCGGGTGCGGTTTTGACCTTATTTGGCCCTGTACAAAGGCATTAAACGTGATAATTAGGCTCTTTCATTTTCACAAATGCCCTTAACTACACTCAACTCTGCTTGGTTGATTAACTAGCTTGTGGAGCATCCATCACCCAGCATGACAGACTATACACACCATTGGCTCTTGACAAATAGTATATATACCATGAGCTCCTTGCTTTCTGTATCACCATAAATAATATTTTGGAAGAAATACTTTGGGGTCAGGTACTTGATGCATTCTCTACATGCTTTGAATGATGCCTTTGAATCAAGCCAGACCACAAGACTGCTGGATCCTTCAGCAGCATCATTTTGGATTTAATAGAATTGCTTTACTGAATTGTACTTTGGTGTTATGCCAACAGAGCACGCCGGTGGATTGTGTAAGGAAGAACTGGATAAAACTCCGAGCCTTCTTTCTGAATACCTACTAGAGAAATACTACAGAATAGTAAATTAGGTTTGGCTTTACGGACAATTCGACTCTTATAAGTTGATTGTGTTTACTTGCTTTGGCCATTAGAAAACTTAGTGAAAAATCTGGGGTCCATTTCTCTCAACTGTATGGTCCACCCTAATAACAGGTTTTGCTTTATTATTTTTCCACCCATAGTTTCCCTTTGTCCTGGTCACTACAACTGCTTACTCTAATCCTTTTACACTGAAAGTATTTTTTGTGAAGTGCCTCACATCTTTTGTAGAATAGGTAGAGATTAAAAATAAATTCTTGATCTATTCCCCTAGGGAATTAAAGCAATTACAGCTTACAGACCATTATTTGTCAATTATTTCCTGCTTTGTATTTTTCTTTCATTGTTTTATGTCTCCATAACTTGGTTTTAATCCAGAGAATATTCTTAAATTTTTCCTATACTCCCCCCACACTGGCACCATAGCATGTGCTCACTGAATCTTTAAATCTGACTTTTGTGCACAGGTCTGCATCTAGGTGACTAGCTGTGTGCTTTTGACCTCAATGTCACTGAGACTTGAGAATTTCATTCTCCTCATCTGTATCTGACAGAAGTGGCCTAAATAATCTTCAGTGTCCTCTTCTAGTTCTAAGATTCTGTCACAATTGCGTGGGTTCCCTAAAAGGAGTTTTGTCAGGCTCAGATATTTTAAGACAGACCTGACTTAATAAACTACTCACAGATATGGATATGACCAAGTAACCTATTTATTGCAGAAAATGTCCATTAAAAAGAAGGACTGTGTCTAAGGGAGATTTGCTCACTTTTTCATTAACAAAGAAGAGGACACTTCCAGACACTTTGGTTCAGAATTTAAGCTGGAAGAACGACTACAAGTGGGCAATAAAAATGATTTAGAAGGCCTAGACCTTTTTAATTCTGTAGTTTCACATCTAGCAAGTGCTGATTCCAGTTCTTTTAGTACAAAAGAGGCAGTGGGATGCTGTAAAAGGACCCTAAATTGAGATCTAGTTTCAAGTCCAGCATTGGTCTTTAATAAAACAATGGATTGCCCCTCTCTGTGTCCTCAATTTTTCATTAATGAAAAGAGAAAAATTATCTGCCCATACCTGCAAGATGATTTGTGAGGGTCAAACAAGACAACGCTAGAGAATACCTTTCAGTAAGTACAAAGTGCTATACACATTTGCATATGTGAGCATGGCCATGAATCAAGAAATGACCTCTGATGACTCAGTGGGTATTTTGGATTGCTTTTATGACTGAATTGGGTGGTTTTGGAAAGTTGGTTGTTAAGATGGCTGAGCCAGTCTCAGAACCTTGATGTTACCCAAATTTGTGAATGACTCAACAACATATAAATCCTCCCCCAAACGCAACTTCAAAGGAGTTGAGGACAAAGTCCTATCAAGATGTAAGCATGGTCTGGGTCCATGTCTGTTTTGTTCACTGCACATAAAAAGATAGAATCTAATATTTGTCAATTACATGGCAGGGAAGCTGGATGAATGATGAGGTACCCTCCCTGGCTGTGTGGCTTGCTCCTTTCCTATGTCAGTTAGGGGATAGGATTCCAGGTTGTGTTTCAGAAAACTTATAAATAGTGAAACATGGAAATCTGAGATCACTTTGACATGCTTGTGTTTGTTTGTTTATTGTCAACTTGGCATCACCACCCCAAGTATCATTGAAGAGAAGCTGGAAACAATTTTCCCAGAGGTCTCCTTCCCCAGGATAGAGTTTGCCAAAGAGAGGCATTGGTACCAGATTTGGAAGATGGAGGAGGAGAGGCCATTACTTTCTGGGGACAATTGCCAGATGCATGGGAAGATGAGATTCAGTGACTTGCTGGGGAGCCCTTGAGTACCTCTACGTTGCTATAGAGACAGAGATAATTGGTCGGGGCTTCCCAGAGATCCTGAGTATTGCAGCACCTTCATTGCTTGGGTACTTCAGGCTGAAGTTGCTGAGGTTGATTTCTTTCACCTCAGCTCATCAGCTTTTCCAGTCTTCCTGTATGCTCTTAATTCCCTATATTAAAACCTTCTATATCTTGAATATATTGAGTGGTTCTTCTGTTTTCTTGATAGAAACTTGACTAGAAACAGAATCTCAAATGTTAAATTTGGGAATGTTAAGCTTCAACTCAATGCATTTATATACACAGAGTTATAGCTAGCACCTTGGGGAAAGACCATTAAGATTTTTTTAAAAAATCCATCTAGGTATTATTTAGTAAAGTATTGCTTTACAACATTCAGGAATACCTCTGAGACCTAAGAAAGTCAATGAAGTTTTCCAAAGTGTCTTATTTTGTTCTCTTAGAAGAACTTGGTTCAACAGGGCACAATTTCCTGTAGTGGAAAGAACAGAATTTAAACTCATATGGCCCATAATTTAGTCGGGGCTCAGCCACATTTTAACCCTGTCTATTTGGCAAATTCGTTTAACTTCTCTTGGGCTTGGGGACAGCATCCGCATGATGGGAGCCATGACAACTATCTTACTTTTCTTGAGAACCCTTGAGAATGGCATTCATGCATCTGTACAAATGCTAGTTTAGGAATGTAGTCTTTGGGGGACTCAAATGAAAATGTATGAAAGCATTCTGTGTATATACATATATATGTGTATATATATGTATATATACATATATATATGCTATTATTCTCTAGACTCACGTTCATATTTAGTCAAATGCAAATAATAATGGAGATTGATAAAGGTTCAATAAAAGCAACTTCCAGAGAAGTGAAGAATTTCTACTATGCCTGAGTGTAAATATTATGGTGATTATATGCACACCCACCTCCGGGAGACTTAGCCCAGTGTGGCTGTCAACATACAGGGCAGTGACTGAGAGAGGACACCATACTGTGGGGCTGAGACTCCATGGGACAATGGAGGGAACCTTTATTGCTCCAGTATAGGATAGTTCTCAGACCACACAGAATGGAGGTGTGAACTGTTCTCCACTTAGAAGGTCACTGTTGCAGTCTCATCTTATCTTGAGCATTGGGAAGGGGAAGGGGCACATCAAATAAGCTTCCCAAAATCACTGAGATAACTTCTAATTTTACTTACTCACTTACTCACAGCAGTGACGTTATGCTGAAGTTATTGAATGATCATGGTTAGGGTTTCGCATATGTGATTTATTTAAAGCAGACCTTGTTTTTTCATTGCACTGAGACCAGACAGGACAATGGACTGAGCAAGGGGAAGACTGGAGCCCACAGTTTGGAATGGCTGAGTGTCTTGGTGGAACTGAACAGATCTTTCAATACCTATGAACTGTAGACACACTCTCGCTTATCTCTCCTTGTGTTTACATGATTGAATTTGCATAACTTCCTGACCCCAAACCGTGTGCATGTGTGTCTGCCTCTACTCACACACCTCTCCATCCTTCTACCCCATCTTTCTTTTCTTCAACACACTTGTCACAGCATATCATACTCCTACATTATATTTTATACCAGTGACTTTGTTTTGAGTTTTTTCTGTCTATAATAGATTGTAAGGCACATCTGGGCAGAGATTTTGTTCTGCCTGGAATAGTCCATGATAAATGATAAGGATTATAGAAAGTGTGTGGGTGAATAAACATTTGAAATATTAACCAAGTTTGTTTTGTTTTTACTTGACATTTTACTTGATTCCCCAAACTCTTAGGTAGAGACTGTTAAACCAACAAAGGGACATTTTTGGAAAATTTACAAATGGTTGGACATCCCCCCTTTCCTCTCTTAAGGAAATGGAGACTCTACCTATAGTTGTGTAGGGGCCACAGTTTTTCAAATGCAGCAAATAATGGAGATTTCCTTCCTGAGAATTAGGGAGAGGAATTGTGGGCCAAATTCTTTGTCATGTCACTTCCTTGTCTATAAAGCAGGCTGAGCAATCATCTCCATGGTACTTCATAGGTCACACAAAAGAATGTTGAAAAGTGGTCTGTTTAGCAATGAGATGCACAGAAATATGCTGAAACCAGTAGCTGTATTTAAGCTGCCATTGTTAGGGAGAGAGATGTGCCCACAGAGTGTTTTTAAGTGATCCCAACTTAACGTAAGAGGAATTGAGTCACTGGCCTGTGAACCTGACAAAAAAGTGCATTGGACTTTGATGCTAATTTAAAATAGCAACAATACGTTGTTGGTGAACGATCTAGTTTCTAATAATTTAAATCTCTTGAGAATGGCATTCATGCATCTGTACAAATGCTGTTTTAGGAATGTAGCCTTGGGTGACTATAATATAGTCATCTTGCCATCCTAGAAGTACTGACGGTGTCAGGAATGGTGTATGCACAATAAACACTTACATATGATGGAAGAATCAGAAACGTCTGGGAACCTAGAAAGAGGCACATAGAGCCAACAAGAGACAAGTGGCTGCTCCTGGCACTCTGTCATCAGTCAGCTCAAGAGGCGAGGAGAAAGAGGGCTTTGCTTTGTTAGTGATGTACAAAATCAGCTTTTAAGGTGAAAGCCAAGAGATAGGAGAAAATGGTTAGGAATGAAGAGGGGACAGTGATGAGAACATTGACAACAACAGTGGCAACAATCAGAGCGATGTGTGACAAAACGAAAGAAAGGAGTACTTACAACGAATACAAAAGTTGAAGCGGTTCAGGATTCTCTGACAGCAAATAGCTGATTGCCCTGTACTCCGATGATGGCTATGACCACCATTTATTGAGCAGTTAAAATGTGCTAAGCACTGTACCAGGCACTTTACAGGTAAGGCCACTTTCTCTTCTCCTATCCTCCTTTACGTCTACTGCATTTAGATTTTCACTCCCAGCACTCCATGTTACCAAATCCAATATCAGTTCTCAGTCCTTAGTTAACTCGTTTTATCATATGTATTTGACCCAGATGATCGCCTCTTTTTTTTCTAGAATATTTTTTTACTTTGGTTCCAGAATACTCTTCTCTCTTAGGCTTCCTCCTACCCCACTGATCACCCCTCTCAGTTTCCTTTGCTGATTTGTCTCTGCCACTTACTAGATGTGAACATGGACAAATTAGGTGATGCCACTGTGACTGAGTTTCCTTATTGGTAAAATGGGAACAATAATGGTACCTAGGACAGAGTCATGGTTTAATTAAATGAATTATTATATGTAGTGAACTTGCAGACAGTAAATGCCATACTTGAGTTTTCTATCATCTTCCTAAACTCTTAAGTATTGGTTTGGCCAAGGCTTAGCACTTGGACCTCTTCTCTAGCTACACTAATTACCTTGGTGATATCATCTAGATACATGGGTTTAAGTACATGTGGAAGCTCATGAATTGTATATTTACATTTCCAGATAGGGCCTCTACCCTGAACTTTAGACTTTCAATTGTAAACTTGAATCTCCACTTAGATGTCTAATAGACAATACAAATTGAGTATGTCTAAAAAATTTCTGGGCTGTACCTGATGCTGTCCTCAGTTTGGTTGATGGCAAGTCCATTCTTCCATTTTTCAGAGGTTTGATTCAGAGAAGATCAATTTACTTATAAGGTAGATTTTTGCTGGCTAGGAAAGAACTTTCCACTAAAAGATGCTTCTCATGTGCTGGCGTCCTGTGTCATCTTTGTCATGTTTAAACCTTCTGCATGCATTCATACCTCCAGGTGTACTCAACATACTGCTCACCTTGACCAAGGTGAGCTTGGCTTGACCCAGGTGGACTGCTTTTGTCATGATCTACATTTTGGCAAGTGAATGTAATATCTGAGACATCCTGTCTCAGCACGCTTTCGCTTTCACTTTTGCTATTTATAGTCTAGCACTTCCAGTCATATTATTATTCGTAGTAATATTTATAATATTCAATTATTGCTTTTCAATAATTATTATTGTTCAGCCCCAAATGGAACAAAATATGGAATTTTAAATACTGCTTATGCATGAAATTCTTTTCAAAGTAAAATTTTAAGAAGAATAACTATGACCTGGTATCATAATAGCAGGATACTTCTTAAACTTCATGCAACCTAGGAAGAAAATTTAGTTTTATTATAACTCTACATACTGGTTAGGAAACTGTGAAAATTTAGCAAACTCAAGCTTGTCCCTTTGATTATGCTACTAGATTAAAGGTTTGAAGTAAATAATCAGTAAATGCAAAAATAATAATCGTTTTGCATTTCTTGGGGGAGACTCTTCCTAATACTTCCCATCTACAGTCAGATGACAATTATGTAAAATATCTTCCCTCTAAAGAACAAGGTACTGTTTTGGCATGTATAGCATGTACAAATTCAAAGAAGAAGAGATAAAATAATGGCAGAAACAGAGAGAATAGGGTATTACATGTAAAAAACCCATGTAACTCAGTAACTGGACATTGCATGAATGCGGGTGACTTGAGAACACGTCACCATGGCAGTAAGAATGGAAGAAGGTGATGAAAAGGTGACACTGAGGACCTGGACAATGGCTGAGATGTTGAAATGAATGATTCGTGAAGAGCTGTTACTGATCTCTAATGAAGAGACTATGTTACTTAAAATGAGAACTCTGCCAGGAAAATGCCTTTTTTTTTTTTTTGAGTTATAGAAATATGCCTAATTGACTAGAGATGGACATTTCTTTTATTGACACATTAATTATGTAGAAAGGGGCCTTCATCACTCCACCAAGGAAGACTCTTAAAAAAGTAGGTCTTAAATTAAGGTCACCATGAGGATCAGAGTACAAGTCCTTATACCTCCCTTTGCTTCAGATGAAGCTAGAGCTTCATCACATCATGAAAAATGATCACAATTATGACCCTGAATCATCAGAAAAGAATAGATGATTTTTAGATTTCTCTATTGAGAAATATTTGCATCAAAATAGTTAAAGTCTAGCAAACTTGACTTCTTCAGAATGACTCGTTAGATCCCAGATCTCTAGATAGTGAAGGTATAACTCTATGCTCCTTCCACTAAAAGCTCTAGTTTGGAGACAAGAAAATCAAACGTATGGATACCAAGGGGGAAAGGCGGGGTGGTGGGATGAATTGGGAGATTGGGATTGACAGATATACATTATTGTTACTATGTATAAAATAGATCACTAATGAGAACCTACTGTATAGCCCAGGGAACTCTACTCAATGCTCTGTGGTGACCTAAATGGGAAGGAAATCCAAAAAAGAGGGGATATATATATATATACGTGTAGCTGATTCACTTTGCTGTACAGGAGAAACTAACACAACATTATAAAGCAACTATACTCTAATAAAAATTAAAAAAAAGAAAATCAAATAGAATATTATTTATTATTTTTTCCTTCATTAAAATTAAATCCTTTCTAAGTACAAAATATTCAACCAAATATTATTTTTAGTGTGGGCTTAAGAGTACTAATGACCTACTACAGCTGGGAATCTTCCTTATATTAAAGAGCAAGCCAGGAATGTTACACGCCCAGGGTGCCTAACAGCATCTAAGCTGTTCAGATTTCAGTGTTTGGGAATTATTCAGGTCATCTGAAAATGACTTTTCTGCCTCAGTTAATTTAAAACTCAAAACTCTTTTGAATCAAGTGCTGAGCAACCACTGTGACAACGGCTAATTATTTAAATCTCAGTAGGAAGCAAACAGACTGGGAAAGCAGATTGAGGAGGAGCACAGGTGAGACAGGGTTTTTTGTTTGTTTCTCTTTTTTTAACCTACTCCAGATTCTTACTACTCACAGTGTGGTCCATAGGCCAATAGCACCAGCATCACCTGGGTATATGTTAGAAATGCAGACCCTCAGGCCCCAGCCCAAGCTCATTAAACCAGAATGCATCTTAACAAGATCCCTGTAAGTACATGAATGTTTGACAAGCACCTCAGGGAACATATCAGACAAGTGATGGGTTCCCACTCTGACAGTTTTTAAGGTAAGAGCAGGTGACCCTTTGGCTCTACTCAGTGAAATTTCTTGTCTGAATTGTAGGTCTACGTAATCCCAGTCCTGGGAATACAATCTATTTGGAATCAATGCAGTCAGCTTGTGGGAGCTCTGCGACAAATCTGCTCTTTTCACACAATCACACTGAGGACAGTCAGTGCCTATGAGACAGGGTGTGGGAGATGAAGATGTACACAGAAATTATTGTTTCATTTTTTATGGTTGAAAGAAATGGACCTTGCTCAATTTCGGTTTGATAAAACTATTCCTGTAAAGAATATAAATGATATCACTTACATGTGGAATCTAAAAAATTACAACAAACTAGTGAATAAGACAGAAAAGAAACAGACTCAGATACAGAGAACAAACTAGTGGTGACCAGTGGGGAGAGGGAAGGGGGAGGGGCAACATAGGGGTGGGGGGAAAAAGGGTTATTATGCGATTACATGAAATCATGTATGTGAAACTTTTGAAAACTGTAAAGCACTATAGGATTTAAAGAATCTTTCATTCAATTAAAAAAATAAAGTAAAATAAAAAACAGAAACAAACAAAAAACTATTCCTGTAAAGCCTGTTGCTATGTATTCATTCAGGAGTAAATTGTTAACTAATTTTTTTTTAACATTATAATGTTACAAAAACAGCTGATGCCCATGCCTCTTTCCCAAGTAGATAACTCCATTTACCACAGCATCATAATACAAATTAAAGTTTCACTGAGTGCATTCATACCAATATAGGTATATATATCAGGGCTTTCAAAATAGAGTAGCATCTTGTAACAACTTGACTCATTACATGGATTTGGAAATCTGATTGAAGCACTTAATTCCAATAATAGGCAGGGTCCCTTGGTCTACTTATTTATGTCAAGACATGCACCTTTAAAGAAAAAAAACAATGGAGCCTTCTGCCAGAGGGGATAAAGGAAAAAATAGTTTAAATTTTTTTCCTTTGATCATTTCAGTGATTTTTTTTTTCTTTGAAAGAAATTGTGCTATTTTCTGTTCTTTGCTGTACTTTCTTTCATTTCTATGTTTCCATTCTGTTTCCCATTTAGAGAGCTGGGTCTATTAGAAGGGATGGTGAAAAAAATTGAAAAACAAAAATTTAAAGCATGACAGCCTTAGAGCAGTGGCAGTCATACATGGCTGCATATTAAAATCACCTGGAGAGCTTAAAAAAGTGCTTGCCAAAGGGCTCATCTTCTACAAATTCTGATGTTATTGGTCTGGGGTTGGGTCATGATATCAATATTTTTTTAAAATCTCCCTTTTAAAATCTTTGATCTTAAAAATAAGAAAAAAGCAGTTTAAACATGGAAATTGACACTGAAATGAAAACTAAATTATCTATATTAATTATATGGTTCCTATATGCGTGTGGTTCACAGAAGAAACCAAGTCAAGACCTCTCAGGAATATGTCCATTGTCAAGGTTATAGATGTTCATGAACCACAATTATGAGTAATGGATGGACTTTGAAACTACAGCACCATTGCAGTCAGTTAAGCCTAATGCTGTACTAAAACGATTTAGGGAAGCGTATCTCTAGCCATTTAGAAGAAGAAGGGTTTCTGACCATTGTATGATCTGTTGCAATTGTAGAAGTGACCTGGTAAAATGAAAGTTTTTCTTAAGTTATATCAACGTTCATTTTCGTTGGCAAGAATGTCAGAAAATAAATGCCCATGTAGGAGCCGAACTGAGAGTGATTCAGTAGAGAGGAGAAGGACCAATTAAAACCTGCTGTTTTCAGGTGTCTGCTTTGCATTCAGATAGAGCATACCCCCAAACCACCCAACTCCCACACAGTGGGGAAGCCAGAAAGGAGTTTTCTGAGGACAGTATGAAGGGGGAGTAAATCGTTCAAGTCAGATTTCTTGAGTTCAAATCCCTTTTGGACCACTACAGTTTTGTGACCTGGACAAGTAACTGCCTTGGTGCTTTGAGTTCCTTCTCTGTAAAATGGAGTAAAACAGTAGGGTTCTGGTGAATGTTCAATTGGAAATTTTTGTTAAGTGCCTGGCCCATAATATATAGTCAATAAATATTAGCAATCGTTATTATCAAGTTAGGATCCTAAGTGTACCAAAGCCCTCAGTTTAGCAAGGGTGTCCAGTTCTAGAAGATCAAAGTTCCATTCAAAATTGTGTCTTTAAGTGTTTGGTTAATACCTAAAACCTTTAGACAAAACAATACCCTTTATTTTGACTTCCTCTTAGGAAGCTAGTAGCAAAATGGTCATCCATTAGAGCATCAAGACGAGAAGAAATTTCCAGAAATCTAAATCTGTAAATCAGAGATCTCCTCATCCATCTACATAGCCACTTATCCATACATGGAAAATAAACTTAAACTGTCGATAGGGTAGAAGTGAACAGCTAAATGGCTAACTTTATAGACAAGTTGATTATGAAACTAATTTTAATAAATGGAACTCCATTCTCACACTGGCTTTTATTTTCTAACTTTAAAAGATCAGAGACTTTTCAGAAAGACTGCTTTCCCACAGTTTCAAAAAAGCAGCCTGGAAAAAGGAATAAATTAATTCAGAAAAGGTTCCTGTCTTCCCTACACCCACCCCTCTGCTCAACAAAAAAGCTATGGGCACTAAAATTCATTAACAATTCTATGAACATAAATGTGAAATATTCATTTTCATTAAGTAGTCTACTGAATATGGCAAAATCAAATTTATCTAAGGAGATATCCAATGCTGCTAATTTCCTTGACAATGGAGACGCAAGGGAAGCCATGAATCATTCATGAAGTTCAATTTACTTCTGTTATTTTTGGTGTTTAGTATCCATGAATAGAAAGTGTGCAGCATGTTGTAGATGCTATTTTTAAGTTATTTCAGATCAGAATTAATGACGTGGAAGGCAGCAATAAAGTAAGGATGATTCAAAGGCTTTGCTTATAATTGTCCTACATTTCATATTTTTCTTGTATTTATGTTCATGTATCCATAACTTTTTTTAATGTTCTAATATCCTTTATAAATCAGGATCACTTTATAACCAATACCTTAGGCAAGCACATAAAGTAATTTACTGGTAATGTAACTAAATTGAACAAACTCCCAGAGTGCTAGATTTTAGGGCTGAAAGAGATCTTTAAGGTTATGTAATTAACAGCCCTCTCAATGAGGAATGTTTTCTGTATTAAAACTGGTAGGTGGCCATTTCCAATTAATTGAAGTGTCTCTGTTGGCGGGAAGTCTTTCTTAAGGGGGGGCTTTTTTCATGAATGGGCCCTTCTGCTCATTGGATAGTATTTTTTTTTCAATTCTACATCTACCTTCCTGCTACTTCTGCCACCTGTCTGCTCGGTTGCTGCTGTATCACAAGCACTTACTTATTTGCACACAGAGTGGCTTGTGGTCACCACTTAACAATGCTATTTGAATTGAATGGGTTCAAATCTAGCACTCTGGCTGTTATGCTTAATTTTATGTGTCAACTTGACTGGGCCACACGGCACCCAGATATTTGGTCAAACAGTATTCTGTGTATTCCTATGAGGGTGTTTTTGGACGAGCTTAGGGTTTAAATTGCTACATAGTAGACTGCCCTCCCTAATGTGGGTGTGCCTCATCCAATCACTTGAAGGCCTGAATTAGAACAAAATGACTGACCCTCTACAGAGTAAGAGAGATTTCCTCCGGCCTATCTTTGCACTGGGACAATCAGTCTTTTCCTGCTTTCAGACTCAATTGAAGTATCAGCTCCTCCTGGGTCTCAAGGCTGCTAGCCTTCAGACTGGAACTATACAATCAGCTCTCTGGTTTGCTGACTCACCCTGCAGATTTTGGGATTTATCCGCTTCCATCACTGCATGAGCCAATTCCTTATAATAAATCTCATTCTATCTGTATACATCCCATTGGTTCTGTTTCTCTGGAGAATCCTGATTAATACCCTGGGAAACACCAAACATAAGATTTCTCTTCTCTGATAGCATTTAAACATTCAGAAATGGCTATTATGTCTCCCTAAAATTTTCTTCCCAAATATCTTGGTCTCCTCCTCTGAAGGAAATTATCTTAATATGGCATTAAGAACTGGGCACAATTCTCCATGTGTGACTTTACAAGGCTTTTGTAGAACTGCTCCTGCCTCATGTCTGGACACTATACTTAATGTTATTTTCAGGTGTTAATGTAACATATTATATAATGAAAACTTAGCATTTCAACTCTGTAAACCTCACGTTTTCTCAGGGAATTTTCCACAGTTAAGTTAGGTCATTTTATTAGACATGTTTTTCTTATCACTTGCTATTTTTGTGGACAAGGAAAAAAATTATTTTGGAAATAAACATGACTATGGCTTGACATTGTGTGTAGATGTTGCTACTACCAACACGTTGAAATCAATACGATGACAATATTCTGAGACTAAGAGATGGGTTGAATAGATGCTTCATTAAACTGAATACATTAAGACAATGCCCAAGTTAAAAGTTTCCAAGCCATTTTTTAAAATAAGAAACAGGGCTTCCCTGGTGGCGCAGTGGTTGGGAGTCCGCCTGCCGATGCAGGGGACGCGGGTTCGTGCCCCGGTCCGGGAAGATCCCACATGCCGCGGAGCGGCTGGGCCCGTGAACCATGGCAGCTGAGCCTGCGCGTCCAGAGCCTGTGCTCCGCAACAGGAGAGGCCACAGCAGTGAGAGGCCCGCGTACCAAAAAAAAAATAATAATAAATAAAATAAAATAAAAAGAAACAAGTATAAAAATAACCAGGTATCACTAAATGTTACCTTTGTTTGATAAATTGGTTGTGGTTCAGGTGGGAGGGATGTAGACAGTTCATGACTGAAGTGAAGCAAAAAGACCATACTGGTGGTTTATCACGTTTACCAGCCTTTGAAAATTCCTAAAATAATTAAAATGTTAGGTTTTCCCCTATCTGGCTCTTGGTTGAACATTTACAATCTTAAATTTTTGAGATGGTCTTAAAGCATGAATATAAAATTGTATAAATGAAAGAATATTTTACTGCAAGTCAAAAAATACCTTCCTTAAATCTTATCTGAAAAAAATTAAGACTAGACTTATCTTTCAAAATTCAAAAGACTCAAAAAGTCTGGAGCCAAGAAATTTAGCATACACTCACTTCACAGATATTTACTGTCAGGTACTAGGCTGGGTTTTAATTATTGTGTTGTGAACAAAACAATGATCCTTTCCTTCATGGAGTTTCTAATCCAGAGAGGGAAGAAACCATAAACACAGAAGCAAACAAACACTACTAAGTGCTATATGGGAAAGTAACAGAATTTTGAAAGAGAATACTGGGTGTTCACTAATTAAGGTTGGATTCTCAGGAAAGCCTTTTGTTGGAGGTGGCATCTTAAATGAGAACTGAAAGATGAGGAAAAGCCAAAAGAACCATCATGGGGAAAAGCATTTTAACCAGAAGGAACAAGATGGTGAAGATAATGAGATAAAAGAAAGATCGGTCTGCAAGAAACAACCTGTGGTGCTGGAATTCAGTGCAGTAAGCAAGGTAAGGATGGTTTCAGATGAGAATGGAGATATTGAGGAAGTCACTCAGAAGCTTGTAAGTCAAATTAGGAAGTGTGGAGAATTTTCCTGGTGTAATGAGAAGTCTTTGAGTATTCTAAAGCACAGAATAATATGATCCAATTGCCCTCTTGCAAAGACGACTCTGGCTACTGGGTAGAAAATAGGTTGGAGGGAGTCAAGGGTAAAAATAAGAGGACCAATAGCAAGACTGCTACAATGATTCAGGCAAGAAGTCATGGTGGTTTGGAGAAGATTGGTGGCAGTGGGCTGGAGAGAAGTGAAGGGCTTTGCTAAATATCTGGCAAGTAGAATGGATGGTACTTGACAATAGATTGGATGGGAGGAGGGTGAGGAAGAGGAAGAATCCTAGGATTCTGGCTGGATAGTGAGATTAAGGAAGCTGGAAAGGAAACTCACTTGTGAGGGAAAAATTGATAATAAGTTTTGAGAAAATTAAGTTTAAGATGCTTTTGAAACATCAAAGTAGATATGCCAAGAAAAGTGCGATGTACATCAATCTGGAGCTTAAAAGAGATCTGAGCTGGAGCTATACATTTGGAGATCATTGGAATAAAGATGTTATGTAAAGACAGGTCCTTTGTGACCTTTCTGAGAACAGTGTCAGCGGACTTGGGAGATGGGTAGGCAGGGTCCAAATTACAGTGGGTTGAGGGGAAGTTGAGGCCACAGACAGCAGAAATATACCATTATCTCAAGTAGTTTTGAGAAAAAGGAAGTAGAGAGATTAGGAAAAGCTGAAGGGGAGGTGGGAGGGTAGAGTAGAGGTGTTTTGTGACGAGGGGAGTTTTCAGCTTGTTTTTAGGCTGTGAACAAAGAGGTAGCAGAGAGGGCGAGACTGAGGATCTGAAATATCAGGGGTGTAGGTGTGTGTGAATTTGAGAAAATCAATTACCAGAGGAGGAAGAAGGGGGTCAGGGTCAGCTTATAAAAGGAAGAGGAGCACCCCTTCCTCTTAAATACAGGGGGCTAACTTAGAATGGTGAGGATATAAGGGCATTGAGAAGAAGATGGGTGAGGCTGCTGAGAGATTTCAGAACTGCAATGGGTTCTATTTTTGGGGGGGTGGGGGAGGTGCTGAGAGGTGGCACTAACTGCTGACAGTGAGGGTAATATAGAGGAAGAGGCATTAGACTCCTTCACGATTGCTGTCCCAAAGCCTTTCTATATTTCCATGAGGCTTGTGGCTATCAAACCTTTATGTGATAGCTTTATTGATTTCAAATTCCAAATCCTCTTAATACTGAATTCCTTGATTGATTTTTTTCCATGTGCCATTAACTCAATTTATAGCATCCCAGGGCTATGAAGCTATTAATGTGCTCCAAGTTCAAGGCAATTTTCAATTTAACAAGGCTTTACGGCCTTCCTAATTTTACTAGATTAGATGACGTTAAAGAAAGGCAAAACATCTTTAATATTTCTCAAAGGACCTGACCAAGGAAAACGTTTCCCCATCTTCGGGATTGTAATGGAAGAGAATACACACTAGTAAATTTTGCAAGGTAGGTAAAGTTTCTACTATATTGGTTACAAAAGTATGATTGGTTCAATCTTATGTTGGTGAAATGTCTACTTTACCATTCCTTTTCCCCAACTGACACTAGAACCAGTCACTTGTAATCACTTTAAAGCTCAGTTATGGTCTTCATAAAATGGCAATTCAGGGAGATCTGTTTCAGCAAATAATGTAACACGTTTTTTCTTGAAGAGTTAAAAATTAGATGGATAACAGATTCAGTATTTATTAACACTTAGCAGCATATCGATTACGTACTTAGGCAGGAATAAGCAAAGCTCATTTGGACTCCATATAATTGCCATATGTTACTTTGTCATTTGAAGTTATTACCCTTAAGATTTAAGATCTCTTTACATTGGTTTATCTATTGTTAAGAAGGGATACAACATAAGGAAAGTATTAGAGCTAAGCAATGTTGTCATTTGAGGCTTAAAAATTTTTTTTTTGGTAACGTCAATGGAATCAGGACTACTTGGTTTCCTGCATCCACAGACTACCCTTTATCCACAGTTGCAATCATTTGACCCTTGCCCTAAGCGCTAAATTCTGCTTCAGCTTCTGGGATCGACTCTAACCTTTACTGGGGATAATTTTAGGAAATACAGACCAGTCCTTTCGTTGATTCAGCATCCTCAATCTAGCTGGGAGTTGTTCTGATTGGTGCTATACTTCTAATCATTGACGTTCTGCTTCCTTGCTCAGCAGTTGATTACAGGATTCTATTATAGAGAATATATTACCTGGGCTTGAATCCTCACTTTACCACTATCCTTGCCTTGCTGCCCTGGGTAAGTTATTTTACTTCTCTGAGCCTCAGATACATTATCTCTCAAATGTTGTTAGAAAGACTTCTGTTACAGAGGTGTTATATTAATGCCTAGCTTTTGTCTGGCAAATAGAAGGCAGTTCCCTGTTTTTTCCCTTTCCCCCAAGTTCCTGTCTTCATATACTCCTCAGTACACAAATTCTTGCAGGCCTGAGTTTCTGCTTTGCTTTAGGTAAACATCTTTAGGGACTAGAGTTCTGTGATCTACTGTTGGATCACTTTATGATGGTCACTGTCTGCCTACAGTCCTATATATTAACTGATCTTAGGGTCCCAGTTACCATGCCTCATCCATCTGCCCAGTTAACTGATTGCATCTTACTGAATTGCCTCAATGATTATCATATGACTGGGTCACTACTTATCACCTGACACCATATCTTATGATGACTTTGGACTCTCTGATTGTTTTGGCACCCCTCATCCCTGCTCTGCAAAAGTTATGTTTAATTCTGCCTCATTTATAGTTTTGGTCATTGTATGATATGATAAATGGACCTAAAAGTCATCTATTTTCTAATATGAATAAAGAAAACTGCCTTTTTAAAGAAAAATGTAAACCTATAATAATAGGAAGACTCAATATGCATTATAAAATAAAATATGCATTTTGGGAGAAAATGTTGATAATTTTAGCACTTGTAATTTATGCACAGAATCAATTCAAGTACTCATCAAAATTCATTCTTCAAGTGAATGATGTAAACATAAGATCTTGGAATTTTGACAGACTGTCATATCCTTCCGGCATAAGCAAAGGTAAAAAATCACAATCAGTGGAAGAGAGGTCAAGGGTAAAATGTAACTTATATGAATGAGCATCCTTCTCTTTCCATGTCAGTTTCAAAAGCTAATGATTTACTTGCTTAGATGAAGTTCTGTCTTATTTATAAAATATTATTAACCAGTAATAAATGACTGGGTTTATATTTCATTCCTATAGTTTGAATTTGGTTGTCATTGGCGTTTAAACCAAAAGTCACCATTAATACTTTCATATATTAATAACTTTCAGCCAACCTATTTATATAATATGAATTCCAGGTTCTAGTGGTACTACATTAATGTCTAGGTCTGAATCTATATATCTACATAAGAATCTTTATCTATTTCTATGTCTGTATTCAGTAAAACTAGAAAATGAATGTAATTACTTAATAATCAGACAATGGGGAATACATTTATTGTTTAATAATATTAGAGGATCACCTGGAATTTTCCCATTTTTCTTTACCATTTTGATGTTTAGATCTGGAAAGCATTTTAAATGATCTAACTATGTCTATTCTCACATTACATTAAATGGTATTGCAATGCTCTTAATTACCTATTGCACTTTCTGTGCCTCTGAAAACCAGGAAGTAGACTTGGCCTGGTATTCACAATAAATGGGATCAAATGTCTGCATATTGATGGTTGAGAAACAATGAAACCAAGATAATCAATCAGATTAAAACTTAGTGACTAAAATATTCTAATTGTTATGAAAGCAATCAATGAAAAAACAGCTCAAGAGGACAAAGCTAAACCACAAGCCTCATGAATACCATCTATCATCTTGTTCTTCCCATGAAGAAAGACAATTGCACACAAGACTTTACCATAGTGTTTTTCTAAAAGACAACAATTTACAGTCCTTCAGGCGGACAGACATAGAGCCAAAAACAATCTCACAAAGTTTTTTCACATTGAAATATTTTTGCTCTCTTATTAACGCAGCTTGGGTATTGGAAGGTCTTAGGAGAAATCTGATTCTGAGAAGAAGGCATGAGTTTATAAATAGTCCAGCTAAAATAAGTGGACTTTCCTTAATGGTTCAAAAAGATAACTGCATTGAAATGAACCTTAAGCCTCCAATACAGAGGAAAGTGTTACTGTGAACCCTTTGAAAAGTTGGCAGGGTAGTGTAGCTAAAAATATCCCGGTATCAATTACTCAGTACAAGGTGGAATTTAATTGGGTCAAGCAAACCTCCCTCTTTTTTATTCCCCTGTCCAAGTAACTCACAACTTTCAATCTCCAGGGTGCAGTTTTGTTCATCCAGAGGGTATCTTCGTAGATCCATCATACACGCAGCTGTGGTTGTGATCCTGTCAGGGTGAGAGAGAGAAAGGACAACATCATAATGACGATGACTTTCATTTCCAGGCTTCCCAGCCCTGAATCATGCCTACCAGTATGCATCAAAATTTTGTGATTAAAAATTTTGAAAGCAGGCAGATTGAATTTGAGTCTTTCTTCGCTGCTCACTAGCAGTGTGAGGCTGAGCTAGTTAATTTATCTCCAGAAGTCTCAGTCCCCTTATCAATCAAAACACCGACTGCATAGAATGGCTGTGAGGATTAAAAGAGATAATATATGCAAAGCCCTGAGCCCAGTGCTTCATACTTAGTAAGTGTCTCACAAATAATAGCTATTATTATAGCTATTATTATCCCAGGCCCTTCCTTTATTTACTAGCCTCCTAGCAATGTCTTTGCTGGTATCTGCAGCAAGTCTGGCTTTATGAGGAGGAGAACATCTATGTTATGTGTCAAAGCCCACCTTCCTCTCCTGCTACAACCTAATGATAAAACAACAAAAGCAACAACAACAGCAAAATTCATCCTTCATGGCTTTTGATGCCTTACACTCCCCACTATTAGGGAGATTTGTCAGATTCACCTCTGAGACCCTGGTCTACCTATATTCAGTAGATAGCATATAACCAATAAAGAAACATTATCCTAGGATCAGTGTTTACACCATATTTACCAACTCCAGTTTAGCTTATGTATCTATGCAAACCCAAGGATCCTGACTCTAGATATCCTACCTGGGTTTCCACTATCCCTCCGTTTTCTCATGCCTGGGCTGGTTTTCTGGACTGTGGTGTCTTAGAGTAACTTAAATTCATATGGCTCGTCCACTCATACAAACATTTGATATCACGCTGGAATTGACAAAATACTTTTCTTAAAAAAACTATTTACACAGTCCCTGTTCACAAAGTAATGTATAATCACAATTTAAAAAATTCAAAATTCAAATTTAATAATAAGCTTCTTTTCTACCTTAAGCCCCAGGAGCTAAAACATTGGAAAATTTCCATACATACTCCGAATGCAAATAGAAGCCCAGTTATATCTTCTTATGGGTGAACTTTTTTTTTTTTTCGGTACGCGGGCCTCTCACTGCTGTGGCCTCCCCCGCCGCGGAGCACAGGCTCCGGACGCGCAGGCTCAGCGGCCATGGCTTACGGGCCCAGCCGCTCCGCGGCATGTGGGATCCTCCCGGACCGGGGCACGAACCCATGTCCCCTGCATCAGCAGGCAGACTCCCAACCACTGCGCCACCAGGGAAGCCCAGGTGAACTTCTTAAGAAGACTACCGCATACCCTCTTCTGAACCTAGCTTGTTTTCATTGACGGTGCATCTTGGATTTGGTTCTATATTAGTAAATAATAAGCTATTTGTAAAAAAAAAAATTACTACAGAGTATTGAGTTGTATGGAAATGCCATGATTTATTTTCCTAATCACCCTGTAGGGGGCATTTATGTTGTTTCATATCTTTTACTTTTACAAATAAAGATGCTCTGAATATACTGGTACATTCTACTATATCTGACTCCGTTGACTGGTTATTTCTAGAAAGGGAATTGTTGATAGAAAAAAGGTATAATGCATTTTAAATTTTGCCACATTGCTGTTCATAGAGGTTGAGCCAGTTTACACCCTCATCAACAGTGTATGTGAATTTGACAAAGTTCTTTTCATACCTTTGTTTTTTGAGGCTGTCAAGGAAAGTTATTGTTTTGGTCATTTGTATTAACTTGACAGGCACCTTCTTCCTAAAAACATTACTAGGAATAATCCTAGACCTTCCCAATTTCTCTTTGGCTTTCTTTATGAAAGATAAAAGTGAAGATTCTCTTTGAAGCCTTTCTTAGACAGGGTGCTGGTCAATTAATCAGATTGATCTGAGCATTAGGCAAGAGCAAAAGGAATTTTAAAGTTTAATTAAAAATTTTTTTAAGTGTTTTACAAAAACTTTGAAGACTGGCTGTATTCCAGAATTTAGGACATAAAAGGGTTACAATTCCACCACACTCTTTTTATGGTCTGCAAAGTGTTTCAAACACACTCAATAAGACAACACAATAAATATTTTAAAATGCTTAAAAACATCATCTCTCTACTATATTATTTGTTTAATAGCTGCTTATGAATAAAAAAGTGTGAAGATGTGAATATTCTCTAGGAATTACTGAAGTGTGGCCATCCTTATGATCTTATAAAGTAGCCAATTCTTTTCAACCAGGGATAATTTTTACCAACAGGGGACATTTGACAATATCTGGAGACAGTTTTTGATCGTCAGGCTGGGGGTGAGGGTGGATACTGGGCATCTACTGGGTGGAGGCCAGGGATGCTGCTAAACATCCTACAGTGCCCGGGACAGCACCCAACAATTAAGAATTATCTGTTCCAAAATGTCAGTAGTGCTATGGTTGAAAAGCACTGCTAAAATGGTGCTTTCAAACATTTTTCCTCTGGGGAAAATTGTAATAAAATAAAATCTTATAGAGAACCTCAACATATAAAACACAAGTGAAATAAGTGAAAGCCATATGTTGTTAATACAGATTTGCCATATAAGTTCAAATGTTGACATCCATTTTAATGAGCACACACATTTGAAAGCAGGAATTATGATGAGAATTATGGTCTTAAATCTCCCTCAGCACCAATTATTTTTGTGTTATATTTTATTTCTATGGTGTTGAGAAAATCCTAACAAACATGGAAACACTTGCTTCTAAAATCTTACATGACCAGGCATGGGCTACCCTGAATTAGGGGGGAATATTACCCATCTGCTTTGTAACTGCTGCTATTATCAATGGCACCTTTGCAGATGGTTCAGATACATTAATAGGTGGTTGGTCTTTAGTAGGTACTTAGCAGTGGATTAAAAGGAAGCTTTACTTGGATAAAGCTTCTGCATAAGCTAATGCTTACTCTGCATAAGCTAACCTGGCAGCACAAGTTAATATTATGATGGTCTTCAATGCATTAAAATGTGGCGTAGGCTCTAGGTCCATCTACCTCGTCAGAAAGAGAAAAACAAATACCGTACGCTAACACATATATATGGAATCTAAAAAAAAAAAAAAAGGTTCTGAAGAACCTAGGGGCAGGACAGAATAAAGACGCAGACATAGAGAATGGACTTGAGGACACGGGGAGGGGGAAGGGTAAGCTGGGATGAAGTGAGAGTGGCGTGGACATATATACACTACCAAATGTAAAATAGATAGCTAGTGGGAAGCAGCCGCATAGCACAGGGAGATCAGCTCGGTGCTTTGTGACCACCTAGAGGGGTGGGATAGGGAGGGTGGGAAGAGACGTAAGAGGGAGGAGATATGGCGATATACGTATGCATATAGCTGATTCACTTTGTTATAAAGCAGAAACTAACACCATTGTAAAGCAATTATACTCCAATAAAGATGTTAAAAAAAAATGTGGCGGGCTTCCCTGGTGGTGCAGTGGTTGAGAGTCCGCCTGCCGATGCAGGGGACACGGCTTCGTGCCCCGGTCCGGGAGGATCCCACATGCCGCGGAGCGGCTGGGCCCGTGAGCCATGGCCGCTGAGCCTGCGCGTCCGGAGCCTCTGCTCCGCAACGGGAGAGGCCACAACAGTGAGAGGCCCGTGTACCGAAAGTGGCATAGGACACATTACAGTGTACATGCTTATAGTTTAAAAATAATTATAATATTTAAAAATAAAATTGAAATAAGATATGTGTGGAACTGTTACAGAGCTTTTGGGATACTTGATAACATCATTTGAGCTCCACTGGTCAGCTTCCCTCATTTAATTGACATCATTTTTAGACACATGTCATCTGGTTAGTTAACCACATCATATGAAAAGCAGGACATGCTGAATCACTGATTCACACAGTATAAGGCTCTGGAGTTTTTACAAAGCAATTTGAAAAGTCAACAAAACATTGTCTGTAAAATGAATAACGTGTCTCAGGTGTTTGGGTACTACAGTTGTGAGTGGTGAAAAAACAGCTTTTGGAAAGCATAACTGAATTGACTGTTGCTGTCTATCCTGATCGATCTATTCGGCAATCAATAAATATGAGAAATTTAATTTATATCACCTTGGGAAACTGCACATCACAGCAGAAGCTTGCCCATGACCTGATGATTTTTCAACAATGATCGCCTGTGTGAATTCACTTCTCCTGCCCCAAATCCCATTAAGATACCAAAGAGAGTTGAGTCATCACGACACAGAAAGAGAGGAAACTTGGAACTTGAGCTGCAGGAAGTGCCTGACTCTCTGTAGAGCACTGACATTAGTGAAACAACTTCCTTCTTGGGACCTATCTTTTCCAAATTTTGAATCCTCAAGAGGATTTCATTGGCTCAACTTGGATTAGGTGCTAACACTCCCCAAATTATTTATTAAGGGCTGGAAGGAAAGCTACACACATACAAATATGGTCACCAGGGACCTGAAAGGGTCTCTTATCTAAGAAGAGAGGGATCATTGAGACTCACTCAGACAGGGACCCCTCTACAAGTAGGTACTCATAAATTCATGATGTGGCCCATAGAAATTTATACAACAGAATGTCAGTCTCGGCTAATTTAAGAGTTTGGCATTTCTAGATTTTGTAATATGTATGAGTGAGTTGAGTATCCTGAGCTCTTTGTGAGAAAAATTACTCAGCAAGAATTCCCAGGTGCATCAAGAAAAAGAGAGATGTCCCTGGGCAGAGTGCTGTCCAGCTCTTGTCTTCTGGGTGTGAAGCAACAATGAACATCTCGAAGAATGACTACTCTCTGAATTCCATTTGTTTGCCTTGCCTAATGCAATTGCTCAGCAGTGGTTAGTCACCTCTACAACTAATTAACACATCTTCATGGAAATGTTCTCACATCGTGACTAAAGCAGCCTGATATTCAAAATCTTCTATGGAGTCAAAGGTGCCAAAGATCACAAAACTGGACAGGTTGAGGGCTTCAAGACTGAAGCATTTTTTTGAATTTTGTTTTTAACTGTTCACACTCAAGTCATTCATTCTCAGTGTGTGAAAATATGACTATTGGCTGATAGCAAATGAAAGTATAATAGAGTAGAACCGGCGAAAGGCAAAAGTGTTAACCGACTGTTTTTCTGAACTCAGACTTCTCAGAGGTACGGATTCATGACAGCGTAACAGTCATGTCTTCTTTCAAAGACATTTAGAATGACTTACATTATCATCCAATTTACTGACATTTTGAAGGCTAGGTCAGAACACTGTAATAGGCTGTTAGTTAGAAACTATGGTCCCACGATACTTTGGAATGAACGGAAATCATGTTGCTGTAGTATTTATGTATTAAGGTGTATGCAGCGTGGTCACTGACCCTGAGTCACCGTAATCACAACTCCTGTGTATTTGATGTCTAAGGGTAGCACGACTCTCATTGCTGATAAGACACATCCAGGAAGTCCTGGCCCTTAAGTAGCTTAAAACCTAGCTACAAACACACACACACACACACACACACATGCACACACGCACACATATATACATATGGAGTGTGCACTTTTGCAAATAAGAATGGGGACTTAAATGAATGAATTATGTACGTATGGTTGAGATTTTCCTATAATCTTCAATCTTATAGGGATGAGCTCTAATTTTTAATGTGATCTCTGTAGAGCATAGCTGTACAATTTAATAGAATCTATATAAAAGGAATATGAGAAAGGAGAGAGGAAAAAAGCCTGAAAATGCTATATCCTAATCACGCTCCTAAGATTGGTGAGATTGATAGCGAGTAGCAGTATAAGATTGACATCAGTATCACTTTAAGTTTGTTTGAAGAATGTCCCATGGCTTCCTTTGGCCTCTAGGCTGTACCCTTAATCCATGTTAGAGTCATCATCCAAAGAAACCAATGAAAGATGAAGGATGGGTTAGCCTAAGTCATGACCAATGAGTACACAGATTTTTTCCCTTAGCTAACACTTACGGAGTGGTGAAAAGAATATGTATTATCTTCGCAGTTGGCACCAAATTTTATTTTAGGTAAGCTACTATGTTTAGGAAAATACCTTCGTATTAGAAGGTGAAATCTTGAGAGCATGAGACATAAATGATAAAGAAACAAAAGGAGATAAACTGCTGTGAGATTTAAGAGGAATTAGGTGTGGGGAAGCAAAATGATGGAGTAGCAAAACATTCTGAAGAATGGTATTCAATTTTAAGATTTTTACATTGCTCTTATAATAAATTTTTCTTTATTTACCTAAACCATGTTCTCTCCCCAGCAGTCCCACCCCAGTA
The DNA here is from genome assembly GCF_059928025.1 of Delphinapterus leucas. Lineage (NCBI taxonomy): Eukaryota > Metazoa > Chordata > Mammalia > Artiodactyla > Monodontidae > Delphinapterus > Delphinapterus leucas. Next base: position 70,303,938 of record NC_143133.1, on the reverse strand, counting down.
AATCCTTATGCAAATGTTTTATTTTTATTCTTGTAAAGTGGCTGAATTCCATATCTTGACAGCATTCATGGAACAGTAGTCTATAAATTAAACCAATTCAGCAAAACCTGAACTTCAAAGCCAGAGACAGCCAAATCATGAAGCCCTTTGGGAAGCCTCAGCAACCCTGGGGAAGGTGTTGGACTCCCACAAATAATAGGCTGTGTGTTTAAGCTACTCTTACCTAGATCTTAAGGGGCAGAGTGATCTTAGCTAATATTATGTTAGAATCCTATATGACGGGCACAGTGCTAAGCACCATATTTTTGGTTAACTATTGCTCTTGTAACAAGTTACCACAAATTTAGTGGCTTAAAGCAACATAAATTTATTCTCTTACTGTCCTGGAGGTCTGACGTTCTAAAATCAAGGTTTCAATAGGGCTGTGTTCCTGTTGGAGGCTCTACGGGAGTCTACGGGAGAATCTATTTCCTTGTCTTTTCCAGCTTCTAGAGGCTGCTTTGCATTCCTCAGCTCATGCCCCCTTCCTCTATCTTTCTCCATCATTCCAATGTCTGCTTCTGTCCTCACATCTCCTCACCCTCTGACCCTCCTGCCTTCCTTGTATAAGAAGCCTTGTGATTACACTGGGCCCACCCCAGATAATCCAGGATAATCTCATTTCAGAATCCTGACATTAATCCCATCTGCACAGTCCCTGTTGACACCTAAGGAAACATATTTACAGGTCCTGAGAATTAAGACGTGGACATCTTTAGAGGGCCATTATTCTGACTACCATACATGCATTATTTAATTTATTATTTACAAAAGCTTTATTATGTTGATGCCATTTTTATGCCCATTTCAAAGATAAGGAAACTGACATCTGATGAGGCTAGAAAAAGTTTCCAAGTCTATATAGTCTGTAAATGAGGTTCAAATTCAGATATGCCAGACTCAGGAGCTAAGGTTTATTATCTTTCCAGTTATTATGTTCAGGCCAGATAAATCTAAGCAGAGAACAACTGGTTCAGTAAAATTTCTCCCACAAGCAGTAGAACAGATTAAACAACCAAGAGTTGACCTGACTATAAGTTTTTGGTGTTCATTTAGTTATCAGTAATTTAGGACATCCTTTATCAACTCAATAATGAGTATAAACATGATAGAGGACTTATTAGGAATCAGGTAATGCTATAAGCATGGAGGTTACAACAGTTAAAAATATCCAACGGCACCTTCCTGCTGTCATAATTTTTGTTTTGTTTTGTTGTTTGTTTTTTAGTACTGTCAGGTAGCAGAAGACAGAAGATAGAGCCATTGTCTACTGGTTTAAAGAAATAACCAGGGAGGATATGCTTATCTCTCATTTGGGACTGCTAGCTTTGCCATTTTTCTAGAAACACAAATATCTTGCATTAGAGAAATGTTTACATTATCAAGAAAACATGACAATCACTCAGGAGGGAGAGAGTTCAATCTTACACTTATTTGACTGGTGTGTCTGGTTGGTTTTTGGATGCCTTAACTTAAGTTTGTTGTATTCCATGAACAGAGGTATTCTGCAGGTGGATACAGGGTAGAACAGGCAAGAAGAAGAGGGTTATTATATGCACATACAAGTTCAATGTTTAGTACATAATAGTCTCTCAATTAACTATAGCTATTATTATTTTTAAACTATATGCTTCTAAATACATACATACATGTAAGATTACTAATACAAGTGCATTGTAAGATTAATGCAAGGTCATAGTAAAATACCTGAAAAATACAGAAAATTATAGATAGAATAAATGATCCATAATCTCATCACCACAATTTGATTATTAACTTCCTTTCTTCTAAGTATATTGTTTAATAAAGTTGAAATTACATTGTATTTAACCATTTCATTTGCTGCTTTTTGCTTGAACATTCCTCTGTTGGGTGACATCAGAAGGTACTCTTTGGTGATGCTTTAAAAAAAATCTACACTGAATAAATAGCATTCTTGTTGCTCCTCTTGTATTTTTAGTTTTTGATTCTACTTTCTTTTCTCCCTCTGTTTTGTACTCTTTGTGCTGAATGTTAATGACACACTTCTCAGTGCAATCCCAAGCCGTCATTTTCAGGTAATTAGCTACATACCAAATGTTGTGTAAATGGGCTCATTTTTATTCATTTCTGTTGGACGAGAGTGATTCATGAACCACTTTGTGAATATGAAAAGCTGTTCATAAATCAGAGCAGCCTGAGGAAGGGGAACAACAACCACAAAAAGTACTCACAGGGCAATAGTAATTAATAGACCCTTGCCAAGGACCCAGTGCTAATCTCAGTTATGTTTATGTCTCACTGAGTTCAAAATAGACTATTTTCCCCAAATTATATCACTATATTCATATATCTGTGGAGTATAAGAACATGTGTTAAATTTCTACCATGCTTAATGTTTCCTAGGAATAGTTAGCTGAGATATGTGTTAGGTGGCAGAAATACCAAGGCTACCCCTTCTAAATCAGAGCATCTTTATTATCATTATCTTGATCATCAGCAATTTCTGTAGTAGACAAACTGTGAGGAATTAAAATAATAATAAACCTGTAAACAAGCGAAATGGACTTAGAAATGATAGTAAAAGTCAAATTCAAAGAAAATGTTTACTTCTGATGGAATGCCATGACTTGGTAAGTGCAGGATAGTTAAATAAGAACTCAGAATTAGGAGACAAAGCAAAGATATGGATCTTCTTTCACAGCTATTCAATTTTTGGTTTTTTCTGGCTTAGTTGCAGAACTGCTCTGTTGCGTTGCCACATGGTGAGTTCTCTCAGAATAAAGAGGTGACACATTTACTGAGGGGTAATCAGAGTAATCTTGAAATGGTATTCCTGAAGGACTGAAATAAGATTCTAGAGTGACAGAGCATTAAAATACTGCATTGTTTTAGGAGAATGGCTTTATGTAGGGAAACAAAAGCAAAAAAAAAAAAAAACCTAAACAAATACAAGTAAGGCAGTAGTATAAATTGTGCAAAATTTCCAGCTCCCCATAAGAATAAGAGCAGGGCTTGGGACATCATCCTTTTTCTTTTTAAACAAGTAACACATTAAAAAATATTCTGAAATTAGTGGGGAAATATTACTTCTAATATGACTACTAACAGCATTGTGGTATATTTATTTTCAACCCCCCTCCCCAGTGGCTGTGGGGTTTTTTGCATGCTTGTAACCATGTTTAGGGTTCTCTCTTCTTCCCTTTGAATCTTAATATATAATAATCAGGATTGCAAATCTTTCAGTGCGAAACAATACACTTTATCCTGGACATTTAAGTGGTTTTCAATTTTATTAGTTTAAATGAAAGCTAATAAACACTTACATGAATATATAGATTTTTCATGTTTTGGATTATTTATTTTTTTATAACACCTTTATTGGAGTATGATTGCTTTACAATGTTGTGTTAGCTTCTACTGTATAACAAAGTGGATCAGCTATATGCATACATATATTACCATATCCCCTACCTCTTGCGTCTCCCTCCCACCCTCCGTATCCCACCCCTTTAGGTGGTCACACAGCCCAGAGCTGATTTCCCTGTGCTATGCAGCTGCTTCCCACTAGCTATGTATTTTAAATTTGGTAGTGTATATATGTCAATGTTACTCTCTCACTTTGTCCCAGCTTACCCCTCCCCCTCCCTGTGTCCTCAAGTCCATTCTCCATGTCCGCGTCTTTACTCCTGCCCTACCCCTAGGTTTTCAGAACCATTTTTTTGTTTTTTTTAGATTCCATATATACGTGTTAGCATAGAGTATTGGTTTTTCTCTTTCTGACTTACTTCACTCTGTATGACAGACTCTAGGTCCTTCCATTTCACTACAAATAACCCAATTTCTTCTCTTTTTATGGCTGAGTAATATTCCATTGTATATATGTGCCACATCTTCTTTATCTATTCATTGGTCGATGGACACTTAGGTTGCTTCCATATCCTGGCTATTGTAAATAGTGCAGTAATGAACACTGTGGTACATGACTCTTTATGAATTATGGTTTTCTAAGGGTATATGCCCAGTAGTGCGATTGCTGGGTCATATGGTAGTTCTATTTTTAGTTTTTTAAGGAACCTCCATGCTGTTCTCCACAGTGACAGTATCAACTTACATTCCCACCAACAGTGTAGGAGGGTTCCCTTTTCTCCACACTCTCTCCAGCATTTATTCTTTGTAGATGTTTTGATGATGGCCATTCTGACAAGTGTGAGGTGATACCTCATTGTACTTTTGATTTGCATTTCTCGAATGATTAGTGATGTTGAGCATCCTTTCATGTGTTTGTTGGGAATCTGTATATCTTCTTTAAAGAAATGTCTATTTAGGTCTTCTGCCCATTTTTGGATTGGGTTATTTGTTTTTTTGATATTGAGCTGCATGAGCTGCTTGTATATTTTGGAGATTAATCCTTTGTCAGTTGCTTCGTTTGGAAATATTTTCTCCCACTCTGAGGATTGTCTTTTCTTCTTGTATATGGTTTCTTTTGCTGTGCAAAAGCTTTTATGTTTCATTAAGTCCATTTTTGTTTATTTTTATTTCCATTTCTCTAGGAGATGGGTCAAAAAGGATCTTGCTGTGATTTATGTCATAGAGTGTTCTGCCTATGTTTTCCTCTAGGAGCTTTATAGTGTCTGGTCTTACATTTAGGTCTTTAATCCATTTTGATTTTATTTTTGTGTGTTAGGGAGTGTTCTAATTTCATTCTTTTACATGTAGCTGTCCAGTTTTCCCAGCACCACTTAATAAAGAGGCTGTCTTTTCTCCATTGCATATTCTTGCCTCCTTTATCAAAGATAATGTGACCATATGTGTGGGGTTTATCTCTGGGCTTTCTATCCTGTTCCATTGACCTATATTTCTGTTTTTGTGCCAGTATCATACTGTCTTGATTACTGTTGCCTTGTAGTATAGTCTGTAGTCAGGGAGGCTGATTCTTCCAGATCCGTTTTTCTTTCTCAAGATTGCTTTGGCTATTTGGGGTCTTTTGTGTTTCCATACAAATTGTGAAATTTTTTTGATCTAGTTCTGTGAGAAACGCCATTGGTAGTTTGATAGGCATTGCACTGAATCTGTAGATTGCTTTGGATACTATAGTCATTTTCAAAATTTTGGTTCTTTCAGTCCAAGAACATAGTCTATCTCTCCATCTGTTGGTATCATCTTTAATTTCTTTCATCAGTGTCTTATAGTTTTCTGCATACAGATCTTTTGTCTCCTTAGGTAGATTTATTCCTAGGTATTTTATTCTTTTTGTTGCAATGGTAAATGGGAGTGTTTCCTCAATTTCTCTTTCAGATTTTTCATAATTCGTGTATAGGAATGCAAGAGATTTCTGTGAATCAATTTTGTATCCTGCTACTCTACCAAATTCACCGATTAGCTCTAATAGTTTTCCGGTAGTATGTTTAGGATTCTCTATGTATAGTATCATGTCATCTGCAAACAATGACAGCTTTACTTCTTCTTTTCAGATTTGGATTCCTTTTATTTCTTTTTCTTCTCTGATTGCTGTGGCTAAAACTTCCAAAACTATGTTGAATAATAGTGGTGAGAGTGGGCAACCTTGTCTTGTTCCTGATCTTAGTGGAAATGGTTTCAGTTTTTCACCATTTAGAACGATGTTGGCTGCGTGTTTGTCATATATGGCCTTTATTATGTTGAGGTAAGTTCCCTCTATGCCTACTTTCTGCAGGGTTTTAACATAAATGGGTGTTGAATTTTGTCAAAAGCTTTTTCTGCATCTATTGAGATGATCATATGGTTTTTATCCTTCAATTTGTTAATATGGTGTATTACATTAATTGATTTGCGTATATTTGAGAAACCTTGCATCCCTGGGATAAACCCCACTTGATCATGGTGTATGATCCTTTTAATGTGTTGTTGGATTCTGTTTGCTAGTAATTTGTTGAGGATTTTTGCATCTATGTACATCAGTGATATTGGTCTGTAGTTTTCTTTGTCACATCTTTGTCTGGTTTTGGTATCAGGATGATGGTGACCTTGTAGAATGAGTTTGGGAGTGTTCCTCCCTCTGCTTTACTTTGGAAGAGTTTGAGAAGGATAGGTATTAGGTCTTCTCTAAATGGCTGATAGAATTCGCCTGTGAAGCCATTTGGTCCTGGGCTTTGGTTTGTTGGAAGATTTTTTTTTTTTTTTTTTTTTTGCAGTACGCGGGCCTCTCACTGTTGTGGGCTCTCCCGTTGCGGAGCACAGTCTCCAGACGCGCAGGCTCAGCGGCCATGGCTCACGGGCCCAGCCGCTCCGCGGCATGTGGGATCTTCCCGGACTGGGGCACGAACCCGTGTCCCCTGCATCGGCAGGCAGACTCTCAACCACTGCACCACCAGGGAAGCCCCTTGTTGGAAGATTTTTAATCAAAGTTTCAATTTCAGTCCTTGTGATTGGTCTGTTGATATTTTCTATTTCTTCCTGGTTCAGTGTCAGAAGATTGTGCTTTTCTGGGAATTTGTCCATTTCTTCCAGGTTGTCCATTTTATTGGCGTATAATTGCTTGTAGTAATCTCTCATGATCCTTTGTATTTCTGCAGTGTCACTTGTTACTTCTCCTTTTTCACTTCTAATTCTGTTGATTTGAGTCTTCTCCCTTTTTTTCTCGATGAGTCTGGCTAATGGTTTATCAATTTGTTTTTCATCTCAGAACCAGCTTTTAGTTTTATTGATCTTTGCTATTGTTTCCTTCATTTCTTTTTCATTTATTTCTGCTCTGATCTTTATGATTTCTTTCCTTCTGATAACTTTGGGTTTTTTTTGTTGTTGTTGTTGTTCTTTCTCTAATTGCTGTAGCTGTAAAGTTGGGTTGTTTATTTTAGATTTTTCTTGTTTCATGAGGTAGGATTGTGTTGTTATAAACTTCCCTCTTAGAATTGCTTTTGCTGCATAGGTTTGGGCCATAGGTTTTGGGTCATCATGTTTTCATTCTCATTTGTTTCTAGATATTTTTTGATTTCCTCTTTGATTTCTTGGTTATTTAGTAGTGTATTGTTTAGCCTCCATGTATTTGTATTTTTTTACAGTTTTTTTCCTGTAATTGATATCTAGTCTCATAACGTTGTGGTGGAAAAGTTACGTGATACGATTTCAATTTTGTTAAATTTACCAAGGCTTGATTTGTGACCCAAGATATGGTCTATCCTAGAGAATGTTCCATGAGCACCTGAGAAGAAAGTGTATTCCGTTGTTTTTGGATGGAATGTCCAACAAATATCAGTTAAGTCCATCTTGTCTAATGTGTCATTTAAAGCTTGTGTTTCCTTATTTATTTTCATTGTGGATGATCTGTCCATTGGCGAAAGTGGGGTGTTGAAGTCCCCGACTATTGTGTTACTGTCAATTTCCCCTTTTACGGCTGTTAGCATTTGCCTTATGTATTGAGGTGCTCCTATGTTGGGTGCATAAATATTTACCATTGTTATATCTTCTTGGATTGATTCCTTGATTATTATGTAGTGTTCTTTTTGTCTCTTGTTTTAGTCTTTATTTTAAAGTCTATTTTGTTTGATATGAGAATTGCTACTCCAGCTTTCTTTTGATTTCCATTTACATGGAATATCTTTTTCCATTCCCTCACTTTCAGTCTGTATGTGTCCCTAGGTCTGAAGAGGGTCTCTTGTAGACAGCATTTATTCAGGTCTTTTTCTGTATCCATTCAGCCAGTCTATGTGTTTTGGTTGGAGCATTTAATCTATTTACATTTAAGGTAATTTTTTTTTTTTTTTTTTGCAGTACACAGGCCTCTCACTGTTGTGGCCTCTCCCATTGTGGAGCACAGCCTCCAGACGTGCAGGCTCAGCAGCCATGGCTCACAGGCCCAGCCCTCCGTGGCATGTGAGATCTTCCCGGACCGGGGCACGAACCCATGTCCCCTGCATCGGCAGGCGGACTCTCAACCACTGCGCCACCATGGAAGGCCAAGGTAATTTTTGATATGTATGTTTCTTTACCATTTTCTAACTTGTAAGTGCTGTTTGTGTGTTTCTGATATCAACCCCTTGTCCGTTGTGTTCTATGCAAATATTTTCTCCCATTCTGAAGGTTTTTTTGTTTTGTTGATGGTTTCCTTTCTTGTGCAATAGCTTTTAAGTTTGATCATGTCCCATTTGTTTATTTTTGCTTTTATTTCTTTTACCTTGGGAGACTGACGTAAGAAAATCTTGCTACTATTTATGTCAGAGAATATTTTTCCTATGTTTTTTTCTAGGAGTTTTGCAGTGTCATGTCTTATACTTAGGTCTTTAAAGTATTTTTAGTTTATTTTTGTACATGGTGTGAGGTAATGTTCTAATTTCACTGATTTTCATGTAGCTGTCTAGCTTTCCCAGCACTAGTTGTGGAAGAGACTGTCTTTTCTCCATTGTATATTCTTGTGTCCTTTATTGTAGATTAATTGAGCGTAGGTGTCTGGGTTTATTTCTGGGCTCTGTATTCTGTTCCATTGATCTATACGTCTGTTTTTGTACCAACACCACACTGTTTTGATTACTGTAGCTTTGTAGTATTGTCTGAAGTCTGGGAGGGTTCAGACTTTGTAGTAAAGTCTGAAGTCCACCTTTTTTCTTTTTTTTTTTCAGGATTGCTTAGACTATTCTGGACCTTTTGTGGTTCTATCTATATTTTAGGATTGTTTGTTTTAGTTCTGTGAAAAATGTCATGGGTATTTTGATAGGGATTGCATTAAATCTGTAGATTGCTTTGGTTAGTGTGTCCATTTTAACAATATTAATTCTTCCAATCCAAGAGCATGTGATATCTTTCCATTTCTTCGAATCGTCTTCAATTTCTTTTACCATTGTTTTATAATTTTCTGTGTATAGTTCTTTCACCTCCTTGGTTAAGCTTATTCCTAGGTTTTTTGTTTTTTTTTTGATGTGATTTTAAACAGGATTGTTTTTTACTTTCTCTGTCTGATATCTCATTACTTATGTAAAGAGACACAACAGATTTCTGTATATTAATCTTATATCCTGCTACCTAGCTGAATTCATTTGTTAGTTCTAATAGTTTTTAGTGTGGAGATTTTAGTGTTCTCTATATAGAGTATTAAAAGTCATACAAGTTTTTATGGTGTCTTACACTATATATGGCCAAAATACTTTCTTAAGGAATTGTACCAAATTATAATGCTAGAGAGTATCAATTTCCTTACACTGCAGCTCAAATGGATATTATACTGTTTTTGTTAATACATGAAAAATGGTACTTTGAATTTGTTATTTTAGTTTTTAATTACTGGCACAGTAAAATATTTTTAATATATTTATTTATAAGTTGTATTCAGTACCATTCCTTCTTTACTGAAATCTCAAGTGGTGAATAAATTTATGATTAAAAGAAGACCAATAATAGAATTTTCTGAAATATCAGGCAGGAATTGTGTTCCAGTATAGATTAACTTCATTGCTATCTATTTTAGTTAATTAGATAAATAAATATATGTTAAATTTAATATCTTTGTTGACATGTATTTTCATGGTTTTACTGTTAAAATTTTTTGAGAGAATGTATAAATTATAGAAATAAATATCTAAAATAAAGCTATGTTGCTTTTTTGAATTCATAATGAACACCATCAAAATTAAGCTAACTGAGAGGTATATTCTAAAAGGCAAAAATGGGAAACGGATTTTATATGTTTGCAGGTTAATTATGAAACATTCCAGATATTGCAATAATAACAAAATATGACTTCTGTTCCTGTGTTTTTGTAAGCATAAATTTCCAACATGGGTTTGCAATATAAAATTAGATTTTTTTCGATTCATTTTTTTAATTAGCATAATGTTAAATAGGTAAAATCTGGAGTGTTTAGTATGATCCAGGCATTCTGTTCCTAGATGGCTACTCACTTGCATATAAGGAGACATAAGCAGAGATATTCATCAAGCTCTCCTTGTAATAGCAGAAACAGGTAAATACTCCAACAGTCCAGCCAAGTAAAACGGATACACAACTCTGGTGTACAATGGGCTACTTAGCAGTTAAAATGAACAAACTAGTTCTACATGTATCAATATGGGCTTACCTCACATAGTGTTGTGTGAAAAACAAACAAACAGCAGAAAGGATGGCAATAGAAAGCTACATTTATTTAAAATTTTATATGACAGAATTTCAGGCTTAAGAAATTACACGTGTGTGCATGTGTAGTAAAATATAAAATTAGACACTGAGATGACACACAGCAATTTGGCATAGTAGTTGCATCTGGGCAGGGAGAGGTAGGGGAAGAAGAGATAGGGTGGGATGGAGATGGAGGTGTAGTTATCTTTGAAAATTCTCCCTCCCTTCCTGCCATCTTTCCTTCCCTCTCTGCTTCCCATCCTTCCTCTCCTCCTCCCTCCGTCTCTCCCTTCCTTCCCTCCCCTCCCTCCCCTCCTTCCCTCTCTGCCCTTCCTTTGCCCATATTTCTGTCATTCTTTTTTTAAAGAAAGGTGAAGAAAATAGGGCAATGTATTAATGTATTTTTAATCTCTCCATGATTTTGATTTTCTCACATGAACAGATAAATCCTCAAATAACCCACTTACACCTTTATTTTAAATACATTTGTTTTGAACTGGGTGTAGCCACCTTCCTGTCCTCTAGCCCAGAATTACTATAAACAAAAAAAGAAAGGAACACAAAAATTATCTCTCCCTCACATTGTCTCTATACCTAACTTTCATTTAATAAGGGGCAGTAGTTATAACCTTCTGAAAACAGTCCCTTCAGTCAAGAAGTCTATCAACTTAGATGAATCGTGGTGTTTGAAACTGATGTATATTTCCTTACATTTCTCATCACAATTTGCAACTATAAATTTATTTGTTTGATAACTTTTTCTTGTATGCTTCTTGTATAGATGGTAAGTACTACAAGAGAAATAACCTCTCAATGAGTCATTTACCATTGTCCCAGTGTCTGGCATAGAATTGATGTGTAAATTAATGGCATTAATATGTAACTTAAGGAAATAGTGAAATCATTACTTCCCTAAAGAAGACAGAAAAAGAATAGTGTGTTGTCTTTATTAAAAAAACTACGCCAGTGTTATTTGGAATATAGATTTAGGATAAAGATCCATTTCCCCCACTTAATTCAATTTCTTACTAAAAATTATCTTGGGTGCATTTGCTAAAAAACAACCACAGGCTATTGTCAGTTGGGAAATTTCTAGGCTCGTGAAGCTGCTTGAAACGTGCTTAAATTAAGGCAGGCGTAAGCAAATTATATAATTCTGTGAACTACCTACTTTTTTAGAGTAGTCCTTCCTTTTTAAGCACAGAAAGTTTTAGTCACTAGATATTCATAGTAAATAAATGTACAGTTCTTGGTATTAGGGAGGACGTTCAAGATGACGGAGGAGTAAGATGTGGAGATCACCTTCCTCTGTACAAATACATCAAAAATACATCTACATGTGGAACAACTCCTACCGAACACCTACTGAACGCTGGCAGAAGACCTTGGACTTCCCAAAAGGCAAGAAACTCCCCACGTACCTAGGTAGGGCAAAAGAAAAAAGAAAAAACAGAGACAAAAGAGTAGGGATGGACCTGCACCTCTGGGAGGGAGCTGTGAAGGAGGAAAAGTTTCCACACACTAGGGAGCCCCTTCACTGGCGGGGACGGTGGGTGGACAGGGGGGAAGCTTTGGAGCCAAGGAGGAGAGTGTAACAACAGGGGTGCAGAGGGCAAAGCGGAGAGCTTCCCACACAGAGGATCTGTGCCAACCAGAACTCACCAGCCAGAGGCTTGTCTGCTCACCTGCCAGGGCAGGTGGGGACTGGGAGCTGAGGCTTGGGCTTCGGAGGTCAGATCCCAGGGAGAGGACTGGGTTTGGCTGAGTGAACACAGCCTGAAGGGGGCTAGTACGCCACAGCTAGCCGGGAGGGAGTCCGGGAGAAAGTCTGGAACTGATGAAGAGACAAGAGACCACTGTTTGGGGGTGCATGAGGAGAGAGGATTCAGAGCACCGCTTAAACGAGCTCCAGAGATGGGCGTGAGCCGCAGCTATCAGCATGGACACCAGAGACGGGCATGAAACTCTAAGGCTGCTGCTGCAGTCACCAAGAAGCCTGTGTGCAAGCACAGGTCACTAACCACAGTTCCCCTCCCGGAAGCCTGTGCAGCCCACCACTGCCAAGGTCCCATGATCCAGAACAACTTCCCGGGGAGAACACATGGCATGCCTCAGGCTGTTGCAATGTTCTGCTGGCCTCTGCCGCCACAGGCTCGCCCCACATTCCAATTATAACTACTGTACCTCTCCCTCCCCCCATCCTGAGTGAGCCAGAGCCTCTGAATCAGCCGCCCCTTTAACCTCCTCCTGTCTGGGCGAAGAACAGATGCCAGAGGCAGGGCCAAATCCAAAGCTGAACCCCAAGAGCTGTGCAAACAGAGAAAAGGAAATTTCTCCCAGCAGCCTCAGGAGCAGCAGATTAAATCTCCACAATCAACCTGATGTACCCTGCATCTGTGGAAAACCTGAATAGACAACAAATCATCTGAAAACTAAGGCGGTAGACTTTGGGCGCAACTGTAGATTTGGGGTTTGCTTTCTGTGTCTAATTTGTTTCCAGTTTTATGTTTATCATAATTTAGTATTTAGAGCTTATTATCATTGGTAAATTTGTTTATTGGTTTGGGTGGTCTCTTCCTTTTATATATAAATATATATATTATATATATTATATATATATATATTTTTTTTTTTCCTTTTTCTGTCTCTGTGAGTGTGTATGTGAATGCTTCTTTGTGTGATTTTGTCTGTATAGGTTTGCTTTTACCATTTGTCCTAGGGATCTTTCTGTCCATTTTTTTAAGTATAGTTTTTAGAGCTTGTTATCAACGGTGGATTTCTTTATTGGTTTGGTTGCTCTCTTCTTTATTTTTTTAATTTTTAATTTTTATATAATATTTTTAAATTTTTTATTTTAATAACTTTATTTTACTTTTTTCTTTCTTTTTTTTTCTTTTCTCCCATTTCTTCTGAGCCATGTGGCAGACAGTGTCTTGGTGCTCTGGCTGGGTGTCAGGCATGAACCCCTGAGGTGGGAGAGCCGAGTTCAGGACATTGGTCCAACAGAGACCTCCTGGACCCTCGTAATATCAATCAGCGAGAGATCTCCCAGAGATCTCTGTCTCAATGCTAAGACCCAGCTCCACTCAATGACCAGCAAGCTCCAGTGCTGGACACCCCATGCTAAACAACTAGCAGGACAGGAACACAACCCCACCCATTAGCAGAGAGGCTGCCTAAAATCATAATAAGTTCACAGACACCCGAAAACACACCACTGACGTGGTCCCCACCAGAAAGACAAGATCTAGCCTCATCCATCAGAACACAGGCACCAGTCCCCTCCACCAGGAAGCCTACACAACCCACTGAACCAATCTTACCCACTGGGAGCAGACACAAAAACCACGGGAACTATGAATCTGCAACCAATGAAAAAGGAGATCCCAAACACAGTAAGTTAAGCAAAATGAGAAAACAGAGAAATACACAGCAGATGAAGGAGAAAGGTAAAAACCCACCAGACCAAACAACTGAAGAGGAAATAGGCCGTCTACTTGAAAAAGAATTCAGAGTAATGATAGTAAAGATGATCCAAAATCTTGGAAATAGAATGGAGAAACTACAAGAAACGTTTAACAAGGACTCAGAAGAACTAAAGAGCAAAGAAACAATGATGAACAACACAATAAATGAAATTTAAAATACTCTAGAAGGAATCAACAGTAAAATAACTGTGGTAGAAGAACAGATAAGTGATCTGGAAGATAAAATAGTGGAAATAACTACCGCAGAGCAGAATAAAGAAAAAAGAATGAAAAGAATTGAAGAGAGTCTAAAAAAAGAATGAAAAGAATTGAGGAGAGTCTCAGAGACTTCTGGGACAACATTAAACACACCAACATTCGAATTATAGGGGTCCCAGAAGAAGAGAAAAAGAAAGGGACTGAGAAAATATTTGAAGAGAAGATAGTTGAAAACTTCCCTAATATGGGAAAGGAAATAGTCAATCAAGTCCAGGAAGCTAAGAGAGTCCCAAACAGGATAAATCCAAGAAGAAACATGCCAAGACACATATGAATCAAACTACAAAAAAATTAAGCACAAAGAAAAAATATTAAAAGCAGCAAGGGAAAAGCAACAAATAAAATACAACGGAATCCCCATAAAGTTAACAGCTGATATTTCAGCAGAAATTGTGTAAGCCAGAAGGGTGTGGCAGGACATATTTCAAGTGATGAAAGGGAAAAAACCTTCAACCAATATTACTCTACCCAGCAAGGATCTCATTCAGATTTGACGGAGAAATTAAAAGTTTTACAGACAAGCAAAAGCTAAGAGAATCCAGCACCACCAAACCAGCTTTACAACAAATGCTAAAGAAACTTCTCAGGCAGGAAACACAAGAGAAGGAAAAGACCTACAAAAACAAACCCAAAACAATTAAGAAAATGGTAATAGGACCATACATATCGATAATTACCTTAAATGTAAATGGATTAAATGCTCCAACCAAAAGACATAGACTGGCTGAATGGATACAAAAACAAGACCTGTATGTATCCTGTCTATAGGAGACCCACTCTAGACCTAGGGACACATACAGACTGAAAGTGAGGGGATGGAAAAAGATATTCCATGCAAATGGAAATCAAAAGATAGTTGGAGTAGCCATTCTCACATCAGACAAAAGAGACTTTACAATAAAGGCTATTACAAGAGACACAGAAGGATACTACATAATGATCCAGGGATCAATCCAAGAAGATACAACAATGGTAAATGTTTATGCACCCAACATAGGAGCACCTCAATACATAAGGCAAATGCTAACAGCCGTAAAAGGGGAAATTGACAGTAACACAGTAATAGTAAGGGACTTTAACACCCCACTTTCACCAATGGAAAGATCATCCACAATGAAAATAAATAAGGAAACACAAGCTTTAAAGGACACATTAGACAAGATGGACTTAATTGATATTTATAGGACATTCCATCCAAAAACAACAGAATACACTTTCTTCTCAAGTGCTCATGGAACATTCTCCAGGATAGATTATATCTTGGGTCACAAATCAAGCCTTGGTAAATTTAAGAAAACTGAAATTGTATCTAGTATATTTTCCAACCACAATGCCATGAATAGACTAGGTATCAATTACAGGAAAAAAACTGTAAAAAATACAAACACATGGAGGCTAAACAATATGCTAGTAAATAACCAAGAGATCACTGAAGAAATCAAAGAGGAAATAAAAAAATGTCTAGAAACAAATGAAAATGAAAACACGACGACCCAAATCCTATGGGATGCAGCAAAAGCAGTTCTAAGAGGGAAGTTTATAGCAATACAATCTTACCTCAAGAAACAAGAAAAATGTCAAATAAACAACTTAACCTTACACATAAAGGGATTAAAGAAAGAAGAACAAAATAAACCCCAAAGTTAGTAGAAGGAAAGAAATCTTAAAGATCAGATCAGAAATAAATGAAAAAGAAATGAAGGAAATGATAGCAAAGATCAATAAAACTAAAAGCTGGTTCTTTGAGAAGATAAACAAAATTGATAAACCATTAGCCAGAGTTGTCAAAAAAAAAAAAGAAGGGCGAACTCGAATAAACAGAATTAGATATGAAAGAGGAGAAGTAACAACTGACACTGCAGAAATACAAAAGTTCATGAGATTACTACAAGCAACTATATGCCAATAAAATGGACAACCAGGAAGAAATGGACAAATTCTTAGAAAAGCACAACCTTCCAAGACAGAACCTTTCTTCAGGAAGAAATAGAAAATATCAACAGACCAATCACAAGCAGTGAAATTGAAACTGTGATTAAAAATCTTCCAACAAAGAAAAGTCCAGGACCAGATGGCTTCACAGGTGAATTCTATCAAACATTTCGAGAGGAGCTAACATCCATCCTTCTCAAACTCTTCCAAAAAATTGCGGAGGAAGGAACACTCCCAAACTCATTCTATGAGGCCACCATCACCCTGATACCAAAACCAGACAAAGATGTCACACACAAAAAAAATACAGGCCAATATCACTGATGAACATAGATGCAAATATCCTCAACAAAATACTAGCAAACAGAATACAACAACACTTTAAAAGGATCAAGTGGGATTTATCACAGTAATGCAAGTATTCTTCAATATATGCAAATCAATCAATGTGATAAACCATATTAACAAATTGAAGGAGAAAAACCATATGATCATCTCAATAGATGCAGAAAAACTTCTGACAAAATTCCCCACCTATTTATGATAAAACCCTCCAGAAGGTAGGCATAGAGGGAACTTACCTCAACATAATAAAGGCCATATATGACAAGCCCACAGCAAACATCATCCTCAATGGTGAGAAACTGAAACCATTTCTACTAAGATCAGGAACAAGACAAGGTTGCCCACTCTCACCACTATTATTCAACATAGTTTTGGAAGTTTTAGCCACAGAAATCAGAGAAGAAAAAGAAATAAAGAATCCAAATTGGAATAGAAGAAGTAAAGCTTTCACTGTTTGGAGATGACATGATACTATACATAGAGAATCCTAAAGATGCTATCAGAAAACTACTAGAGCTCATCAATTAATTTGGTAAAGTAGCAGGATACAAAATTAATGCACAGAAATCTCTTGCATTCCTATACACTAATGATGAAAAATTTGAAACAGAAATTAAGAAAACACTCCCATTTACCATTGCAACAAAAAGAATAAAATACCTAGGAATAAACCTACCTAAGGAGGCAAAAGACCTGTATGCAGAAAACTATAAGACACTGATGAAAGAAATTAAAGATGATACCAACAGATGGAGAGATATACCATGTTCTTGGCTTGGAAGACAAAACAATGTGAAAATGACTATACTACCCAAAGCAATCTACAGATTCCAGGCAATCCCTATCAAAGTACCAATGGCATTTTTCTCAGAACTAGAACAAAAAATTTCACAATTTGTATGGAAACACAAAAGACCCCAAATAACCAAAGCAATCTTGAGAAAGAAAAACGGACCTGGAAGAATCAGGCTCCCTGACTTCAGACTATACTACAAAGCAACAGTAATCAAGACAGTATGATACTGGTACAAAAACAGAAATATAGGTCAATGGAACAGTATAGAAAACCCAGAGATAAACCCAGGAACATATGGCCACCTTATCTTTGATAAAAGAGGCAAGAATATACAATGAAGAAAAGACAGCCTCTTTAATAACTGGTGCTGGGAAAACTGGACAGCTACATGTAAAGGCATGAAATTGGAACACTCCCTAACACCATACACAAAAATATACTCAAAATGGATGAAAGACCTAAATGTAAGGCCAGACACTATAGAACTCTTAGAGGAAAACATAGGCAGAACACTCTATGACATGAATCACAGCAAGATCCTTTTTGACCCACTTCCTAGAGAAATGGAAATAAAAACAAAAGTAAACAAATGGGACCTAATGAAACTTCAAAGCTTTTGCACAGCAAAGGAAACCATATACAAGAAGAAAAGACAACCCTCAGAGTGGGAGAAAATATTTGCAAATGATGCAACTGACAAAGGATTTATCTCCAAAATATACAAGCAGCTCATGCGGTTCAATATCAAAAAGAAAACAGCCCAATCCAAAAATGTGCAGAAGACCTAAATAGACATTTGTCCAAAGAAGATATACAGATTGCCAACAAACACGTGAAAGGATGCTCAACATCACTAATCATTAGAGAAATGCAAATCAAAAGTACAATGAGGTATCACCTCACACCAGTCAGAATGGCCATCATCAAAAAGTCTACAAACAATAAATGCTGGAGAGGGTGTGGAGAAAAGTGAACCCTCTTGCACTGTTGGTGGGCATGTAAATTGATACTGCCACTATGGAGAACAGTATGGAGGTTCCTTAAAAAACTAAAAATAGAGCTACCATATGACCCAGCGATCCCAGTACTGGGCATATACCCTGAGAAAACCATAATTCAAAAAGAGTCATGTACCACAATGTTCATTGCAGCTCTGTTTACAATAGCCAGGACATGGAAACAACCTAAGTGTCCATCAACAGATGAATGGATAAAGAAGAGGTGGCACATATATACAATGGAATATTACTAAGCCATAAAGAGAAATTAAATTGAGTAATTTGTAGTGAGTTGGATGGACCTAGAGACTGTTATACAGAGTGAGGTAAGTCAGAAAGAGAAAAACAAATACCGTATGCTAACACATATATATGGAATCTAAAAAAAAAAAAAAAAAAAAGTGGTTCTGAAGAACCTAGGGGCAGGACAGGAATAAAGACACAGAGGTAGAGAATGGACTTGAGGACACGGGGAAGGGGAAGGGGAAGCTGGGACGAAGTGAGAGAGTGGCATGGATATATATATATATACACTACCAAATATAAAATAGCTAGTGGGAAGTAGCCGCATAGCACAAGGAGATCAGCTTGGCACTTTGTGACCACCTAGAGGGGTGGGATAGGGAGGATGGGAGGGAAATGCAAGGAGATATAGGAGATATGGGGATATACGTATATGTATAACTGATTCACTTTGTTATACATCAGAAACTAACACACCATTTTAAAGCAATTATACTCCAATAAAGATGTTAAAAAAATATATACATTTCTTTCCATCTTTCCTTTTCTATCACCACCCCACAAACTAAAAATTAACAAAACAACCCCTCCCCCAAATATACTTTATTCACGAAGCATACATGAGTACATGTATGGATTGCTGAAGTCAAAATATAGTCTCCTAATCAAGGGAAATGATATATAGAGATTTGCCTATGTTACATTAAACATAAAATGATTCCTCTGACTCTTACCGTTGAGAATAATGACATTCGTTTTGACCATTTTCAGGTGTATGGAAAACCCGAATGTTCCAATTAACTCTGGTAATTAATTACTCTGAATAAAAACTGTTTTAGTACCTTGACCATTTAAATGAATAAACAAATGGTACAGTCCTATCATCCCAATACTGCATAAATTATAAGCGCATTTCAGTAGAGACATTTATCCTACTGAGTAAATTCAAAATACTGTACCCAATAAATCTTATCCTTAAATTCTGATTATTTATTAAGAAAATATTGTGCAGTAAACATATAGAACTTAATTTTGAATATTTCATATATCTAATAATATGGATTTAAATAACATGATGCCTCATAGTAAACAATTTTTGAATTCTGTATTTTTAAAAATATTTGAGTGCAGTTTATTGGTTTAATATTTCTGAATTTTGTACTAATTAATCATCAATAATATAACAGTAAGTGGTACATTTGAAAACATTCACAACTTTTAATATCACTTATGTAAATAGAAGAAAGTATAAATAACAACTCCCTATTAAGAATCATTTTTTAAATTTCACTTTCAAGTTTTCCACAAATTGTTATATTTAATAGAGAAGTTTACATGCTAATTTAATAGTGCAAATAGAAATATGAAAGTGGAAAGAACAGCACCTCGCTCATATGTCTCCTCAGATCTTCACATTATTCCTCTATGTTGGGAATTGTTTTGGGTTTAGAAGAAAAATCTGTTCCATTGGAGAGGCAGATGCATTATGTCCATAGTTTTGTGTTCCTAAGTTTACTCTTGACCTGTGGCAAAAGTGTAGATCTGAATTTATAAGCATTCTGTGTATATTTGTATCTGTACTTCAGAAAGGACTTTACCTCTCCTTTTGTAGGGAAAACTGTGAAAGGTTTTGAAATGAACCAGAAAGATTACTGGACACCTCGTCTATAGAGGTCAGGGTCATCTCACCTTTCATTGTCTAAGAGCTATTTTGCAATTTTGTGCATTGTAGAAAAATGATAGTAATGCAAACAATTCTTATCCATAGAGTTGCAATGGCAGTTGATATCGCTCTGCGGATACTGGCCAATTTTGCCAGTTTGCATCTATTCATGATGTAGTTTCAGTATACTATGCCTTTTCAGTATATCTACTCCTTGGATTTTCCTTGTAACTGTTTATAACATCTAACTAGTTCTCTCATTAATTAATGGGTTATTGAAATCTTTGACACATGTTTGTTTTATATTTTTACATGATTTTATCTTTTTAAAATGATCACCCTTTAACAGTTTTGGAGGTAATCTATCAAGATGACCAATGGATTTACCTAACTGAGGCAGATAAAATATATTGCCAAAAAAGTGTACCTTACAGGCCACTTAAGCTCAGGCATGTCTTTTCTTGGTTCGCAGGGGTGAAATATGTATTTATTGTTTCATTTTAAGGTGAAACCCAAGAATATACCTTTGCTGACTCTTTTCTCTTTTTTCCCCCCTCATCTACTGATTTTTCTCTTTTGTTTTTGTTTCTAGTTTGCTTATGGCCAGTAAGTTATTCCCCACTGGTGATAGCAATGACTAAGGATTTGGTTTCATGGTCTGACCACTTAATGATTTCTGTAAATAGGTTAATGGATAATAGAGTTAGAGTTCTATACTCTGCTGGATGAGAGACAACAGAGTCTGGCTTGTTAGTCTTTTTTGTTTGTTTTATCTATTTGTCCATTTTGAGCTCAAGTCAGTTAAGAGTCTTGTGCCCAGTGGAATGGAAAGCAGCTGTTTGATATCTGGAACATGAGTTTTTATGTTTCTATATTTACTCTCTGTGGCAAAAGTGTAGATCTGCATTTATAAACACTCTAAGTGTCTTTGTATCTATAATTCAGAAAGACCTTTACCTCTCATTGCACGAGAATACTAATAAATTAGATTATAAAGTCCTAATGTAATAATGCTTTATTCTATTGATTTATTTAGATAAATTCTATTTATTTATTTAGATAAATAAGTGCTAATAAAAATCAAATGCTCCTAAATTCCCAGAAAATAAGGAAAACTGTACTTCAAATATTTAAAATGTTCTAGACAAATAAAATATTTTCTTATAAAAGTTAACTCATAAACACTTTAAGGATACAAGTTTAGCTAATTAAGATAAATCTTTGGTAAATGGACCTAGTGTAATAATTTTGGTTTAATATAAAACAGCCATGTCTTTTCTACTTTATCAATATTAAGTATAATATAAGCATACAGTTTATTCTGATCAAATATGCTGACATTAATACTACATATTTCTTAAATATGATTATGAAAAATGTTAAGCTGTGTTCAAATAAATTGAATCACTATTCTTACAAATTTTATTTCAACAGTAATTATGTTTTGTAATATGTCAGCTTGGAGATAATTTTCATGGTATCTAGCTTGAAGCCTTGGATTGATATTAAATTGAGCTAATTAATGCATAATCATTGGGTACCTAGATAATTTCTAAGTAAATACTCAAACATTGATTACTAAGCATAATTTTAAATTTATATACCTTTGCTTCTTATTTTTTTGTGCGATGGAGTGGCTATAGCTTTGGGGATGTTAATGAACGTGTTTATTTTTGCCACTTTAAAAAGACGTTAAGAGGATGTATATGTCTGTAAAAAGTTGTGTTTTATGTGTTCATGAGCTCTGCTAGTCTGCTGAAGTCCTTTTGAATGACAGACAGCTGTCAATCTTCCACTCCCTACTTTTCTTTGTGAAATACGATTTCATTTCCTTGGTTAAAAGCTATAATTTATAGGACTTGCTGAGACTATTCTAGGAGTAATAGTGACAAAGAAATACATGTGTATATGTGTGTCTTTATTATTCAAGAAAAAAATAGTTTTGTCCTAAAGCCATGGTACTCAAATTTTTTGGTCTCCTGATCCACTTACACTCTTAAATATCATCAGTATTTACCACAGTTGAAATTTAAACTGAGAAAAATTTTAATATGTATTTATTGATTCATTTTGAGAGAGCAGTGATGAATGCATTACATATGAATATATTAGTGTTATTATGAAAATAGTCCTGGCTGCATAGACCCCCTGATAAAGAAGCACTGTACTAAAGTGAAGTCTATGTACGTTCCAGAATGTGAAAGAGCATAATAAAGGACAAACTCGGAAAGTGAATTTTATTTGCTTTGATTTATAATACCTGAGTCTGAAAATAAGCTATGAAGTGTATTAAAATTTTAGCGGAGTTTGATCTTTATGGGTCTGCTTACTTGACTTACTGATTTTATGCCTTTTATACAATGTAAAAGAGTCTATATCTATATCATCTATATCTATATCTAATCTTTTACATGCAAAACTATCTTGTTTTCCCAGAGGGCCTCTGAAAACATCACAAAGTTATTTTGTAAGAACTGCATGTGAAGAGTTGTCACGTAAGAGGATATGCTCATCCTGTCCCCAATTAAATTTGTAGAGGTAAAATGTTATTAATAGAAATATTTCAGGAAGTGTAAGCTTTATGGAAAGTCCCTGGAAATTTGTCAGAGCCCTTGCTTTCCATTATATGTATTAACCTCAGAGAAATGTTACTCAAAACTCTTACCAAATAGCTCTCTCTAGTTTTCCTATTTTTATCAGAGTCCTTATGATGCTTTGCCTGAAGATATTAAACAATAAAAGTATAGTATTTTCAGTCATAATTTCAGGTATTATTCACAGTGTTTACTTTTCCACAATCTTCTTTCATTAATTTTAGTAGAGCATCTTCTAGGCAGTAAGGTCTCATTCTGATCCCACATGTGCTATGGATATGTGCTTCTAGACAAAATTTCCAAGTAGAGACGACAATCTTTCAGCATTTCCCACTGTGTTTGGAGGCCATGTACGTCACTGCTAGATCTTCCTAATCTCAGCACAGCTGAGTCCTATTCCCTGAAGGCTCCCAATATTCATTGCCATCTCATTTCTATTTCTGGGTAATGCAAAGCTATGACATAGTTTAAATCAGGGATCTATAAAAATCTCAAGACAAAAAATGGTTGAAGCACTGGTGGTAGGGTCAGGGTTTCAGGTAGTTTGTCTCTTGTTATGATTTAACTCAGCAACCTAGTCTATGGAGAGAGGCAGTAAGGCCAGTAAACTGTCACAGAGCACAGCCAGGTTTCCATCACTCACTCAGTATTCTTCTATAATTTTGACAGTTGAATCTACTAATTGGTAAACTAAGCTCCTAAAAATAAGTCGTACACTATTTCGGGAGTAGCCAGTTTACCATAGAGAGCACAGATAAAAGAGCAATAGAAAAGGAATTCCGTGTGGTTTAACTAATTTTGACTAATTTTAGTTAAAATTAGTTAAAATTTAACTAATTTTCCCATACCGCAGGCTGAAGGTTGAGAACAGAATGCATAGGTTGTTCCATATCATTTGGTCTGTTACAACCCACAAGAAACCTCCCCCACCCTCAACAATAGTAGCAGCAAAGTCTTCGATTTGTCATTTCCACCATTTCAGATTTGACTTATAAGTGTGATGCAATGAGATTGCTACATGCCGGTTGGATCTTATTTCAGAGATAATGCACTATTTTTTTTTTTTTTTGAGTGAGCTCATTTAAAGCAGTAGTCTGAAGATGGAAAACTGGCAGAAATAAAGGCTTGTGAAAATGTAGCATTTCTCTAGTTTTCACTCAGACAGAATGGGGAATTGAAAGGGTCTCTGTGGACCGATGGTCTCTGTTTCACATCATCACAGATGATAATGGATCCTCAGGGAAGAGCCAAAGAATTCCTCTGTTGCTGATGTGCTTGTCTCCTTGGCTCAGAAGATAAAAACTCAGCCAGAACAAAAAACCTCTGGTACTGCTTTCTTCACTCACTCACTCATATTTATCGATACTTTCTATGCCAGTCACTGTGCTGGTGAAGGTATGTGAAACAAATACATATAAAATATATATAAAGTATATATAATGTTAGAAATATAAGGTATCTATATAACCTTTGTGGTTGAGAATGTGAGTTCTAGGTAGATTGCCTGTGTTTACAGCCAGGCTCCTTTAGCTATTGACATTAGTCAAATTACAAGTTACCAGACTTCTCTGTGACTCAGTTTCCTTCTTCCTAAGATGGCTTAATATTAGAATTAGATAAAATAATACCTGTAAAGTATTTTAAAATTTCCTTGAAGGGCAAGGACTGACTAAATACTTGCTATTGTTATTATGATTAAATTACTTACCACAAGGAGCTTCCAAATCACTAAACATTTCAGTCATGGAACTAATACATTCCAGGAGCTGCTAGACCCTAGGAAAACATCACTAAGATGGAAGTCCTAGCTTCAAGGTACAAATAATACCATGGGTTGTACAGACATATCACACAAGTGCTATGTGATTGGTATTATGGTAGATATGTGTATAGGGAATGTATTAGCCATCTCTTGCTGCATAACAAATTACCTCAAAACTTAGTTGCTTGAAACATTTGCTATCTCACAGATTTTGTGGGCTAGAAATCAGGGCTTGATGTAATTTGGTGTCTCTGTCTCTAGGTCTTTCACAAGTTGCAGTCAAGGTGTTGGCTGGAACAAAGGCTCAACTGAGTGGGGACCCACTCCTAAGCTCACTCAAATTGTTGTTAGTAGGATTCAGTTCCTCACATGCTGCTGGACTAAGGGCCTCAGTTCCTTGCTGGCTGTTGACTGGAGCTCTCCCTCAGTTCTTTGTTGCAAAGCCATTTCCACAGGGCAACTCTCAACTGGTTTCCCTTAGAGCAAGTGAGAAATAGCAAAAACGGACCAGCTACACAGAAGCAAATCTTTTTGAAACCTAATATTAGAAGTAACATCATAACACTTTTGCTATGTTCTATAACTTTGAAGTGAGTCATTAAGTACAGCCACATTCAAGGGAAGGGAAGTGTGAATTTCTAGGAGGTAGGGCTCACTGAGCTCCATTTTAGAAGCTGCTTACCACAGGGTACAGTGTTGAAACAAAAAGCGGAGCTGGAAAGACTTTAAGTGTAGGACCAGTATGATCTGGGTTTTAAAGCATATGTGATTATTCACAGAAAGGTGTAGGGGAACAGCATTCTAGGTATGAAGAACAAAACATGCACAGAAGCATATGAAAGAATGAGATGTGATCAAGTGTCATGTGAGAAATTATCTTGATACTTCCAAGCACACTAATACGCAAACCTCCCAGAGGTCATGGAACAGCTAAATTAAAACACTCGACTCACATGACATATTAAGTCAATTTAAAATAGAAGCAAAAAACAAGGAGAAAGAAATGGGGCAACATACACTTCAGATAGGATGCAAGTAGGTGTAAGAATTTCACTATCTGAGTTATGGACATATAATGTTCATATATCCTCTTTCTCTTTGCCACCTCAGACTTCCCCACTGATGGTGTGGTTATGAAGAGCAGAGCTAAGGTTCAAGCAAAGTAGTCCTCAGAAGGTACACTGGGCCAATGAGATGGAGGGAGAGATACGGAACATAAATATCTCCATGGTTATGTCTAAGCACAGCTGTGTCTTGTAAATTAGTTCACAGAACAGTCATGGGTTTTATTTGTATTTCTTGGGTAGAGCACATGTGGGGCTAGAAAAAGTGTTTTGGGGTGTTACTAATGGGTGACAAATTTGGGGGCACTGTAGTTGTCAACTGATTATCAAGACTTTAGTCTTTCTAGCCATTTCTATATGTAAATAACATTCTTGTTTGTTCTATAATGTTTTTCTATTTATTTTTTCTGTGGTGTGTCATACATGTTATCAATTTATTGTCTATATTGAGTGCATCTTATGAATTCTATGTTTCACAAGCTACTTGCTTATTCATTATCTATACTTAATTATCCTATGAATTTTACCTATACCTCATAAACTACTTGCTTAACTTACTATTTATGCTCAATACTTCTTATGACTTTCATCTATCCTGTTTGTTTTCTTATCCTTACAGTACAATTGAATACAGTATATGCAAATTGATCAGGGGACTCGAAAAATTCTGGTTCAGGTAGAGCACAGCGGGCTTGCTAAAGAAAGGCAGGTGATAAACATAGGGCTTTGAATGGAAACATGGACTTTATTTTGCAGGCAATGGAGAGTTGCCAAAGGGAGGAAGGAGTAATATAGCTTTATTAGAAATATCACATATACATATGTAAATAAATGAAATGGAAGTAATATATGATAAATTCCCAATGAGTAGCTCAAATAAGATGATGGATGCCTTTCAAGATAGACAAAATGATGTCCCCCTGGTGTCATTTGTGTAGGCTTCAGGGAAGACGTAATATGTTAGAAAAAGGTTCTCCAAAGAAATTAAACACTTTTTAACTATGCACCAGGTGTATTATGATGTTTTATGTCTCATTTAATCCTTACAACCAGCCTAAGAGGTAGGTGTTATTTCAGACACAAAGGATGAAAAAGATCTAGTGAACTGGCTGAGGTCAAACAGTTAGGAAATGCAAGAGTAGGGATTTGGACTTAGGCAGTCTGATGCTAGAGTCCAGCCCTTAACCCCTTGTACAAAACAACTTTCCACTGTTGGTGCTGGCAGTGGAAGTGAAGACAAACAAAGCAAGGAGGTCTAAGAAAGTAATGGTTGGTAGCTGGCTAGTAAATGCTTTGGATAAACTGAAAGACAAAAGTAGAATTAACAAGATGCTTATAAATACGTTGTGAAATAATCCTTCTTATGCTGTATATGGAAATGTAACCATTGATATTAAAAGCCACCTTAGTGAGTTCTCAGGCAGTAAAAAAAAACTGTATAAACAAGAACTAAAACTTCAGTTACAATCTTGTCAGGAAGCTATGCATAGTAAACATGAGACTCTTATGGGAATGTGATCTGGAGAAAAACAAGCTTTTGTCTTTCCAAGAACTAGGGACCATGTATCTCTCGTGTAAGTCAAGGGTCTTTGCTGGTAGTGAGCGCAGCACACCGGTCAACTACAACCCTTATGCAGTGCAAATTCCCAAGTTCTACTGTACATCATTTATTTCCATAATCTCAATTAAAAATAAAAACTAGGCCGCTTTTATTTCAGAACCTAGAATGAAATATTCTCTGTAGCTACTCTCACATTGTGTCAGAAAATTTACAAGACATTTTTAGAAATAGGCAGACCTACTTGCACACTCTGATAGTAGGACCCTTATTTCGTGGGATGCTGACCTCCAAACTCTGTTGTCCATTCTAAAATGTTACCATTCCTACGTGCCACAACTACTGAGCCTGTGCTCTAGAGCCCCCGAGCGATAACTACTGAGCCCCCGTGCCACAACTACTGAAGCCCGTGTGCCTAGAGCCCGCGCTCTGCAACGAGAAGCCACTGCAATGAGAAGTCTGTGCACCACAGTGAAGAGTAGGCCCTGCTCAACACTAGAGAAAGCCCGTGAGCAGCAACAAAGACCCAACACAGCCAAAAATAAAAAAAAATAAAAGTAAATTAAAAAAAAAAGATACCATCTGACACAAAGTGCCATTGTTTTATATTTCTTTTTGGTTAAGTATTTTTGAAACCAATTAACTCTTTTCTTAATTACAGAATTAAAGTTTTATTTAGCCCCTGGGAGCAGTCTGCTCTAAGAATATCTTTGTTTAATTATAAGACTATTTATTTTGTGCTTTCACAGTCCAATCTTTAGGGCACTTAGATTCAAAGAACTGACAAGAAACAAGAGGGAATACCAAGTATGGTTGCTCTTTGACTTTGGTTATAAGAACTTGACAAGAAAACACAGCTGGAAAACCACTTTAGAATTTCTTAGAAAAAACAACATTAATGGTAGAATTATATGATATAAACCCTATAGAGAGAAAAGGAAAAAAGTAATTTCCTGCTTGGAAGAAGGGAAATAAAAATTACAGATATTCTTGTCTACATGGTAGGAGGTTGAGGTAGTATGAACTTTGCAGGCTGAATATTGAACTAAACTTAGTCATTAGAAATGACTAAATGTGTAGGAGAAAACACCACTAAACTGACATTTATAAAGACATGCACTGGGTGCAGAGCTCTTTTTGGTTTAGTCCTACTTTGTAGAGTTTACATTAATTTTGTAAATTAATTGTACTCCATCTATAAAGTCTATTTTTTCATGTAAGGTAACATATTCATAGGCTATGGGGGTTAGGACCTGGATGTCTTTGTGGGAGTTATAATTCAGTATACCACAAGATGCATGACCTTCTAACCCTGTGGTGGCCTTACAGTTGGGATCTTTTAAGTAAGAATTTAACAACAGGTATGGAGTACTTACTGTAATATAAATCTGATACTTTGTTTTATATTGAAGTATAGTTGATTTACAATATTGTATTAGTTTTAGGTGTACAGCATAGTAATTCAATAATTTTTATAGATTATACTCTTTAAGTAATTACAAAATAATGGCTATATTTCCCTGTGCTGTATGGTATATCATAGTTTATCTATTTTATACATAATAGTTTGTATCTCTTAATCCCATACCCCTATCCTGCCCCTCCACCCATCTAGCCCTCTCCCCACTGGTAACCACTAGTTAGTTTTCTACATCTGTGAGTCTGTTTCTGTTTTGGTTTTTTTTTTAACATCTTTATTAGAGTATAATTGCTCTACAATGGTGTGTTAGTTTCTGCTTTATAACAAAGTGAATCAGTTATACATATACATATGTCCCCATATCTCTTACCTCTTGCATCTCCCTCCCTCCCACCCTCCCTATCCCACCCCTCTAGGTGGTCACAAAGCACTGACCTGATCTCCCTGTGCTATGCGGCTGTATCCCAGTAGCTACCTATTTTACGTTTGGTAGTGTCTATATGTCCATGCCACTCTCTCACTTCGTCCCAGCTTGCCCTTCCCCCTCCCCGTATCCTCAAGTCCATTCTCTAGTAAGTCTGCATCTTTATTCCCGTCTTGCCCCTAGGGTCTTCTGACCATTATTTTTCTTTTTCTTTTTAGATTCCATATATATATGTAAGCATATGGTATTTGTTTTTCTCTTTCTGACTTACTTCACTCCGTATGACAGTCTCTAGGTCCATCCAACTCACTACAAATAACTCAGTTTCATTCCTTTTTATGGATGAGTAATATTCCATTGTATATATGTGCCACTTCTTCTTTATCCATTCATCTGTTGATGGACACTTAGGTTGTTTCCACGTCCTGGCTATTGTAAATAGAGCTGCAATGAACATTGTGGTACATGACTCTTTTTGAATTATGGTTTTCTCAGGGTATATGCCCAGTACTGGGATTGCTGAGTCGTATGGTAGTTCTATTTTCAGTTTTTTAAGGAACCCCCATACTGTTCTCCATAGTGGCTGTATCAATTTACATTCCCACCAACAGTGTAAGAAGGTTCCCTTTTCTCCACACCCTCTGCAGCATTTATTGTTTGTAGATTTTTAAAGGATGGCTATTCTGACCAGTGTGAGATGATATCTCATTGTAGTTTTGATTTGCATTTCTCTAATGATTAATGATGTTGAGCATCCTTTCATGTGTTTGTTGGCAATCTGTATATCTTCTTTGGACAAATGTCTATTTAGGTCTTCTGCCCATTTTTGTATTGGATTTTTTTTTTTTTTTTTTAATATTGAGCTGCATGAGTTGCTTATATGTTTTGGAGAGTAATCCTTTGTCAGTTGCTTCATTTGCCAATATTTTCTCCCATTCTGAAGGTTGTCTTTTTGTCTTGTTTATGGTTTCCTTTGCTGTGCAAAAGCTTTGAAGTTTCATTAGGCCCCATTTGTTTATTTTTGTTTTTATTTCCATTTCTCTAGGAAGTGGGTCAAAAAGGATCTTGCTGTGATTCATGTCATAGAGTGTTCTGCCTATGTTTTCCTCTAAGAGTTCTATAGTTTCTGGCCTTACATTTAGGTCTTTAAGCTATTTTGAGTATATTTTTGTGTATGGTGTTAGGGAGTGTTCTAATTTCATTCTTTTACATGTAGCTGTCCAGTTTTCCCAGCTCCACTTATTGAAGAGGCTGTCTTTTCTCCACTGTATATTATTGCCTCCTTTATCAAAGATAAGGTTACCATATGTACATGGGTTTATCTCTGGGCTTTCTATCCTGTTCCATTGATCTATCTTTCTGTTTTTGTGCCAGTACCATACTGTCTTGAACTGTAGCTTTGTAGTATAGTCTGAAGTCAGGGAGCCTGATTCCTCCAGGTCCGTTTTTCTTTCTCAAGATTGCTTTGGTTATTTGGGGTCTTTTGTGTTTCCATACAAATTGTGAAATTTTTTGTTCTAGTTCTGTGAAAACTGCCAGTGGTAGTTCGATAGGGATTGCATTGAATCTATAGATTGCTTTGGGTAGTAGAATCATTTTTACAATGTTGATACTTCCCATCCAAGAACATGGTATATTTCTCCATCTATTTGTATCACCTTTAATTTCTTTCATCAGTGTCTTATAATTTTCTGCATACAGGTCTTTTGTCTCCTGAGGTAGGTTTATTCCTACATATTTTATGCTTTTTGTTGCAATGGTAAATGGGAGTGTTTTCTTAATTTCACTTTCAGATTTTTCATCATTAGTGTATAGGAATGCAAGAGATTTCTGTGCATTAATTTTGTATCCTGCTACTTTACCAAATTCATTGATGAGCTCTAGTAGTTTTCTGATAGCATCTTTAGGATTCTCTATGTATAGTATCATGTCATCTGCAAACAGTGACAGCTTTACTTCTACTTTTCCAATTTGGATCCTTTTATTTCTTTTTCTTCTCTGATTTCTGTGGCTAAAACTTCCAAAACTATGTTGAATAAGAGTGGTGAGAATGGGCAACCTTGTCTTATTCCTGATCTTAGTGGAAAAGGTTTCAGTTTTTCACCATTGAGGATGATGTTGGCTGTGGGTTTGTCAATATATGGCCTTTATTATGTTGAGGAAAGTTCAACGTAAGAGGGTTTTTATTAGGGTTTTCATAATAAATGTGTGTTGAATTTTGTCAAAAGCTTTCTCTGCATCTACTGAGATGATCATATGGTGTTTCTCCTTCAATTTGTTAATATGGTGTATCACCTTGATTAATTTGCATATATTGAAGAATCCTTGCATTCCTGGGATAAACCCCACTTGATCATAGTGTATGATCCTTTTAATGTGCTGTTGGATTCTGTTTGCTAGTATTTTGTTGAGGATTTTTGCATCAATGTTCATCAGTGATATTGGCCTGTAGTTTTCTTTCTTTGTGACATCTTTGTCTGGTTTTGGTATCAGAGTGATGGTGGCCTCGTAGAATGAGTTTGGGAGTGTTCCTTCCTCTGCTTTACTTTGGAAGAATTTGAGAAGGATAGGTGTTAGCTATTCTCTAAATGTTTGACAGAATTCACCTGTGAAGCCATCTGGTCTGGTCCTGGGCTTTTGGTTGCTGGAAGACTTTTTTTTTTTTTTTTTTTTTTTACGGTACCCAGGCCTCTCACTGTTGTGGCCTCTCCCGTTGCGGAGCACAGGCTCCGGACGCACAGGCTCAGCGGCCATGGCTCACGGGCCCAGCCGCTCCACGGCATGTGGGATCTTCCTGGACCAGGGCATGAACCCATGTCCCGTGCATCGGCAGGCGGACTCTCAACCACTGCACCACCAGGGAAGCCCTATTTTTAGTTTTTTGAGGGATCTCCATATGGTTTCCATAGTGGTTGCTCTGATTTACATTCCCACCAACTGTGGACAAGGGTTTCCTTTTCTCCACATCCTCACCATCATTTGTTGTTTGTTTGTTTCCTTTTTTTCTGATGACACTCATTCTGACAAGTGTGAGGTGATATCTCGTTGTGGTTTTGATTTGCATTTCTCTAATAGTTAGAGACATTGAGCGTGTTTTCATGTGCCTGTTAGACATCTGTATGTCTTCTTTGGAAAAATGTCTATTCAGGTCTTCTGCTCTTTTTACATTCAGATTGTCAGTTTGTTTGTTTGTTTTTGGTATTGAGCTGCTTATATAGTTTGGATATTAACCCCTTATTGGTGATACCATTTGCAAATGTTTTCTCCCATCCAATAGGTTTTCTTTTCCTTTTGTCCATGGTTTCTTTTGCTATGCAAAAGTTTTTAAGTTTAATTAGGTCCCATTTGTTTATTTTTGTTTTTATTTCTTTTGCATCAGGAGACAGATCCAGAAAAATATTGGTACAATTTATGTCGAAGATTGTTCTATATTTTCTTCTAGGAGTTTTATGGTTTCAGGTCTTACATTTAGATCTTTAATCCACTTTGAGTTTATTTTTATATACGATGTAAAGAAATGTTCTAATCCCATTATTTTACATGTAGTTGTCCAGTTTTCCCAGCACCACATAGTAGGTTGCCAAGCCAGGATTTGAACCTATGACCTATGGCCAAAGTATGTTTTCCATAAATGCTCCTGACATTTACTTTTACTTTCAACCACTACACTCATGCTCACAACAAGAATAATTCAAGTAGGATTTCTCCATATAATAAATTGGAAATTTCAAAATACTCCTTTTTCTCTTTTCCCTCCACCTTTTTTTTAGAGAAATTAAAAACCTATATGAAAGTTGAAAAAATTGTACAGTGAACACCTGTTCTCTCCCCTTAGATTCAACAATTGCTAACATTTTACCACATTTGCTTGCTCATTCTCTTTCTCTCTATTCCTGTGTGTGTGTGTATGTGTGTGTATAATCATACAATATATATAATATTTCTGTGAACAATTTGAAAGTAATTGCAGGCTTCAGGATGGTTTACTTCTAAATGCAGTAGCATGAATCCTTTAAGAACAAGGATATTTCACACTACAACAAAATAACACAACCATTGTTTCATGCAAGAAATTTAACTTTGAACATGTTTCATCCATATTAAAAATTATCCAGTTACCCCAAAATGTCTTTTATAACTCTTGCTTTATTTTTTTTTAGAAAAGTCCAGAATTGAATCAAGGACCAGATATTGTATTTCACTGACATGACTATTTAGTCTTTTTAGTTTCGATTAGGCCTTTGCCCCTTTTTTTCCTTTCTGTACTTTGATGTAGTTGAAGAGTTTAGGTCAACTTTCTTATAGAATGTCTCACAATCTGGATTAATTTTATTGTTTTGCAAGATTAGATTTAGGTTTAACACTCTTAGTATGAAAACTACTTAAGGGATATGTACCTCCCATTGTTTCAACTCAAAAGTCACTTAGTATAAATTTATATTATTATTTTTAATGCTAAGTGAGACCACTTGGTTAAGGTACTGTCCACATCTCTCTTTATCCAGATCATATGACTTATCGTTTGAACGACTTTTTCATCTAGGCTCAACTTCTCTGAATCCTAGAGCAGACATTGCTTGTTGGTATACACTAAACCTGTTGCCAGCCTCTCCTTGACTATCTGGGGGACTCCAATTCCTCCAAGAGAGTCAGTTAGATGTAGCAAGGCTGGGCTTCTAGGAAAGGTTTTGCCTTCCTAATAAAAGGCACTGATAACATTGGCATCAACCCTCCTTCACTCTTTTCCTATTGGATCAAATGCAAATGTGGTCAAAAAGCAGAAAGAATTACAGAGAGACTAGTTTTATTACCCTCATTGATTTGTTGAACCAATGTCCACAGCCATCTACCTTTAGACTTTATTGTGTGAGAAAAACAGACTCACTTTTGTTTAAACCTAGTTCAATATTCTTTTTCTTGCAAGAAGAATCCATCCTAACTGACTGAATCCATCATGGTGAAAAACACTAATCCTGGAATGAGCAACTTGACTATCCATCTGTACACTTTGACCAAATGCTTAAAGACAGTGTGGCACTGTTGTTCAGTACAGTTCCACCACAAATGTGTCGTCAACCTCAGTCAGACCATGAATTCAATTCTACATTCCTTTCAATTATGTTGAGTGAATTCTCTATCCTATTGAACTCAAGCAGCTATTCCAAATCATCTTTATTCTTAAGTTCCCTGGATTATAGCCACCACATTTGGGACATTGCCTGGCAGGTAACCTCAACAAGAATAGGGATCCTCTGCCCTTCATCTACAGTGCTTGGAATATGTCCATCCTTGGCCTTCTGTTTGAGGTAAAACCCTCAATTGTTTCCACAATTCGATCCCCTGTCACCAATGCCTGGACTTTAATCAGACAATTATTTATCCTGTCTTTCACATCTCTATGTGCTCTTTTATGAAATAGTTCCTTCATTATAGCTTATAAACATGTTCCAAGCTCTGCAATACAAACAGACACACAAATTAAAAAAACCCTGCAAATAATGATAACAAAACGATTCTCTTGGCCAAACCTCCTGTTCTAGCTACTGCCTTCCCTCTTTCCTTCCTTTCTTGGAAGACTGTCTTCTCACTTGGAAGAAGTAGCTTCTCTTACAACACAACTCAATCACTGCAGTTAGCCTTCTGCATTCAGAGGTCACTGTCTGTCTTACTGCCAAATCCCATGGCCAATATTCAGCTCTTACCTTATGACTCTCTCTGAAGGACAAGACTTGGTTGATGATTCACTGCTTCATAAAACTCTCAGTTCTCTTGGTTTACATTCTACTGCTTTTTCTAGTTTTCCTCCCATTTTTCTGACTTTCCAGTTTCGTTTTTTTTCAATGGACTTCCTCTGTTTTGTTTATTCCTCAAATGATGACATTTCCCTCAGTGTGCTCTTTGGCCCACTGCTCTTCCTGTATACATCTGTTCTCTAAGTAATGGTAGATTTGATTTAGTGCTTGCTCTCCCCTGCTCTGCATTTGGCAATTTTTCTGACTAATGACCTTATTTACCAACAGTGGCCTCAATCCCGCCACTAAATACTTGGGTATGGATCTACAGAAGTAATGTCTCAGCAGAAGTAACATATTTCAGTATAATTTTTCCCCAGCTCCTGTTCATTTTCCCACACTGGATGCTGAAAGTATCTGGCTTCCCAGATTCCCCTGTAATCTTCAACTTGTCTACTCACCGTAGTGCTCCAGGACATTCCATTACAGACTTCTCTGATGCTCCAGACTTCCCATCTGGAATCTAACTTACATATCTTCTCTCCAAAATGAGTAAGGTTTTATTCCTTTAATAAACCCCTTACTCCCAAATACTTATAATAGCGTTGTTTGTACTCTGTTTGACATCATCACCTAACTGGACATTTATGTGAGAGAGAAATATGCCATTATTTAAGGCAGTGGGTTTTTGAATTTCTTTGATACATGAATCTAATCTGTATCTTATTTATTTATTTATTTTTAAATTTTTGGCTGTGTTGGGTCTTCGTTTCTGTGCGAGGGCTTTCTCTAGTTGCGGCGAGCGGGGGCCACTCTTCATCTTGGTGTAATCTATATCTTTATTAATCAGAGATAATGATGATTATTATTTGGGACATATTGATTTGAGATGCCTACTGACACTGAAGTGGAGATTTTAAATAAACAGGTGAATCATCAAATTTGGGCCTGAGGGATAGGTGAGGGTTAGAGAGAGAAACTTGGAAAAGATCAGCATATCGATGATATTTCAAGCCATGGAACTGGTTGTAGATTGAGAACAACGTTTAGCACTGAAGGGGAATCCTACATTCACAGATTTGGCAGAGGACAAATGGTCAGTCAGGAGACTGAGAAGAAGTGCTCAGCCAGTTAGAAAGATATAATTAAAGGTTAGAGGGTGTGACATCCTTGGAGCAAGAGAATATGATGGTTTAAGAGAAAGGTTTAAGTAAATGCTCCTGACAGGTCTAGTAAGATGAAGACTGATAACTTTCCACTGACATTAAGAAGATGAAGTTTCACTGATCACCTTGATAAATGGGTTGTGAGGTGAGTAGAATATCCTGAAGAAGTGGAGGCAACTCTTTCAGTGGCTTTTGCTATACGGTATGGGGTGCTAGCTGGACTACACAGGGGATCAAAAAATATGTTACAGCATGCTTGTGTTCTGTAAGGAATAGCCCAGTAGAAAAAGGGAAAGTTTGTGATGTGGGAAAGAAAGGGGGATTGTAGAATCAAAGTCCTTGAGTGGCCAGAGAGGATGGGAGCCAGTGTGTAGGTAAAGCCCTCGGCCTTAGATGACTGAAGCAGATACACTTCATCCATCATAGCTGTAGGTTGTCAGTGTATGTGGGGATATTTTCAGAAGCTTGGTAAATTTGCTAGTGGAAACATGTGGTAGTTCTCTTCTGGCTGTTTCCTTTTATTAGTGAAATCTAGGCAAGAACAATTGCTGTAAGTGGGGTGGGCATTGAAGACTTGAGGAGAGAAGAAAAGATGTGAAATAGTTGTTTCAGAGCATTGAAGAGTCATTTTAGAAAATGTAGTAGGATTGCTGGACAGTGTTGAGGGCTTCTTAGAGTTTGGTTATACATTTATAATTCGATTAGTTATCACTGTTAGGTTTTTCCCTTAATCATGTTTCTCCATTCATACAGGCATAGGGTAATTTTGTTTGGTCAGGGTTGGAGATTTTCTAGGCAAATATTATGGGACAGGAATAAGGGAGTTGAGTATATATGTAAATGAATAATCATAGTGACGAATAATGGATTCTAAGCTCAGGAAGGAGGATATTGAACTCGTTGGGAGGAGGGTTGATGGATTTGAAGGTCAATGGGATTGCTATATTATTGAAGGGTTTTTGTTGGAAAGCTGGGAGAAATTAGAGAGAGATAAGTTTACTGATTCTGCGAGCTAGCAGAGAGAAAGTATTAGAAGTTTCATGCCCTTCAGAAACATTCTCAGGTAGTGGCGACACAAAGTCCTATAAGCTGGTTGTTGCTATAGACACCAGTGTTTCCCAAACTACGGTTACACGCACACAGTATTCACAACTTTTGTCATATAATTATAATAAAAATAACAGTGACCATTAATTTGTATTCAGTATTTGCTATATGCAGATTCTAAGCATTAAATAATTTAATCCTCACAATAACGTTATGAGGTAGATACTATTATTATGTCCATTTTACAGATAAATACAAATAAAATCACTGAGGCATAGAGAGCTTAAGTAACTTATTAAAGTCACTTTGTCCCAAAGCGTCTGGTTTGAAGTGTCTGTCCTAACCAGTATATATATGGCCTCCTAATATTTGTACCATTGTGCTGTGATTTCCTCGTTATTTTCTTTTCATAGACTCGTTATATTAATACATTTTTTAAAAAAATTCACACCATTACAATGAATAAAAATGATTTATTGTAAATAATAAAAGATAAGTGTAAGATGATCATAATAAAAATAAAATATTATCCAATTCCAACTACTGAATGCTATATACCAAAGGCTCAGAGGGAGTGCTTGCTTTCTTTGTATTACAAAGAAGATCAGCAATTGTTGGAGGGAGACAAAAGCCTTGTGCCAGCTGGGAAAAATTACAAAGGACTGAAATGGGCCAAAAAGATAACCCTTCTATGCTACCTCAGCCTTTTATTGTTGTTTGAGTTACTTTACAACTCAGTAAGTTGTAGAAAATGATGATAACGCTAATGATTCTTATCCATAGAAACACGAATTGATTGTGTCAGGTGAATTGAAATTGATTATTGCACTGTGAATAGACCCATTTTGCTTCTCTTTGTAATTTCATTTCAGTATTCCTTATTTGTCTATAGATGTGGAGTCCTTTGAACCTTCCTTTGATCTGGGTGCAACATCTGACTGGTTCCCTAATTACTCAGTGTTAATTCTTTCACATGTGTTCATTTTATATTGGTAGAAGACTCATAATTGTACTTTTACAAAACCTATCGTTCAACACACCAGATTTTTCTCCCTTTTGTAATCAGAAAGATGGGTAAGTTTTGCAAAGGGAATAATTTCCTTACTGAGTGGTTCAATACTATTTAATATTATTGTCATTTAATGTTCCTTAGAATTCACTCTCTAGGCAAAAGTCATCCAGTGTACCACTGCCACTAACAAGCATCTCACACTTTGACAACACTGAACTGGATTACTATTTCTCAGCCTTGGCTGAAAGTTTCACAGTTGCCTGTGGAAGTTAAAAGCTGCAGCTACAACAACCAATTATATGTTGTTGTGATCTTCAAGAGCATATATAGTTGAAAAGATGAAAGACAAGCAAACATTAGCCGAAAGGTATATATGTGCTAGGATGCATGAGGGGCTTACAAGCTGCTGGAAGAGGAATTGACCCAGGTTGGGAGGTGTGGTAGAGGCTTCTTGGAGGAGGCCGGAGGTAGGACAAAGAACACTGAGTCAGGCACTGATGGACATGTTATAACATAAAGTAAGAGTGCACTGTGCAAACATCTAGAACCACAGAAGAATGTATGCTTTTACAGACTCACAGGCATAGAGAACAGACTTGTGGTTGCTAAGGGAGAAGGGGGTGGGGGAGGGATGGATTGGGAGTTTGGAATTAGCAGATGCAAACTACTGTATATAGAACTGATGAACAACATGGTCCTACTGTATAGCACAGGGAACTATATTCAGTATCCTGTGATAAACCACGACGGAAAAGAATATGAAAAAGAATGTATATATATGTATATCTGAATCACTTTGCTGTACAGCAGAAATTAACACAACATTGTAAATCAACTATACGTCAATAAAATAAATTTTTAAAAATGCAAGAAAAAGCAGGAGCAGGAATGAGAATCCAACTGAATGCTATTAAGATGGACATTAAAGAGATTTGTAGGGGACTTCCCTGGTGGCGCAGGGGTTAAGAACCCGCCTGCCAATGCAGGGGACACAGTTTTGATCCCTGGTCTGGGAAGATCCCACATGTCGCAGAGCAACTAAGCCCGTAAGCCACCACTACTGAGACTGTGCTCTAGAGCTCATGAGCCACAACTACTGAAGCCCGCGTGCCTACAGCCCATGCTCCTCAATAAGAGAAGCCATCACAATGAGAAGCCTGTGCACCGCAACGAAGAGTAGTCCCTGCTTGACGCAACTAGAGAAAGCCCGCGTGCAGCAACAAAGACCCAACGCGACCAGAAAAAAATTAATAAATAAATACTAAAAAAAAAAGGACTAGTGTTTTTTTTTTTAAAAAGAGATTTGCAAATGGAAAAAAAAAGAATGTGTGCTGTTAGAGAACAGAAGCAGTACAGCATGATTAGAAAATGAATTTTGATGTAGCAATTAGAGATGTGGTTGGGAAGTGGGTCAAAGGGCTTTAGCAGCCAGTGGCTTTCAAACTTTTTTTTGAATTCGCTCTCCAAGAAATGCAAATAGATACATGTATACATATAACTGAATCACTCTTCTGTACACCTGAAACTAATACAACGTTGTTAATCAACTATACTCCAATATAAAATAAAAATATAAAAAAAGGAACATACCATACTAATCAAGATATTAATATTAG
Source organism: Delphinapterus leucas (assembly GCF_059928025.1). Lineage (NCBI taxonomy): Eukaryota > Metazoa > Chordata > Mammalia > Artiodactyla > Monodontidae > Delphinapterus > Delphinapterus leucas. The sequence goes on along the minus strand of NC_143133.1, from coordinate 70,264,719 downwards.
AAACTGTGGGGACAGGGAGTATTTGGGAAAGAAACACTCTGTACTCAACTTTCTGCAAATCTAAAACTGTTTTAAATATTAAAGCTTATTAATAAAAAAATAAATTTTAACTAATCTGATTGGTTAAAAAAGTAAATGTATTTTACCTTTCAACTTAATACAACACACGAAAAATATTTAAGAAAAGTTTCATGAAGCAGCATTTACTTATAATGCACTTTGCTCTATTCTGTCCTATTCTATTTCATTCATTTGTAAAAATGCCTGTCATCACCCACTAAATTTGTTTTACTCATTAATGAGTGGCTGCACTTTGACCATCATTGGGTTTTGTTTGTTTATTTACTAAACTAAGGAACTTGGACTTTATCTTGAAATGTTTAAGCATGGAAGTGACCTGATATTCAAATGCTCAGTATTTGTTTGTTGACTGACTGAATGATTGAATTCATCCATCCATCAGTCCATCCATCTATTCATCTATCCTTCCAAACATCCCAGAGAAAGAGGGCGGATTAAGGACTTTTCTTTGAGCAGATCACATTTCAGTTTGGTTCCCCAAGTGATTCAGAAGGGAAGATGCAAATAAGAATAATGAAAATGAGCAATATAGTAGCCAGTGCTCTGGCTGCAGGAACACCCAGTACAGCTTGTGCTTGCTGACCCCCAGAGTCCGTCTTTAAGGAGCAGCGAGACAGTTCATCTGAGTCACGAATTGTCACCATAGCTTCTGTTTCCTTAGAAACAGGGCAACTGGTGAAGCTCTTGGCTCTAAAAACCACGGTAAAATATCCAGTAGCCAGATGGTCTGGCAATTGAAATTGTCATGCCTTTGTGAGCATTTATCGTGAATTGGCATCACATGAGAAAAGAAAATCTTTCAAGTGCAAATGGAGCAGGGATGGAAAAGTGTGATGAGCAGGGGTCTGTTGGTAATTGGCATTGAGGTGCAGGCGAAAGGCAGAAACTTGGGGACTGAAGCTCCACCTAGTCCAGCAATTCCCAGCTGACTTCTGTTGTCATTGTTCCTGCTGCATTCTCACTCATCGAGCCCAGCACTGTGAAATAAATGCTGTTTCCATCCTCACTGTGTCTAGGAACAAATGAAATTTTGAGCACTTTCAAATCCTTCTTAAAGAAAATGAATTTCTTATATATCTGCTGCAAATGGAAAATGCTAATCACCACTGGCCAGGAGAGACACGAAGTATTTTATATTCCCTGGCATATATTTCAGAGATTTCTGTGCTTTATCAATGCCCCTGCTACTGGCAAAATACTTACTAGACAATTATTTCTGAAGAGGCCATGTTATGACACTCAAGCAGTAGTAATGATAACTTGTAGTTATTAAGTGCCTACTATGTGCCAGACACTGTACTAAATATTTATTAACCTTATGAAAGCCAGTATAAGCTACATACTAGTATTATTCTCATTTTACAGATGAAGAAACTGAGATTTAGAGTTATTTAATCTGGTTAAGGTTACAGCCAGTAATTTGAGTGCAGGTAGCATACAGCCTATGCTCTGAGCCACTATACAGCTTTACCACATCTTCCCCAAAATAAGTGGTAAGATGTAGAAGCTTTAGAGTAGGGCTTTGTAAACTTTGTGTGTCATGGACCCCTTTTACGGTCAAGTTAAATCTATGGATGTCTTTTCAGAAAAGGTATAGATGCAAAAAAGCAAAGAAAGGATTACAAAGGCAAACAATTATTGTGAAATATAGTTAACACAATTTAAGAAGTATAGTAGTATATATGCTTCTTTGGTAATGTCTTAAATAAGATCAGACTGTGGGTTAAATATCCAGCATAATTTTGAAGCAGTAGAGTCATTTACCCTAATTTTCTTTCTTTAAAAAGCAGAAAAATTTTACTGATTTTTCACACTTAAAAATAATACATTTTTGTTGTAAAAATCAAGCAATACAAAAATCTCAAAACTGGGAATTTTATGTATAAGCTCACCTTTCAGAGAAAACTGTTAACACTCTGTTCTATATCCTTCCAGGATTTTTTAAACAAAATACTTCTAAAATATACTTATGCATAGTACTTTGCAGACTGCCTTTTTCACTTAATATATCATGACATTTACCCAAATTTTCAATGATACATTGAATTACCTGCAATAATTGTAATTAGATAGAAAATCTGGTGTATTAGTGCTTTCTTTTGGTTAAAAGTCACAAGTACTGGGCTTCCCTGGTGGCGCAGTGGTTGAGAGTCCGCCTGCCGATGCGGGGGACAGGGGTTCGTGCCCCGGTCTGGGAGGATCCCACGTGCCGCGGAGCGGCTAGGCCCGTGAGCCATGGCCGCTGAGCCTGCGTGTCCGGAGCCTGTGCTCCGCAAAGGGAGAGGCCACAACAGTGAGAGGCCCGCATACCGCAAAAAATAAAAAAAAAAAAAAGTCACAAGTACTGATACTTCTATTAAGGTCTGTTGCTTACATTTATCATGGAAAGAAATGTTAAATTTCTAATAGAGGTAAGTGAAAATAAAAATGCAAATCTTTCCCAGCCAAGTTCAAGGACCCCTAGAGTTCTATCCATGGGCTTTTTTGGGGATCCATGCATACCAGATTAAGAGCCCTGGTTCTCCACCTGGGGCCATTTTGTCCCCTCACCACAGTGCATGGGACCTTTGGTAATGTCTGGAGACATATTTGATTGTCATTTCAGGGACAGTATACCTCTGACTTCTAATCAGTAGAACCAAGTATGCTGTTAAATATTCTATGATGTGCAGGATATCCCCACAGAACAGAGGGTATCCAGCTGCAAGCATCAGTAGTGTAAACGTTAAGAAATCCTGCTTTAGAGCATGAAGATTTGGCTTTGAGTCCAAAATGCTGAGACTCATAAACTGAGTGATCTTGAAAAATATTTCCCTTCTGAATCTTGCTTTCTTGACCTGTAAAATGAGGGTGTTAAGATTTATATCCCAGGACTTTTGTGAGTTTAAATAAAATAGTGTGAAGGTGTGTAATAAAGTAATGTATCACTCACGTTGTTTTCAAACTATGTTCTTTTGAGTCTTTGGATCACACAGGGTCATTTCAGGGGATATTTCTGAGGACTTATGGGGAGGCTACAAGGCCAGAATTTCAGGCATCTAACCTCCACTTTAACCAGAGAATTTCTGCTTTTTATTTATTTTATATATTACGTTTTTGTGAAAGATTATTATTGAAAAAGAAAAACCCTTTGCTTTCAATGTAATGCTAGACATAATTATTAAATATATCATGATAACCAAATATAAGAAAGGATTATTTATTTAGCATTTAATCCCTTGGACATACATACTAATTCAGGGGTTATGTTAGCTAGCATTACTTTGGTCAAAGTTTGAACACAGCGACTTGAGAAGAAAAATACACACTCAATTTGCTTCCATGTGTCATACTTTGGTGATATTCTCTTTACACAATCATTGAAAACACATCAGATAAAAGTAGCAAGACATTCATATTTCAAAACCACCTTTCCCCCTACTGCTGACACAGAACAGAACTTTCTCTTTCTCCGTTTCACGCATATGGTAATCAGTTTGCTTTCCTTTGAACTAGATAATTGTAAGAATCACAGAGTACCCAAAGCCTGTCCATGTATATTTATGTTCACTAACACAGTTACACAAGGGATCCGCAGAAATACTACTGGTTCTGTTAGTTTAAATTAAATTCCTTAATCAATCTCCTGAGAAGTGTTATCCAGGAGGTAACTGCCGAATGTGCATGAATCTTTTATGTGCTTTGTTCTATAACAGTTTTGGGAGGTCTGCAAATGTGAATTCTGCACAACGAAAATGGGTTGCTGACATTAGACAAGGCATCCAGCGGTTTCCAAATCTTGGAAACCTAATAATACAGGCTCTACACAGCAGAGCACAGGTGCCATGAAGTTTCCTCACTTAACCTCCCTGCATTCACCTCCCTTAAAAGTAGCAGAAGCTAACATCTGCTGATTGCTTCCTTATGCCAAGACTTGATTATTATTTAGTTCCCAGAATAGCTTTGTGAAGTCAGAACTATCACCATCACCCACTTTATCAACTGAGGAAACCATCGCTTAGAGAGGTTGAGTAATTTACCCAAGGTTACTTAGTTTGTAAGTAGCTGAAGGAGGATTGGAACCCAGATCTTTTTGATTTCCGAGTACATGGTCTTAGCCACTACTAGAGACTGCCTCTCCTAATATAACCCTTCACCTCTTCCCTGCCCCAGCAATGTGGTGACTATTTAAGCACTGCATTTGCAGTTGGACTAGGGGTGGGATTGGTTACAAGGGGCTAGACCACTCTGGAATGCTTGTTTCTCTGTTGCTCTCTTACCATGGGTAACTTGCTATAGATGTAAAGAGGAAATAAATGTCAATTGTACCCTTTGTGGATTTTTCTGTATGTGTTTCAATGTACTCTAAAGTCCTTCCTCACTCCTTTGCCCAGGTAGCTGGATGTGAACCACTCATTGGCCTAAAAGGAAGTTGTCAAAATAGATCCAGAGAACAAAACTGTCAAAATTTCAGCTCTTGGACTTTTCAAAGGCTTTATGTCAAGTATGACATGAAAACCTACCTAATCTAGTTTTTGACCTCCTTCCCTAGACTGAAAAAGCAATCTTCTTTAGCTGAATGGGGGTGGCCATTTGGACAGCAGGTAGGTCAAAAGGAAGGATCCCTAAGCGCCACATAGTACGTCGAGTTGGCCAGCAGCACTGATGATGAGACAGCATGGCCTTGTGAGTGGACATGGACAAAGCCCAGGCTTTCAGTTCCCCTTCTCTTCTCCCACTGGTGAGAATTCTGCAGTGAGAACAGCCAGTGTACCGTCTTTTAAATTTCCTGTAGAAGCGATGCCTGCCTATGTGCCTAAGACTTTGCTCGACCCTCCATTTGGCTTCCTTGGATGTGTAATAATCTTCTCCACATGCTGGAATTGAGCAACTGGGGTCATGTGACACTTCTAGGGGTGATGAGGGTGTATGGAGAAAAGAACTCCTTATCTAGGCAATGTGCAGTGATTGGAACCAGTCTGCTATATCTAGTAGTTCATAGATAGCCATAGAAAATAATCCCTTCCTTGCATAGATAATTATATATTCCCTTTATTTTTATTTATTTTACTTATTTATTTTTGGCTGTGTTGGGTCTTCGTTGCTGCATGCAGGCTTTCTCCAGTTGCGGCGAGCGGGGGCTACTCCTTGTTGCGGTGCACGGGCTTCTCATTGTGGTGGCTTCTCTTGTTGCAGAGCATGGGCTCTAGGTGAGCGGGCTTCAGGAGTTGTGGTGCGCGGGCTTCAGTAGTTGTGCGCGGGCTCAGTAGTTGTGGCACACAGGCTTAGTTGCTCCTCGGCATGTGGGATCTTCCCGAACCGGGGCACGAACCCGTGTCCCCTGCATTGGCAGGCGGATTCTTAACCACTGTGCAACCAGGGAAGTCCATTTTTTTTTTTTTTTTTTTTTGCAGTACGCGGGCCTTTCACTGTTGTGGCCTCTCCCGTTGCGGAGCACAGGCTCCAGACGCGCAGGCTCAGTGGCCATGGCTCACGGGCCTAGCCGCTCCGTGGCATGTGGGATCTTCCCGGACCAGGGCACAAACCCATGTCCCCCGCATTGGCAGGCGGATTCTCAACCACTGCGCCACCAGGGAAGCCCTATATTCCCTTTAAAGAGTCAATAACTGTTCTCTAATAATTGTAAGATCCCAGAGGGAGTGTAATAATAATGACTGTAATAATAATGGATGATCTTATATTGACTGAGGTAATTTACATACTAATTGTAAAAGCAACTAACATTAACTGAATTCTTAACTGTGTGCCTGGTATTAGGTTTAACATTTGACATATATTATTGCTTATAATTTGCATAAAATCCTTACGAGATAATATTTTACAGATGGAGAAACTGAGGCTATGTGAAGTCAAGTAAATTTGGCAGAGGTCAGAAAACTGGCAAGAGGTTGAATTTGGATTTGAGTCAGCTACTCTTGGTTGAACAAGAAGGAGAACAATAATGAAGAAGAGGGCCACAAAGGAAAGGGGGATGATGGGAACATCCATCCATTTTTCCTGAAGGAAAAAATATATTTATGTATGTATGTAAATGTTTGTATGTATATAAGTGTGTATATGTATATGCATGTGTAGAAAGAATCTATTTTCAATATATGTGTGTATGTACACCCACAAACCTATATATACGTATATACATATATGTATATACGTATATATATATATATATATATATATATATATGGAGAGAGAGAGGAAATCTACCTTTAATGTTTGTTCATCTATGGTCTGCTTTCAAAGAGATTTACTCTTCTGTGGGAGGTAACATCAATCTCAATAATAATATAATAATAACTAGCAGATATCCTGAGTCTGGAGGGGATGGCTTGACTTCATTCTTTTATATAATGATCTTTTAATTATCTCTTTCTCAAAGCTGTAAGTTTCCATCAGGCAGGCAGTGACTATAACTTGTTTATTCTTTTATTCCAGAGCCTAGCACAGCCCCTGACTAGCCCAGGGTCACCCAACCAGACAACTAGTGGGATTCAGACTCAGGCAGTCTGACACTAGAGCCAAACTCTTAACCATGGCTTTGCCCTGTCTCTACAGAACGATACTCTTCCAGATGCACTGCATTGTGATTTTACGGCAGGGCTGCTTCTTTGGTGTGGGTATAAATCAGATTCTCCTTATATTCTGCTCATAAGTTTGGTAAGAAATAAACCACCTGGAGAAATGTTGCCTGACTCCAAGCTTAAGAACAAAGCCTAGTATCCATAGCCCCTCACATCATCGTGCCAATTTCTTATTTAGCTTGTGCATCGAAACATGAATAAATAGAGCATATTAGGATGTCCTAGATGACTAGGAGCTGCTTGGGAGGATTTTATTCGGCAGAGCCTCTGTATAACATGATAGATAGAAATGTACAAGAATACTGCACATAGAAAGTGGGCATAGAGGGAACTTTCCTCAACATAATAAAGGCCATATATGACAAACACACAGCCAACATCTTCCTCAATGGTGAAAAACTGAAACCATTTCCACTAAGATCAGGAACAAGACAAGGTTGCCCATTCTCACCACTCTTATTCAACATAGTTTTGGAAGTTTTAGCCACAGCAATTAGAGAAGAAAAGGAAATAAAAGGAATCCAAATCTGAAAAGAAGAAGTAAAGCTGTCACTGTTTTCAGATGACATGATACTATACATAGGGAATCCTAAAGATGCTACCAGAAAATTACTAGAGCTAATCAATGAATTTGGTAAAGTAGCAGGATACAAAATTAATGCACAGAAATCTCTTGCATTCCTATACACTAATGATGAAAAAATTTGAAAGTGAAATTAAGAAAACACTCCCATTTACCATTGCAACAAAAAGAATAAAATATCTAGGAATAAACCTACCTAAGGAGAAAAAAGACCTGTATGCAGAAAATTATAAGACACTGATGAAAGAAATTAAAGATGATACAAATAGATGGAGAGATATACCATGTTCTTGGATTGGAAGTATCAACATTGTGAAAATGACTCCACTACCCAAAGCAATCAACAGATTCAATGCAATCCCTATGAAACTACCACTGGCATTTTTCACAGAACTAGAACAAAAAATTTCACAATTTGTATGGAAACACAAAAGACCCCGAATAGCCAAAGCAATCTTGAGAAGGAGAAACGGAGCTGGAGGAATCAGGCTCCCTGACTTCAGACTATACTACAAAGCTACAGTAATCAAGACAGTATGGTACTGGCACAAAAACAGAAAGATAGATCAATGGAACAGGATAGAAAGCCCAGAGATAAACCCACACATATATGGTCACCTTATCTTTGATAAAGGGGGCAGGAATGTATAGTGGAGAAAGGACAGCCTCTTCAATAAGTGGTGCTGGGAAAACTGGACAGGTACATGTAAAAGTATGAGATTAGAACACTTCCTAACACCATACACAAAAATAAGCTCAAAATGCATTAAAGACCTAAATGTAAGGCCAGAAACTATCAAACTCTTAGAGGAAAACATAGGCAGAGCACTCTATGACATAAATCACAGTAAGATCCTTTGTGACCCACCTCCTAGAGTAATGGAAATAAAAACAAAAATAAACAAATGGGACCTAATGAAACTTCAAAGCTTTTGCACAGCAAAGAAAACCATAAACAAGACAAAAAGACAACCCTCAGAATGGGAGAAAATATTTGCAAATGAAGCAACTGACAAAGGATTAATCTCCAAAATTTACAAGTAGCTCATGCAGCTCAATAACAAAAAAACAAACAACCCAATCCAAAAATGGGCAGAAGACCTAAATAGACATTTCTCCAAAGAAGATATACAGTTTGCCAACAAACACATGAAAGAATGCTCAACATCATTAATCATTAGAGAAATGCAAATCAAAACTACAATGAGATATCATCTCACACCAGTCAGAATGGCCATCATCAAAAAATCTAGAAACAATAAATGCTGGAGAGGGTGTGGAAACAGGGAACACTCTTGCACTGCTGGTGGGAATGTGAATTGATCCAGTCACTATGGAGAACAGTATTGGAGGTTCCTTAAAAAACTACAAAGAAAAAAAAAAAAAAAAAAGAAAACAAACTACAAAGAGAACTACCATATGACCCCGCAATCCCACTACTGGGCGTATACCCTGAGAAAACCATAATTCAAAAAGAGTCACGTTCCACAGTGTTCATTGCAGCTCTATTTACAATAGCCAGGACATGGAAGCAACCTAAGTGTCCATCATCGAATGAATGGATAAAGAAGATATGGCATATATATACAATGGAATATTAGCCATAAAAAGAAACGAAATTGTTATTTGTAGTGAGGTGGATGGACCTAGAGTCTGTCATAAAGAGTGAAGTAAGTCAGAAAGAGAAAGACAAATACCGTATGCTAACACATATATATGGAATCTAAGGGAAAAAAAATGTCATGAGGAACCTAGGGGTAAGATGGGAATAAAGACACAGACCTACTAGAGAATGGACTTGAGGATATGGGGAGGGGCAAGGGTAAGCTGTGACAAAGTGAGAGAGTGGCATGGACATATATACACTACTAAACGTAAAATAGATAGCTAGTGGGAAGCAGCCGCATAGCACCGGGAGATCAGCTCGGTGCTTTGTGATCACCTAGAGGGGTGGGATAGGGAGGGTGGGAGGGAGGGAGACGCAAGAGGGAAGAGATATGGGAACATATGTATATGTATAACTGATTCACTTTGTTATAAAGCAGAAACTAACACACCATTGTAAAGCAATTATACTCCAATAAAGATGTAAAAAAAATAAAAACTGAAACTATACAAGTAAAAAAAAAAAGGAATGCTGCACATAAATAATTGATGCACATATGAAGAAGATTCTTAAGGCTTTTTAAAGACAATGCACCATAAGATTCTTTTGTTTTCATATTTTTGTTTTTTTCTAGGATGCTGTAGGTAGGTAATATAAATTATGGATACTCAGCTTGTGGATAATTAAGTATTGAATAAGCTACAGTTCACTGCAGTGATGATTCACATCATCTAGTTTGTGGATAATCGATTGTGGTGCTCTTGTCCCGGGTTTTGGCTCTGTTTACTGCCTATAAGCAGTCTCATAAAATTAGACTGAGGCAAAGTCAGAAAGTAGAAATAAAATGTGTACAGAGAAATTCAATATAGCACTATTTATAAAAGTGCTAATAGTCCAATAATAGATTAATAGTTAAATAAGTTTTGGCATATCTGGATAAAGGAATATTATTATAGTAGAATAGCATTTATAATGAATAATTTTTATGATGAAATGCTTAAAATATGATAGACAGTGGACTATCTTGAATATTCGACATCTGGAATGAATCGAATACCCTTCCTCCTCTACAGGACAAAATTATTTTCAGTAATAATCATGAAATGTAACAAACAGTAACAATGGCCAGAAAAGAAATATGAATAGGCCAAGGTCACAGAGCAGAGCATTGACTGCTAGAGAATCATGTTGCCTAACGAATATACCCAGAAGAGGACAGTAACAATGGCCAGAAAAGAAATATGAATAGGCCAAGGTCACAGAGCAGAGCATTGACTGCTAACGAATCATGTTGCCTAAGGAATATGCCCAGAAGAGGAGGAAGAGGAAAGAACTAAAGTCTGGAAGGACTCTTTCTCAGGAATGGTTGACTTTTGAGGATGTAGCCATCGAATTCACTCAGGAGGAGTGGGAATGCCTGGACCCTGCTCAGAGGACGTTGTACAGGGACGTGATGGTGAAGACCTACAGGAACTAGCTTTCTGTGGTTTCCACAGCACTCCTTCACCCATCCCTCCACCTTCCACATCACTCACACTGTAGAAATGATCCCTCTGTTGAACTGTTGGACAACATTCTCAGGACAGGACCTATGTCACCATCTGCCACCGTGATGACTCAGAAATCATTTCCTGGAGGGATGGCTGAATATTCTTAGTACTTAACACAGCTGACTTCTTCTTGCATCTCCTTTGAGGTTTTTTTTTCTAAACTCCTGATATTAGTTGTATTATCATGTAATGCGTCCTCCCTGGGTGGGTGCTTGTGCTTAAGAATAAGTTGTCTCAGTCTGTAGTCCAGCTGGAAATCCTGTTTCCCTCACTACTTCGTGTGCCAATTGGGTTAATGTATACAAACCTGTGTGTCTCTTGCCCTGATTTGAAAAATCGTGTTAATTTACCTCAAGAGTTTTAAAACAAATTCATGCTGTTAGATTGCTTAGAATATTGTATGTTTTGTCGTAAATAGTCAAAAGTTAGTTTTTTAGAAAAAGATATGCTAGTATTCTGTCATGTTTTTCATGATATGCCTTTGTCTGCATTATATCTTGTTTGCTTTTCCTTTGCAATTTTTTCTCAACAACATTGTGTCTGATCCCAGTTAATGAATATAGAACGTGCTCACTGTTTATTCCATATATTTTGGAACCATTTAACTGTACTGCATAGGTAGGGGTTGCTCTACTTGTTGGCTGTCGGAAAAATGGAGAATATTTTACACATTAATTTATAAGCATGATTTACAGATGATGGTCTTTCAGCATGTATTATGCAATACAGCTGTCATGTACTACTAAAAACATATATATGAATAGTAAAATTCTTCTATTCTTGAACTGTTCATGTGATTACATACCAATATAGAAAATAGACCAAAATAGAATTTAAAAAGTGAATATTATAGTACAAAAAAGAAAAGTAATAAATTAATATTTTTAAAGTATTTCTTTGGAAGGAAGTGGGCAAAAGCACATGGAGAAATACTTCCAGAAGACTGAATTCCCTGTTTCAGAGGATGATTTGCACACAGAATGACAGAACTGAAGTAACTCAAGTTCTATTACTTTATCTTTACAACCACTGTGCCACAACTGTTTATTTCAAATCTATTGTCTAAATGCAGGGGTGTATAGGACATAAGACTTGAATACATGAACTAGTGAGCTCAAATGATTCTGAACCCTATGAAACTTACTTTTGGGAGGAGAGGAACACAGTAGCTAATCCTCTGTCATGGACTACACAAGGAGTCCTTTGAATTAATTCCCATGTAGATCACAAAGTTAAAGTGTAAGAACTAAAATGTGCTAATTTGAAGCTTAAATATATATATAAGTAAAACCCATCAGTGTCTGCACTAATTCTTTAGAAATTAGACCAACAAAACATATTTTTGGAGAAGTATTTTATTCCTGATATTTAGAATTGCTGGAGCACTGTGATAATATAAAGCAGGCTAAATTTTAATTGGTTTTATTAATTATTACTTTTAATTTCTCTACAATGCCCTTCCCACTCCCTTATTGGTTGCACATGGGGTGAACTACTTCTACAGTTCTACTCCTGAAATTCCATTGATGACAAATCTCAGGAAGAAAAAAGGATATAAAATTGTGTATAAGATATACTGGTAAAGGGCCTTTGAGATTCCCTTCTGCACAAGGAAAGCTGAAATGGTCCGTGAGGTGTCTGGAGTTTCTGCCATTTGTGATATCTGAAACTAAACATGTGACCTGGGCAAGGATGGAGTAAGCCAGGTAAAGAGATGCTCCGTATTGGATAATGGCCAATGGACCAATCAGAGCCTCCTTCTAGAGAAATATGAATGCCAATGCTCAGATGAGATAGGTTAATTACATCTGAATATTCATGAAGCTATTGTTTTGGTTCTTTACGGAGTCAGTCTTAGAGGCACTGCCACCCAAGTGATTATCTACTACGTGTCTTTTTGTTTTTGCTTATTATATACCCTCCATTATCTCTGTGGACCAAACTTAAAGAACGGTTCAGTTAAAAAAATGAACAAACAAAATAGAGATATGATATAAACACTAAAAGAGAATATATAAAATATTTAACAATGGTTAGGCTCTCTGGGTTGTAAGATAATGGCTATTTCCTTAGCTTCTTTCTATATTTCCTATATTATCTATCATGAGCATGTGTTGCTGGTTTTTCAGGAAATTTTTTTTTTATTAAAGATAACTATATTTTCTATTTTCATCTTGATTTGCTTTAAGAGGAGAGAAGGAACCACCTTTATATCTATAATTCCTTGCACAGAAGTAAGTTCACTTTCCTCTGGAAAAACGGAGTGCATAATAAAAGGCTATAACCTGCTGAGGTTAAACACAGTTTATCCTGGGCTAGTTATCTGAATTTTTATTCCTATGCTGTAGGGTAAACAGACCATTTGAAGTTTTTTCCAGGTTAGTAAGAGACCAAGATAATTGTAAGGTAGTTACCTTGGACTAGAAAGGTGAGGTGGGTTAGTGCTTTTAACAATCTCTTGCCTATACGGCAAGGTTATTTTTGAAGACAAGAGTACCAAATGTTCCAAGTTCCCACAGTTGTCATGGAAACCTTTTTAGCTAGCTGAATAGGTTAGCAGTATTTTATGTTCCCCACTTTGTCAAATACAAGAAGACATGATCCCAGCTTTGCATTACTAATCAGAAAACTTCTGTTTTCAAGTCTTCTAGCCCTTGATTAGTCACATTGTCTTAATGTTTTTTTGTTTTTTTTTTTTCCCTTTTCCACAACATAAAGCAACAGGCAGTTTCTCTTTCAAAAATCATTCCCACTTCAGAAGCAGAGCCAAAATTGTGACTGGGATGACCTTGTTGTGCTTGGGAGTAATACTGCCAGCAGCTCTGAAAGGCTCCTGCAGGTTAATTTAGGCTCCTGCTGAAACTCTTCTGATTTGTACTGACTTTCAATGGTTTCCTGGAGGTAAACTCACTTGCTAATAGGCAGGAATTATTCCTCATTTTAGGAGCAACAGTCTGCCCACACCAGCTTATAAAGCACAGGTAAGCTTTAGGAAAAAGGCACCCTAAGGCTAAAACCAAAACAGCCAGGTCACATGGGTAAATTCAGATCCAGCAAATCTAACTTTTTCCTCTTATACATCTGCAACAACCCTTCACATTGCTTTGGAAGGTAGAAGTCGTCTAAGAATACAGAGGAAAGTTGGAAAACTAACAACGGCATTGCAGCAACAGACTGACCACTTTGAGTAACTAGTTAAAACTGGAATTTGTTGGGCTTCTTTAAGTGTCACCAGACACAGAAAGCCTTGTTTGTGTATGGGGGAGGCAGCTGACAAGGGTACCGGTACCTTACAGCATCTGGCTTGTTAAGTAGTGTATAAGTAACAATTAAGTATAATGTAATAATCAAGAATGTGGGATTTCCAGCTATGTGAATTTGTTCATCTTGTCTCTTGGTTTCTTTATTAGTACAATGGAAATTACCAATAACACCTATCCCATAGGGCTGTAGTGAGGATTAATAAGTTAATACATGTATACTGCTTATCAGCCCTGACCACAATACATGCTAAATAAATATGTTTGGCAGGATAAAGGCATGGGGGGAAGACAGGAGTAATGGGAAACAAAGAAGAATAAAAAGAGACAATAGAAAACAAAGAGGGGAAAATGACCATGGAAGAACGAGGTGCATCTGGCTATAAGGTAGCATCATTACCAGTTACCTCAACTATTGGATGTTGCCCAAATTTCTGCCCCAGCCCTAGACCTCACTGGACCCTACCTCTCATTGGATGCAACTAAATGAGACAAGTTGACAACATTTGTTGGACTGACCCAGTGGTTTTCATTATCTAATCATGACCCATTATTTCATTATCTGCTTTTTGTTCTTAAATATTTGAATGTCTGTTCTGCACTCAAGCAATGATGCTTGCCAAAGAAACCTCAAGTTAATAAAGAAGTGCATAACGAAAACCACTCTTTCAGTGGGGCCAAAGAGGTTGGGAATTAGGAGGTTTCAGCTTTGCCATAGCAGAGTTATCTTTTTTCCGGGAATTTAAATAGTGAAGAAAAATACATTTCTACATTCTTGAAAACTAAAAGTAATAAACTGATTGATGGAAATGGATAAAAAAGAAAGCAACTTAAATGTCACTGAGTAAACCTTGAAGACTGCATAAGACCAGACCAAATTCAATTATTTTGGAAACCATCAAAACAAATTGTAGCACAGATCACAATTCTAATATAAAACTAAAAAGTGGATGCCAAATGAGAAGCTAGGCATGAAAATAAAATAGCTTGTGTTCATGTTTTTTTATGAAACATAAGTTTTCCTATACTCATAAAATGATTTTTTATACACACATTTTCATAATTTTTGAAGACTTTTGTGTAATAATAAATCATAATCTGTGTATTGTAAATTGTATTCACTAATCAATCACGTTATTCCAATACATGTTATGAAAATTTGCCTAGTAGGAAAGATGCCCTACTCCTGGCAGTTGATAATAATGATTATATTGTGTTTTAATATTATAGTATATATTGTTCTGCATTTATTCTCTTAGTTTTTCATGTGGCTCTTCTCAAGCAAACTACACGCTCCAAAAATCTTATTCCGCATGAGCACAGAATGTCAGGTAATAAATATGGTACAAATGAATGAATGGCTAAGTAACAGGCATTATGATTTGAAGAGCTTAGTGAATAATAAAATAAAATGATATTCTCACTTCTTAGAAATGAGTTAATTCTTATTTAAATCAAATATCATTTTTATCAATGTAATACATGCACATAGTGAAAAAAAAATTAAAAGATTTTAAGGAAATAAAGCAGCTCCTGCCCACTCTTTTCCATCCTTTAAACTAGCTCTCTAGAGAAATAACTTTGAACCATTTTAGCTTTTTCTTCTGGTACTAACTTTAATATTCTAAATATTATGCTTCTACCACTGTCTTTCCACAGGCAATTATCTGACACCAACTTAATGTCTCACAATTCAGTTGAATCTGGAGTTAGTACAGACCTCACAGGTTGAGGGGCTCAGTCCCACAAGACTGCTCCCACTTGCTCCCACTTTCAGATGTCAACTGCAAGTCCTGGATGTCCCCAAGACCCCCACAATTCTTCCTGTTCGGCTACAAATTTGGAAGTTTCCATAACCCTCCATCAGGTCTGAAAATTTGCTAGCACAACTTACAGAATTACTGGAAGTGCTGTACTTACAATTACGGTTTTATTATAAAGAATACAAATCAAGAGCAGCCAAATGGAAGAGATGAATGGGGTAAAGTCTTGTGGAGGGAGAAGGGAGGACCCAGAGCCTCCACGCCCTCTCCTAGTAGAGTCTGGGTGTGCCACCCTCCCAGCACATTGATGTGGTCACCAACCCAGAAACTCCCTGAGCCTCATCGTCCAGAGTTTCCTATACTCATAAAATGATTTTTTATACACACATTTTTTTATACACACATAAGGTTTCCTTATGAAGCATGATTGGTTAATGTCACTGGCTACATGATTGAACTGAATTTCTGGAGGTTGTGAGATGGGAGTAAAAATTCCAGTGCCCTAGTCACTTGGTTGTTTTTTCTGCCAACCAGCCCCCATCCGGAAGCAATTTAGGAATCCAACCTCATTAGCATAAACTCAAGTATGAGTGAAAAAGGCTTTATATGAATAACAAAATACACTCCTATCACTCAGGAAATTCCAAGGATTTTTTGAAGCTCTGTGACAAGAACTAATGAAAAACACCAAATAATATTTATATTTACATAGTTATTTATTGATTTATATATATTACATGGTATAATATATATGTTTATATATTTTTACTACTATTTAATTTTCTATTGCCTTCCTTTTATCATAGTTGACTATTTAGCTTTTTTATACCCACCTCCATTATTTTTTATTTGTCCACATAATTTATATATATATGTATATATATTCATATATACATCAGTTTAAATTAGAGGTTAGTGTTTGTATTATTATTATTATGCTTATAAAAGTATTGTTCACTGTGAACCAATGAACAACGTACCATTCTTTTCTTGTACAAGTTGCGTTCCTCTTTGATTTACTAATTGCCTCATTTTAAAAATTCTTCTGTTTTTATATTTTTTCAAATTCCGTTACAGTTTGTCACATTAATATTTATACTATTTTAAAATACTCAACCAGTGCCCCCCACTCCATGCCCACATCCCAGTCATCCCCTCCCCCAACTCTTTTTTCCAGTTTGGCACAAACCAGTCATTTTCAGACTTCTCACACTTCATTTAGTCTTTCCTGTTAGGTTCTATAATCTCACTTATATTGCACGTGTTTCTTTGAAATTATTATTATCATTATTACTGTTATTACTATTGCTATTATTAGTACTTTGTTTTATTATTTTAGTTATTTCATTCTGCTATAGCAAGAGCTATAGCAACAGTCTAAAAATGTATACAGATGAAGGTAAAGTTTTCTAGGTCTTGAATATCAGAAAATTTTGTTTTTCTACTTTTATATCTGATAGATGATTTATTATACTTAGAAGGTGAAATCATTTCCCCTCAGAATTTTTAAGGTACATCTCCACTAGTAACTCTAGATTCTACTTTTGCCTATGAGAAGTCAGATGCCACTTTGATCCTTATTCTTTGCATGTGACTTAAACTTCCTTCGCGGGAGCTCTCAGGAATTCCATCTCCAAGAGGCTGTAATTTCATTCTGGTGGGCTTTGGAGTGGGTCTCTTTTATTTACTGATCTGGGAATTTGGGGGATTCTTTCAACCTGAAAACTAATTTTTTCCAATCTTTGAAACTTTCCTGAATTAATTTGATAATTTCCTTCCTTCTATTTGTTTTCATTCTCTATGGAACAATTGTTTTGATGGTTGGCCTCTTAACACTTGAATTTCTGTTTTTTTCTCTCTCATCCTTTTTTTTTTTTTGCTTTTTATTCCACTTTCTCTGAGGTTTTCTTGGATGTCCTCTCTACTCTTTTACTGATATTTTTTTCCCAAGAGCTATACAATTTTTACATTAGTTATCTTTCTGTTCTTTAAAAAATAGCATCCCATTTGTGTCTTATGAATACAATCTTTTTTTTTGCGGTACGCGGGCCTCTCACTGCTGTGGCCTCTCCCGTTGCGGAGCACAGGCTCCGGACACGCAGGCTCAGTGGCCATGGCTCACTGGCCAAGCCGCTCCGCAGCATGTGGGATCCTCCCAGACCGGAGCACGAGCCCGCGTCTCCTGCATCGGCAGGCGGACTCTCAACCACTGTGCCACCAGGGAAGCCCACAATCTCTTCTTAAATATCTCTCTTTTTGTAATTATTTTCTGTCCCTTGTACTGTCTGTTTTCTTCTAATTTCCTTATCTCTCTTCTGTCTCTGATGTAAAAGGATTTCTTCATATTGATGTTACTCTTACTCTTTGCTGTTTGTTCATTTTAAGAGTGAGGCACTGAAAAGAGGGGCATGGCTTCTCAGCTAATGGTCTGCATTTGAGACTTGCCTTTTGGCAAGTGTTACTAACTTTAAGTTTCCTCTGAATTTTTTCAGAGACAAGTCCTTAAGCAGTATATATACTCTGGGATGTTGTGGTCTATGAGCAGAAGTGTGAGAATGGAGCTGGGAGTTCCGGCGTGAAACTATGGAGACTTTTATTTAATTCCCTGCTTTCTGTTTAGTACCTCATTGTGGCATCACATGGGGATCAGGAGTCTAAATTCTCTCGTTTTTTCTTGAGAGAATAAAACTTTCTGGCCTTTGAAAGTTGGGGATGGATATTTGCTTGGCTGCAAAATTTGCAGGAAGAAATCTGTGTCTAACTCTTCTTTATGAAGCTTTTCCACCTACTCTGCTTTCTTTAGCCCCAAGCTTTACCTGACATTTCATGGAACACTGCACCATTCTCAAGTAAATTTTGGGTTCTGAGGGATGCATCTTTTGCTTCATCATTATGTCTTCGTATAGACACAT
This sequence comes from Delphinapterus leucas, assembly GCF_059928025.1. Classification (NCBI taxonomy): domain Eukaryota; kingdom Metazoa; phylum Chordata; class Mammalia; order Artiodactyla; family Monodontidae; genus Delphinapterus; species Delphinapterus leucas. The sequence goes on along the minus strand of NC_143133.1, from coordinate 70,246,386 downwards.
AGAATTTAGTTTTCTCTTCACAGCTAAGCCAGTAAGCTATCCTTCATCAACTTCCTACCTACAAAACATTTGTCCATATTCTTTTCTTCCTTCCTGCTGTTGTCTCCTCTCCAGATTTTTGTTTGTTTGTTTCGTCATTGCAGATTTTTACTGTTTTATTCCTCCTCTTTCATTTTGGTAATATTAAAAGTGGGCAGAAATAAGCTCCTATGTTCATTTCTCCATATTTAACCAGAATTCGAAAAAAAATCCACATTTTTGAAATGCTTTAGTGGTTTGATATTTAGGATGCCTTCAAAGTGAAGTCCTGAGTCAAACATGCATTGACTGGTCTCTGCCCTTTCCAAGAAAATAAATCATCTGCCCTTCATGGTGACCTTTTTACTTGTTCTCATACCAGAGAAGGTGACCACCTAATGGGTCATTTTAAGAGTTCAATGAAATCTCCCTTGTCTTCATTAAATCTCTTTATCCATGCTTCACATCAGATTTAATTTTGCCTTAAAAATTTGATTCTCATTAATCATTTAAGCTCCTTCCCATTATTTATAATTTGGAATAAATGCCAACCTTTCTGTAAGGTTTGGTAGGAGATGGGGTTCAGAATATTAAGGAAGTGAACCACAAACGGTGGTGTGCATATCACCAGAAGGGGAGTGGTGGTGGCTTCAGCAATGACTGGGGAGGTTTGCAGTACTTAAACCCAATGTTCCTCTGGCACCTTTCAGTCCTGGGTTTAAATCCAGCCCCAGCCACTTGTGATGTGACCGTGAACACATTATTTAACCTTCCATAGCCTCAATATATATTGCTGCTAATAATACCTACTTTGTAGGGTGTTGAGTAGACTGAATGAAACAATAAATTTTTAAAAACTAGGATGTTGAAAAGATTGAATAAGATAATAAATGACAAAAAACACAAAATTTGGAACAGTGCCTTGCTCATAAAAGAGCACGTAAACATTAGCTGTTTCTAATATACAAACATACCTTAAAAGTATTGCAGAAAAAATTACTTGTTACTTTTGAGACCAGGTTTGGTTTGTTCATTATTCTTACAATTTTTGTGGGTTTTTTCCCCTTATTTGCTGTGTTTATGTTTATAAACATGGTGGATCATCCAAACCATTAACCTTAGAATTTCGGGTTAACTGTACATCCATCGCTCTAGCCTAGGAAAACCTCCTGCCCAGTGTGAGGGTCAGACTTATCTGTGGCTGAAAGTAAATAAAGGCATGCTGGGATTGTTAAATGTGGCTGTCTCAAAGGTGGATATCTGTTGCTGCATGAGCAGTTTGGCTGTGGGGACTGAACTGATCACATCAATGGCAGCAGTGAAAGTCCTGTTCAAGGCTGCAGTCCACTTAAGTAGTCAACTGCATATAGGCATGACCTGGAATAGATTCACTTGATTAGAGCTAAAGGAGCAGGCAGAAAGTTAAGTAGGGTATGGGAACTAAGGCATTTTATTAATTGTTTCTGTGTAATTTGTTAGAATAGAAATTTACTAAAGTGATAATAACCCTGGGCTTAGAGGCAAGAGATCTAGATGTTACAGTGCATTGGTGTATCACTCATTTCCAATTTAATAAGACACTTTCTGAGAAAAGAAACTGAACTGTTTATGACAATATATATATTGTGATTATCACAGTGGTTTTGTAGGATATTGAATTTTTTTGTGCACAAAAATATGCTAAATATTGTAATTCATTAGGGAATCAAGTTTTGATCACTATATTGTCATTCTTTCAAATTTTGAATTTTTGAACTTCTTTTATATTGTGTATACATTTGTTGTCACTTTGCAATTTTCCTAGAAAAATTAGATGATTTACATCTAGTAACTTTCATTTCTTCTCATTTTCTCAAGTCCTTACTATTTTCTCAATGGTGGTCACAACTGTCATTTTTCAATATCTAACATTTAATTTAATAGCGACATCCTCACAGCTTTTGATTTCTGGGTTAAAGAACTAATATATTTAAATGTAAAATGGTAGGTACATAATCTAAACTTATCTATGGTTAGGACAGGATTACATCATTAAGAAAACTATCACAAGCCCGTGGAACTGTTATCTTGGCTATGGCTGCACTCACTCTTCTCTGAACTCTGATTAACAATTCTAATCTGTTCTGGAAAGTTGAACATCCATCTGTTTTCTGATGATTTCATGTATATTAACTTTCGTTACATATAACTGTATATATCACTGTATATGACACTCCATAACTGGGAATATGATACCTCACAGTGCAAGAAAATGAGTTCTTTTAACTGAACAGGACATGAACGTGAGAGAATAAAAGAATATATTCTAAAGTGCTGCTTTTCATCCTCTAACTGTACTTTCACCCGTTAAAAAATTGTCACCTACATCACGTACAGGTTGTTAGCTTAAACAGCCTTTTCAGAAACCTTGCAGGAGCTTTGACCCCATCCTGTCTCACTTTGTTCACCACGCTATTTTAATTGCTTGTCTTGCTGATGGAAGGGGCAGGCACCGGAGTGAGGTGTGAGATTGAGAAAAGCAAGGGCTGCCACTTAATATCTTTGTAATGGATGGCGGTACTTTAGATCCTATTTTTAAACAAACTGTTGCTCTCATATAAAGGTGTTGAGGACTGACTGGAGAGTCTTCTTTTCTTTCGCAATTAGGATGAACTGGTCAAGAAGTCAAAGAATGAATTTTCACCAGTCTCTTTTCAGATGCTTAGGTTTTCTTGATTTGCAGAAATCTATTTAACTAGATGACCTTTCTTTGCCCTTCTCTGCACTCAGTTCCAAAATAGGGGAGAGAAGACACTTCTTACCAATCCTTCTCTCCCCTCGTCCTTGTCCCCTTCTAGAGCGCTTCTACAGAGCGCTCTAGAAGACTGGTGCCTAGAGTCAGACTGTGGGATTTCTAATTCCTGCCTCCCTTACTGTTTAGTTGTGTTCTTTGAGCAATTATATCAGGCAGGGTTCCAGTGGGAAAGGGACAGCACACTCAAAGCTCAAAGTAGAATAATTTGATGAGAATTTCATAAAGGGACTAATTTTTAAAGTGTAAGCATCTTGTAAGGAAACTATGAGGGATAGTGTAGTACCCCAGTCCTAGTAACAGAAGAGCTGTTACTATCCCTGAGCCCGAAGGGAAGAGGGGAAAAATTGATTTCTGGAACCAGGAAGGAGAAAGCTGTGTAAACGGGGCCACATACAGAGGATCTGTGACATTTTGTTGAGGAATGTAGCCAGTGTGAGACAACATTCAATGTAGCCAGCGTGAGACAACATTCAAGGAGGAAATAAAACTTGACCTCACTCTGTTCTCTACCTCTTAGTCTCCTGCTGGGTTCTCCCATTGGCTACATCCAAATGAAAGCTTCTCCACACAGGTCAGCTTCCTGGGGCAGAAAGCAGGTAGAAAAAAATGGAAAGTAGATTTGGAGGGGCAAATGGGAGATTATCTGAAACAGCAAATGATTTGATCTGTAAATCACGGTCTCTTCTTCTGTAAAGTGGGGCTAACTATCGTACCTACATCATAGAGTACAGTGAGAATTAAATAAAATACTAAGAGTAGAGTATATGGTACAGTTCCTACTGCAAAGCAAGCACTGAATGCTCATAAACTATCATATTTATTCTTTGGGAATTTTTTACCAAATGGATAAAGGTTGCCAAAGTGGTCACTAGCTGATTGGAACCTACTAAGTTCTTTCAAACCTGTTCTATTCTATTATGGATTCAGATATGTGAAATAATTCAAAATAATTTTTAACATATAGTTAGAAAAATTGTAGCTAATATGGTTTATTATAGATTGAGTCTATAATCTATAGACTTATAGATTATAAGTCCATGAAGCACTGTGAATCCTTGAAGAACGTCTTCAAACTATGCTTCTTCCATCCTTTTACTTCATACATCTTCAGGTTCTATTTCATCTTCATGCTTACTCTGACTTAACTCAAGCCTCTGTCATCTCTCCATTGGATTATGACACTCACTTCTCAACTGCCCAACTGGACTTCCAGCTTCCCACTCCCCAATCCATTCCTACAGTACTAATTCTTTTAAACTGGGCCTTCGACTAAACGTACATCCATCTCAGTAAATGTCCAAGTTGTTTGATGATCTGGGTTCTTTCTTTCTCTTCTGGCCCATCTCTGGCTATGTCCTCATTGCACTACTTCGTCAGTAACAAGCCACAGTCCCAGCAGTCCCCCAATGTATCATCCTATTCCAGTGGTTCTCAAAGTGTTGCCCCAGCCCAGCAGCATTAAAATCAACTACAGAGTGTTAGAATGGAAAATTCTTGGACTCTATCTGAAGCCTATTAAACCAGAAACTCTGGAGAAGAGGCCCAGCAAGCTGTGTTTTTACAAGCCATTCAGGTGATTCTGGTGCACACTCAGGTTTGAGAGCTCCTCCCATGCCTCTTACTCTTGGGTCGTGCTAGTAATCTCTTCCCGGAAGGTATATTCTGCTTCCTTCATGTCCAAGACTTATTTCAGGCATCAAAGAATCCAGGATTGATTTGCTGATTGGTTGGTAACAGATTAATGTTAGTTTCCCTGAATCAAAAAAATTATTTGTTCAGATAATGTCCGTGTTTGAAAAGAATGAACCTAATTCTTATGGTAACTTTTTAAGAAAATAGTTTTGTACAAATATTTATTCAGAAGGGTTGATACATTCGTTAGGAGAATGGAAGGAGTTTTTATGTATTCAGGTTTCTTCTAAAAACATGCCAGACAGTGATGAATAAGTACTCTTTATCTTACTAATAACAGTAAATGGTTTGAACTCTATTTATTGGCCTCATTTTATAGATGAAGAAACTGAAGCTCAAAGGGGTTATGTAACTTGTTCACAATTACAAATCTAACAAGCAGCAGAGCCAGGACTGGAGCTCAGGTGTGTTTGACCTCGAAGATCAGATATTTAAACATCATATTATCTTTGAAATACAGAGAAAGCAATTGCCTCTATTTTTCTCTCAAGGCTTTCCTTTTTTAATTCAAGCAAAGTAGAGAGAGAAAGGAGAACATTATTCTCTTGCAGACAATGGAGGATACTTCCAGTTGGTCACTACGCAAATGGCAGACTTGTTATGATGTGATCTAGTGCCAGTTCTCTTTCACAGTGTCATGACAAACTAATTCTTTCAAATGATTACATAAAACGTTTGCTACAAAATATATTTAAAATAATAGGGGTTTTTGTTTTGTTTTGTTTTGTTTTTTTTGCGGTACGCGGGCCTCTCACTGTTGTGGCCTCTCCCGTTGCGGAACACAGGCTCCGGACGCACAGGCTCAGCGGCCATGGCTCACGGGCCTAGCCGCTCCATGGCACGTGGGATCTTCCCGGACCGGGGCACGAACCCGTGTCCCCTGCATCGGCAGGTGGACTCTCAACCACTGCGCCACCAGGGAAGCCCAAAATAATAGGTTTTATTTATGACTTATCCTTGCATACATTGAGAAGGATTCAGGGTTATCTATAAAATAATGTCTCTCCCAGGTTCTTGCATTTCAATATGCTTTTGCAAAGGGAAGAGAGAGAGGTTGGCAATACAGGTATTGTGCAAAAATTACAGCTAATTTGTGGGCATGGGAACATCATCCATCACTATGGATGTGGATAATCCATCATCCATTGTTCCAGCAAAAGAAAAATGTCAGATATGACTTTATAGAATGGGTGAGTATATAATAGGGTGGAGGTAGGTGGTATTAGGGTTACAGAGAAAGCTTCTCCCAATTTTATTTTTTACTAAAGGCAGGGAGATTCTCTGATAGTAGATTCTCTGGTGCAGAAATGGCATGCCTCAACCTTCTTGATCATGGGCCCTAGACAAAACTAGAAGAGAAAATGATCTATCACATTTACAAAATGACCACTTTAGAGTTTCAATACTTTCCTCTTTCTAAGAAAAGATGCCCCCTATTGTCAGTGCAATAGCCTATATTTTTATTTGTGAGCACTGTTAGCTCATTTACTACTCAAATCTCAATAAAGTCAGAGATATTATTCGTTTTATGGATCACATTAATGAGAAGTACCAGTATATTCAATAAAGTATACAGTTACCACTTCATTAGCTCTTTTGCTAAAGAAATTTCATTAAGACATTTTTTTTGGGAAAACATGACTATTATAGCCTTTTCCTTATGTACTGGAAAACTGTGTCCTGAAAAAGTGAGCTTCAAAAATCCCTTTATTAATTTTCCTGTATGCACTTCACATAGATTACCTTAATGATTTCATTTTACGTGTTTTATCTAATCATCTTAATTTCATCCTTGCAAGAGTAATGGGACCAATCAAATTAAATTGTTTCTATAATAAAGTAGCGTGGGTAGTGTTCAAGACATTATCCCTTAAGGCATTTGAATATACTTGATCATTAGAGGGGAACAATTTGTAAATAAAACTAAGGAAATGGAATTAGAGGACAAGAGACATTGCATCCCAAAAAAGACAATGATAATGGTGAAGATGGGCAGTTTAATTATCATTATTACTTTACAGAGATATTTTTAATAATTAAAAAAACATGTCTTCAAAGTCACTTTCTTGGTTTGCCATTCCAGAGTTTCTTCAACTTACAGTCAAGTTCCTTCATACATAAAATTCATTTCTTTATGCTTTAATTAGAGCTCTTGTATTACAAATGGGGTTCTCTGTGGACAAAAACAACTAATAAACTTCCCTTCCCTTTTAAATTCCTCATATGCATAAGGATAAAAATCACACCATCTCTCAGCCTTCTTTCTTTATCTTCATCACTGTATAGTAAGTTTGTTTAAGAGTCCAGAACCTGGAGCTATACAACCTAGCTTCAAATCATGGTTCCCCACTTCCCAGGAGTATGACTGGAGGCAAGCTATTTAATCTGTTTGTGCATCACTTTGCTCATATGTAAAGTGGGGATAATTATCGTTTCTATTTCCTGAGGTTACTGTGAGGATTAAACAGTCAATGTATATTGACTATACTGTCTGGTACATACTGTTATAAAAGTGTTTGCTATTATTATCATTTTTATTGTGACACTGTCTTTGAGTTTCTGCAAGTAATTTCTAAAAATCTCCCATTTTTTATTTTCAATAAAAATAGTATGTGGACACGGTAAGGAATCTGAACAATAAAGAAATGTGTACAATTAAAAGCGAAGGCAACTACTGGTAATAGTTTCTCAGATATTCTTCCAGAGTGTTTCTATGTTCCCTTTTTCTTCCTTCCTTCCTTCCTTCCTTCCTTCCTTCTTCCTTCCTTCCTTCCTTCCTCATGAAAACACCATAGCATGCACAATGCTTCTCATTCTCCCACATGTAAAAATATGGTGATTACAACTAACACTGTACCTTGGTAAGGTGGTCTAACTATTTAGAAATTTTGTACCATCACTTTTTAGACTTTGTCAGTTGCTTTCCATGTAGTACACTGCAGCTTTCTATCTGGTCTCACAAGGCAGTGCCATATTGAAACAGCAGGACCCCTACAGTCTTTCTCCCCTGTGTCCTCCGCCTGCCTTCTGTCTGTAGGAAAACTTTAGTCCAAGAATACGTTTAATCAGAGAAGTGAGAAAAGGAAAGGAAAACAGTCAAATAAGACCAAATAATAATAGTTTAGTCATTAAGCAAAGTCAAGGACTTTTACTTCTCAAGGGCTAAAGATAATATTCTGAGCCGTATCCAGTGAGCTGTCCTGTAGACACTGAAACACCCACCAGGTGGAAGAAGTTAACTATATGATGACTACACGGTAGCCATGACATAAGCTGCCACAAATTTGAGAACTGGCCTGAAAGAAATGGGAACAAACCGACCCTGGAACTGGAGAATAGTATTCAAAACAATGAAGATGACCCTGATCAGAGCACTTCATGACCAAGTTCAAGATGAATGTCGGAGCTGACTGGGCTGTTCCTATATGTAGCCCCCTTCGTCCACCTATATGCCCCCTGAAACTCCCCTTTAAAATCTCTTGCCCTCTGATTGTCAGTGGGGAGTCACTCTTTGGACATGAGTCAACCCTCTCCCCTGGTTGCCAGCCACTGAAATAAAGCAAATTTCCTTTCCACCAACCTTACCTCTCGAGTATTGGCTTTTGAGCGGCAAACAGTCAGAACCCGCTTTCAGTAACAATATTGTTGCCTCTGTGTCTGTGGATTGTCATCTGGTGAAGCTAGCCCTCAACTTCCCTGGTTTCCTGGAGATTGGTGAATCTTGCTCCCTCCTCCTCTCTAATTCCTTATTAACATTCAGATTCCCTAAAAAGTTTTCCAGGGAACAGGAAAACTGTCAATTCCTTATATGATTGTTGTACATGATGAATAATTGAACATCAGCATCTCCTACTCTTTCTCTGAGTAACTGAGAGGTTAGGATTCATAAAGCAAAAGTGATAGACTATCTAAAAAATTTTAATGCTGGCCACTTGATACATTTTTATTACTAGTTATATCAGAAAATAATGCATTTTACATTTCAGAATACTGGATGCGGGAAATACATTTTTTAATGAATCTAACCTATGAAAGTTCTTACAGAATATACTAAATTTAAAACAATGACTGAGACATGTAATTTCTATCCCTTTGCATAATCAAAGGAAACCATCTGTCTTCTAAATATTAACATGTAACTTCATAATTCACCTGTCACAGGCTGAAAGGGAGAGTTGGAGGTAAAGTTCAGAAGCCCTTGGGCATCACTGTGTGGATGAGGATAAAACCGTTCTGGAGGAGAGTTTTGTTCCAGCGTGTAGGAGAAGGTAAGCCAGTGTTTGTCAATATGCCAAAAACGGGACAAAGCAAAGACTGTTGGTGGAAGTTCTTCTACAAGAGTGATGTAAGTCTGCAGTATACAGAGGGTCAAGGTGAAATCAGACCTACAGTTTGCCAGTCTGCTAACTTCACAGTCAGGTGGGGACTTTTGTAGTTTTCTCACACAGAACTGTGGGCAAGGCCACATAACCCAACATTCCTGTCATTAGCCAGTGCTAAGCGCACAATGATCACTTAAATCGGCTAATATGCTCTAAAGGGAAGGAGGAGTGAAAACACCAATCTCATTCTACAATATTTTAGCACTTTTCCTCTAAGCCCAAATTACTTTTGGAAAAAAAATGTCATTTTCAGCATGAAAGCTCTGCTGTTGCCACCCACCACAAGAAATCACTGTATACAGATTTTCAGTTCCTTTCACTGGAAAGATAATTGGTAAAACCATAAATGATGCTGTAGAGCTAAAACACAAGAAGAAAAGTAACAGCTTTCTGAACTGCAAAAGTCTGAAAATGATTTGAAGGGATACCTTCAAAGGCTGATTCATTATATACCAAAAAAAAAAAAAGCTAGATTCTGGGCTTCCCTGGTGGCGCAGTGGTTGAGAGTCCACCTGCCGATGCAGGGGACGCGTGTTTGTGCCCCGGTCCGGGAAGCGGAGCGGCTGGGCCCATGAGCCATGGCCGCTGAGTCTGCGCGTCCGGAGCCTGTGCTCCACAACGGGAGAAGCCACAACAGTGAGAGGCCCTCGTACCGCAAAAAAACAAAACAAAACAAAAAAAAGCTAGATTCTATATATCTGGGTTTTCTGTGGCTCTTTCTAGTCATATAGACCATTTTAATGAATATGTATAATTCGTGGTTCTTTTATGTAGGAACTGGAGGCTGGAAGAGGAGGAACAGGAATGGGATCGGGGAGAAGGAAAAGAAAGGAAGGACAATAACAGTCACAATAATAGTGACAGCTAATATTAATAGAATATTATAATATAATATGAATATACTAAGTGCCAGATGCTGTGCTATGCCCTTGAAAGGCCTGACACCATCTAATCTCCACCAGTCCTATAAAGTTGGTATTATTGTTATACACACGTGTGAAAAGAGAAGGCACCAAAATTTAAACTACTCGCCTGCCTTTCCGTATATTCTGAAGTTGTGAAGGGAGAGGTAACTTTATATTCTAGTACTTGGTGATTCTAGATTCAGTTCATTTCACTACAGGAATATCTTTAGGCATGAAAGAGGAGAGGAGAGTGGGGCTCCATCACCTTTTCCTTCCCATCTAACTTTTATCTGCTGTAGACATTCAGGGAGACTGCTCCTTCTCTAGATGTAGCCTTAGATCAATACAATGTTTATACCCGCCACTCTTGAAAAACTGAATTTCCCATTTATTAAATTTGCATGCACAGTGTATAGATACAGTTTATTTGAAAACACAGCTTCCATCGCTGAGAGAAATATCCTGATAGTGACTTTGGCAAAAATAGAGGCTTCGAGAGGTGTTCTGGGATCAGTCAAATTTTTGACATTTTAGCCCTTTTTTGTTTTTTTTGCGGTACGCGGGCCTCTCACTGTTGTGGCCTCTCCTGTTGCGGAGCACAGGCTCCAGGCATGCAGGCTCAGCGGCCATGGCTCACGGGCCCAGCCGCTCCTTGGCATGTGGGATCTTCCCGGACCGGGGCACGAACCCGTGTCCCCTGCATCGGCAGGCGGACTCTCAACCACTGTGCCACCAAGGAAGCCCATTAGCCCACTTTTTAATACTTTTACCTTTTATGCTCTTGCTCCCTCTTGCTCTGATAAAAATAGCTTAGAAAATTTTGAGATCTGGAAATGATCTCCTAGTAACTGTCTGCAAAAGTGGGAATCATAGTCCCAAATAATAAATAATCACAAACGTGCTATTCAGGCAGAGCTGCAGAGTCAGATGATGGCAGCTCCTAACAAGGCCAAAAACTGAATAAATTGCCTCTTGATCTCTCCACCAAGAGTAAATTCATGTAAATCCGAGGAAGCTGAGCTGCTGCTGCCACTAATCCACCATGTGTAGTGATGAATTTTATTAAGTGAAATACAAGAAAAGGCAAGATCCTTGCAGTAGCAATGTGCACAAAGATGGCTGTCTTGGCCTAAGCGCTGAGCCCTGTGGCAGTACAGAGTGAGCAAGGCCAATTAGGCTGGCTCATCAGGCAGTGCCAGGGCAGAGAGTGAGGACCGGTGCTGAGCTGCTGCTGGAAGGCTCGAGAGCACAGGACTGTATCCACCCTGTGCGCATCGCTGGGGATGTGAAAAACAACCATTGCCCTCGACTTTCAGGTAACCTTGCTCCAGAGAAGATGGATTGACTACACTTGGAAAAATTCACTTTTCTCAAACTGAAATACTTAAAAGTCATTACCACTGAAAATTCAATGCTTATAATTTCAGGTGAATCAGTATGCTAGGTTATTTTTTCTACTAGGAGTTGCAAATTCAAAGCCTTTCTGGATTAAGTAATATAAGTAAACAATATTAAAAAATAAAGCTGTAGGGGCTTCCCTGGTGGTGCAGTGGTTGAGAGTCCACCTGCCGATGCAGGGGACACGGGTTCGTGCCCCGGTCCGGGAGGATTCCACATGCTGCAGAGCAGCTGGGCCCGTGAGCCATGGTCGCTGAGCCTGCGCGTCCGGAGCCTGTGCTCCGCAACGGCAGAGGCCACAACAGTGAGAGGCCTGCGTACTGCAAAATAAATAAATAAATAAATAAAGCTGTAGAAGTGATGGGGCCCATTGTTAACTGGAAAGGCCAACTGCTAATTTATTTTTCCCCTAAAATAATACGCCAGTATCTACTAAAGTGAAACATAAAGGCCTTGCCCTCATCTCAGCCATTCTATTCCTAATCATATCCTAAGTAAATATCCAAGAAATATGACTGTATGTTCACCATAAGACATTTAAAAGCAGATTTATTTATAATTACCAAAACCTGGAATTAACCCAAAGACATCTACTTTTTTTTTTGAATTTTATTTTTTTATACAGCAGGTTCTTATTAGTTATCCATTTTATACATATTAGTGTATATATGTCAGTCCCAATCTCCCAAAGGATGTCCCCTTTGACATAGAAAAATGGATAGAAAGTGTGGATAATGGATAATTAAAATGTGGTCTATTCATACTATGGAATATTACACAGCCATGAAAAAGAATGAACTACTGATACATTCAGTAATATGAACAACTCTCGCAGATATGCTGATTTGAAAGAAAATAGATGCAAAGGGTTAATGGGTATATGATTCCGTTTATGTAAAGTTCATGAACAAGCAAAACCAATGGATGGTGCCAGAAGTTAAAATAGCGGTTACTTCTTTGCATGTTGTATTGTTTGGGAAGGGTTACAAAGCATGCTCTACGGTGCTGAAAAATATTTACTATCTTGATCTGAGTGTAGATATATGGATGTACACGTCTGTAAAACTGCTTCAAGCTGAACATTTGATATTGGCTTTACTGTATGTATACATATTACTGTATGTATGTCATACTTCAATTAAAACATTAAAAAATACTTTATGACAGAACAAAACAAAATTATACAAATAAAATAAAGGCTGTCCCAGACAAATAAAATAGTCTGAGCCACAAATTTGGTTGCTGACCATGAACTTATATCCCCAACTAATGTTTCTAAATCTCTTCCCACCATAGTTGAAGACTAAATGTCCCGTCTTTTAGTTATTGTTTTCCCTTTTGGGGAAAGAATTAGGACAGCAAAAAACTGGTATTTATTTAATATTTATATTGAGTCTTTTATTTATTTATTTTTTGCATGTTGTTTAATCTCCACATATATGTGACTTTTCCAGTTTTCTTCTTGTACTTGATTTTTGCTTTCATACCAATGTGGTTGAAAAAGATGCTTAATATGATTTCAATCTCATTAAATTTATTAAGACTTGTTTTGTGGCCTCACATACCATGGAGAATGTTCCATGTGCACTTGAGAAGAATGTGTGGTCTGTTGCTTTTGGATGAAATGTTCTTTATATATATCTGTTAAGTCCATCTGGTATAACAAGACTTTGCTCAATATAACTTTATGTAAACATTCCTTAGCATTGTCATAGTTCATACACTTGTTATTTCATACTATAGCATTTTATTAATATACTCTTTACTTGATTATCCCATTATTCTTCAGAGCTTAAATGTTTTCAATTTTTCATTCAAAATAAACAGATCCCCTTGGTTTTCCATTCTCAGCTTATCTCTTTAGGTATATTCTCTGAAGTAGAGTTATTCAAAGGCCATAAGTGGACTCTCAGAGTCTGTTTTAATGCCATATTACTTCTGAAGGGCTGGCTCTATTCATGTTGTCATAGGCAATTGATAAGCTACTGTTCTGTATTTCTCATTCATGCATTATTTTTGATCATATATTAAACAGAATTTTTTTACCATATATATTAACCTCAGTTTTCTCTATACTTCGAATCATGAAAGGTTGTCAATTAATTATGTTTATCTTTTATGTTTTTTGCATCCTGCTATTTTTATTTCATGGCATTTTGCCTTACAAAAAGTTTTCTTTATATGTACAGGCATATATATTTTGTCTCTAATAACCTTCATTTCTTTTTTGTTTGTTTGTTTTGTTTTTTTAAATGACAAATACCTTTTATATATATTTTTAAATTTATTTACTATTTATTTTTGGCTGCGTTGGGTCTTCATTGCCATGCGTGGGCTTTCTCTAGTTGTGGCAAGCGGGGACTACTCTTTTTTTTTTGTTTTTTGTGGTACGCGGGCCTCTCACTGTTGTGGCCTCTCCCGTTGTGGAGCACAGGCTCCGGACGCGCAGGCCCAGCAGCCATGGCTCACGGGCCCAGCTGCTCCGCGGCATGTGGGATCTTCCCAAACCAGGGCACGAACCCACATCCCCTGCATCGGCAGGCGGACTCTCAACCACTGCGCCACCAGGGAAGCCCCAGGGGACTACTCTTTGTTGTGGTGTGTGGGCTTCACATTGTGGTGGCTTCTCTTGTTGTGGAGCATGGGCTCTAGGCGCTTGGGCTTCAGTAGTTGTGGCCCACAGGCTCTAGAGTGCAGGCTCAGTAGTTGTGGTGCACAGGCTTAGTTGCTCTGCAGCATGTGGGATCTTCCTGGACCAGGGCTTGAACCCATATCCCCTGCATTGGCAGGCAGGTTCTTTACCACTGTGCCACCAGGGAAGCCTAACCTTCATTTCTTAAATGGACTGAGTTTCTCTTGCTTCTGTTATCATTTAAGTATGCTATTGTATTTCCTTCTATAGTTTACAAAATAAATTACAAGTTTTTTGATTCAGTTGTTATTTATTGTAATGTAAAATGTGAAATATGAGTCCAAATAAATTACCCTCCATATGAATATTTAATTACATTAAAAACTACAAAGTAATATTACCCATTGCTGTGTTATTTTGCTGAAATGCTCATAAAAGAATAAATGTATTTAGTGACCACCTAGAGGGGTGGGATAGGGAGGGTGGGAGGGAGACGCAAGAGGGAGGTGACATGGGGTTATATGTATACATATAGCTGATTCACAATGTTATACAACAGAAACTAACACAACACTGTAAAGCAATTATACTCCAATAAAGATGTTAAAAAAAAGAATAACTGTATCTTAAATCTTGATTCTTATTCCACTGAACATTTCCTCCTAATTTTTAAAATCTAACAACATGTGGAGTTCTATTACAATATTAAAACATTTTGTAGGGGCTTCCCTGGTGGCACAGTGGTTGAGAATCTGCCTGCCAATGCAGGGGACATGGGTTCGAGCCCTGGTGTGGGAAGATCCCACATGCCACGGAGCAACTAATCCCGTGCGCCACAACTACTGAGCCTGTGCGTCTGGAGCCTGTGCTCCGCAACAAGAGAGGCCGCGACAGTGAGAGGCCCCCACACTGCGATGAAGAGTGGCCCCCGCTCGCCACAACTAGAGAAAGCCCTCGCACAGAAACGAAGACCCAACACAGCCAAAAATAAATAAATAATTTTAAAAAAATTTTGTAAAATTAAGAAGCAATTTATCATCAATCATCTGTGGGTGACTTTGGATGTCTATCTATCTATCCTCTACCCTCTACTTATCATCTATTTTCTTTGTTCTTCTTGCCACCTGCCTATGCATTCATATATTAATATTTTGAAGGTAAAAGTAAGGGTATTTGCCTTAATATGTCTTAGGCTATCCTATGGAAACTGGAATTGATATTTAATTGCATTTATCCATCAATTTAAAGTAGTAGCACTTAATTACATTGTCTTCCAAGTTAAGACTTGTATCTTCCATTTTCTTCAGTCACAGTGAACTGTTCTTTGCTCTATGTTTCCAAAGACCTTACTCATAGTTCTCATTTGCAGGTTCTCAATGACTGCTGCTTAAGGATGGACCGAAAATAGAGAATGTAGTAACATCAAAACTTATGACCAAATATAGACATGTTCATAGAGTGAAAGAAGAATTTCAACTGTGCATGTGGCAATATCAAAACACATTCTCAGATCTAAGATGTTAATGTGGTAAAGGGAGAATTTTTCTTCCTTTTCAAATGCTCTGAATTAGGTAACATAAGTGTAAGCCAGCAATTTTACCATCAACAAAGCCTTACAAAACAGAAAAGGCAAAGAAAAATTTTGTAGAAGTAGAAAATGGACTTCTTTCAAAAATGAAGCCAAGTAATTAAGTAGAGCATTTCTTTTGAACTTGCAGAAGCAAAGCAAACCTCAAGTGATGGAGTTTCTGCCATATTTTAGAATGAAGAAACATTGCATTATGCTTTGGCACCTTAAGTTTTATTATGTGCTTATGAACAACTGCATAGTTAGCCTTCACTACTAAAACCAGTGAAGATGTTCTATGGTTAAAATGGTCTTATTATTTATTAGGTCACACTTCAAGTAGTATTTTGTAGCAACCATAGGTTTCAAAAAGTAAATATTTCTGGGGAAAAAAAGACAATGGAATTTATTCTTCAAGACTGCATTAGTAATGTTAAATGCAATTTCCTGACTGGTCATTAAACACTCTTATCTGAGGTTTATAAAGTATAAATGTCTAATAAACTCACTACCTGCACTATTTGGTACCATAGCATTTTCAAAACTGAAGTACAGCTGTTTTACAACATTGAGTTAGTCTCTGGTACACAGCAAAGTGATTTGGAATATATATATATATATATATATATATATATATATATATATATTCTTTTTCAGATTCTTTCCCATTATAGGTTGTTAAAAGATATTGAATACAGTTCCCTGTGCTATACAGTAGGATCTTGTTGTTTATTTTATTTATAGTAGAGTGTATATGTTAATCCCAAACTTCCCCCCACCCCACTTTTTCCCTTTGGTAACCATAAGTTTGTTTTCTACATCTAAGAGTCTGTTTCTGTTTTGTAAATAAGTTCATTGGTCTCATTGTTTAGATTCCACATATAAGTGATATCATGTGATATTTGTCTTTGTCTGACTTACTTCACTAAGTGTAATATTCTCTAGGTCCATCCATGATGCTTCAAATGGCATTATTCATTCTTTTTTATGTCTCAGTAATATTCCATTGCATATATATATATATATATATATATATACCACATCTTCTTTATCCAGTCATCTGTCAATGGACACTTAGATCGCTTCCATGTCTTAGCTATTGTAAATTGTGCTGCTAAGAACATTGGGGTACATGTATCTTTTCGAATTATGGTTTTCTCCAGATATATGCCAAGAGTGGGATTGCTGGATCGTATGGTAACTCTATTTTTAGTTTTTAAAGAAACCTCCATACTGTTCTCCACAGTGGCTGTATCAATTTACATTCCCACCAGCAGTGGAGGAGGGTTCCCTTTTCTCCACACCCTCTCCAGCATTTATTATTTACAGACTTTTTGAGGATAGCCATTCTGACTGGTGAGGTGATACCTCATTGTGGTTTTGATTTGCATTTCTCTAATAACTAATGATGTTGAGCACATTTTCACATGCCTGTTGGCCATCTGTGTGTCCTCTTTGGAGAAAGGTCTATTTAGGTCTTCTGCCCATTTTTTTGATTGTTTTTTTTAATTGAGCTGTATGAGCTGTTTGCATATTTTGGAAATTAAGCCCTTGTTGTTTGCATCATATGCAAATATTTTGTCCCATTCTGTAGGTTGTCCTTTCATTCTGTTTATGGTTTGCTGTGCAAAAGCTTATAAGTTTGATTAGGTCACATTTGAAAACATAGTATTTTTAAAACACCATAAAAATTAATTAGCATATAATTTCTAAAAGGTACTGCATATCAGATTTCACTTTTTAGATTTGTCAAGAATCTTGTACACAGACATAGATAAATTAATACTATCTAGTGGTGTGAGTTGACATAAATGAAGAAATTACTGTACAATTTGGTAAGTTGGCACTTACATATATATAAATGCTAAAAAGCTCTGAGAACTTACAACAGGAGCAACTGACCATTCCTTGAATAATAAGAAAATGCTCTATTGAGAAGTTACATGCCTCAGGAAAGAGACTTTGTTTAAAAAAGTAAAATCCTGAAAAAGTTTGGATATGAGTGGGGAGTTAAAGAATTTCAGTCTCAGTTGTACTAAGTGTTTCACAGAGTGGCAAAAAATGATGCTAGAAAGGGGTTGGGCCAGACTGCAAATCCCCTCACATGTGAAAGTGCAGAAGTTAGAATTTTATTCCAAATTACTGAAGGTTCTACGGGCTCAGTGATGTTTTTGAGTAAGAGAGTGACGCCATTAGCTTCATTTTGTAGGGCAGTGACTGGCAGCAGTGTGGAGAATTGTCAAGAGTAGAGAGAGACAATGAGAAGAAGATCGTATAAAAACATAAAAATGGAGATGATAATCTGAGTTATGGCAGAGGAAGTGGGGATGGAGACAAGAAAAGTAATTTGAGAAGCATTTTTCAGGTAGAATATGAAGAATTTGATCACCCATGGAATATGCTATGAGGAGCTGAATTTATCTGATGTTTATCTAAAAGATAGGATAGATGTGGGTACTCATATCGGAAGTGTATTTTGCTGGAGATGGAGCAGCCTTGCAGGAGAAGCTTAAGAATTCCATCTTGGAACTTACAATGTGCATCAAGTGCTAAATCTGAAACGCCTGTGGGGAGTCCAGATGGGGATATGTGTATTACGTTTGGGGTTCAGATGATAGATCGGAATTTTAGCAAAAAGGTGATTTTAAAGTCACAAAAGTAAGTGATCATGGAGGGCTCAGATAAGAGGGTTGGTACAGAAACCTGGAAAAGATTAACAGTTGATGGCACAAAAACAGAAATATAGATCAATGGAACAGGATAGAAAGCCCAGAGATCAACCCACGCACATATGGTCACTTTATTTTTGATAAAGGAGGCAAGAATATACAATGGAGAAAAGACAGCCTCTTCAATAAGTGGTGCTGGGGAAACTGGACAGCTACATGTAACAGAATCAAATTAGAACACTCCCTAACACCACACACAAAAATAAACTCAAAATGGATTAAAGACCTAAATGTAAGGCCAGACACTATAAAACTCTTAGAGGAAAACATAGGCAGAACACTCTAAGCCATAAATCACAGCAAGATCCTTTGTGACCCACCTCCTCTAGAGAAATGGAAATAAAAACAAAAATAAACAAATGGGACCTAATGAAACTTCAAAGCTTTTGCACAGCAAAGGAAACCATAAACAAGACAAAAAGACAACCTTCAGAATGGGAGAAAATATTTGCAAATGAAGAAACTGACAAAGGATTAATCTCCAAAATTTACAAGCAGCTCATGCAGCTCAATATCAAAAAAACAAACAACCCAATCCCAAAATGGGCAGAGGACCTAAATAGACATTTCTCCAAGGAAGATATACAGATTCACAAGAAACACATGAAAGGATGCTCAGCATCACTAATCATTAGAGAAATGCAAGTCAAAACTACAATGAGGTATCACCTCACAGCAGTTAGAATGGCCATCATCAAAAAATCTACAAACAATAAACGCTGGAGAGGGTATGAAGAAAAGGGAACCTCTTGCACTGTTGGTGGGAATGTAAATTGATACTGCCACTATGGAGAACAGTATGGAGGTTCCTTAAAAAACTAAAAATAGGACTACCATATGCCCTGAGAAAATCGTAATTCAAAAAGAGTCATGTACCACAATGTTCACTACAGCACTAATTACAATAGCCAGGACGTGGAAGCAACTTAAGTGTCCATCAACAGATGAATGGATAAAGAAGATGGCACATATATACAATGGAATATTATTCAGCCATAAAAAGAAACCAAATTGAGTTATTTGGAGTGAGATGGATGGACCTAGAGACTGTCATACAGAGTGAAGTAAGTCAGAAAGACAAAAATAAATACCGTATGCTAACACATATATATGGAATCTAAAAAAAAAAAAAAGGTTCTGAAGAACCTAGGGGCAGGACAGCAATAAAGACGCAGACATAGAGAATGGACTTGAGGACATGGGGAGGGGTAAGGGTAAAATGGGACGAAGTGAGAGAGTGGCATGGACATATATACACTACCAAATGTAAAATAGATAGCTAGTGGGAAGCAGCCGCATAGCACAGGGAGATCGGCTGGGTGCCTTGTGACCACCTAGAGGGGTGGGATAGGGAGGGTGGGAGGGAGATGCAAGAGGGAGGGGATATGGGGATATAAGTACACCTATAGCTGAATCACTTTGTTATACAGCAGAAACTAACACACGATTGTAAAGCAATTATACTCCAATAAAGATGTTAAAGATACTTGGAAACTTGGATACAATATTTTAAAAATTCAGTGTGCTGTAATTATGACCATCATCAATTTGCTGCCATGGAAAACCTTTATTGAAACTCCAACTGAGTTGAACATGGATACAATGCTGAAAACTTGTAAGAAATTCTAGTTTTCTTTATCATGCCTGTGTCTGGAAATAAAGTCTGACAATAGGCTCTATAGTAAACATAAGTGTCTGCTATTATGTTTCAGGCATGTAGCAAACATGGTTCATGTACTCAAAGAGCTCACAATATTTCTCTGGTCAATATGAAAGGCTAATCCAGTCCCTCAAATCATTGGTTTTGTCAGTCTCCAGGGCTTATACTTCCCAGGTAACTGTTGCTTTGTCACTTTGTGTTGTTCAGTAGTAAAAAGCACCATATAATAGACTAATTTCCACTGCCTTCCAGTAAATTTTGATTTCTTTCTAAGTACATTTACAGCAGTAAGGAAGTGATTTATCATCATAAAAGCAGAACATTTCCAGCTCTTAGTGACTGCGTCATAGATTTCTAGACCATTGGTGACTATTAACATGGCTATAATTATTTTTTTCAACCTCCTTATTTTACAGATGAAAGAAGTGAGGCCCAAAGAAATCAAATGACTAACACAGAGCATTGCTGTGATTTGAGTTAAGCATATGATATTTCCATTTGCTGACAACCATGATTCTCTTAAAACAGCTAATTTATTTTAAACGTCTCTTATGGGAAAAAAAAATCAATTTTACTAAACATCATGCACTGTTGTTTTAACATAAAAGGCCTTAGTTATTAATAAATTGATAGGAATCTTCCAGGAGCTTCTAAAGCCTCACCAATGCCAATGTGGCTCTAGGATGGAAGAAAGGATTGGGATTCAAGAAATTTTGCTTCTGGTTCAGCATTCTGCTGCTTATCCCTAGCTCTAGAAATTCTATTTTTTAACTGTAGACTGAACTGGTAGGTGCAGAAGACTTTAAGCCTTTTAACCTTATAAATCCAGCCCCACTAAGAGGCCCAGTCTGACAAAACCCTCAAAATGAGGGTCCATTATATGGAATTGGGCAGCCCTTTGGCTGCCTTCCATTGGATATTCAGAAGTTATTCCTAAGACAATAAAGGACAGATTCCAAATAACGGCCCCCATTTGAGGTCTTTTAGAATGTCCTCCCCTCCCACCGTAACACAAATGGGTTCCACTGGAAGTTCACTCTTCAGCATACAATTAATGAACACTCACAGTGTTCCACGTGTTGTTTTAGACACTGGTATTTCTAACCAACAGAATGGAGACCTGTCCTCTCATTGTTATGGGAAGACAGAGACTCAAGCGAGAAAATACTCCGCAAGTTCAATGTTAAGCATTGGTATTCATGGTTTCTTTGATTCGACCCATGAAACGGTGTCCCTGCTCAGCTAGCTTCCTTCAAATGATATCTCTCTGCTCAGGTCAGAACTAAATCTGTGTCATCGTAGTCACTGAGCTTTTAGCCTCTCCAAGGGGGACCACTGAGTATCCTCTCTCTCCCTGCTATTATATCTCTCCAAATCCCTCTGTCACTGAGGTTCTTGAGGTCCTTCTTATCTCTGTGTATAGATTTGGGTGGTTGTTTGTTGGAGAAGGTCATTAAGATGACATGGGGGGGACCTTGAAGATGGCGGAAGAGTAAGACGCGGAGATCGCCTTCCTCCCCACGGATACACCAGAAATACATCTACACGTGGAACAACTCTTACAGAACACCTACTGAAGGCTGGCAGAAGACCTCAGACCTCCCAAAAGTCAAGAAACTCCCCACGTACCTGGGTAGGGCAAAAGAAAAAAAGAAAAAACAGAGACAAAAGAATAAGGACGGAACCTGCACCAGTGGGAGGGAGCTGTGAAGGAGGAAAAGTTTCCACACACTAGGAAGCCCCTCCGCGGGCGGAGACTGCGGGAGGCGGAGGGGGGAGCTTGGGGACCGCGGAGTAGTGCACAGCGACGGGTGCGGAGGGCAAAGCGGGGAGATTCCCGCACAGAGGATCGGTGCCGACCGGCACTCACCAGCCCGAGAGGCTTGTCTGCTCACCCGCCGGGGCGGGCGGGGCTGCGAGCTGAGGCTTGGGTTTCGGTTTTGGACGGAGCGCAGGGAGAGGACTGGGGTTGGCGGCTTGAACATAGCCTGAAGGGGTTAGTGCACCACGACTAGCCGGGAGGGAGTTCGGGGAAAAGCCTGCACCTGCCGAAGAGGCAAGAGACTTTTTCTTCCCTCTTTGTTTCCTGGTGCGCGAGGAGAGGGGTTTAAGAGCGCTGCTTAAAGGAACTCCAGAGACGGGCGCGAGCCGCGGCTAAAAGCGCGAACCCCAGAGACGGGCGCGAGCCGCGGCTAAAAGCGCGGACCCCAGAGACGGGCGGGAGACGCTAAGGCTGCTGCTGCCGCCACCAAGGGGCCTGTGTGCGAGCACAGGTCACTCTCCACACCCCTCTTCCGCGGAGCCTGTGCAGCCCGCCACTGCCAGGTTCCCGGGAACCAGGGACAACTTCCCCGGGAGAACGCACGGCGGGCCTCAGGCTGGTGCAACGTCACGCCGGCCTCTGCCGCAACGTCACGCCGCCTCTGACGCCGCAGGCCCGCCCCGCACGCAGTGCCCCTCCTTCCCCCCCCATCCCCGGCCTGAGTGAGCTGGAGCCCCCGAATCAGCGGCCCCTTTAACCCCGTCCTGTCTGAGCAAAAAACAGACGCCCTCCAGCGACCTACACGCAGAGGCAGGGCCAAATCCAAAGCTGAGCTCCTGTGAGCTGTGAAAACAAAGAAGAGAAAGAGAAATCTCTCCCAGCAGCCTCAGAAACAGCGGATTAAAGCTCCACAATCAACTTGATATACCCTGCATCTGTGGAATACCTGAATAGACAAGGAATGATCCCAAATTGAAGAGGTGGAATTTAGGAGCGAGATCTATGATTTTTTTCCCTTTTCCTCTTTTTGTGAATGTGTACGTGTATGCTTATGTGTGAGATCTTGTCTGTATACTCTTGCTTCCACCATTTGTCCTAGGGCTCTATCCGTCCATGGTTTTTTAAAAAAAATTTTTTTCTCAATAATTAATTTTAATTGTAATAACTTTATTATACTTTACCTTCGTTCTTTCTTTCTTTCTTTCTTTCCGTCCTTCCCTCCTTTAGACAACGAATCACCCCAAATTGAGGAGGTGGTCTCTGAGAGCAAGATTTATGATTTTTCCCCCTTTACCTCTTTTTGTGAAGGTGTATGTGTATGCTTCTGTATAAGATTTTCTCTGTATAGCTTTGCTTCCAACATTTGTCCTAAGGTTCTATCCATCCCTTTTTTTTTTTCTAAATATTTTTTAATTCAATAACTATATTATACTTTATTTTATTTTTACTGTATCTTCTTTCTTTCTGTCTTTTTTCCTTCTTTCCCTCCTTCCTTCCTTCCTTCCTCCCTCCCTCCCTCCCTCCCTCCTTTCTTTCCTTCTTTGCTTCTTTCTTCCTTCCTTCCTTTCCTCCTTTCCTTCTTTCTTTCCTCATACTTCTACTAATTCTCTCTACTTTTTCTCCCTTTTATTCTGAGCCGTGTGGATGAAAGGCTCTTGGTGCTCCAGCCAGGAGTCAGGGCTCTGCCTCTGAGGTAGGAGAGCCAACTTCAGGACACTGGTCAAGAAGAGACCTCCCAGCTCCACATAATATTAAACGGTGGAAATCTCCCAGTGACCTCCATCTTAACACCAGCACCCAGCTTCACTCAACGACCAGCAAGCCACAGTGCTAGACAACCTATGCCAAACAACTAGCAAAACAGGAACACAACCCCACCCATTAGCAGAGAGGCTGCCTAAAATCATAATAAGGCCACAGACACCCCAAAACACACCACCAGACGTGAACCTGCCCACTAGAGAGACAAGATCTAGCCTCATCCACCACAACACAGGCACTAGTCCCCTCCACCAGGAAGCCTACACAACCCACTGAAACAACCTTAGCCACTGGAGACAGACATCAAAAACAACGGGAACTACGAACGTGCAGCCTGCAAAAAGGAGACCCCAAACACAGTAAGATAAGCAAAATGAGAAGACAGAAAAACACACAGCAGATGAAGGAGCAAGATAAAAATGCACCAGACCCAACAAATGAAGAGGAAATAGGCAGTCTACCTGAAAAAGAATTCAGAATAATGATAGTAAGGATGATCCGAAATCTTGGAAGTAGAATGGACAAAATGCAAGAAACAGTTAACAAGGACCTAGAAGAAATAAAGATGAAACAAGCAATGATGAACAACGCAATAAATGAAATTAAAAGTACTCTAGATGGGATCAATAACAGAATAACTGAGGCAGAAGAACGGATAAGTGACCTGGAAGATAAAATAGTGGAAATAACTACTGCAGAGCAGAATAAAGAAAAAAGAATGAAAAGAACTGAGGACAGTCTCAGAGACCTCTGGGACAACATTAAACGCACCAACATTCGAATTATAGGGGTTCCAGAAGACGAAGAGAAAAAGAAAGGGACTGAGAAAATATTTGAAGAGATTATAGTTGAACACTTCCCTAATATGGGAAAGGAAATAGTTAATCAAGTCCAGGAAGCACAGAGAGTCCCATACAGGATAAATACAAGGAGAAATACGCCAAGACACATATTAATCAAACTGTCAAAAATTAAATACAAAGAAAGCATATTAAAAGCAGCAAGGGAAAAACAACAAATAACACACAAGGGAATCCCCATAAGGTTAACAGCTGATCTCTCAGCAGAAACCCTACAAGCCAGAAGGGAGTGGCAGGACATACTGAAAGTGATGAAGGAGAAAAACCTGCAACCAAGACTACTCTACCCAGCAAGGATCTCATTCAGATTTGATGGAGAAATTAAAACCTTTACAGACAAGCAAAAGCTGAGAGAGTTTAGCACCACCAAACCAGCTTTACAACAAATGCTAAAGGAACTTCTCTAGACAAGGAACACAAGAGAAGGAAAAGACCTATAATAACGAACCCAAAACAATATAGAAAATGGGAATAGGAACATACATATCGATAATTACCTTAAATGTAAATGGACAAAATGCTCCCACCAAAAGACACAGATTGGCTGAATGGATACAAAAACAAGACCCTTATATATGCTGTCTACAACAGGCCCACTTCAGACCTAGAGACACATACAGACTGAAAATAAGGGGATGGAAAAAGATATTCCATGCAAATGGAAACCAAAAGAAAGCTGGAGTAGCAATTCTCATATCAGACAAAATAGACTTTAAAATAAGGACTATTACAAGAGACAAAGAAGGACACTACGTAATGATCAAGGGATCGATCCAAGAAGAAGATATAACAATTGTAAATATTTATGCACCCAACATAGGAGCACCTCAATACATAAGGCAAATACTAACAGCCATAAAAGGGGAGATCGACAGTAACACATTCATATAGGGGACTTTAACACCCCACTTTCACCCATGGACAGATCATCCAAAATGAAAATAAATAAGGAAACACAAGCTTTAAATGATACATTAAACAAGATGGACTTAATTGATATTTATAGGACACTCCATTCAAAAACAACAGAATACACATTTTTCTCAAGTGCTCATGGAACATTCTCCAGGATAGATCATATCTTGGGTCACAAATCAAGCCTTGGTAAATTTAAGAAAATTGAAATTGTATCAAGTATCTTTTCTGACCACAACGCCATGAGACTAGATATCAATTACAGGAAAAGATCTGTAAAAAATACAAACACATGGAGGCTAAACAATACACTACTTAATAATGAAGTGATCACTGAAGAAATCAAAGAGGAAATAAAAAAATACCTAGAAACAAATGACAATGGAGACACAACGACCCAAAACCTATGGGATGCAGCAAAAGCAGTTCTAAGGGGGAAGTTTATAGCAATACAAGCCCACCTTAAGAAGCAGGAAACATCTCTAATAAACAACCTAACCTTGCACCTCAAGCAATTAGAGAAAGAAGAACAAAAAAACCCCAAAGCTAGCAGAAGGAAAGAAATCATAAAAATCAGATCAGAAATAAATGAAATGAAGGAAACGATAGCAAAGATCAATAAAACTAAAAGCTGGTTCTTTGAGAAGATAAACAAAATAGATAAACCACTAGCCAGACTCATCAAGAAAAAAAGGGAGAAGACTCAAATCAATAGAATTAGAAATGAAAAAGGAGAAGTAACAACTGACACTGCAGAAATAAAAAAAATCATGAGAGATTACTACAAGCAACTCTATGCCAATAAAATGGACAATCTGGAAGAAATGGACAAATTCTTAGAAATGCACAACCTGCCAAGACTGAATCAGGAAGAAATAGAAAATATGAACAGACCAATCACAAGCACTGAAATTGAAACTGTGATTAAAAATCTTCCAACAAACAAAAGCCCAGGACCAGATGGCTTCACAGGTGAATTCTATCAAACGTTTAGAGAAGAGCTAACACCTATCCTTCTCAAACTCTTCCAAAATATAGCAGAGGGAGGAACACTCCCAAATTCCTTCTACGAGGCCACCATCACCTTGATACCAAAACCAGACAAGGATGTCACAAAGAAAGAAAACTACAGGCCAATATCACTGATGAACATAGATGCAAAAATCCTCAACAAAATACTAGCAAACAGAATCCAACAGCACATTAAAAGGATCATACACCATGATCAAGTGGGGTTTATTCCAGGAATGCAAGGATTCTTCAATATATGCAAATCTATCAATATGATAAACCATATTAACAAATTGAAGGAGAAAAACCATATGATCATCTCAATAGATGCAGAGAAAGCTTTCGACAAAATTCAACACCCATTTATGATAAAAACCCTGCAGAAAGTAGGCATAGAGGGAACTTTCCTCAACATAATAAAGGCCATATATGACAAGCCCACAGCAAACATCATCCTCAATGGTGAAAAACTGAAAGCATTTCCACTAAGATCAGGAACAAGACAAGGTTGCCCACTCTCACCACTCTTATTCAACATAGTTTTGGAAGTTTTAGCCACAGCAATCAGAGAAGAAAAGGAAATAAAAGGAATCCAAATCGGAAAAGAAGAAGTAAAGCTGTCACTGTTTGCAGATGACATGATACTATACATAGAGAATCCTAAAGATGCTACCAGAAAACTACTAGAGCTAATCAATGAATTTGGTAAAGTAGCAGGATACAAAGTTAATACACAGAAATCTCTGGCATTCCTATATACTAATGATGAAAAATCTGAAAGTGAAATCAAGAAAACACTCCCATTTACCATTGCAACAAAAAGAATAAAATATCTAGGAATAAACCTACCTAAGGAGACGAAAGACCTGTATGCAGAAAATTATAAGACACTGATGAAAGAAATTAAAGATGATACAAATAGATGGAGAGATATACCATGTTCTTGGATGGGAAGAATCAACAATGTGAAAATGACTATACTACCCAAAGCAATCTACAGATTCCAGGCAATCCCTATCAAAGTACCAATGGCATTTTTCTCAGAACTAGAACAAAAAATTTCACAATTTCTATGGAAACACAAAAGACCCCGAATAGCCAAAGCAATCTTGAGAACGAAAAAAGGAGCTGGAGGAATCAGGCTCCCTGACTTCAGACTATACTACAAAGCTACAGTAATCAAGACAGTATGGTACTGGCACAAAAACAGAAAGATAGATCAATGGAACAGGATAGAAAGCCCAGAGATAAACCCACGCACATATGGACAACTTATCTTTGATAAAGGTGGCAGGAATGTACAGTGGAGAAAGGACAGCCTCTTCAATAAATGGTGCTGGGAAAACTGGACAGGTACATGTAAAAGTATGAGATTAGATCACTCCCTAACACCATACACAAAAATAAGCTCAAAATGGATTAAAGACCTAAATGTAAGGCCAGAAACTATCAAACTCTTAGAGGAAAACATAGGCAGAACACTCTATGACATAAATCACAGCAAGATCCTTTCTGACCCACCTCCTAGAGTAATGGAAATAAAAACAAAAATAAACAAATGGGACCTAATGAAACTTCAAAGCTTTTGCACAGCAAAGGAAACCATAATCAAGACCAAAAGACAACCCTCAGAATGGGAGAAAATATTTGCAAATGAAGTAACTGACAAAGGATTAATCTCCAAAATTTACAAGCAGCTCATGCAGCTCAATAACAAAAAAACAAACAACCCAATCCAAAAATGGGCAGAAGACCTAAATAGACATTTCTCCAAAGAAGATATACAGAATGCCAACAAACACATGAAAGAATGCTCAACATCATTAATCATTAGAGAAATGCAAATCAAAACTACAATGAGATATCATCTCACACCAGTCAGAATGGCCATCATCAAAAAATCTAGAAACAATAAATGCTGGAGAGGGTGTGGAGAAAAGGGAACACTCTTGCACTGCTGGTGGGAATGTGAATTGGTTCAGCCACTATGGAGAACAGTATGGAGGTTCCTTAAAAAACTACAAATAGAATTACCATATGACCCAGCAATCCCACTACTGGGCATATACCCTGAGAAAACCAAAATTCAAAAAGAGTCATGTACCAAAATGTTCATTGCAGCTCTATTTACAATAGCCCAGAGATGGAAACAACCTAAGCGCCCATCATCGGATGAATGGATAAAGAAGATATGGCACATATATACAATGGAATATTACTCAGCCTTAAAAAGAAATGAAATTGAGCTATTTGTAATGAGATGGATAGCCCTAGAGTCTGTCATACAGAGTGAAGTAAGTCAGAAAGAAAAAGACAAATACCGTATGCTAACACATATATATGGAATTTAAGGGGAAAAAAATGTCATGAAGAACCTAGGGGTAAGACAGAAATAAAGACGCAGACCTACTGGAGAACGGACTTGAGGATATGGGGAGGGGGAAGGGTGAGCTTTGACAGGGCGAGAGAGAGTCATGGACATATACACACTAACAAACGTAGTAAGGTAGATAGCTAGGGGGAAGCAGCCGCAAGGCACAGGGATATTAGCTCGGTGCTTTGTGACAGCCTGGAGGGGTGGGATAGGGAGAGTGGGAGGGAGGGAGACGCAAGAGGGAAGACATATGGGAACATATGTATATGTATAACTGATTCACTTTGTTATAAAGCAGAAACTAACACACCATTGTAAAGCAATTATACCCCAATAAAGATGTTTAAAAAAAAAAAAAAAAAAGATGACATGACTGCTGGACCCAGGGACTCAGAGGCTCCCCACCCCCTCTCCATCCTTGAAATGTATGTTCTTCTCACCATTCCCATAGTAGGAGCCACTTCAAGGATGCAGCCTTGAGAGAGCAAGGTATTGTTGAGACCATCTGGACTGAATATATGACTGAACCCAGTTAAGGCCCCTATATATACTTTTAAGATTCTGGTGGGCAGGTGCAGAGATCTATTCATCTTGTGGCCACCCAAGATAAGCTTTGTAAGTAAGTTCCCTTGCTTATTAACACTGCCACTTACCAACCTGGAGTGGTCTGCCTCTTTCTTTTTTTGGTCTCTCCTTGCCTTCCATGTATGGGGGTCAGTTTCAGATATCAACCAGGAAATTTCTGATTTTGTGAACCAACACCTTTTTATCACTTTCCAGAGGTATCCATAGCATTGTGCTACTGGCCATGGTTTATGGAAAGATACAGTGGGCACCCCCTCCAGCAGCATTGCCACTGCCCACTTCAAGACTCAACTTCCTTCGTTCCTGTCATCCAATCCTTCCCCACACCACATACTCATGTAATTCATTGGTAGCAACCTCTTTCTTTTAGTTAGCCTCAAGGCTTTGGGGAAATGAAAAGTAGTTCTTCAATGAAATATTTGGGTTTTCTATTTTTTATAGCAATTAATAATATATTTCCTAAAGAATTCAGTCTTTATTATAGTGACAATAATTTATTTTGTCAAAAGTTACCTTCAAAAGGTAGCACAACCTAAGCAAGTATCACTTGTAAAGACAGTGTATTAGTTTCCAATCACTGTTGTCACCAATTACCACACATTTGGTGACTTAAACCAACAGAAGTGTATTCTCTTACATTTCTGGAAGCCAGAATCCCGAAATCAAGTGTTGGCAGGACCACACTCCCTCCTGAGGCTCTAGTGGGGAATCCCTTCCCTGTCTTTTCTAGTTTCTGGTGGCTCCTGAAGTGAGGCATTCCTTAACCTGTGGCCCCATCGCTCCAATATTTGCCTCTCTCTTCACATTGCCTTCTCCTCTGTGTGTGTCTGTCTCAAAACTCCCTCTGTCTCTCTCTTATAAGGATACATGTGATAGCATTTCAGGCCCACCTAGATAATCCAGGATAAGAAACTTCTCTCTAGATCCTTAATTTAGTTACACTGCAAAATAAGATGATTTTCACTCTTTTGCTCTTTTTGAATATTAAGGGAATATTTTAAGGGAATATTTGAATATTTAAGGGAATAGTAAGGGATAAAAAGGTGTTGGTTCACAAAATCAGAAATTTCCTGGTTGATATCTGAAACTGACCCCCATACATGGAAGGCAAGGAGAGACCAAATATTTTCACTCTTTTTGAATATTAAGGGAATATTCATAAGTTGGGGAATTAGGAAGTGACTGTATCTTTGAGGGGGCATTACTTGCAGCCTACCATAGACATTATGGTTACCAAAAGTCCATTTTTGCTTGGACATACTCTTTTTCTTCCTATCAATCAAGACAGAATTATTTGACACTTGGGTCACACCAACCAATCAGTAAATTGTACATACCTAGTGCACGTGGTACAGTCAGTGCCACATAAATATTACTTCTTTCTCTATGCCCTTTCCTTGTCATGCATTGGGCCTTTCCTATTATTAAATAAACTATTACAATACTGAATGGGCTTTCAGCAAGAGTTTCATTCATTCATTCGATTTCTTTTGGCAAACGTATTGAACATCATACATATGTCAGGTTTGAGTCAAGCACTTCAAAAAATTTAGTTCACTTAATTTTCTCAAAAGTCATTTGAACTAGAGTTCAGCATAGTGATTAAGATCTAGAGTTTTGAAGTCAGACAGACTGGGTTTAAATCCTGGCTCCACCCTTTAGTAGCCATGGGGAAATTATTTCACCTCTCCAAGTGTCTTTTTCTTCATCTGTAAAGTGGACATATGAATATCCACTTCACCAGCACAGTGCGTGGCTGTGCTATATAAATGGTGACTGTTGTTATTATACTCATTTGGGGAAGAAACTGGGCTCATTTGAGGGGTTAAACAATTTGCTCAATCTTACACAGATAAGTCTGCCTTAAAGCCCGCATGCACCGTCCACTGTTCACTGTATCATGCTGGAAGAATCTAATTATAACTCAACCTCACTGATAGAATGTTTCTGTGGGTTGCAGTCCAAGGACAGAAAGAACCTATATTACATAATATTATATAATGTCACAGAGTTACGTAAATATCTCTGGTGAAGGATAATTCCCTTAAAAAAATACTATCAGACACTGGTCCCTGAATTAAGCACACATTAACCTCAATTCTCTCCTTATGTGTAATGTATTAGAGTTTTTAAAGTCTCTTTCTGCTCTTCTTAATCTCCTTCATACTTCCACCCCTCTCTCACCCACCACACTATGGGCACATACATGCTGGCAATAAGAAAGTTCTAGGTGTATCTCCACTTGGACTAGGTTTGTAAGACCCACTATACCCAAACTGTTGATACCTAAGGCACAATGTAATAGAGTTAAAAAGTGTGTTTGATATTTTCCATTTGCTCCTCTGGACCCAGTCTCCACCCTTTACCTGCTCCCTTCCATGCCCCAGGATGCTACCCTGTATGACCTGTTCAGAGGGCTCCCATGCCCCTTTGGGTTCTTTTTGCATCTCATTAATGAGTGGAAGCAGCAAGAGGTTGGAGGAGGGCATGAAGCCAGGGTATCTATTACTCCATCTCTCTCCTTGTGGGCTCCCCCAGTTGGCGGTCAGGTGGCCCTCTTATAAAGCCACTTTCTCCCTCACCTCATCCTTCAAGTTTAAGGGTCCTCACTATTGCTAGTCCCAGGCACTGCTCTATCTACACGCTGGATTCCTTAACTCTGCCTCACCTTTGAGGAGTCCCTCAATTAAACTCTATGAATAACCGACTTTGAATGTGCCTTCTGTTTCCTAACCTGGCAGACACAGGAAGTTTGAATATTATTTAGGGGTTGGCTGCTCCAGAGGGTGGAGCAGGGGCCTTGGATTTTCAAATGACTTCTAGACCTGGAGAAAGATCCTCCAATTCCCAGTGTTCCCTGGCTTGAGATACAGCATAATAAAGCCATGGATATGGCAGAGAAACATGTTAGCTCAGCCCTAAGCCTGAATCTGAAAAAGGTTCTTGGGCTTGAGGTGGGAGGAGAAATAGTGTAAAAAGATTTATCATAGTGAAAACACTATGGTGGGAGTAGATAAAATTATTCTGTTCGGTTTTTTTTTTTTTCATTAAATACCTGGTCCTGGTAGCCTCCCTAAGAGCCTGGATCAAGTGTGCTGTTTTCCTTTTTCTTTTTTTCAGGTATTAGAGTGGAATGCTTAGGGGTAAAGAAGCTTGCGTAAATCCCCCCTAGTTTGATTTCAGCTCTACCATTTACTGGTTGCATAACCCGAGACAAATTATTTAGCCTCACTGAAACAATAGTTGTTATCTCACATTGGCCATTAAGAATAAGAGCATGAATCCATGTTGTAGTGGATAAGTGTGCATCACACAGATCTTCCTTTAAGACCAAAGGACTCATCTACAGGTCCCTCTCCAGGAATTGATCTTCAGTGAAATGAACTGGGTGGCTCAAATTTCTGCCCCTTCACCAGGGGCATCTAATGACTGCTCAACACCGTGGGGAGACACAAGGTCAATTCTGAAAGCTCGTATAACTCCGATCATCCTGTGGAATTAGCCGAGGCCCCTCCTGCCACTGCCCTACATATCAACTTGCCCCTCTGCCCAGTCCTATTTTATGATATCATATTAACCAGTGAAAAGTAGCGAGCACTTTGAAGACTTTGGTAAGACACATACCCTCCAAAGGGTGAGTGACAGACAGGTATCCGGGAAGCTACCACATCAGTGAAGTTTTAAGGGTCTATTAGTCTAGAATGCAAGGACATCCCCTCCAATGTAAAAGGGATTATTGCATCTCACATTTTTCACCACTGAGAAAGAAGGAAAATACTTGGTAGTCTTTTCTGCATTCTGGTAGTATATTCCACGCACGTGGGACCCATGGCCCTTTTTCTTCTCTCCAATTTCTCCCTTCTGGAATGGGAATGTCTCTCTTATGCCTGTCCCATCGTTGTATTTTAGAAGCAGATAACTTGTCTGGTTTCGTGGGTTCACAGCTGGAGAATTTTGCCTCAAGAAGAATCCTGAGTCTCTCCCATACTTGATTTAGATAATATTTAGATGAGATTTTGGACTTAGTGTTGCTGGAATGGGTTACGACTTTTGGGCTGTTGGGATAAAAATGAATTTATTTTTCATGTGAGAAGGACATGAATTTGGGAGGTCCACAGGGTAGAGTGCTATGGGCTGAACTGTGTTACATCCAAATTCATATGTTGTGGCCCTGAACTCCCAGTACCTCAGAATATGACTGTTTTTGGAGGTAGGGTTTGTAAATAGGTAATTATTTTACAATGAGGCTGTTAGGGTGACCCTAATCCAATCTGACTGGTATCCTCATAAGAAGAAGAGATTAGAATACACACAGAGAGAGATATATGTGCACAGGGGGACAACCAAATAAAGGTATAGTAAGAGGGCGGCCACCTGAAAACCAAGGAGAAAGGCATCAGGAGAAACCAAACCTGCCAACACCTTGACCCTGGACTGCCAACACCTTGACCTTGGACTGCCAGCCTCCAGAACTGTGAGAAAATAAATTGCTGTCGTTTAAACCACCCAGTCTGTGGTATTTTGTTATGGCAATCCCAGCAAACTAAGACACCCTCTCTCTTCCAATTTGGTCACTATGGGGATACAAAAGCCCAATCCCATTGGTTTGATTGAGGACAAATCTAAGCTCAGAGCCACCTCAGTCCCAGGGCTCCATGAGCTGAACTAACTACTTTGTTGCAACTGAATCTGTAGTCAGATTCTGGGTAAGAAGTCAAATGTATACATTTCCAGGGCTACTCCCGTTACCCGGGGATGGACAACAGTGCAGGGATTATATCCATTCATTCAGCACCTGCTTTTAAGCCTGGTACCAGGTAGTGTGGATACAATGGGGAGTAAAAGAAGAAACATTTCTACTCACAAGAGTTTACATTTCAAGAGTGGGGAAATAGACCAAAAAAATGAAATATATTATATTGTCAGATTGAAATAAATACCATGGAGAAAAATTATTTAGTGAATATGCAATGCTGGATGGTGAGGATTATAGTACACTTGGTACCAGGCTTAATTGCAGGTGTTGAATGAATGGACATAATCCCTGCACTGTTGCCCATCCTGGGTAGTGAAAGCAGCCCTGGAAATATATGAGATTGAATTCTCTTCCAGTCCACTGGGATGAGGGTTTGAAGTTAGATTTATCCTGATTCAAAGAAAATAAAATACTTGATAATATTTGATAATTAATATTTGTGGTCGTATATTCAGACCCACTGCATAAGCATTGACTTGAAGAAACTTCTGTGGAAGGGTGAAACATATAAGGTTTGCATGAACTATTAATTTGTGCTGAAACAGTTCACTGTGATTAACGGAGATAATGAGAATTTAAAAGGGCAATGATAACCATACAAATGGAATCAGATTCTATTTTCTAGCATCCCAAAGAGAGCTACTTTTACCTTCACTTCACCTAACCTGTGTTTTATGAAGATTACTTAACCTCCTAGAATTAGCACAGAATTATTAATTCTGTGCCTAAGACACCTAGAATCGCTGCAATTAACTTATTGTCCTACCTAATTCTTCAATTTTTCTCAAAAGAGAAAAGAGATACCTGTGAATTTGAACCTTGCTAAGGAAAACAGGGAATACGTCTCTTCCATTCTGAGTTAAATCACACAGAACTAATCCCATCCCACACTTAAAACAAATTAAAACATGGAAAACAACTATCAGTACTTCTTAAATTGTTACGGGGACACATATTTTGCCTGAAAATTTGATATGAACACTATGCATGAAATCTTTGCTCCCTCAAATTTGCATCTTCACACAGTTCAGTCTCTAGTTCCAGGGCCTGTGGACTCCTGGAGCCTCTTGAGCTGGGGTTGAGAACATCTGCTCCAAAGCAATACAAACACGCCAATGTTATTTTTAAAAACAAAAAGAATGGAAAGATCAAGGAGATGATCTTATTGAGGTTATGGTAACATAGAGAACTTTCACTAATGAGAAATGTCTCAAAGAAAAGGAAGGGCAGGCTGGGGTTTTGTATAGGGTCAAAGATACTCCTTGACCAAACTTGAATTAGGTTCCTCTGGGCCCTCTTCTCAAGTAGACCCTTGACCTTTGCCTTCTGTGTCTGTTATTGTTGAGCCTAGCATTAGCAAGAATCCTGCTAAGTCAGCTAAGTGGAATACCCCAACCTTGATATCAGAGCACCACTGATATCTGATCAAGTCCCTCATCCCCACCTTTGATGTATAAGTCATTGTTTTGCTTTTAGCAAGAATCCTGTTAGGCCAGTTTTTGACATGAATCCCCCTACCCTTGATGTTTCCTCTTAGCAATTTTACATGTGCTGATCCCCTCACTCTACTCCTTGGCTACAAATCTCCATTTCTCCTTGTTGGAGTTGAGCGCAATCTCGCTCCCCTATCGCAATAGAGTTGACTCCTATTGCGATAGTTTCAATTAAAGTATTGTTTTAATAGGTGCAAGAATGTTTTTTCTTTAACAATAGGCAGATAAACAAGGAATCATCTGGAGTCTTTTGGGAGTCATGAGAAAGAGTGGACAGTGAGTCTTATTTGAGTCACATGGGGAAGGGTTCTTTGTGATTGACCATTTCCTGGAGCAAAAAATGGTGAGGGGAGTTTGGAAAGCAAAATGGTGAGGGGGAGATTTCTCAATGACTGCTCTTTTCTGGGAGCACAGGGCTGAGGTCCAGTTCAATATTTTCAATTTATGAAGTCTTTAAATTGTTGCTATGAGAATTCAACTTTCAATACTACCAAGTTTCATAGATTTAGCCAATCGATGAAGAAATTATGTGGAGATTAAAAAAAGTCTTATATGTTCTCCTCAAAACTAGGTGATAGTGACTATAGAGGAGAGATTTATAAGAAATTTGTTATGGATTAGGACATCACTTCTTGCTTTAGTGGAAAGGAAACTCCTGTCAGAGACAGACCTCTCAACTCTTTATTGTCTATGGTTTTTCACCCTTCTCCATTCTCTGTAAGAGTTGACTTCTGAACGTCATAGACCAAACATACAGGATATTAAAAGAAAAAGGAATCCATAATCACGTGGGCTAGAACCCCAGCCTCCTAGACCATGGGCACTTTCTTATAAAGAATCCTGAAGTTCCAAAGTCTACAAGTCTGTGCTTGAATGTTCCAAAAATCATGTCCTTCTTAATTCCCTTCATAGCTCTTCCTTTACACAAAATAAGTAGAAAAACACATCAATCTTTAGTATGATTTGTAGTTGTCAGGCTTAGTATAAAAGAATAAAAAAAAGTCAAAATAAAGAAAAATATTATAAACAGTTTATAAGCAAGATATGAAATAACAGTTCATTAGTATGGTCAGATAGATACGTACATATTTTATTTCACAATGTCTTTCATCTACCTACCTTCCAAATTCAGTTTTTGGAAAGGCAGTACTAGGTTTTTCTTTCTCCTAACTTTATTGTGTATGCATGCACATGCATCTATAACAAATGAAAAGTACTAGTGTAGGCACTGCTGGAAATCCTATAGTAAAATAAGACATTTTTAGTTTTCATAATTTACAATCTAACTGGGATAGGAGTTAAGGAAATTAAAAGCAAAACTCTTACAGTTCAGAGAGGTTTGGCTTACTGTTGCAGATAGAGAAAGAAGAGACAGAGAGGAGGAAGAAGAAGAAGAAGAAAGGGGAAGGGGAGGGGGAGGAGGAAGGAAGGAAGGGTGGGTGCAGTCTGCTGCAGAAATGCTCCCAGTGGGGATATCAGAAGAATAAGCAATTGCCTTGGGGACATGCTCTTCCTTTGCCAACTACGGGAAACGTGGGCAATCACACTGCTTAGGATGAGTGTGGACGGCAAGCTGTCATTTGATTTCATTGAGGATCTAGAAGGAATGTATTCTAATATGCAATGTATGAGAGGAATAACTTATTTAAGATTATGTGGAGTATTTGCAAATAAACTTCAGATTTCTTTGAAGTATGCAATTTAAAAAAAATCTTCTTAAAACTACAGACCTGAGGAATATGGAGGCTGTATAAGTTATCTCTTACTTTGTAACAAATTACTACAATAGTTAATGGCTTAAAACAACCACCATTTTATTTGCTCACAATCTGTGACTCAGCAATTTCAGAGGGTCTGAGCTTGGCAGCTTTCTTATTGAGTGTCCTGGAGTGATTTACGTGCTGCAGTCATCTTGTGGCTTAACTGGCTAGGTGGTCGAAGATGGCCTCATGCACAGGTCTGGTGGCGGATGCCGGCTGTCTGCTCATTCCTTCCCCTCTAGCACAATAGTCCTGGTTTCTTCACATGGTGGCAGCATTTTAAGAGTTCAAGCCCTAATGACTAGCACTTTTCAAGCTTCTGATTGCTCCATATTTACTAACATCCTGTTGACCAAAGCAAGTCACATGGCCAAAGCTGGAGTCAGTGTGAAAGGGGATAACACAAGGATGGGGATACAGGCAAGCAGGACTTAATGTGGGACCATTACTGTAACAACACACCACAGAGGCACATCTAGTCAAACCTCATTATTCATGGATTTTGTATTTGTGAACTTGCCTACTTGCAAAAATTTATTTGTAACCCCCAGATCAAAACTCACAGTGCTTTTGTGGTCATTTGTGGACTTGTACACAGCAGAGAAAAATTTGTTTTGCCCAACACGCATGTTCCCAGTTAAGGTTGAATAAGATGATGAGCTGACTTCTTGTTTCAGCTCATACTGTAACCAAATGTCTTTTTGTAATATATTTAGTGTCATATTTTTCATTTTTTTGTGTTTCACTGGTGATGTTGCTATTTAAAATGGCCCTCAAGTGTAGAGCTGAAGTGCTGCAAGAAGGCTGTGATGTGCTTTATAGAAAATATAGGTACGCTAGATAAACTTCATCCAGGCATGGTTATACTGCTGTTGGATGTGAGTTCAGTGTTAATGAGCCAACAATATACATTCAAATGGTGTCTTTAATCATCAATGCACATTAAATAAGGTTACTATTGATTGGTTGACAAAAATGTTGTAACTAGAGATTCACAGGAGCCTAACTTGGTATTACTTCTAGGATCAGTGACTCAGTATTTGCTAACTGGGTGTTTGTAGAACTTTATAGAACGTAACTACCATGAACAATGAGAATTTACTGTGTATCAGTTCCTATCTATCGTAGTTTAGTGGGCCTATATTATTTCTAGGAAAAGTTAAAGAAAATCATAAGCCACTCTTGATAAATTAAGCAATAATGGAAAGGATCAAGTGACAAGCCCAAGGTGAACTGAATTAGTTCAATTCCAAATCAGTTTGATAAACATTTATCAGGCATTTATATAAATTGGGCAAGGTAGTGTCATGAGTAGGTGCTAGGGCTGGGGATAAAAATTTGAACACTTGGTTTCATCCTAAAGAAGCTCAGAATCTAGTAAAGGAAGTGAGGCAGTGGGAAATGTGATTTGGGCTTGAAAAGAATGTTTACAAAGTATTAAGGAAGCCCAGAGATGAGAAATGAATTTCGCTGGTAAAATCAGAGCAGGATTCATGGAAGAGATGATATTGAAATATGGATGGTATTTTGATAGACAAAAATGAGGGGAAATAAGATTTCTTTTTTAAGGAAAGGAACATCGTGAACAAAAGATATGTTGGAGAGGGGAGAGGAAGTTTGGAGCACTTGGAAGGGGAGACTGTATCATGAAGTCCTAGTGCAGTGGTTGCATCAAAGGTGGTAACAGCTACAATTTATCTAACGTTTAATACCACTTTTAAGCATGTCATATGCATTATTTCATTTTAACCTCACTACAAAATGATGAAGTATAGTATTGGTATCATTTGAGAGGTGAAGGAACTGAGGCAAAGACAGAATAAGTAACTTGCCTAAAGTCACAGCACCCTTCCCTCACATAGTCCTTTCCTATTTCTCTAATAAGTCTAAGCTCACTCTTGACATTCTTGCCAAGGGTATTTGCACATGCTAATCCCTCTCCTGGAATGCTCTTCCCCCAGCTCTCAACCCAAGTGTCAGCAGCTTAGACAGGCCTTCCCTGAACAGCCTATCAAATCTTGAAACGAATTATAATGACATATATTTATATATTATATACTTGTATTTGTCTACTCAGTCATTTACTTATTCATTTACTTGTCTGTCTGCTTTATTCACAATTGTATTCCCTGTACCCAAATAGTAGTAGAACCTCTTGGCACATAGTAGACCCTTCTTGACAAGTATTTATTGAAAGAATATGCAAGTTCTGTGAGAGCAGGAACCTTGTATTCTTGATCACTTGTGTATTTCCAGCTCCCCAAATAATTTCTGGAACGTTATAAAGAGCTTAATCAACACTTATGGCAACAATGAAGTAGTAGAGCCAAGATTGAAACCAAGTCTCCCTAACTTTAGAGTAAAGCATATAACCACTAGTCTGTTGTGGTTACAGATGCATGAGGTCAGAAAAGATGAGTTGGCTCTAGATCGCGAGGGGTTTTCAATTCCATATTTAATAACTTCAGCTGTAATACACAGACAGCTGATGATTTCTGAGGAGAGAAGTAATCTAATCAGAACTATGCTCTGATCAAAAGTTCTCTTTGGCAGTAGTTGGATTAGATGTAATAGGAGAGAAGGATCCACAAGAGGGTCAGGGAAAAGAGCTAACAGCCTATTATTGTAAGAGCCAGATAAAGAGATAAAAGGGGCATTAGAACCCCAAAGAAGGGTGAGAATTCCACAGACATTGGAGAGTATTCATACAGAATTTGTGGATGAGAGGTAGAAGAGTAAAGGAATAAGAGATAAACATGAGGTTCCGGGCTTATCTGAATAGCAGGCTCATGATGGCATTTACTGAAATTGGGAAGACAAGGTTTGAGGAGGGATTCAGGATCTGGGGTGGGCATGCTTATTTTTGCTGCTTGTAGAACCTCTAAGGAGAGAGAATTATTAGGAAGTAGGAAATTCAGGAGAAGCTATGCTGGGGGCATAGATTTGGGAAACATCCGTTGAGAGGCAGTTAATGAGACCATGATTATAGATGATCTGTCGAATTGGAGCAATTGCAGAAGAGGATAAAGAGTATATGTATCGGGCTTCCCTGGTGGTGCAGTGGTTGAGAGTCCGCCTGCTGATGCAGGAGACACGGGTTCGTGCCCCAGTCTGGGAAGATCCCACATGCCGCACAGCGGCTAGGCCTGTGAGCCATGGCCGCTGAGCCTGCGCGTCCGGAGCCTGTGCTCCGCAACAGGAGAGGCCACAACAGTGAGAGGCCCGCGTACCCAAAAAAAAAAAAAAAAAAAGAGTATATGTATGAAGAATGCCTTGACTGAACAAAAGGAAGCAGGAGAAGGTGAAATAGAGGCATCAAAGTAGTGTCAAGTTATGATACTGTCCCAAGAAAAGGGTGTTTGGATGAGTAGGAGGTCTTTGAAAACCATAAAGAAGCGGGCTTACGAATACTGGAATGAGAGGTCAGATTGCAAGAAGCTGAGAAATATTTGGTGTCTACGAAACAAGATGGGATGGTAACTCAATGGAGGAAGTTTTTTTAGCAGAGGAGCTCCTTCAGACGCATTGCTTGAAGATATGTTTTGTGATTTGGGGACAGAGGAGAATGAATAACATAATGGGCAGATTTCGGAAGTGGAAAGTTGGCATGACAGAAATTGAAGATTATAAAGAATTCTATGTTTCTGATGAGAGCAGTTCTGACATGACTGATCATGAAATCTAGGCTTGGGTAGGAAGATAAGTAATTCTTGATGGATGTTATAGTCTGAAAGAACTGAAAGAGATCCAGATCAAAGGCACACTGGAGATGAG
Source organism: Delphinapterus leucas (assembly GCF_059928025.1). Lineage (NCBI taxonomy): Eukaryota > Metazoa > Chordata > Mammalia > Artiodactyla > Monodontidae > Delphinapterus > Delphinapterus leucas. Next base: position 70,205,558 of record NC_143133.1, on the reverse strand, counting down.
GAGCAGATTCAGTAAGATCAAGAAACAAAGAAATAAAAACTATAGCCTGAGGGTTGACTCAGAGAGGAGACTTTCTCAGGTTTTGATTTTGGAAGTAGAGTAATTCCAGGTATGTTGATGTGTGTATAAAATAAGATAGAGGGGGGCTTCCCTGGTGGCGCAGTGGCTGAGAGTCCGCCTGCCGATGCAGGGGACACGGGTTCGTGCCCCGGTCCAGGAAGATCCCACATGCCGTGGAGCGGCTGGGCCCGTGAGCCATGGCCGCTGAGCCTGCGCGCCTGTGCTCCGCAACGGGAGAGGCCGCAGCAGTGAGAGGCCCGTGTACCGCAAAAAAAAAAAAAAAAAAAAAAAAGAGATGACAGACACTAGATTGAAGAGCTTGAGGAACAGGGTTTAGGGAAGGTTATAGCATAAATGTTGAAGTTATCAAAGGACCAACATTAAAGACCAACAACTGAGAGGGAATTGAAGGGAGGATCACAAGCTAAAAATGAACAACACTGAGTCGGAAAGATTTTACAATGGCCCGATTGTAATGAATGAGTTCAGGCATGATTGCTTACAAGGTTTACAAGGCAGTTAATAGAAGCAGGTGAGAGGAATAAAAACAATAACAAAATAACTTCTTTCCGTGCTTTATATTTACATCCATGGAACATATAGCTCAGGCTAGGTACTTCTGTACCTAACTTCTGCAGGGAGTGTCATATCTCACATTTGATATAGTGGAACTCTGGAAAGCTATGACTGTTTTCTATTAGCTTAGCCAGATCCTTATAAAATTATGTTCAGTGAATTGAACTTTAATATTATATCATCAGATTTGAACAGTCACCACAATTACACAAAGTACCATAAAATATTTTAAAGTATATTTTTTATCAATACTTACATGTTCGATTTCATCTGATACTGATAAGAATCCCACAAATACTACTCTTCCTTTTTTTTATAATTTTTAAAAGACTTTACTGGAGTATAGTTGATTTACAATGTTGTGTTAGTTTCAGGTGTACAGCAAAGTGATTCAGTTATACATATACATATATTCATTCTTTTTTCAGATTCTTTTCTCATATAGGCTCTCACAGAATATTGAGTAGAGTTCCCTGCTCTTCTTTTTTTTTCCCCTGCTCTTCTTTGTTTTTTTCCCTGCTCTTCTTTTTAAAATGAGGAAATGAAGGAGAATAAGAGGTTGTTAAAAACTTTCCAGAGATCACTCAGCTCATTAATCACAAATAGCACCAAGTCTTAAACCAGTTCTATTGACCATAGACTCCACTTTCTTTCTACATTAACTTTTAGAATAAAAGAGTGCACAGTGATAGAAGTTTCTCTGTGCCGAGACATGTCACGTCTATAGAGAGAATAAAAGCCACTCTTTTCTATCAGAGTAAGAGAAGAGATGTGAAAGCAAGTAATCCAAGGACGGAAATGAGGAAATAGAGAAACATGCAAAAAGTTCCTGCGATTTGATTATAGAAGCAATGCTTGAGCTTTAGCGTTCAGACATGGAATTTGTGGTGTCCATGGGTTGCTTCTAACTCATGTTTCTGGGTAAATTCTAGAGAGTGGCATGAGCTGGTAGAAGATGTCTACGAATAGTATCTCCTTCTTTCCTTTGGGAGTTATCTCCCAGGGGAGGTCTTTAATTAGAAACTCAGGCCTCAGTGGGGTATGGGGTTCTGAGATAAATACTCCTTCTTGCCAGTTTTGGGTATAAAATAATATAAATTATTATAATTTATATAATTATTATAATTATATATCAGAGATGAGGAAATATAGAGAGTAAAATAACAATCCTGTATTCATTCATTCTCCACATGAGATATGTAGTACTACAAACAGAGTTGAAAATCCCTGTGTACCTGTTTTCTATCACACTGCTATTCTTCATCCATTCCTGGAATTGGTGTTTATCACTTTCTAGAATGTCTTCATCTTTTAAGTTATACATTCATAAACTATATAAAATAATTTAAAAATTTATATGAATTGCTCCATATTATACATATGCTTTACAATGATTTTTAATAATATTTATACATATTGACATCTGTAAACCTAGCTTGTTTATTTTATCTGCAGTGTAGTGGTTTTTTGTATGATTATATCACCTTTTGTTTTTCCATTCTCCTGTTGATGGATATTTAGGTTGTTTTCAATTTTTTTCGCTATTAAAAAACAGTGCTGTGATAAGCATTTCTTTGCACTTGTTTTTAAACACGTGTGAGAATATAAACTTAGAGCTAGGATTCCTGGGATGAAGAGTGCATAAATTCAGCTTATTAGATATGAATTAGTTATTTGTCAAAGTGGTGGTCCCACATGTATATTCCCTTCAGTAATGCCTGAGAGTTCCTATTGCCAACATTTTATTGTCAGACTTTTAAAAAACTTTATCAATCAAATGGGTGTGAAATGTTAACTCTTCAAATACCAGCAGAGTTGATTCTCTTATTACATGTGCATTTGCCATTGGAATTCTCTAATTCTCATTAGAAATCTGTGAGTGATTTTTGACTCTTGGCCTAGATATGGCTCTGTTCAGAGTTATTATTATAATGAATTTTTTATATGAATGAAAATGGCAGCAGGTTACACATTACACATTACAAAGAACACTGCTATTGAATGAGGCTCAAGGTGGTTCTTCTGATGGTCAACATTATCACCAAGGTTAATTCTAGGGAAAAATGCTTAAGAAGATCCGTGATTACTTTCCCATCACTTGTTTTCTACAATCACCATGATTTTTTTTCTTAAGGGAGTATAAAACAATAGTATGTCACTTTATGATTGGTCTCAGACACAGGCCAAAGACACCTTTTCCTCTCTGCTAGAGCAACACTAAAATATTAAATACAGTAAAATTAAATTACCAATATGAGATAATATAATGAACTCTGAATGAGTTGAAGGGTGAAAAACAATCGAATCACTCTGAAAGGACTTATTTTGAACTGTAAAAAAGAGAAAATTTCTCATGAAATCTGGCAGAGTTTTTCAACTTTCTTCTCAAGGCATGATATTTATTCATGGTTTGCTTTTCCTATTTATTTCCAGTTTTTAACTTGGAAAGCCTATTTTTCTTTATGACTAATACATTCCATTCCCATTTGTCAATAGCAGACAGGCTCATTAGCCATTCATTGAAGGTAAAAGATTTCATAGAATGTGATATCAGCCACTTGAAATAATTTATGCAGTTGCAAAGTTCCTGTGTGAATAATTTTAGAGGAACTGTGTCATCCAATATGAATGAAGAATTTGACTGAGCTGGCTTTTGAAGAGGTAGTATTCATTCCTACATCAAGACCATTCTAGGCTGTTTGAGCATCTACCCAGTGTGAACAAAACATCTAAGGTGGGCTTATTCCCTATAAATAAGTTACTGTATTGACCTAAGTGAATTTCAGTAATTAAGTTGATCAGTTTATTGAAAATCAAAATTAATGGTTCTTTTAATCATACAATTAATTCATTCTTATCCTCATTTATAAAAATAGAGAAACTCACTGTCTTATGGTACATCAAAGTATATTAGCTTTTTATTGATTCAGAGTATACCTTATTTATTTATCCATCTTTTCATTTTCTCCCTCATCTACCTAGCTTTGTCTTTTGGAGTGGTTGCTGCACAGTAAATAAATTAATTTACAGTAATGTTTCCTGAACATTTTAAACATACAATTGAGTTATCTACAGGCAACTTTTAGAATTAATATGAGAGCTTAATGAGGTTGCTGGATACAGAACCAGCTTATACAAATCAACAGCAATACTGATACATAACTAATTATAAAATATAGTAGTTGAAAATGTTATTCATTTTCATTAGAAACATATACTATAAAGCATCTAATCATATATGAGTTTTTTCTTATAAAACATGTGAGAAAATCTTACATGTTTTACAAAATCTTACAAAACATGTATGAGTTTTTTAAAGAAACAAAGTTGGAAGAAATGATGGTAATTATAAGTTAAAGATAATAGGTCAAGTATCTTATAATACAGAATCAATTACATCAACAAGAAGATGGAGGAAATTTACACATAATGTAGACAGTTCCATGCATAGATGAAGCAACATTATTCTTGATAATTCAGAATTGAACTATACTTATATGAGCCAAAGGTAATTTTAGTACTATATTTAGCAGCTACAGTTGATACAGAGCAGTTGTCTACATCAGTTTATTTTAGAGTTCCAGCTTACTTTTAGAATTAGGTCTGGCTGAGAATGACAGGAAACGTAAAATAACAGTGGCTTAAAAATCACAGGTACTTAGTTCTCTCTTCCTTAAATGCAACTTGCAATTTTGCATTCCTAGAATGATATGGCAACTCCACAATTATCAAGAAACCATGTTATTTCTATCTTGTTATTCTTCTATCTTGAACATGTGGGACTTTAACCTCCTAGTTTAAGATGGCTGCTTGAGCTCCAACCATTATGTTGGTATTCCATCAAGCAGAAATAAGGAAGGGTAAATAAGAGCGTAGTCATTTCTTTTAGGGATCGCTACAGAAGTCACACCATGATTTTTTAGTTACATACCATTAAGCAGTACATGTTCTATGACCATACTTTGCTATAAGGGAAGCTAAGAAGTGTAGTCATTACTTAGCAGTTATATGCCTAACTAAAACAGGCTCCTATTACTGGAGAGGAAGTAAAGAACAGATATTTGGGGACTTCTACAACTCTCAAAAACAATACTGATTAGTCTTCTACTATTACAGAGAAGTCTGTTGACTGATGGCTTTAGAAACAAAAATGAGGGTTGGAGAAGACACTGTTGTTGATGTGGATGGCCTTTAGGTTGAGATCAATTTTGGGAAAAGAGTTTTTAAATTTAATTTAAAAAATATGAGTTAATACAACATCTGATACTTGAACACTTTTCTAGCTATATTTTGCATAAAAGAGGCTGTTAATATCTGTTCTTTCAAAACACAATAGAAATTCTCATTTCCCACGATACAGGGTAGCCTTCTAAATCCGAGTTTCTCCAGACATTTTCCAAATAAAAAATACACGTTCCCAAGGAGAAAAGAGAAAATTATTCAGACCCTATGCCTATGATCTGACCAAGAGACAGAGAAAACTACAATTTACACATAAGTAGGGAAATTTTTCCAGAGCAGTGGAGCCAGCTACAGAGCCCACGCTGGAACTGAGAGCCAGGTGGAGGCTGCAAGGAAGAGAGAAGAGGGCAACGGGGTCTAAGGGTGACAGAATGCAAATACTATTAACTCTAGACAAGAGGGGTCCCACCATAAGGTGGAAATGTTGAGGACAGGGCCAAGACTTGAGAGCTCAGAGGGAAGGAGATTGAAAGTAGACACAAGACCAGAGGCTGGAGTCTCATTACGACACTATATCCGCAGAGGGCAACAACCTTAAAGGCTTGGTGATGAAGAGAAAAAAGGGGGAAAAAACCAATGAAAATAAAGAGTCTTACCAAAATATAAAAGAATCACAAAGTAAGAAAATATACGAACACTTTCTATAAAGAACAAAAGAAAGCACTCTTGATTTTAGAAGCTGTACTTCCCAAGGCTGAGAGAAGAAAGCTCTCTTCAGCTAAGAAATTTAGTAAGCCACCCACACTACTATTGTTCTGAGCCAGAAAAATATAAGACATATCACAATGAACAGATGATGGCAATCAAAACTAATATACGAAGAGAATAGAAATGAGAATCATACAATGTCAGCTGATGAAGAGTCCCCCCAAAACCTACCATGAAGCAGAGGAAAACAATAAGAAAATTCCCCCGCCTGAGTTAAGTATTGTTTAACATTTCCAGATGTCAAAATAGAGCTTGAATGAGAAATCAGGTATTTAGCACAGAAATCAACAAGGAGAGAGAAAAAGAGAAAGAAGGAGAGAAAAATGGGGAAGGAAGAAAGAGTAAGAGGGAGTAAGCCAGAGAGAGAGAGAGACAGGGAGCACAAATGTGAAAATATGTTAAATATTGATGAGTTTGCTTGTACTCAACTTTGAACTTTTGTTATAGAAGTGAAATTTTAAGTTAAGGTACGCACATAGACATAAAGCGTTTTATTTCTAGTATGTGCCAGCCACTGCTGGGGCTACAGAGGGTATCGGGCATCCTAGAACTCAGAAACCAATGGGGAGAAAAACATACATGCATTAATCAATTAAGCAGACAAAGGAAATTATCTTTACTGACTATAGGAAAATGCCAGATCCTAAAAATGTATAAAGTATATGGGGATGGGGATCTAATTTATACTGGGAAGTTAGGCACAGCTTCCCTGAAGAAGTGCTATTCGAGATGAGACCTGAGAGGTGAGTAGGGTTTAAGCATAAAATAATGAAGGGAGAAGAATTCCAGGCAAAAGGGATAGCACTGTTGGATACTTTGCCTCAGGAAAAATGTTGAAGAAGATTTTATGGGTGATATCAGTTTTTCCTCTGATACATACATTTGTGGCTCCCGCCACCTGGAGATTGAGTTAGGAGGGGAGTGTGAAGGATGTTGGGGCAGGTTGGGGGGTAGAATTTCCATTTTATTTTTTATACCTCTTTACTGTTAGGCATTTAAAGTAATCAGCACATATATCTTTTGTAAGAATAATTAAAAATTACAAATAGTTTCACAAAAGCAAGCTTGTTGGAGGTCCTCTGTTTGCCCCATGGACCTCCCTTCATTCTTCTCTACCTGGCTGTGCATCGGAGAGTCCAACATGCATAAATGTTATTAATGGGCTCTCACTGTCTTCCGGCTACTGGCTGGGTCTGGCCAGTGGGAGACTCAGGTAGGAGGTCAGAGGCAGGAGAGCGTGAGGACACAGTATTTATTCTTCCAGGTCCTCCTTGGAGGGTCTGCGCATCAGCTGTGTCTCTCTGAAGAAGAGAGACATTTTACATCAGGTGCCCTCTCTATGCAGCTCTCTCTGAGCCCTGATCACCTTCCCCTCCCTTGCATCTCAGGTGTGGTAGGCTGAATGATAGCCCCCCAAGATATCCATCTTCCCTGGAACCTGTGACTGTTGCTTTGTACCATAAAAGGGACTTAGTGGATGTGATAAAATTAAGGATCTTGAGATAAGATTATCCTGGGTTATCTTGATGGGCCTTCATTATCATCATAAGGGTCCTTCAGAGGGAGAGAAAAGGTGATGTGATGTGAGGACGTGAGCCAAGGGATGGAGATGGCCTCCAGAGGCTGGAAAAGGCCAGGACGTGGATTCTCTCCTAGAACCCACAGAAGCAACTGTTCCCTGTCAACATCATGACTTAGCACAGGGAAGCTGATTCTGGATTTCGGACTCCTGGAACTGTGTGATAATAAATTCCTGTTATTTTAAGCCACTGAGTTTGTGGTAATTTGCTACAGCAGCAGTAGGATACTAATACCCAGGCCTGGCGTGGTAAAGCCTCCTTACCTGGCTTTTTTTTGTTATTATTAATTTTTATTTGTACATATTTGCTTTACAATGCTGTGCTAGTTTCTGCTATACAGCAAAGTGAATCAGTTACACGTACACATATATCCTACCTGACTTTATTACCTCAGGTTAGCACACCCTCCCCTGTTGGTGATCCTAAACTTTGTCCATACTTGATAAGTAATATTTATATTAAACTATCCTGATTTACCCAATCTGAGTGTGCCATGTCAGAAACTTCTATGAGTTTCTTTTTTCTTCACTTTTAAAAGTTAGGATTATCATTAATAATACCTATCACACAAGATGGCTGTGAGGGCAGATGAGTTGATGAGGTAAGCACATGTTTTAAAGTTGTAAAGTAATGTAGATCTGTCATTTGAAAATGTTTTACATGCTCCATACTTCTGGGTTCCACTAGCTTGGAATAGATCATCAAGCTAGAGTGAACAGATAAAGATGTCATAGACTCATATTCGGCCCAGATCCAAATCACAAGAATAAGTTCTGATTAAAACTCTCGGGACAAACCTGAAAAGACAAATTAATCTGATGATGTGGGAAAGAAATAATGTCCAAGCACAGAAAACATCGGCTGGTTAACTAATGGCTTTAAAGCTAAGAATCTCTTGAGTGACAAAAAGGCTCAGTGTTCTGCCACTGGGGATGGTTTGCTTATGTCTCTGAGTTTCTCACATGCTGTCTCTTTATCCAGAATGCCGCTGTTTTCTTCTCTGCTCCTAATTCCTACTTGTCACCTCCTCCTGGAAGCCAACCATGATCCATAGGCTGAGTTAGGTGTCTACTTTCAACGTTCCATTAGCCCCCTGTGATTATCTCCACTTTGCTAATCAAATATTGGAAATATCTGTTAATCTATCTGTCTCTCACCACTAAACTGTGAGTTCTTTCAGGATAAAACTATGTCTTTTATCTCCATGTCCTTAGCACCTAGCATGGTGTCTGGTTCATAGTAAAGTCTCAGTAAATATTTTACAAATTCATTGTGAGTAAATGAGTGAATAATAAGCAACATCTAAAGTTAAATCTACATCATTATTGTATAAATCACTATTTATACAATAAACATCACTCTTCCTGGTATTAAATTTTATCCATTCAGGAGTTGACAATAACAGCTTTTAATAGTACCCACTAGTCTTATTCGAGACTTTAGAACAAAAATAATACAGGGGAAATGCCACGATGTAAAAATAGTTACCTTAAATGGAACAGCCAAACATCAGAATCAAACAAATGCTCATATGAAATTGAAAATCTGTAGATCCTTGAGAGGCTCCCCTTCCTCTATCTAAATTTAATGTGGATAATTTGTCATTCTATAAATACATTCCATTTTTTGTTCATTCATATGTTTTATAGCCTCTGTATATTTCGGCTCTTGGCTTTAGTGAGTGTTCAAGCTATAAGGTTAAATAACTTACATAGATTTTCTATTGGAATAGAGTGGGCCAAAAATCTGGTGCACATATTTAATATACAATATTTCTCAGACAAGAGTGACAGGATCCTACCGTTAATAAGCATTCTATTGGGAATTCTGCATTCCTCCCTTCCTGATTTATATTTTATGGCACATCAATTGAGTAATATTTTAAATGAGTAAGGTAAACAGAGACCATTTTGGGTCTGAAAAAAGTAGTTAGACTTTGATCTATTTCTGTTATGCCATCAGCAGGAAATTATGCTTATTTTGAAAGACAATGCTTTGCTCTTGTTTAAAAAGACCGCAAATTTTGGACTGTAAATTTATATACACAGCCAGTAAGGAAGGCATATTGTAGCTACAGAGGCTGCAAGGGGTATCAGGAAAGCAAATATATACATCTCCACACACGTGACTGATGACTGGCCCACGAAATATCTTACTAGTCACAATACTGAACTCTTTTTTCACTGAAATACCTTTTTTTTAATCAGTGAAGAATTTATTTTATTTACTGGGCTCTTTCAATGCCATTCATTTACCGGGTCATTTCTAATTCACTGATGCATTTAGCTAACACTTTTTTGGGCATCTATTGCAGGCCCATTACTTTGAAGGGAGGAGCTAAAGAGCACATAGCCCCTGCCATTGTGAAGTTCACAGTTTACTAGGGGAGACTGACAAATATGCCAAAAATTGTGCAATGTGGTGACTACTCTGAGGGTATTGTGGATGTTATATGGTATAGAAATAGTCTAACAAGAGGAGTGTCAGGAGGGGTGGAATGGATTACTGAACAACTTGGGATATAGAAGCAAATTTGAGTCCCAACTTGTGAAATGTGAGGTTAGATTTAACAGCTCTGGACTTTTTCTTTCTTTAGCGAAAAGTAAACAGTTGAAGCTCTCAGGTTATAAAGTATCCAGGGATATTTCAGCTAAGGGGGAAATGGAAAGGTCTAAAAATAATCTAATAGCGAATGCTGTCAAGGTTCTGATGTGGCGGTCATCCCTGTCTGTGGTCTGAAGTGGTGTCTGAATTACTGAAGGGACAGGCAGGCAAACTTGAGCAATGTTATCCTTGTCTTCAGCACAGTTACATCCGAGGAGACAGGAGGCGTCAATATCGAGTCAGTTCTTCAACTCTCAATAACTTATAACATGGATGGTACCAAGAGCTTAGTAAAGTAGTTGGTCTTAAGCCTTAGGGTCATGATTGCCTTCCCAGAATGGATCTATCTCTAGGGTAGAAATGAAAATGCCACAAGAATATACAGCATGCCCAGAAAAGAGCTGGAGGCAAACCTGAGCAATTTATGGGATTACGGCAGCGTTGGCTCTCCCTCAAGTACCGCATCGACCTCTCCGTGTGAACCATAAACCCTCTCACCTCGCTCACCCTTTAGTGGCTCACGTTCACCTGAGCCTCAGAAAATATACTTTTTGTTTTTTTAGGCAGTTTCATTGAGATACAATATACATACCGTATAATTCATTCAAGTGTACTATTCAATAAGTGTTTAGCATAAATACTGTATGCTAACACATATATATGGCATCTAAAAAAAAAAGGGTTCTGAAGAACCTAGGGGCAGGACAGGAATAAAGACGCAGACATAGAGAATGGACATGAGGACACGGGGAGGGGGAAGGGTAAGCTGGGACAAAGTGAGAGAGTGGCATGGACATATATACACTACCAAATGTAAAATAGATAGCTAGTGGGAAGCAGCCGCATAGCACAGGGAGATCAGCTCGGTGCTTTGTGACCACCTAGAGGGGTGGGATACGGAGGGTGGGAGGGAGATGCAAGAGGGAGGGGATATGGGGATGTATGTATACGGACAGCTGATTCACTTTGTTATACAGCAGCAACTAACACACGATTGTTAAGCAATTATACTCCAATGAAGATGTTAAAAAAAATTGTGGTAACATAGTACGTAACAAAATTTGCCATTTGAGGCATTTTTAAGTGTATACTTCAGTGACATTAATTACATTCACAATGTTGTATAACCATCACCACTATCTATTTCCAAAATTTTTAAATAATCCCAAACAGAAACTGTACCCATTAAGCATTAACTCTGCATTCTCCACTCTTTTCAGCCCCTGGTGACTTCTACTACTTTCTGTCTCTATGAATTTGTCTAATCTAGATGTTTCATATAATTGGAAATATACATTTGTCCTTTTTTGCCTGGGTTATTCGACTTAGCATAATGTTTTCAAGGCTCATAATGTTGTAAAATGCATCAGAACTTCATTCCTTTTAATGGCGGAATAATATTCCATGGTTTGTACATACCATATTTTGTTTATCTGTTAATGGACATCTGGGTTGTTTTTAACTTTTGGACTTTGTGAATAATATTGCATGAATGTTGGCGTACAAATCAGAACAATCCATTTTTATAGTCCTTATTCATTTACCCTAAGTAAATCCATAGACTTAATAGGTTAAGATTTAAGTAATTCTCCCAAGGTCATTGAAGAAGTCATAGTCAGGAACAGTATTTAAAGACTGTATCCCCATGGCACTCTATTTCCTAAGACTGACTGACCTCTCTAGGTTAAATATATAAGTACAATTTACCTGGGTACATTTGGGGCTAAAATGAGTTGGAGTTCCATGTGTTACGGAGGTGTGACATATAGTGGAAAGCTGCATAAATGTAGTTGAATATCTGGCCAAGTAGGTGAGGAGAAGCCCCTTCTAAATCAGTGTGTATAATAGGCTGCTGTGAATGCTTTCATGATGTAAAAATACTGCACATTCGAAATCACTGGATCAAAACATCAGCATAATACTTTCAATACCTGCAATATCCAAATTTTATAAAACAAAGGCTGACTGTGAGCTAACTTTTAGTCAGTTGTATATAGAGCCTAAAAGGGATTAAGAGTATGAGAATTGTGAAAGCTACATCCAATTCCGATTCACTTGCTTTTCTCTAGGGCATAAGATGCGGAACATTATGGCAAAAGTGCATGGCAGGGGCTAGCTTTGGGAGGATCACTATCTTTGCATAGTTTTCTATTCCCATTACCTAATCAGAGTTCACACACTAATAAGTAAAAAAATCAGAAGCTGACATTTTAAAGAAAAGAGAAACAGAGAAAAGCACAAGTTAAATGTAATGCCACATTAACATCAAGTTCACGCATTGCCTAGATAGATAAATGAGCTAAACTTATGTGGGGTTTGTGCAAATTGTGTCACGATGCTACAAGTTTTGGCACGTCCTGTCAAAGACATTGGTATACTCTAGTGAATTCTAATTAACTCTATAAAAATCTTGTTCCCTCCTTCCCTGTCAAGAAGGAGTTAGGTTTGAGTTCATCTCAAAGTACCATAGATTGCTGGGAAGATGGAAAATCAGCGCACAGAAGATGTTGTCATGGTGGCTGAATGCCTTTCAGGCTTCTGAAAGGATTTTAAATTCAGAATGCTTTTTTTCTGGAGTAATCTGGGAAATACATATGCAGAAGTTATAATTCAATAAAATGAAATCTATTCTCTAAATTTACTAAAATGCAGACTATTTGGCCCTGTGTTAAAGTGTTTGTGTGTCTGGTTGTGAGTTAGACTGCGTGGTTGTATATTTGCTCTTTACTAGCTCTGTGACTTTGGATAGGTTGCCTCCGTCCTTCAGGTTCCTCAGGCAAATGAGAAAAATAATAAAACCTAGATCTTTGGTGTTGTAAAGGTTAAGTCACATGCTTTATACGTAGTAAGCAGTAAAAACAATGTCAGCTACTTTGTTTTTCAGTAGTAATATTCATTACACTTAAAAATAAAGATTAAATAAATGTATTTTAGATATTTTATTGGCCATTGTCTTTAGATACGGTTGCAAAAGTTGAACAGGACTAGATATATCTTTGAAAGAGGTGTGAGATCATTGTGTATTTAAAAAGCTCAAATGCCATCCAGCTCCCATGTAGAGAAATCCATTTCTGCCCTTGGCATCCTTTACTAGAATTATTTATAGACTGTGATAGGATTTAGAGCCTCCATGAATTTTAAACAAGCAATGAACACAAACCTAGCACCAAGCATTTTTACCTTACCTCTTTCACCCCTGCCAGGTTAACTAATCCTTCTTTCTTAGCTATGTTTTTCCATCAGAGTGTCTGAATAAAAAAGATTGAATGAGCCCCATCCTGGCAAAGGGAAAGCCTTTAGGACAATTCATGATTTTGAGACATTGAGTGTTGTTGTTTTTTATCCTGTGATCCTAATGCTCACATGTGAAGTCTTTTATTAAGAAAATCCCCATGGTTCTTTACTGGTTAAGCCTACAAGATTTTAGCTAGCTCTGGGAATATACTCTGTGCTAATTTTTTTAAGCATTCACAAATGAATTGAGCAAAAACCTGGAGAATGGTAAAGACACCTCTGACTAAAATCACTTTTCCCCAAATACCTTATGTTTAGCAAACTTCCCTTAAAGAACTCCTTCAAAAGGGTTTGGCTTAACACTACACAGAAGATATTTTCTTCTCTAACATTACTCTTCCTTGACTCAAAATTGCAAGTCAAAAAGAAAAGAGGGGTTGGGTTATAATGAACAAAGCAAACTGTTAGCCTCCGTTCTAGATGGTAACTGGGACGGGAAAAACTTCAAGAGTCTGTAATACCAAAATTTAAGAGCGTGACCTCCAGAATCATCCCCACAAGGCATTTTGTAGAATTTCAGAAGATATTTCAGAAGATACAGAAACCTTGGACCTAATTGCTTTTTTTTTTAAACATTTTTATTGGAGTATAATTGCTTTACAATGTTGTATTAGTTGCTGCTGTGTAACAAAGTGAATCAGCTATACGTATACATGTATCCCCATATCCCCTCCCTCTTGCGTCTCCCTCCCACCCTCCCTATCCCACCCCTCTAGGTGGTCACAAAGCACCGAGCTGATCTCCCTGTGCCATGTGGCTGGTTCCCACTAGCTATCTATTTTACATTTGGTAGTGTATATATGTCAATGCCACTCTCTCACTTCATCCCAGCTTACCCTTCCCCCTCCCCGTGTCCTCAAGTCCATTGTCTACGTCTGCGTCTTTATTCCTGTCCTGCCCATAGTTTCTTCAGAACCTTTTTTCTTTTTTTTAGATGCCATATATATGTGTTAGCATACAGTATTTGTTTTTCTCTTTCTGACTTACTTCACTCTGTATGACAGTCTCTAGGTCCATCCACCTCACTACAAATAACTCAATTTCGTTTCTGTTTATGGCTGAGTAATATTCCATTTTATATATGTGCCACAACTTCTTTTGGATTGCTTTTTAAAACCTGAAGTGAAATAAAGATATGTTCAAGTGTTTGCTTTGGACAAAACTGTTAAAGGAAAAAAAGTTAAGGAAAAATTGAATACTTAGACATCAAAGGTGTCTCATAATTCTTACAAGCCAATATATTTTATGAAAATGACATAAACCAAATCTAGACATGTGACTTAATCATATTTAGTTTCTTGGAGCTGTATGTATCTCAGAAAATGGGAAAATAATAGACAACTTTTATCTTCTCTGCCACATTTTTTCTCTATCTTGTTATAATATTGGTACCTTCTTTCTATAAAAAGTATTCTCACGAATGAATCTGGTATCAATCAGTGTAAATTTGCATGAACTTTCTCAGGAGTATTTGGAGCTTAAGCCTTGGAATTAAAAGTAGAGTCTATAACTACAGGGATTTCATACACCAGCAACCTAATAAGACTGCCTTTGTGTGCCTGAGTGTGTGTACACATGTGTATCTGTGTGCATGTAAAATGGTGAGTAGAGGAAATACAGAGAAGCTGTCCTTGAAACCCACAGGGTACCCACTGACCTTACCTATGTGTGAGGTTGTTGATTTATCAACAGATTAAAGCCCAAGATGAGGGAAGAGTTTGATTAGTTGTTTGATTAGATGAACAATTTTCTTGATGGATACACTTGGGGACTTCTCATGGGAGGAGAGTGAGAAGAATTAGCCTCTCAGATCCCTTTTAATCAGGGTAAAACTATGGAAACAGGGACTTCCCTGGTGGCACAGTGATTAAGAATCCGCCTGCCAATGCAGGGGACACGGGTTTGAGCCCTGGTCTAGGAAGATCCCACATGCTGCGGAGCAATTAAGCCCATGTGCCACAACTACTGAGCCTGTGCTCTAGAGCCCCCGAGCCATAACTACTGAGCCCACATGCCACAGCTACTGAAGCCCACATGCCTAGAGCCCATGCTCTGCAACAAGAGAAGCCACTGCAATGAGAAGCCTGCGCCTCTCAATGAAGAGTAACCCCCACTCACCGCAGCTAGAGAAAGCCTGCGTGCAGCAACGAAGATACAACGCAGCCAAAAAACAAAAAACAAAACTACCCAAACAATAATTTTACGTATTTGATCTGTGGTTTAAGGTCCAAGCATAACTGTAACTTAGTAGCCCTGGAAATGCTAAAACATTTGCCCAATCTGTACCGATCTTCAAAATCAAGACAGAGAAATCACAGTGTGCAGCCAGTTGTGAGCAGAGACACCAGATCACATGTGTGCCAAGTGTGTAACCACAAGTCCAGGCCTGACCTGTTACAACACTAACTATGTAAGCATCCAGTTTGGATAATTTAATCATCTCATAAAGAACACAGTGATTTACCACTTAAATTCAGATGCACCTGCTTCCTTTGAACCTTCCTTTGAAGGCCACACTCAGTTTTCTCTTTCTCAGCATCTTCCACAGCCCACAGTTTCAAGAGGAGAGTGCAAAGTACAGAGAAATCACTGAGCTGGCTCTAACCCAGCTCTTTTATTTTTTATTCTTCAGACCTGTCTAAGGTCCTCTGAGGTCTTTGCTTTCATTTTCTCAACTCTAGAAGGAGCAAATGGAAAAGAGAGCAGCATGGAGTTGTTCCAAGAGCAGTGCTGTGAGCATACATTTGTCCTGCTTGAGAGTGAGGTTTCGCCTCCAACCTACGCTCTGAGGGGGCAGCTGTGATGTCTCCATGGGATGAGAGAAAAATCAGTATGCATGGCAATCTGGTGTTGTGCCCATAGGACCACGGAGGGAAGATATGCTGCGTGCCATCAGTGTGTCACAAATGAGGGTTGCCACCAGCACCAGGGCACCTCTGTGTTACCATAGTCACTGAAAGGAAGGAATAATGGTTGTAACAGCAGAAACAGGCATTCCCATTTCTTCACCTCTCTCTCTTTTTGCTTGCTTCAAACATTCCTCCTCATCCTTCTCCCGCCACCCCATCATCATTGCATATGTCTCAGTATTCAGCAAAGAAGTGGATTTTGCTGTGGAGAACTCAGTTACTGACTGAAATAATAAAAATGATAGACCTGCTCATATTTAGGGAGAGGCAGTAAGTGGCACTTGACCAGCAGATGTGAAACATCACAATGTGTTTACACGTTGAACAACTCCTTACAAAGTAGAAGCACACAAATTGCTTCCTGTAGTGAGAGGGCAGGACAGGAGGCAGATTTTTATTTTTATTATTTTTTAATTTAATTAATTCATTAATTTTTGGCTGCATTGGGTCTTCGTTGCTGAGTGCAGGCTTTCTCTAGTTGCCACGAGCGGGGGTTACTCTTCCTTGCGGTGCACGGGCTTCTCATTGTGGTGGCTTCTCTTGTTGTGGAGCACAGGCTCTAGGCTTCAGTAGTTGTGGCATGTGGGCTCAGTAGTTGTGCCACACAGGCTCAGCTGCTCCGCGGCATGTGGGATCTTCCCAGACCACGGCTCAAACCGGTGTCCCCTGCATTTGCAGGCGGATTTTTTTTTTTTTTTTTTTTTTTTTTTTTTTGCGGTATGCGGGCCTCTCACTGTTGTGGCCTCTCCTGTTGCGGAGCACAGGCTCCGGACGCGCAGGCTCAGCGGCCATGGCTCACGGGCCCAGCCGCTCCGCGGCATGTGGGATCTTCCCGGACCGGGGCACGAACCCGCGTCCCCTGCATCGGCAGGTGGACTCTCAACCACTGCGCCACCAGGGAAGCCCGCAGGCGGATTCTTAACCACTGTGCCACCAGGGAAGTCCCACAGGAGGTAGATATTTAGAGTCATTGAATGACTTGGGTAAGGGAGGCAGAGAAAATAATTTATCAAATAATAAGAAGTGCTTGGGATTGTTTATTTTCTTAAATGACATAGTCTGCCAAGGAGTGCCTATGGATGACATACTTAAAAGCCTACAGGACCAGGCTTTTTCTCCAGGACAGTCTGCTTAGAGGGCATCCACAAGGAGCTGGAAGCAGCAGAGGCTTCATTTCTTTTCTGTTCCAAGCTTTGTGCGCTTTTTTGCAGATGGAATTTCTCCTTAAACTGTAACACCTTATTAAAAATGTCTGTATTCACTGTTTGGTAAATTCCACTCAAAAATACAAGATAATAGGCTGTATGAGACTGTCTCCTTTATTATTCTATATTTTTTTATCTTTCCAAAATTTGGATAATTTCATTTTCATAAGATTTAACATATTTAAAAGACATTGTATGGTTTAAAGCAGGTGATTTCAGACATATTTTAAGAAGAATGATTAGCCATCATATTTATTCAAGGTAAGAGAAACATTTATTCAATTAAATATCAGTGATTTATACTTGTTGAAATGTAGTATGTCTAATTATAGACATGATTTTAAATTATACAACTGGCTAATGGCTACACTATCTAGCTAATACATTATTAACCAGTCTGGCTGCTCGAAATGCAAGTAACAGGGAGAAATTAAGTCTGTGCATTATATTATGCAAATTATTTATGTTAAATTAATGTACTAGAGATGACTTTCTGAAGATGTGGTTAACATTAGATAAATTTAGCTAACGTTTTGACTGTAGGTATGTCATATACACTTTTATTAAAGTAGCACATATTCCTTGAATAAATATTTATTTCCTGGCATTGTGCAAAGCTCTGGGCATCCAATTGTTTGGAAAGAGCTTTTGAATTCAGGGGTGACGCTTCTATTATTAATGGTATTCATCCAGCAGTCATTCCCACAACATAAGGTATACATATATAAAACCCTGTTTTGGTTTTTGGCTGGAATAATTATAAATGAAGTGGGTCAAAGGCAAGCCATTTTGCTCTACAGTGTTGAATGCCTTTACTAAAAACAAACAAATAAAACAAAAAACTATACCATTATGGATAAACACTTTCTAAGTAAGACTCAAATTCCATCTTCTTTAAATACCCATTGCATGATCTATCCAATGTTACAGTCAGCTCGTGGACCTCTTCTCCAATAATCTTGTCATTTGCCCCCATCCCAGCTACTCACTGCCAGAGTCACACTCTTGACTGTCATGATCAATAACTGCATTTAAAATGCAAACATAACTCTCCCCAGGTGTCTCCTCCCACGTTTCGATTTGGTCTTTCTAGTGCTTCACTTCCAACAATTCTTTGACCTCACCAGGACAATAATACACTGATCCTATCACATTTTCAGTATGTTTTATCCCCCTCATGTCTTCATTTCCCTCTGTGCTCAGCTTAATTTTTAAGGTCAGTCATTATAATCACTCTTTTACATACATCTCAAATTCTCTTACCAATCTCTCCCTTTGTTGAATTACATTGGCTAAAGTATAGCCTTGGGTAATTCTTTATATCTGCTAACTCCATGCATCCATCTGTGCAGCAAAAAAATGGATAGAGAAAAACAAGAATCAAGTTGATCAATCTCCTTTAAATTCATGACAGAATGTGCCTAATTATGCTACCTGACCAATCCTCCTTTCTTGTTTTTTTTGCGGTACGTGGGCCTCTCACTGTTGTGGCCTCTCCCGTTGCGGAGCATAGGCTCCGGACGTGCAGGCTCAGCAGCCATGGCTCACGGGCCCAGCTGCTCCGCAGCATGTGGGGTCTTCCCAGACCGGGGCACGAACCCGTGTCCCCTGCATCGGCAGGCGGACTCTCAACCACTGCGCCACCAGGGAAGCCCCCTCCTTTCTTTATCTAGTCTAGGTATATTCCATTTATTTTCCTGGATGATTCTTTCCTTCTTCTGGCTCATTCTCCCAACATTGAACATTTCCCTCCAGTTCTTACTCTCAGCTGATGCCATACCTACCTATTCACCTAGAAACTAGAAGGCATCAGAAGAGAACCTGCACACACTCTCAGACCACATACTCCTTCCCACCCGCTTCTGTTCCATAGACTTTATCTTATCTCCTAACTGCAGATGATCTGTATGTGTCAGCTACCTAAGACTTGTGCAGTGGATCCCACTCCTCCCACCTAAAACAAAGACACTACTGCCTTCTTTCTCCTGCATCATCTGTTTTTTCCTTTAGTACTGGGTTATTGCCATTTGCAAATAATCATGCTTCTAGCTACCATCAATTTCCCTTTCTCTGTGTTTCTCCTGAGCACTTACTCCTATGTGTTATACAAAATATTTTTACTTTATTTTCTAGTTAGATACATAACCCTTATGTAAGTGACACAAAGCCAGGGATTTTTATATCTTTGAACACTGCTTTATCCTCAGCATGTATAAAACAGTGCCTAGGACATAATACACACTAAGTAAACTTGCTGAATGATTAAATTAAAAGGATGATTCAAATAGGGCTTTCTACGAGCCAGGCACATGGTAAATTATTTGCATAATTTTCTCAGTTAATCCACACATTGATGTTATAAAGTAGAGATTCAAATCCCCATTTTCCAAATGAGCAAACTTAGGCTACCAAAAGGAAAAAAGTGTGGCTAAGCTGCAATTGACAGTCAGCACTATCTTACTCCAAAGCTCACAGTCTTAACTACTATACTTCAGATAATGTCCAGCATTCCTCACGGCTATTGACATCACCACGTTTCATTAAACAAAAGTTAAAACAAATGTACCACTGTCTCATGATGAGTGTGTTATTCTTTGCCTGTCACTCTCATTTCTCTTGTCCGTTCAGAAATCTGGAAAACAAGGTTCTAGGGTTCTTTCTCCCACTGCTGGTTTCTACCTATATTAGTTTTCTATTGCTCCTGTAACAAATTACCAAAAAATTGGTGGCTTAAAACAATACAAGTTTATTATCTTACAGTTCTGGAGGTCTGAAGTCTGAAATTGGGTCTTAAAGGCTAAAATCAAGGTGTTGTTGGGATTATGTTCCTTCTCAAGGTCCTAGAGGACAATATGTTTCCTTGTCTTTTCTAGCTTCTAGCCGCCACCCACATCCCTTGGTTAATAACCACCTTCTACCTTCAAAGCAACAATGGCTAATTGAGACTTTCTCATGCTTTATCACTCTGATTCTGACCTTCCTGCGTCCCTCTTATAAGGACCCATTGAATAACCCAGAATAATCTCCCATTTCAAGATTTCCTTAACTTAATTACATTTACAATTTCCTTTTGCCATGTAAAGTAACATATTCATAGGTTCTGGGAATTAGAACATGGACATCTTTGAGGCAGAGCATCATTCTGTCTGCCATAGTCTGCCCTCTTGTCCACAAAGATTCACATTCATTACAGATGTAACATACATTATCCCATCTCAAGGTCTCCAAAAGTCTCAACCCATTTCAGCATCAACGCAAGTCCAAAATTTCATCTGGGTCTCATCAGCTCAAAAGTTCATCATCTAATCATCTAGATCATCAAAATTACTTATGTGTGAGTTCTGGGTATGATCCATCTTTGGTAAAAAATTCTATCTGTGAATGCGTGAAACTGCAAAACAAGTTATCTGCTCCCAAATGCAATGGTGGGACATGCATAGGAAAACAGTAATAGGTATTGTCATTCAAAAAGAGAGAAAATGGAAAGAAACAAGGAGTCACTGGCTCTAAGGAATTTAGAAAAACAACCAGGCAAGTTCCATTAGGTTTTAAAGCCTGGGAATAATCCTCAGTGGCTCCAGCCTCCACAATCTGAACCCAAGGCCCAGTCCCAGAATTATCCTTCTTTTATCATGAAAGGTAGCATGTGGTTGCAGCTGAGTATCAGCTTCTTTCTTGCCTTAGAATTTTGGGAGCCTCTTTCATTTTGTCTTCTCTCTGTTCCTTTTAGTCCAAGCTGGTATAGTTTCTGCTCATATAAAATTCTTGACAGTCTTGTAGATCTCTTATGGAAATTTACTCCATTAGAGAAGAGGCTCCAGTAGACTGAACTAATTGACCAGGAATGATATTAGTTTATGGAGTACTTCCTTGGGCCTGCTCCTGCCAGGCAATATTTCTGATCCCAAGATAACATCTCCCTATGCCCTCTCATGATATTCTGATTTATCTGAATGGGAGGCTGGAAAGGAAGATAAAAGCAGAGTTGAGGTGTGCTGTGATTAAAGTTTATTTATGGTGACATTTTATACTGGGAAATATATGCTTTACAAAATTTAGGCTTGAGGGTATAGACAGGCACACTGAGTGACATACCCAGAATGGAAAAAAAAATCACAAGTTCTTTTACAAATAAAATCATTCATAAGATTACAGGAGGCTTTTGTACTGAATGACACCATGCAAATGAACAAAATAGTAAAATATTAATTTTTCTCAACAAACATGTATTGAATACATATTATGGGCTGGGCATTAGGCTAGGGCTTAGGAATAATAAGGTAAACAGGACTTGGTCTTGTACCTCAAGAAGCTTTATATTTCAGTGGAGGAATCATAGCTTTTATATTCAGACATATTATAATATGACTTGGAAAGCACTATGATAGAGTTATGAGCCCAGAGCCTGTAATATGGCAGCAGCACTATTGACTCAGCGTGGGGAAATGGACAATTTAGCATTACTTGCCTTCATCGGATTCAGTTGTGAGTATTAAGGAAAATCAACAGTTCTAATGAGCCACTCCATTAGGTCGACAAAAATGGGCCTGCAGATGGGGCATATATACTGTGCCACATTGCCATTAATGAATTGGGGGCAGATTGGAAGGGATCAGAGCCTGGAAAACGCATTTAATAAAATGGAGTAATCCAGGAAGAATAAAAGCCAATGAACAAATCCACTCAAATGATACAAAACCAACTATAGATTAAGCATACATAAAGTTTTGCAGCAAAACAAAATTATATAGAATACTACACATAGTTTTTCCACATTTGATAATGCTAGATGCCTCAGAGAACTTTAGCACTTCTCAATGATATCAGACTACCCTCAGACGACACCCAGTTCTTTCTGCAGGTTATTACAAGAGCCCAGGCCAAGAGGTCATAAGCTTTGTTCAAAACGTTCTAATTTTCTGTCCCAAATAAGTTACTTAAATCTCACCGTGCCTCAATTTCTTATCTGCAACTCAACAAGTACACACTGAACGTTTATGTGTGAAGCACATAAGGGCTATAAATAAGAAGGAATTGTGATCACTGCCCTCAAGGAATTCCAGTGAGAGTTAAAACAAAGAAACAAAGAAATGCTCTACAATGTGCTATATGTAAAAGCTATGTACAAATTACAGAAATAATACTGAGAACATATTTATTCTGACTACACCATAATCCGATAGATGAAAAGTACTTAAATTTTTATTTTAAAAAATACCATTCTGATAAAAAATGTGTAATACCCAGATTTTAACTCATTTGGGCATATATTTTCCTAGAATAACATGTTCCTAGAATAACAGCATGTCTGAACCTTGTTCTAGTCCCTACATACACACCTTTTCTCCCCAAGACACCTCTATTCTCTGGTAAACTAGAACACCAAGGGGTCTTTGGGAAATGTCTGGGTCTATTCTGGGAGAGAAAGGAGATCTTTTCCACTATTTTTTTGTGCCCATTTTGCTTCCTTGTTTGCATATACATAGAGCCCTAAATCCTCTACCTGGTCTGCCCCTGTGGCAGTGTGCAGGATTCTAGGTTGGATCTAACCAGTACTGGATCTCCTTGGTGCTTCTGCTATGGGCATGATGATCAGTGTATGAACCCCGTGAAGACCCAGTTTCAAGTACTTGGGCCTAGATGGACTCTGAACACTTCTGAAAGTCCTTGAAAATGAACTGTTAGTGAAGCTGATCTTACAACCCAGTCTGCGAGAATTCACTTAAATTCCACGTATGAATTGTTCAGTCTGACAAATAACCTACTTTCTACCTAAGAATTATCTCTTAGGGAATATTTGATAGTTTATCATCTCACTTGTTTAAATCCATAGCCCTTGGTTTCCAAGGTTACATCCCAGTTTGGGGTGGGGTGGGGTATCTCTTAAGATACATTGGTAAATAGACAGCTGTTAATAGATTCGATTTTGTTCTAAAAGTCTTAAAATGTTCACTACTATTACACATGTTTTGAGCTTTCCACACAACTAGGAATGTCTATCAAGGTCTGCTTTTAGTTTCCTTATTCACTCTATACTACAGAAACAGTATTGCCTGTTGGGCCAGAGAAGGGATGGCCATAGATTATGACATTAGACAGACAGTGTTTACTATTGAATCATTGGTGACCATAGGCAGATTACCTAAATTGTTTGTCTTAATGTCTCAACAATAAAATTTCTTTAAAAATCATGTTTCTTCACCTATTGCTGAGAGAATTAGATGAAATAATTTGGTAGTGTCTTTGACAGTGCCTTGAAACTACTAAGTGCTAATGTTAGCACTGTTGGTATGTATGTATATATGAATAAATGCATACATACATACATATATGAAATCATTGTACTGCGTTCAGAGGCTTGAGTCCTAGTGAATATATGAAAATGTTGCGATCCAAAATTTTAATCTTTACCAAGGTTTAGACAGTTTTAATTTTGTTTTGAATTTTATTTTATTTATTATTTATACAGCAGGTTCTTATTGGTCATCAATTTTATACACATCAGTCTATACATGTCAATCCCAATCTCCCAATTCATCACACCACCACCACCACCCACCGCTGCTTTCCCCGCTTGGTGTCGATAAGTTTGTTCTCTACATCTGTGTCTCTATTTCTGCCCTGCAAACCGGTTCATCTGTACCATTTTTCTAGGTTCCACATACATGCGTTAATATACGATATTTGTTTTTCTCTTTCGAACTTACTTCACTCTGTATGACAGTCTCAAGGTTCATCCACGTCTCTAAAAATGACCCAGTTTCGTTCCTTTTTATGGTTGAGTAATATTCCATTCTATATATATACCTCATCTTCTTTCCATTCGTCTCTTGATGGGCATTTAGCTTGCTTCCATGACCTGGCTATTGTAAATAGTGCAGCAATGAACAATGGGGTGCATGTGTCTTTTTGAATTATGATTTTCTCTGGGTATATGCCCAGTAGTGGGATTCTGGGGTCATATGGTAATTCTATTTTTAGTTTTTTAAGGAACCTCCATACTGTTCTCCACAGTGGCTGTATCAATTTACATTCCCACCAACAGTGCAAGAGGGTTCCCTTTTCTCAATACCCTCTCCAGCATTTGTTGTTTGTAGATTTTCTGAAGATGCCTATTCTAAACTGGTGTGAGGTGATACCTCATTGTAGTTTTGATTTGTATTTCTCAAATAATTAGTGATGTTGAGCAGCTTTTCATGTGCTTCTTGGCCATCTGTATGTCCTCTTTGGAGAAATGTCTATTTAGGTCTTCTGCCCATTTTTGGAGTGGGTTACTTGTTTTTTTAATATTGAACTGCATGAGCTGTTTATATATTTTGGAGATTAATCCTTTGTCTGTTGATTCATTCGCAAATATTTTTTCCCATTCTGAGGGTTGTCTTTTCGTCTTGTTTGTAGTTTCCTTTGCTTTGCAAAAGATTTGAAGATTCATTAGGTCCCATTTGCTTATTTTTCCACTACTCTAGGAGGTGGATCAAAAAATTCTTGCTGTGATTTATGTCAAAGAGTGTTCTTCCTGTTTTCCCCTAAGAGTTTTATAGTGACCAGTCTTACATTTAGCTCTCTAACCCATTTTGAGTTTCATTTTGTGTATTGTGTTAGGGAGTGTTCTAATTTCATTCTTTTACATCTAGCTGTCCAGTTTTCCCAGCACTACTTATTGAAGAGACTATCTTTTCTCCATTGTATATCCTTGCCTCCTTTGTCATAGATTAGTTGACCCTAGGTGCATGGGTTTATCTCTGGGCTTTCTAATCTGTTCCATTGATCTATGTTTCTGTTTTGGTGCCAGTACCATATTGTCTTGATTACTGTAGCTTTGTAGTATAGTCTGAAGTCAGGGAGTCTGATTCCTCCAGCTCCATTTTTTTCCTTCAAGACTGCTTTGGCTATTCGGAGTCTTTGGTGTCTCCATACAAATTTTAAGATTTTTGGTTCTAGTTCCGTAAAAAACGCCATTGCTAATTTGATAGGGATTGCATTGAATCTGTAGATTTCTTTGGGTAGCATAGTAATTTTTACAATATTGATTATTCCAATCCAAGAACATGGTATATCTCTCCATCTGTTGGTATCATCTTTAATTTCTTTCAACAGTGTCTTATAGTTTTCTGCATACAGGTCTTTTGTCTCCCTAGGAAGGTTTATCCCTAGGTATTTTATTCTTTTTGTTGCAATGGTAAATGGAAGTGTTTCCTTAATTTATCTTTCAGATTGTTCATCATTAGTGTATAGGAATGCAAGAGATTTCTTTGCATTAATTTTGTATCCTGCAACTTTACCAAATTCATTGATTAGCTCTGGTAGTTATCTGGTGGCATCTTTAGGATTCTCTATGTATAGTATCATGTCATCTGCAAACAGTGACAGTTTTACTTCTTCTTTTCCAATTTGTATTCCATTTATTTCTTTTTCTTCTTTGATTGCCGTGGCTAGGACTTCCAAAACTATGTTGAATAACAGTGGTGAGAGTGGACATCCTTGTCGTTTTCCTGATCTTAGAGGAAATGCTTTCAGTTTTTCACCATTGAGAATGATGTTTGTTGTGGGTTCGTCATATATGACTTTTATTATGCTGAGGTAGTTTCCCTCTATGCCCACTTTCTGGAGAGTTTTATCATAAATGGGTGTTGAATTTTGTCAAAAGCTTTTTCTGCATCTATTGAGATGATCATATGGTTTTTCTTCAATTTGTTAATATGATGTGTCATATTGGTTGATTTGCGTATATTGAAGAATTCTTGCATCCCTGGGATAAATCCCACTTGATCATGGTATATGATCCTTTTAATGTGCTGTTGTATTCTGTTTCCTAGTATTTTGTTGAGGATTTTCGCATCTATATTCATCAGTGATATTGGTCTGTAATTTTCTTTTTTTGTAGTATCTTTGTCTGGTTTTGGTATCAGGGTGATGGTGGCCTCACAGAATGAGTTTGGGACTGTTCCTTCCTTCACAATTTTTTGGAAGAGTTTGAGAAGGTTGGGTGTTAGCTCTTCTCTAAATGTTTGATAGAATTCACCTGTGAAGCCATCTGGTCCTGAACTTTTGCTTGTTGGAAGATTTTTAATCACACTTTCAGTTTCATTACTTGTGATTGATCTGTTCATATTTTCTATTTCTTCCTTGTTCAGTCTTAGAATGTTATACCTTTCTAAGAATTTGTCCATTTCTTCCAGGTTGTCCATTTTATTGGCATAGAGCTGCTTGTAGGAGTCTCTTAGGATGTTTTGTATTTCTGCGGTGTCTGTTGTAACTTCTCCTTTTTCATTTCTAATTTTATTGATTTGAGTCCTCTCCTTTTTCTTGATGAGTCTGGCTAGTGGTTTATCAATTTTGTTTATCTTCTCAAAGAACCAGCTTTTAGTTTTATTGATCTTTGCTATTGTTTTCTTTGTTTCTATTTCATCTATTTCTGCTCTGATCTTTATGATTTCTTTCCTTCTGGTAACTTTGAGTTTTGTTTGTTCTTCTTTCTCTAGTTCCTTTAGGTGTAAAGCTAAATTGTTTACTTGAGATTTTTCTTGTTTCTTGAGCTAGGCTTGTATAGCTATAAACTTCGCTCTTAGAACTGCTTTTGCTGCATCCCATAGGTTTTGGATCATCGTGTTTTCATTGTCATTTGTCTCTAGGTATTTTTTGATTTCCTCTTTGATTTCTTCAGTGATCTCTTGGTCATTTAGTAATGTACTGTTTAGCCTCCATGTGTTTGTGTTTCTTACGTTTTTTTCCCTGTAATTCATTTCTAATCCCATAGCATTGTGGTCAGAAAAGATGCTTGATATGATTTCAATTTTCTTAAATTTATTGAGGCTTGATTTGTGACCCAAGATGTGATCTTCCCTGGAGAATGTTCCGTGCTATTTTGGATGGAATGTCCTATAAATATTGATTAAATCTATCTGGTCTATTGTTTCATTTAAAGCTTCCATTTCCTTGTTAATTTTCACTTTGGATGATCTGTCCATTGGTGTAAGTGAGGTATTAAGGTCCCCCACTATTATCGTGTTACTGTTGATTTCCTCTTTTATAGCTGTTAGCAGTTGCCTTATGTATTGAGGTGCTCCTATGTTGGATGCATATATATTTATAATTGTTATATCTTCTTGGATTGATCCCTTGATCATTATGTAGTGTCCTTCCTTGTCTCTTGTAACATTCTTTATTTTAAAGTATATTTTATCTGATATGAGTATTGCTACTCTAGCTTTGTTTTGATTTTCATTTGCATGGAGTATCTTTTTCCATCCCTTCACTTTCAGTCTGAATGTGTCCCTAGGTCTGAAGTGGGTCTCTTGTAGACAGCATATATATGGGTCTTGTTTTTGTATCCATTCAGCAAGCCTGTGTCTTTTGGTTGGAGCATTTAATCCATTCACGTTTAAGGTAATTATCAATATGCATGTGCTCCTATGACCATTTTCTTAATTGTTCTGGGTTTGTTCTTGTAGGTCCTTTTCTTCTCTTGTGTTTCCCACTTAGAGAAGTTCCTTTAGCATTTGTTGTAGAGCTGGTTTGGTGGTGCTGAATTCTCTTAGCTTTTGTTTGTCTGTAAAGCTTTTGATTTCTCCACCGAATCTGAATGAGATCCTTGCCGGGTAGAGTAATTTGGTTGTAGGTTCTTCCCTTTCATCACTCCCTTCTGGCTTTTAGAGTTTCTCCTGAGAAATCAGCTGTTAACCTTATGGGAGTTCCCTTGTATGTTATTGGTCGTTTTTCTTTTGCTGCTTTCAATAATTTTTCTTTGTCTTTAATTTTTGCCAATTTGATGACTATGTGTCTCAGCGTGTTTCTCCTTGGGTTTATCCTGTATGGGACTCTCTGCACTTCCTGGACTTGGGTGGCTATTTCCTTTCCCATGTTAGAGAAGTTTTCGACTATAATCTCTTCAAATATTTTCTCTGGTCCTTTCTCTCTCTCTTCTCCTTCTGGGACCCCTATAATGCGAATGTTGTTGCATTTAATGTTGTCCCCGAGGTCTCTTAGGCTATCGTCATGTCTTTTCATTCCTTTCTCTTTATTCTGTTCTGCAGCCGTGAATTCCACCATTCTGTCTTTCAGGTCACTTATCCGTTCTTCTGACTCAGTTATTCTGCTATTGATTCCTTCTAGTGTATTTTTCATTTCAGTTATTGTATTGTTCATCTCTGTTTGTTTGTTCTTTAATTCTTCTAGGTCTTTGTTAAACATTTCTTTCATCTTCTCGATCTTTGCTTCCATTCTTTTCTGAGGTCCTGGATCATCTTCATTATCATTATTCTGAATTTTTTTTCCAGAAGGTTGCCTATCTCCACTTCATTTAGTTGTTTTTCTGGGGTTTTATCTTGTTCCTTCATCTGGTACATAGCCCTCTGCCTTTTCATCTTGTCT
The DNA here is from genome assembly GCF_059928025.1 of Delphinapterus leucas. Classification (NCBI taxonomy): domain Eukaryota; kingdom Metazoa; phylum Chordata; class Mammalia; order Artiodactyla; family Monodontidae; genus Delphinapterus; species Delphinapterus leucas. Next base: position 70,177,010 of record NC_143133.1, on the reverse strand, counting down.
ATCTTTTTGTAAATGTGGTTTTTGTTTCACAGGCTGCAGGATTGTAGTTCTTCTTGCTTCTGCTGTGTGCCCTGTGACAGTTTTAATTTTGAGCATGAGGTGATGGGAATATTTAAAATCTAGGAATCATAATTTGGGATATTAATTTATATAGGTTTGGCACAATTACCATCCCCTTCACCTACTTTTGCCCACCTAATATTCACAGTGAAACTAATGAAACTTCCACTAAGGCCTCTCACTTTTATTGGACCTTTTCCAACACCCTAGAAGGAGTCTAGCAATTATGTATAAAATTGTACAACTTTGGGGCTCCTAAAGCCTAGCTATGCCTCTGCCCTGGTCTCAAGCCACATCTTCTTAGTCTGTGGTGGTTGCTGTTTAAAGATCTCTATATCCTTTAGATGCTAAGTGTACCACATCTTAAAGAATCACAGGTCAAGTTCTCACTTCCACCATGTATTCTCTCTTTGAGTATATTTATTGAGTTCTACAGAGACTCTTGGAAAGGCCCCCATTCAACAGGTCTTCAAAAAAAATCTTATTAAATGTTTAAGAATATACTTCTATTTGGTAACTTTTGTACATTGATGTGCTGGTTTGAATAACACCCACCTGATGACTCATCATGGGAAAAATAGTATTTGCCATAAGAACTTAGAATTCTCAGTGTATTATTAAAATAAAGCAAGCCAAAGGAAAATTAGAAGTTTAACACAGCATTTCCAGAATGAGGAGAAGAGCTGCAGTAAGCATAAATGATAGCTTTATCTATTTTCACTTATTTTTAATAACAGAAATGGCAGATGGGAAAGGAGAAACAAGAAGACTGGCAGAAACAACTACTTATTCTAAATAGAGTTTAGCCAATGAAAAATGTAAACTTGTTAAACAGAATACGTATATTATCGTGTGGTCCTTAGGCTGGCTAATGAAACACATACCAAATTTGGAATACATGGCTCAGGCTGTTTTCTCATTCCAGGCAAGGAGACCATCTGACAAAATGACGTCAATTCTATTCTGCACTGTTGGTCTTATGTCCTGGTTTAATCAGTTTGACATGAATTTTACAAGAAATAAAAGCAGTATATTAATGAGCTTGAGATGAGAGTGCCAGATTCAAGGCACAAGTCATCTTATAGTTAATGAAACTGGTGAAAATTTAAAGAGAAGTCAAATGCAGTTTAATGCTGTCATTTTCAAAATAATCATCTGTTGTATCTCATTCTTGGATATTGTGTCTGCAATAATGCATTTTGCATGGAATTTAGCTGATAAAAAGGAGCTGCTGACCTTCTCTTGGTCATAAAACTGGCACATAGACATCAATCACATTTTGCATAATCTTTCCTTATTGTTGTTAAAGGATGAAAATCCCAACTCTCCAATGAAGAATCGTGGGATGGGGCAATAATTTAATTTAAATCCACTACACACACACAAACATATATCTATCTGCAGTATCCCCTTTGCACATAATCATTATATTGATAAAGTAGATTTAGACTAAATGCTTTCAATGTAGACTGTTATTTAATTGTGGAAAACACTTCGTTTGATTGATTGATTTTAAACAGGCAAGGAAGATTTTATTCAAGACTTTTGCCCTAGAGGAAAGAGGTTGAGCATAACTTCATTGAAAGAAAAGGTGGGAGAGTTTTTAAGCCCTAAGGTTAATTAGTGGAAAAGTACTAGAGGAATTTTTGGGGAGGTTGTTCAATGTTCTTTAGCCATCTGTGTTTCCTAACTGGCACTTATGCACGTTATGCTCTTACCCTCTCATAGAGGCTGGGAGATAGGGCCTTCGTCTTTCTTGATGATTACATTTCTAAGGGATGTCTCTCAGGTCCTTGAGAAAGACCTTCCTGGGGAGACATTTAGATAACACCTTCAATAAAAGGCCACGTATGTAGAATCTGTTACTTGCTAAACTCTTTACATATATGCTTTCTTTTAATTCTCCCTCCAAACTCTAAGAGGTACTTGATATCAACCCATTTTACAAATGAGGAAATTGAGCCTTTGAGTGATTGTCAATGCTCATAGATTGTATTGAACCTGACTCTAAGTCCCAATTTCTTCATTTGTAAGATGGGATAATATCACATATCTCATAGAGCTCTGAGGAGAATAAAAAGCTCATGTTTATTTATGCCATGCTGGCTCCATGTGGATTGCAAACTTCGTCCATACATAGTTAGTCATGTGGGCTCTGAGGCCTGAGCACCTCGTTTTGAATTTCTAGCTTGTTCACTTCTTAGCCATGTAAACTAGAAGTTATTTAACTGTTTTTAATCCCATTTTTCTTATCTGTAAAACGGGAATAAAATTAGTACTCACAGCATATGATTGCTATAAAAATTAAATGAGTTAATACATGTAACTCAGAAGAGTACCTTAGAACTTCAGCCCATAAAATTTAGCTATAGTTAATATTGATATGGTCTTTTGACTATTGAATCCATTACTAATTTTATAGTTCTCAATTTTGATTTTTAATGAATTTTACAATAATGTAAATACATTGCAGAATCTACTTTGTTTGGGGGACTACATGCATAGAATATAATCTTGGAGAGTCTAATCTTTTATTTCAAGGTGTCTATCATTTATATGGAGGAAGAAACATAACATTTAATTATAAATGAGTAATATTCAAAACTGCTATGTATTTTTTAAAATGATGTCATCTTAAGATGGAATCTGTTCTGCTTTATTTTGTAAGTGTTCAAACTTATTTTAATCCAGGAGGCACTTCAAATATTTTTGGAAATAGGTAGTATGAACATCTTAGTTAATATATAATAAATAAAAATATATAATGTCTAGTAACTAAATTACAGAGTAGAATGCACTTTGAAATATTCTTTTAATTTTTTTCTACTCTGTTCAAATTTGATTGGGACTGAATTGCTTTTTCCTTTTTTTCACAAAGAAATATATTCACTGTGCTGTGAGGTCAGGTGATTCCCCTTGAAAAAGGCTTGCAGTAGCTTTCAAAAGCTCACGTAGAGGGATAATCATCAGTACAAATGCTACACTCATCAGTTAGTGCAGACAGATTTTGGTTTTTCACCCCATTTCCCATCAGGCTGTCAGTGAAGTAGGTATTAAAGACACAGAGATCCAGTGTCTCTCTTTTAAGAACCCCTCTCAAACATACAATGACCTCTTATTCTGATTCTGATGTGGTAATACGTGAGCCTTAAAAGAAAGATCCAAGAACAACAACAACGAAAAGAGAATGTGAATTATAGCTTGGTAATAGTATAGGTTCATTGAATGACTAGCTTATATGCTTAAAGATCTTTAAATGACTATGTATCAGAATTTGTGATTTTTCAGTTTGTGAATCAGCATTCTATCTACGTGACTGGTGGTCTTCTTGCATTATGGGTTTAGGTTTTCATTTAAATTACTGAAGTTCAGTTTTGCTATTAATTTGATGATTTAACTCTTTTGTCTGTTGCATTTTTAACTTAGCTCATGCAGGCAACCCTTTCTCTTTTCTTTACTGAAACATTCAAATATATAAGATCCTAAAATAAGCCTCCAACTCACCTGCTTCCAGGCTCTTTCCTAATAAGGTTTTTTTCCTGTCATGGCCAGTTTTCAAAGAGTAGACTTAATTTCCTTCAAAGTATTCTTTAACTTCCACCACTGACTTAAAACATTCTTTATCTAAGGGCATTAATAATTTACTAATTATCAAATCATTGACATTTTCTTAGTCTCCTCCTGCTCAGCTTTAATTTATGCATTTAACAAATATTTATGATGTATGGCCCTGTACCACGAGGCATGTGTTCACTAATCACTGACAGTGGTTGATATTGGTGAATAAGGAAGAAGTGAGCTCCCACGTTTATGGAGGTTATGGGGTAATTGAGGGGTGAAATAAAAATGGGGGATCTATTTTAGGTAAGATGATCATTTCTTAGGGGGTGACATTTGAGCCGAAAACTGAAAGATGAAACCCACTGTGTGATGTGAGGAAAAAATACCCCAAAAACGGAACAGATAAAAGGGCACTGAGGTATAAAAGAGGCAGGCATTTTGGAGTAACTGCAAGAAGAAGACTAGAGGCGGGGGTGCATTTGCCTTCCCTGTCCTTGTTAAATCTTGTAAACATCAGTTTAGTGACATAGCTCTCTGCTGGTTCTCTGACCCTCTGATCATCTTTTCTATTGGAGTTTTGTTTTTTAATGAAATATAGTTGATTTACAACATTACATGAGCTTCAGGTATACAGCATAGTGATTCAGTATTTTTATAGATTATATTCCTTTTAAGTTATTACAGAATAATGGCTATAAACCCTTGTGCCGTGCAATATATCCTTGTTGCTTATCTGTTCTAAACATAGTACTTTGTATCTCTTAATTCCATATCCCTATCTTACTCTTCCCTCTTCCTTCTCCACACTGGTATCCACTAGTTTGTTTTCTTTTTTTTATATATACAGCAGGTTCTTTTTAGTCATCAATTTTATACACATCAGTGTATACATGTCAATCCCAATCTCCCAATTCATCTCACCACCACCACCACCACCCCACCACTTTCCCTGCTTTGTGTCCATATGTTTGTTCTCTACATCTGTGTCTCTATTTCTGCCCTGCAAACTGGTTCATCTGTACCATTTTTCTAGGTTCCACATATATGCGTTAATATACGATATTTGTTTTTCTCTTTCTGACTTACTTCACTCTGCATGACAGTCTCTAGATACATCCACATCTCAAAAAACGACCCAATTTCGTTCCTTTTTATGGCTGAGTAATATTCCATTGCATATATATACCACATTTTCTTTATCCATTCGTCTGTCGATGGGCATGTAGGTTGCTTCCATGACCTGACTATTGTAAATAGTGCTGCAATGAAAAATGGGGTGCATGTGTCTTTTTGAATTATGGTTTTTTCTGGGTATATGCCCAGTAGTGGGATTCCGGAGTCATATGGTAATTCTATTTTCAGTTTTTAAAGGAACCTCCATACTGTTCTCCATAGTGGCTGTATCAATTTACATTCCCACCAACAGTGCAAGAGGTTTCCTTTTCTCCACACCCTCTCCAGCATTTGTCGTTTGTAGATTTTCTGATGATGCCCATTGTAACTGGTGTGAGGTGATACCTCACTGTAGTTTTGATTTGCATTTCTCAAATAATTAGTGACGTTGAGCAGCTTTTCATGTGCTTCTTGGCCATCTGTATGTCTTCTTTGGAGAAATGTCTATTTAGGTCTTCTGCCCATTTTTGGAATGGGTTGTCTGTTTTTTTAATATTGAGCTGCATGAGCTGTTTATATATTTTGGAGATTAATCCTTTGTCTGTTGATTCATTTGCAAATATTTTCTCCCATTCTGAGGGTTGTCTTTTCGTCTTGTTTATGGTTTCCTTTGCTATGCAATAGCTTTGAAGTTTCATTAGGTCCCATTTGTTTATTTTTGTTTTTATTTCCATTACTCTAGGAGGTGGATCAAAAAAGATCTTGCTGTGATTTATGTCAAAGAGTGTTCTTCCTATGTTTTCCTCTTAGAGTTTTATAGTGTCCGGTCTTACATTTAGGTCTCTAATCCATTTCGTGTTTAATTTTGTGTATGGTGTTAGGGAGTGTTCTAAATTCATTATTTTACAAGTAGCTGTCCAGTTTTCCCAGCCCCACTTATTGAAGAGACTGTCTTTTCTCCACTGTATATCCTTGCCTTCTTTTTCATAGATTAGTTGACCATAGGTGCGTGGGTTTATCTCTGGGCTTTCTATCTTGTTCCATCGATCTATGTTTCTGTTTTTGTGCCAGTACCATATTGTCTTCATTACTGTAGCATTTTTTTCTCTTTTTTTAAATAAATTTATTTATTTTTGTTTATTTTTGGCTGCGTTGGGTCTTCACTGATGCACACGGGCTCTCTCCAGTTGGGGCGAACAGGGGCTACTCTTCATTGCGGTGCACGGGCTTCTCATTCTGGTGGCTTCTCGTTGCAGATCACGGGCTCTAGGCCCGCAGGTTTCAGCAGTTGTGGCTCACGGGCTCCAGAGCACAGGCTCAGTAGTGTGGCACAGGGGCCTAGTTGTTCCGTGGCATGTGGGATCCTCCCAGACCAGGGCTTGAACCCATGTTCCCTGCATTGGCAGTAGGATTGTTAACGACTGCGTCACCAGGGAAGCCCTAATTCCTGCTTCCGGAGTAGCTTTATAGTATGGTCTGAAGTTAGCGAGTCTGGTTCCTCCAGCTCCATTTTTTTCCCTCAAGACTGCTTTGGCTATTCGGGGTCTTTTGTGTCTCCATACAAATTTTAAGATTTTTTGTTTTACTTCCATAAAAAATGCCATTGGTAATTTGATAGGAATTGCATAGAATCTGTAGATTTATTTGGGTAGTATAGTCATTTTCACAATATTGATTCTTCCAATCCAAGAACATGGTATATCTCTCCATCTGTATCATCTTTAATTTCTTTCATCAGTGTCTTATAGTTTTCTGCATACAGGTCTTTTGTCTCCCTTGGCAGGTTTATTCCCTAGGTATTTTATTCTTTTTGTTGCAAAGGTAAATGGGAGCGTTTCCTTACTTTCTCTTTAAGATTGTTCATCATTAGTGTATAGAAATGCAAGAGATTTCTGTGCATTAATTTTGTATCATGCAACTTCACCAAATTCATTGATTAGCTCTAGTAGTTTTCTGGTGGCATCTTTAGGATTCTCTATGTATAGTATCATGTCATCTGCAAACAGTGACTGTATTACTTCTTTTTTTTTTTGGCGGTATGTGGGCCTCTCACTGTTGTGGCCTCTCCCATTGCCGAGCAGAGGCTCCGGACGCACAAGCTCAGCGGCCATGGCTCACCGGTCCAGCCGCTCCACGGCATGTGGGATCTTCCCAGACCAGGGCACGAACCCGCATCCCCTGCATCGGCAGGCAGACTCTCAATCACTGCGCCACCAGGGAAGCCCTACTTCTTCTTTTCCAATTTGTATTCCTTTTCTTTTTCTTCTCTGATTGTTGTGGCTAGGACTTCCAAAACTATGTTGAATAATAGTGGTAAGAGTGGATATCCTTGTCTTTTTCCTGATCTTAGAGAAAATGCTTTCAGTTTTTCACCATTGAAAATGATGTTTGCTGTGGGTTTGTTGTATATGGCCTTTATTATGTTGAGGTAGGTTCCCTCTATGCCCACTTTCTGGAGAGTTTTTATCATAAATGGGTGTTGAATTTTGTCAAAAGCTTTTTCTGCATCTATTGAGATGATCATATGGTTTTTATTCTTCAATTTGTTAATATGGTGTATCACATTGATTGATTTGTGTATATTGAAGAATCCTTGCATTCCTGGGATAAATCCCACTTGGTCATGGTGTATGATTCTTTTAATGTGTTGTTGGATTCTGTTTGCTAGTATTTTGTTGAGGATTTTCGCATCTATATTCATCAGCGATATTGGTTTATAATTTTCTTTTTTTGTAGTATCTTTGTCTGATTTTGGTATCAGGGTGATGGTGGCCTCACAGAATGAGTTTGGGAGTGTTCCTTCCTCTGCAATTTTGTGGAAGAGTTTGAGAAGGATGGGTGTTAGCTCTTCTCTAAATGTTTGAGAGAATTCACCTGTGAAGCCATCTGGTCGTGGATATTTGTTTGTTGGAAGATTTTAAATCATAGTTTCAATTTCATTACTTGTGATTGGTCTGTTCATATTTTCTATTTCTTCCTTGTTCAGTCTTGGAAGGTTATACCTTTCTAAGAATTTGTCCACTTCTTCCAGGTTGTCCATTTTACTGCCATACAGTTGCTTGTAGTAGTCTCATAGGATGCTTTGTATTTCTGCAGTGTCTGTTGTAACTTCTCCTTTTTCATTTCTAATTTTATTGATTTGAGTCCTCTCCCTCTTTTTCTTGATGAGTCTGGCTAATGGTTTATCAATTTTGATTATCTTCTCAAAGAACCAGCTTTTAGTTTTATTGATCTTTGCTACTGTTTTCTTTGTTTCTATTTCATCTATTTCTGCTCTGATCTTTATGATTTCTTTCTTTCTACAAACTTTGGGTTGTGTTTGTTCTTCTTTCTCTAGTTCCTGTAGATGTAAGATTAGATTGTTTATTTGAGATTTCTCTTGTTTCTTGAGGTAGGCTTATATAGCTATAAACTTCCTCTTAGAACTGCTTTTGCTGCATCCCATAAGTTTTGGATCGTCGTGTTTTCATTGTCATTTGTCTCTAGGTATTTTTTGATTTCCTCTTTGATTTCTTCAGTGATCTCTTGGTTATTTAGTAACGTATTGTTTAGTCTCCATGTGTTTGCGTTTTTTACGTTTTTTTCCCTGTAATTCATTTCTAATCTCATAGCACTGTGGTCAGAAAAGATACTTGATATGATTTCAATTTTCTTAAACTTACTGAGGCTTGATTTGTGACCCACGATGTGATCTATCCCGGAGAATGTTCCGTGAGCACTTGAGAAGAAAGTGTAATCTGCTGTTTTTGGATGAAATGTCCTATAAATATCAATTAAATTTTTTGGTCTATTGTGTCATTTAAGGCTCTGTTTCCTTATTTATTTTCACTTTGGATGATCTGTCCATTGGTGTAAGTGAGGTGTTGAAGTCCCCTACTATTATCGTGTTACTGTCGATTTCCTCTTTTATAGCTGTTAGCACCTGCCTTATGTATTGAGGTGCTCCTATGTTGGGTGCATATATATTTATAATTGCTATATCATCTTCTTGGATTGATCCCCTGATCGTTATGTAGTATCCTTCCTTGTCTCTGGTAACATTATTTATTTTAAGATCTATTTTATCTGATATGGGTATTGCTACTCCAGCTTTGTTTTGATTTCCATTTGCATGGAATATCCTTTTCCATCCCTTCACTTTCAGTCTGAATGTGTCCCTAGGTCTGAAGTGGGTCTCTTGTAGACTGCATATATATGGGTCTTGTTTTTGTATCCATTCAGCAAGCCTGTGTCTTTTGGTTGGAGCATTTAATCCATTCACATTTAAAGTAACTATCAATATGTATGTTCCTATGACCATTTTCTTAATTGTTTCGGGTTTGTTTTTGTAGGTCCTTTCCTTCTCTTGTGTTTCCCACTTAGAGAAGTTCCTTTAGCATTTGTTGTGGAGCTGGTTTGGTGGTGCCGAATTCTCTTAGCTTTTGTTTGTCTGTTAAGCTTTTGATTTCTCCATCGAATCTGAATGAGACCCTTGCCAGGTAATCTTGGTTGTAGGTTCTTCCCTTTCATCACTTTTTTTTTTTTTTTTTTTTTTGCGGTACGTGGGCCTCTCACCGTTGTGGCCTCTCCCGTTGCAGAGCACAGGCTCCGGACGCGCAGGCTCAGCGGCCATGGCTCACGGGCCCAGCCACTCCACGGCATGTGGGATCATCCCGGACCGGGGCACAAACCCGTGTCCCCTGCATCGGCAGGCAGACTCTCAACCACTGCACCACCAGGGAAGCCCCCTTTCATCACTTTAAGTATATCATGCCACTCCCTTCTGGCTTTTAGAGTTTCTCCTGAGAAATCAGCTGTTAACCTTATGGGAGTTCCCTTGTATGTTATTGGTCGTTTTTCCTTTGCTGCTTTCAATAACTTTTCTTTGTCTTTAATTTTTGCCAATTTGATGACTATGTGTCTCGGTGTGTTTCTCCTTGGGTTTATCCTGTATGGGACTCTCTGCATTTCCTGGACTTGGGTGGCTATTTCCTTTCCCATGTTAGGGATGTTTTCAACTATAATCTCTTCAAATATTTTCTCTGGTCCTTTCTCTCTCTCTTCTCCTTCTGGGACCCCTATAATGCGAATGTTGCTGCATTTAATGTTGTCCCAGAGGTCTCTTAGGCTGTCTTCATTTCTTTTTATTCTTTTTTCTTTATTCTGTTCCACAGCAGTGAATTCCACCATTCTGTCTTCCAGTCACTTATCCGTTCTTCTGCCTCAGTTATTCTGCTATTGATTCCTTCTAGTGTAGTTTTCATTTCGGTTATTGTATTGTTCATCTCTGTTTGTTTGTTCTTTAATTCTTCTAGGTCTTTGTTAAACATTTCTTGCATCTTCTCGATCTTTGCTTCCAGTCTTTTTCCAGGGTCCTGGATCATCTTCACGATAATTATTCTGAATTCTTTTTCTGGAAGGTTGCCTATCTCCACTTCATTTAGTTATTTTTCTGGGGTTTTATCTTGTTCCTTCATCTGGTACATAGCCCTCTGCCTTTTCATCTTGTCCATGTTTCTGTGAAAGTGGTTTTTGTTCCACATCCTGAAGGATTGTATTTCCTGTTACTGCTGTCTGCCCTCTGCAGAAGTTGGTTTTTTTAAAGAAGATAGATAAGATTCTCATTCCCTCAGCAATACTCTAGCGGGAACACTGAGACCATGGGGATGCTTATCCATGGCATTGACTGGACAGAATGGATAATCTCTCGATAGACTTAGTTCTAGAGAGGGTCCACCGCCGGCTGCCAATTCGGTTCCTGCAGGGCCCCGGCTGGTCCAGCTATTCTCCACTAGTTTTTTTTCTATATCTGTGAGTCTGGTTCTGTTTTTTTATATACATGTCACTTTTATTTTTTAGACTCCACATATAAGTGATTACAGAGTATTTGTCTTTCTCTGTTTGACTTATTTCACTAAAAATAGTGCTCTCTAGGTCCATCCACATTGTTGCAAATGGCCGAATTTCCAGAATTTCATCCTTTTTTATGGCTGAGTAATATTCCATTATATATATATTTATATATGTATATGTATAAACATATATATACACACAGATATATGTGTATGTGTGTATATATATATAAAATCTTTATCCATTCATCTGTTGATGGACACTTAGATTGCCTCCATCTCTTGTCTATTGTAAATAATGCTTCTATGAACACTGGCATGCATGTATCTTTTGGAATTCATGTTTTCATCTTCTTTGGCTATATAACTAGCCATGGAATTGCTTGTCTGATCACCTTTTTTTTAATTCTCCAACTTGTCTTGTATGTGGACACTATTTTCCAGGAGAGGGGAAGAATATGATGTGGATCATATTTTGCTGAGAGTTTAATGCTTAAAAAAGACCTAAATTTTGTTTAAAAATCTGAAAATTCAGGGAATAAAATGTATAATGTCAGGCCAAGGAAAAATTTCATGTATAAACTAGACCTGGGTCCAGAACCTGCAGAGCTAACAAACATCTGTTACAGTCATTGGCACAGATTCAATTTTCTATTCTTAAGTCCCGTGTAGTGGTTTAGAACCATAGTGGTTTAGTATCTATACTCAAGATATGGTCCCTGGAATCTCAGGCCTCACCTTTGACGCATAGCACTACTGAGTCAAAATATGTATTTTCACAAGATCCTGAGGTGATCCAAATGCACAAAAACCAAACTCATAGAAACAGAACAGATTGGTGGCTGCCAGTGGCAAGGGTTGCAGGGTGGGGCAGAGAGTGGTCAAAAGGGACAAACTTCCAGTTATAAAATAAATAAGTCCCAAAGATATTATGTATGGCATTGTTACTACAGTTAATGATACTATATTGTATACTTGATGGACCTAGAGACTGTCATACAGAGTGAAGGAAGTCAGAAAGAGAAAAACAAATACCGTATGTTAACACATATATATGGAATCTAAAAAAAAAAAAAAAAACTGTTCTGAAGAACCTAGGGGCAGGACAGGAATAAAGATGCAAACATAGAGAATGGACTTGAGGACAAGGGGAGGGGGAAGGGTAAGCTGGGATAAAGTGAGAGAGTGGCATTGACATATATACACTACCAAATGTAGAATAGATAGCTAGTGGGAAGCAGCCACATAGAACAGGGAGATCAGCTCAGTGCTTTGTGACCACCTAGAGGGGTGGGATAGGGAGTGTAGGAGGGAGACGCAAGAGGGAAGGGATATGGGGATGTATGTATACGTATAGCTGATTCACTTTGTTATACAGCACCATTGTAAAGCAATTATACTCCAATAAAGATGTCAAAAAAAAAAAGTTCTCATCACAAAAAAAGCAAATTGCAACAATGTGAGATTGTGGATGTTAACAAGTAATCATTTTACAATATATACAAATATCACACCATTAGGTATACCTTAAACTAATACAATGTTTTCCGTCAATTATGTCTCAATAAAACTGAGAAAAAAGGAAAGTTTGAGAACCAGGGAGACCGGGAGTCAGGCTGGCTGGGGTTTAAATGCTAGTTCCACTTCTTATTACCTAGGTGGCCTTGTCCACCTTAACGATTCATATCCTTTCTCTTTTGTTTTAAAGTTGGGGATTTTAAAGCCTTTGAAAATGGTTGTGATGGCTTTTAAAAGCACATACAGGGGAATATGTGCAGGTGTTGACAATGATCAAGTCTGTTGGAAAGGTTAAAAAAGATAACATGTATAAATCTATTAACACATGCTGTACGTTGGTTTACAGTATGTGTGCAATACACAATAGTTAAACTTATCTTCTTTGCTAAATAAATTAAAATTAACTATCAATTTTTAGATAGAGTTGAATAGGGTTAGCAGAGAATGGATGGGTAGTACTTATTACCTCAGCTGTTGAGTAAGCTGCTGGAAGATGTACCATACAACACATACAATTATTTTCTTAACTAAATTTTCCCAACGATGGTGCCAGCTGCCTCTTTAGAGAAATTTTATCAGGTATCTTCACACTATTCTATTCCTTGAACCAAGTAAAGGTAGAAGACTAAGGGAATTAGATGAAATAGGAAATCAAAGTTGCTTCTAGTTGAACCATTTGTTCTGGCTTTATCCTATGTTGGAGCGAGAGCAGACTCAGGTGGCCTGGAGTGCTTTTTTGCATTTTCCAATGCAGTTGTCCTGGGTCATGAGTGCCAGCACAGCTCCTTCTTACCTAAGATGGGCCATTTGACACCCGTGAAAGGCTTATGGGTGTCTCCCTCTTTGCATTAGAATGTATTGTACAATAGAGCCTGAAAGCTCGCAGCATTACAAAAAACAACTAAACTGATTCAACTAAAAATTATTTATTGAGCACTTATAGTTGCTGTCTGCCAGGTTCTGGGGAAAGAAAGATGAATAAGACCAGGTACTCTACCATTAGGAACTCATAATCTAGTGTGTTACATGAGACAGACCTTTTGAGTCTGTGGATAAAAAAGTCTAGCTTCTAACAAAACTCCTGTTTCAAAATGCAAATTGGCTACTAAAACTACAATACAGCCTCACCCTTCTTATACTGCATCCTCCATGTTGCATGTTGCTCCCAGAAAGGGCCTTGTTCAAAAACAATTCTGAAACAGTCAGACTATTTACTCAACTTGGATTGCTCATCACTACCATAACACTATGTATGAAGACCCCATTTCTCCTCACAGGCTTGATTCCTGCACTTAACCCACTCAATGTATTCTCCATCCACTCCAAGACTTTCCAAGTACTTCCACTGCCCTGAGAGCTGTTTCCTGCCCCTGACCTCTTCTATTTTTGGTAAGCTTTTCAGCATCCTTCAAAATTGAGCTCAAATATCACTTTCTTAAAAAGTCTCTTAGGGCTTCCCTGGTGGTGCAGTGGTTAAGCATCTGCCTGCCAATGCAGGGGACACGGGTTCGAGCCCTGGTCCGGGAAGATCCCACATGCTGCAGAGCAACTAAGCCCATGCTCCACAACTAATGAGCCTGTGCTCTAGAGCCTGCAAGCCACAACTACTGAGCCCTTATGCCACAACTACTGAAGCCTGTGCACCTAGAGCCCGTACTTTGCAACAAGAGAAGCCACCGCAATAAGAAGCCCGTGCACCACAACAAAGAGTAGCCCCCTCTTGCCGCAACTAGAGAAAGCCCGGGTGCAGCAACAAAGACCCAACACAGCCGAAAAAAAAAAAAAAAAACTCTCTTTGCTCTTCTTCATTTTCCTTGGAAGACTTAGGCTCCTGTTTGTTTGTGGTCCTATTCCATTTTGTATATTTCCATTCCCAGGATACTTTGTACAATGTTCTGCAATTATCTCTTTCCCAGATTTTCTCTCCATCTAAAATACAGGTATCACTCAATTTTTTATGTCTAGCAACTGGTAATGCTGCTGGCACACAGTTGGTGCTCCATAAAGGTTTGTTAAATGGATAACCAGAGATTAACTACATAGGGTATTTGCTTGATATAGTTCGACACTTATTGTAACCCCCAAACACAAAGCAGGTTGAATTTATATAAGTGAGGAAGTTACTGACCTCAGCACAAAAGAAGTCTGAATATTTTATTTGGGTATGATCAGTGATTGTTAAACATGTTAACTGATGAAATGTTATTATTTGATAAAGTCTACCTTGGCTCAATAAAATACTTTTATACCTTTCAAAGACTCTTTTGGACCAGTCTTCAATGTCACACATCATAGCAGGGGAAACAGAGGGAATGGTTTCCTGATTTTTCTTCTAAAGTATATTGAATTTCTGACAAACAGCGAACTCAAAGAGTAGCAATATTTTTTGATATATAAGAATTTTCAGAGGGAACTATTGATCACAGTCCAAAAAGCACAGCGTCATTTAACTTGGCACCCAAAATATAATTTTCCCTTTTGAAGGTCAATTAGATTTCAGGTGAAAAATCAACCAGAAACACACCTGGTGAACAAAATGGGTTATCAATCTAAAAAAAAATACCATCTTGCATTTTTAAAAACCTCTAACATGACTAAAAATTAATGAAATCAGCCTCATCGAGTGGTTTGTGAACTAGTTCTAAACTAGGTTTGAAGACAAGCACATGTCAGTGTCTGTTTTAAAAATGTGGTTAACTTGGCTGGGAAGATGCTCATTTAGATTTATATTTTGTGTCAGTTATTTATTCAGTTTGTTTATCTAGCTCATATTTCATCCAACAAATGCTACACAAGTGCACACCATGTACCAACCATGATCTAGTCACTGGGACTACAGCAGTAAACAAAGTTGGTGTACTCAGGGAACTGATCATCTGGTGTATGGAGACAGGGATCAGAGTACAAAACAAGGATGTGATTTGAAAAACGGTTGTAATTGCAAATCAAGGCAAGGGGAAAGAGAGTGATTAGAGGACCTCTGTGATCAGATGGCACTAGGGGGTCTGGGTGAAGGAGCCAGCTCTGTGGACTTCCGGAGGAAGAGTCTTCTAGGCAGAAGGAATATTAAGAACCAGGGAGCTAGTCAGGAGTCAGCTTGGGGTATAGGAGCAAGAAGGCCTTTGTGACTAGAGTAAAGTGTTTGAAGGGAAGGAGTAGGAAATGAGGAACCGCGGGGGTCTGATTATGCGGTGTCTCATTTTGGATTCTTTTCTGAGTGAAGGGGGAAGTCATTGGAGGGTTTTTAGTAGAGAAGTGACATGACCTGACTTCTGTTCCAAGCATCACCATGACTGCTGTGCGCCTAATAGATGGTGGAGGAGGGGCTAAAAATGTCCAGGAGGAGTCCCCACTAGGGAGGGTCCACGAAATGCCATGCTAAACTGTGCACACACCTGTATGTGTGAAAACTCATGGATCTTTATTTTCATGGAGGGCAAAGGTTATTTGTAATGCCAGCTTCTCAGAAGTATCTGTGGCCCTAAAGCACTGCGGCTGTAAAGGAACGGTGGCAGCCACATTCAGTTGAGAAATGATGGTGGTTCCAACTAGAGAGGGAGCAACAATGTAGGTGACAACATGTAGTTGGATTTATTCAGGATATACTTAAATTTATAGTCATCCTTAATGTGTATAGGCAATGGGTCCCACTAAAAGAAGCATTTATTTCCCAGTTGGATTTAGTTAGTTTAATTTCTTAATAATTTGGAGTGACTTGAAGTGAAAGTTGGACTTGGGTCCACCTTTGCCACTGGCAATCTGCGTGACCTTAACATCTATCGACATAAGCTTGCTTATCTATAAACTAGATTGCTATGAGGATCATATGTAACTTGGGGGTAAGTGTGCTTTGTAGGTTACAGATGTTGTTTAGTACAGAGGCTGAATGCAGTGCTGAAAGCACTGGAATCACACAGTTCCTCCTTCTTTGTAGTAGTGCCTCCAATATTTACTATGTGCGCAACCTTTTGAAAGTTATTTAACAACCCTCTGGGCTTTATTTCCTCAGTTTTTTAAATTAAAGTATAGTTGATTTACAAGGTTGTGTTAATTTCTGCTGTACAGCAAAGTGATTCTGTTATACACATAAATACATTCTTATTTTAATATCCTTTTCCATTATGGTTTATCATAGGATACTGAATATAGTTCTCTGTGCTATACAGTAGGACCGTGTTGTTTATCCATTCCATATATCATAGCTTACATCTGCTAACCCCAACTTCCAACTCCATCCTTCCCCTAACCCCCTCCCCCCTGGCAACCACAAATCTGTTCTCTATGCCCGAAAGTCTGTTTCTGTTTCATAGATATGTTCTATTTCTTCATTTAAAATAAGGATATTAATTTACCTCAGAGGGATTCTGTGAGAATGCAATAAGATAATCCTGTTTTTTAATAGTGTCTGGCATATAGCAAGCATTCAATAAAGTCTAGTTTTTATGTTGTTTTTTTTTTTGCCGTACGCGGGCCCCCCACCGCTGCGGCCTCTCCCGTCGCGGAGCACAGGCTCCGGACACGCAGGCCCAGCGGCCACGGTTCACGGGCCCAGCCGCTCCGCGGCACGTGGGATCCTCCCGGACCGGGGCACGAACCCGTGCCCCCTGCATCGGCAGGCGGACCCCCAACCACTGCGCCACCAGGGAAGCCCAATAAAGTTTAGTATTTTATTCAATTGTTAGCTACTATGGTTTCATAGTTTGGATAAAGCATCTCTAAGAGCTAATCAACAACAATGCCAAAAGTGTCTCTCTAATAAGGGGGCTTGCTATAAGTAATATAATGGAATTAATATTGTCTTATTTAGTTGAAGATGTTATTGCTTAGTAGGATGTTACGTTTAAATTATTTTTCCATGATAGATAATTTCTAAGCTCCATGGTTATTGTCTGTGCACAACTGTCACTTTGGGATAGGTGGGGTCTCTTAAATATTCAGAAGAGTAACTTGGTTAGAAATATGCATAATTTCAAGAGACCTCCAAAATGCCTAGGCCATTTCCATTAATGCTTTTTGTTACTAGACACGAGACCCCCTGAATTGTTAGGAATGCTTTTCAACTACATTTGAGACCACCCAAAAGTTTTCAGACAAATTTCCTCCATAAAATAACCTTTCTAATTTTAGCCAAATTAAAAACTACAAAGAGGGACCTTTCTGTGATTTGGGGTCCATGTTCTGCTGGTGTGCTCAGGATACACTTACTGACTTTCTGACAGATCACTGAACCGTCATTTAGGCACAGTGATTACAAGGGAGAACTCAGGGCTTACTCCCCAGGTTTACTTGAGTGATGTATGTTTTGAAACACTCTACCCGCCAATTATTTCCTTGACTTTGTAAAACTGAAGGCACAGTCAGGAAATCTTGGTCAAAAATTCTATTGTTGGACTAGAATTTAATGCTGTTTTGACATTTTGAGAGATGTGCTCAGTGTTGGTGCAATATTAGAGATTCATGAGGTATTTGAGAAGATATTCAATTAAGCACTTTGGGGACCTTCTGGAAAAAGCTATATATAAGCCAGTGATGACCAGTTGACGCTTTCCCTCGGTTAAGTATAGCATAGCCACACATGGTGCTCTTCCCTGAGACATCTGAGCAGAAGGACCACGTTTCAAAGAGATCAGCAAGCTGCTGCTGTCAGCTCTCAGGGATTCTGCCCCAGCACTGAAGAGCTGGGATTTGCAGGCCTATTTTTGATCACTGTTTTCATCCCTTGAATTTTTTAAAAAGGGGCTTGAAAACTCCCATGTATTGAACTCTTACTAGCTGCCAGATGCTTTACATACAATGATACATAATATAAAATCTTGTGAGTTGGTGTTATTAGCATCCTCAGATGAGGAAACTGAAATGCTGGGAGAATGAATACAGGTCTCCCCTGCTTTTTCAAAGTTCATTTTATGCCACTTCACTTTTATGAAAGACCCATCTGAGTTTCCATTTTTGCTAACTGAAAGAAATCCGAAGAGGATTTTCGCTTTTACAAAAAAAGGCGAAGAAACAAAAATAGCATTCAGCGAAGGTTCTGCAGCAGCCTATAAAGCCAGCCACATCTGAGTAGAGACAGAGGTACCATCAAGCCCCTGGCCTGGGAACTACACTCAGCATCTCAGCATCAGACCACCATCGCTTTGAACTGTGTCTGTGAGCATTTGCACTTTATCTCGATTGATTTTGTGCATCTGTTAGCAAGACGTGTCCTAAGGTAATTGCTTCCTAGCTTACGAGAGATTTCATAGGAACACTCTACTTTCAGAGAGCAGGGAAACCTGTACTCTGAAGTTTTGCAGGTAATAAGAAGAACTAGAACTTGAACACAGTTTTGTGTGATTCTATCACAGTGTTTAATAATACAACACACCATTTTTACACCAAGGAGAGTGAGCAGTGAATGATTCCATTTATATATCCATATATTATCAGGAAGTTTTAATGTTGACCTTTAGATTTGAGGCTGAAATTTAATTCATTCCTTTATATGGCTGATTTCACATAAGCTGTGACCTTTTACTCCATGGTGGAATAGTGGTACAAACATTTTCTAAGAAGCAGTAGTCTTAGTTTTTTTCTAGGACACTATTTAGGAAGGAACAAGATTAAGAGAAGGAAGGTCACCTTTTTCTTGCAAGAACTGGAGGAGCTCTGCAGTGATCTTACCTCCTGTGAATAATCTTGGGAGGAAGTGTGCCCAGTGGAAAAATGGAAGGATTTTGTTAACTTTTATGTTCTACGGACTGGTCATTATTATAAAAGCACAGAGATGAGAATTAAGAAAATGACTCCTTGGGCTTCCCTGGTGGCGCAGTGGTTGAGAGTCCACCTGCTGATGCAGGGGACACGGGTTCGTGCCCCGGTCCGGGAAGATTCCACATGCTGCAGAGCGGCTGGGCCCGTAAGCCATGGCCGCTGAGCCTGCGCGTCCGGAGCCTGTGCTCCGCAATGGGAGAGGCCACAACAGTGAGAGGCCCGCGTACCGCAAAAAAAAAAAAAAAAGGAAAATGACTCGTTGGCAAAAGAAAATTTTGAACATGAGCAGAACATTCTTTTAGACACCATGTAAATAAGCCAAAGTAAAAATAAATCTAATGCCTATTTTAGAGGAATAAAAGCAGGTATGTTAGGCCTGATGCCTTGTAACCCAAGCCATGGCTCAGGAAGAAACAAAAAGTGAAACACGTAATCACAGTACAGCAAAGTAATCATTTTGTAGTAACAAGATGGATCTCCAAGTCCTAACCTGCTCTCCAACTACGCTGCCTAAGACGTGTAATATTAAAAAACCCTGCATGTCTGGGATTCTCTGGTCTCATGATTCCCTCCTATAAGAAGGACCACCGAGGCCACCCAACTTTAGGTATATCATCATAAAGGCTGAGGGAGGCACCCGGGAGCCATGGTCACTCATGCCATCCTGTATCCTTAAGGTTAGCTGAGTGAGGAGCAAAACCAGGTCAAAGTAACCTCAGCTGAGTACAGTTTATCATTCTGACACTTGAACTTGGATTGGCTTCTTTTGTCTGATCTAGTTCACGGGAGTACAACCAAAGTTGTTAAAAGTATGTCAATTAAACTGGGGAAAAGACTGAGCTGAGCACAGCTTGACATCGCTTCCATGCAGTGCTAAAAGCTGTTCTACCACTACTGTGCGTGACTCACAGTGAGGTGGAAGTAAGGTTAGGTGGAATACCAAAGTTCTTATTGTTTGGGGGGAAAATCCAATTTTTCCTCTCTCCATCCAACCATTCATTCATCCATGTAGCCATTCATTCATTCATTTATTGATTAAAAACAAGATTACATATTTAAATATACCAATTCTTAAGGAGATAGAGAAATGTATAGTCTTTGCTCTCAATAACCTGAATAATACAGTTGGAAATGTAACATATACTCACAAGACTGATGAAAGAAAAGTCATTGATTGTGTTAGTTATGAGATGACTAATGACTAAAAGAATTGCTGTTTTGGTAGAGTGGTGGAGTTATAGAAAAAAGTGGACGATAAAGAGTGGTTTCCTCCAATGCTGTTCTGGTGTCTAGGAATGGAAACAAAAGAGTAAATTATAGAATAACCAAGGGTGGCCACTAGCTTTCTGGAGAGGGTGGAAAATTTTTAAATGTAGTGGATAATTATAGCATCCTGACTGAATATAAGTGTAATGTAGGCAAATTGGGAAGGGGCCAAGAACTGGAGTAACTATTAAGGCAGAACTTCCAGTTGAGGGCTTGTGAAAAACTGAGTGAAGAGGCTAAAGTTACAAAGCATGTAGTCCAATCGCAGACTTTCTGGAATGTTTTTGATATGGATTGAGGTGGAGGTCAGTGAACTAAAAAGTTAAGTGGTCCATAGTATTATCTTTTTGGATGTAGAATCCATTGGATTGAAGGCAGAATAGAATGAAAAATCATAACTGTGAGTTATGTGAGTTGTTTTGGAAGGTATCTATAACTTCATGGGGATATAGGGCAACACTAGTAAGGGTTGAAAAAAGGTGGTGTAGACAGATCCAGAAAGAGAGGAGCCATTTAATTGTTTAGAAGCAGCAACTGGGAAAAAGGAAAATATCTACATGGCCCTCCACTTCCAAAGTTTAGTAGAATGAGGAAAGGTTGGGGTTCCACGGAAGAAATGAATGGGTACGTCATGCTTTTAGAGGAGTAGCAGATCATGGGTCCAGAAGAGAGAAGGAACGGTGATTACTTGCTGTGTCAAATAATGTTCCCTGTGCACAAAAGAAGCAAAATTTCTTTCTTTTTAAATATCAACAGAAGTCTATAACATGGTTGTTACCATTTGGTAAACATGAGATTCTATGGCATCATTTGCTCGTCAATTATAATCATTAGAAAATATTTCTGATTCTTTATTTGAAAATCTGAATGCCATGATTTATTTTCTGTAGTGTGAATCCATGACTCTCTGCTTCTCATGCTTTTCTGTAAC
Organism: Delphinapterus leucas; assembly: GCF_059928025.1. NCBI lineage: Eukaryota > Metazoa > Chordata > Mammalia > Artiodactyla > Monodontidae > Delphinapterus > Delphinapterus leucas. The sequence continues at coordinate 70,155,977 of NC_143133.1, read as the reverse complement.
ATACCATCCTGAAGTTTAAATGGCATGGCATTAATAGCATTCAGTAGCATACCTGATTATCACCCCCCAAAAAAAAATTGCCCCAGAAATTCTCACAATTTTCTGGGATATTCTAGGAAATGTCTCCAATGTTCCCACTGACAAGTTCTTTTAGCCTCCAACACAAGGTCACTCACTTGTGGGTGGAAAATTATCAGTGCCCTTAACCATAGGATCTAAGAAACTATGGGGGATCAAACTATGCCTTCAGTGATACCAAGAATTATGTCTGGGTTGAGTTTTTGTTCTGGTTGGGGCCACCATCCTAGACCACATTTTACTGTAGAGACAAGGGAAGGCCTGGAACCCTGGCCATCCTATCAGGCTCAGAGCCCTGAACTAAGTAGCTGTAAGCAAGATATGGTTATAGTCACTCTCCTGTATAAGTTTGGGGCTGAAGCTTCCACATGAGTCCCCTTCTGTGAGGTTATTAAAACCCAGGATGCTTGCCGTAGCACTCTCCCATGGAAGATGAACTAATAAGCAAAATTTACCAAAAACACTGAGATAATAAATACTATGAGTAAATAGTATAAATAGCTTACACTTGAGGATACAGTAACCATAACCATAATAATGACAACAATAGCAGCTAGTTATGAGCACTAATTATGTACCAAGCATAATTAGTGTGTATATCTATCTCTCTCTCTATATATATCTCATTATTGTCCTAACAACCTTATGAGATAGATACTATTACTATTACTTTCACTCTCTTATGGGTGAGGAAACTGAAAGACAGAGATATTAAGTAACCACTCAAGAGGGGAAAAGCTCTAATCTATGGAACCAGAATTAGAAGTCAGCATCCATGTCCAGTATTCATATTTTAGCCACTGTGTTCTATTGCAATCTGAAAGGCTTTCAGTTTACATATAATTAGCATACATATTATTACATATATTATTATCCTAAGTAGATAAAAGAGTAAGAGAACAAATAAAATAATAAAAATTATTTAGGTTGTTATAGAAAAGAATAATTAGAAAACATGGACATTAAAGATATGGTTTTTGAAATAAAAGTTCCAAATAATGAGCCAAATGGGGCATTGAACACAACTGAGGTCTGAATTGTTGAACTGAAAAATTAAGTTGAGGAAATGCCCCAGAATTCAGTATAAAAAATAAAAGTATAGAAATAATAAAAATATTAAGAGAAACATAAACAGAATAGATCCAGAAGCGCCATCATAAGCCTGATAAGAGCTATAGAAGGAGAAAATAAGGAGAGTGGTGGTAAACTAATATTTTGAGATATGATAACTGAAAACTTACTAGAATTAATAAAATATGAGTCTTCAACTAGAATAAAATATCTTAGAATGCTGAATATGCTTAAAAAGAAAAAAAATAACCACTAAAAACCCTCACACCAAGGCACATTATAGTCAAAGCAAGTGTAGAATCGATGATAGAGAGAAAATTCTAAAGCATAATAGAAAGAATGAGTTTTTCTTTTTTATTAAATTTAGTAGTAATACAATTCAGAAGACAGTGAAAATGAACTGCCAAAGTTCCAAGTAAAAATATCTTTAAAAGTAGAATTTTACACTCAAAATCTAATTCAAGAACCCAGATGAAATGAAGACATTTTCTGATGTATAAACCAGACTCTTGCTGCTTATATTCCAGCAAGAAGGAAAGTAAAATGAAAAGTAAGTTGGGGGTTGAAAGAAGCAAGTGTGAACAACAAAAATTAGTAACACCTGTTGGTAAATACCAGTGAGTATTGATTCTTAAAATACCACAGTAATAATAAGTTTATGTGCTCAAAAATAAGCTGTAAACAAAATTCCTGACAGTAAGTATTGGAAAAAATACAGAGGACAGTTAAAGCAGAGGAACTTGTCATATTTGTGAAAGGACCAGAGATGGAGATTAATTTCCAACTTTTCTAGAAAAAGATAAATTTAAATATGGTGTTCAAGCATCATTTGTATAATTAAAAAATATAAATGTGTGTGTACGTCCATCTAAAAGGATACCATTTCTCTTAATCTTTTAAAATTCCTCATAAGATAAAAAAAAGCAAAAGTAAAACAATAACAAAAATAAAATAGCACACCAGTGATTAGTTATTAGGTCTGAAACTAGGCCAAACTTAGCATCTCATATATAGTCTATATAAAATTTAGAGGCATTCATTATCACTTTACCCTGACATGGCCAGATTCTTGTTCTGGCTAATAAAATTATAACTTTGAAAAAAATAAAACCCAAATCCTGGGTTAGAGACTATATCAATAAATTAACTCAGTAGATGATTTATAATTATGCTTTGACCATTAGGTATCTAGGAAATATCTATCATTTATTGACTTAGAAATATCCTATACCTAGGAAAAGTTAAATATTTCCTTTAATTATTTGATTGGATTTTGATTGTTTCATTTGCTTGGGTGATTTACTTTTTGTAAGTTTTGTTTTCCATTGTCCCCATTACTGCTGAGACTGAAAGAGAAGAGATTCTAAGCACATAGGAAACCTGTATTATGAACATTGTTGACAAGTCATTCTGGATCAGATGATCAAATAAATGAATTTCGTTTAATTCTAGGAGATTATTTGGGGGTCTTGGATTGAGATGTCACAAGTTTAAAAGTGAAAAAATCATGTCTATTTTTATCCAAGGTTTATATACAAATTAGAGTCCAATGATAACAAAAATATGTATGGTCCTAGATCAGGGCAGTTGCCATGCCAGTATCTCATTCACAGATATTTACAAAATGAACATTAGAAAACTCTGCTATTTCCATAAGGTTTCCTAAAATCAAAAAAACTTTGGATTGCCAGAGTATTGAGAGCTTGACACACAGCATATGCTGCCTTTTTTTAACACTCTATACTTAGTTTTAGATGATTTAATTCAGGATTATGAACTAAAGGAATAAGCTGAAGAAACAGCACCACACAAATGTATGACTAGAATCATTTGGAGTGATTGATCACAGACAAATTCTACAAGCTGGCTAATGTCCTTCAATGAAATGACCATTGCTCAGATTAATAAATAATGTGCAAGGTCTCAACAACCCCTGATGAAAATACTAGTCAATAGTTTAATAATTAAACTAGAAAGAGAGCAGATGATACGGACACAATAAATAATTTGTCTATAGTTTTTCAGACAGATACTAGCTCATAGCCAGGTAATGATACTTCTACAGACAATGGGATGAACCTCCAATACAATGCCAGATACTGTTCTGGTAAAGTTCACAGGCATTGTAGAAAAGTGTCCTTGGATAAGTTATCTAACCTCTTTGCACTCTAGTTTCCTCATTTGTTGTAAAAGGAAGTATATCGCCTCGTGGAACTGTTGCAAGTCTTAATGAAATCATAATTGTGCTTTGAAATTAATATCACTTGATAAATAGTAGCTGTTACTATTGCAATAGTTATTAGTTCCCATCCAAAACTATACAGGACTTACTCAATAAGATATTTAGAAAAAAATCATAAAGCTCAAGTGAAGAGAAATCTCAGAAAGATAAACACGTTTAACTGTAAACTTACAAATGCTAAGCTGATTCAAAAAGAATTTAAAAGGTAGCAAAATAACTATTTGGAGGTTTGCCTTCTCTAGAATAGAAAGAGTATGAAAGGCATTATGAAGCAAATGACCACTTTTTAGAGAGTATTTGGTATTATTTTTGTCTTGCGATGTGAATACCTTATGACATTCTTATTATTTTTTAACATTTATGTTATTTTATCAGAAATATTTTTCTCCATTTAAATTAACATCTTAATGTTTTGCTTCAATTTTTTTTTTTTTTTTTTTTGCGGTACGTGGGCCTCTCACTGTTTTGGCCTCTCCCGTTGCGGAGCACAGGCTCCGGACACGCAGGCTCAGCGGCCATGGCTCACGGGCCCAGCCGCTCCGCGGCATGTGGGATCTTCCCGGACGGGGGCACGAACCCGTGTCCCCTGCATTGGCAGGCAACCACTGCGCCACCAGGGAAGCCCTGCTTCAATTTTTAACATGACTCTTACTACATCCAAAAAACAATATTTCCAGCCAAGTAAGTCAATGAGAAAATAGAGTATGCACAGTACAAATTTACTTTGGAACAGATTTTGCTAGACTACATCTCTTCCACTAGGTGAGCAGCTCTGTGACTACAAAAGTACTTGTACAAAAGTACGTTCCCTATATCAGGGAGTCTTTTTCTTTGCATAAGAAGTTTTAGGCAGAAAAAAAGGACTGTGACTTAACACCTGTGCTACTGTGCTATTGTTTTGTGCGTCTGTGAAAGGGGACACTTTTAAAATGTATGTTAGCCATTCTTTGTCAGCACCTGAACTCTCAACAAAAAAATAAATAAAATAAAAGCCCCTGCCCTCTACTACATGGGTTGGAATAGAGTGTCTGCTCAGAGCATCAGTGCTGTTAGTGCCAGTCTCAGGGTTTTGATTGTTTTCTACATGGGGAAGAGATGATTTAACCATGAAGAGCATGTCTCCTATGCTGGTGGGTGATGGATGAAGAGAGACCCTAGAAACAAGATGCCTCACTCTTTTTCCCCAAATGGTGGCAGCTTCCTCTTCTTTTTGTTTAATGATCTTGAAACATTTTGTTACAACAGACTTAGTACAGTACCTTGTATGTGGTGATTTCTCAACAGTATCTGGAGAGTGAAGTATTAAATAAATGCATAGGCTAATTGATTAGCTAATGGATAAACCATATCTCTTATTTCCACTAAATAATCTTAGGATGGAAATAATAAACTAGCTAATAGTAATGACAGTACTTATTTGTTGAATTTTTACTAATGTCCTAGGCTCTATACTAAGTGTTTCAAGTACATTTTCACCTTTAAGTCTCTGCAGAACCCTATGAAGTTGCTACTACTTTTAACTTCCACATTTCAAAGGAGAAAGCTGAGATTCATAAAGTTTAAGAATACTGCCAAAGACTGATCATCTAGCTTGCGGCAAGGCCAGGTTAAACCTTGCTGTGTCTTACTGCCAAGTGTTTGATTGTAACCAATGCCTAACGCTGCCCTCCCAGCTCTTGAAATCAGGCATAGAGCAATAAGCAGGGCATGGTCACCTCAGAGGCTCAGATAACTTAATTAGAATCACCTCTGACTGTTTGCCATACTTGTTGACTTAGCCTGGTATTATAATTCCAGAAGAAATCACACTGCTAGTACTGTTACCTGTGATTTTGTTCCTAAAGCCCTGGTAGAACAATAAGGAGCTTCAATTCTGTTTCTACAACATTTGGAGTGGAAGGAAAATACAGGACATACAACAGGGAGGGAACACATTTTGTTATGTTCCAGACGCTCACCAGTGGCTCTGGCTTATAGAGGAGGATTAAGCTCACCTTAAATTAGAAACTTTAACCTTATCTTAATGGATGGATCCCAAAGTCCTAGCAGGTGCACCATGATTCAGAGTCTAGGCTTGTTTGATCTCAATGCCAATTCTTGATTCCCTTGATAGAGATAGGGAAAGGGAAGACAACCAGGGAATAGAGTCAGTGCACAGACTGGTGAGCACGCAGGTCGCTCTTCCCAAATTCATTCTTGTAGCTACTGAAGGTCAGAAGGGAAAGATTTCTCCAAAATAATTTCAGACCCTGGGGTATTCCGCAGATGGCCTTGTTAGCACTACACCTATTTGACTGAACATTAGTTGTCTATTTTCTTTAGAGCACACCATATAGGCTAATTATTTTGCTGTTGTTTCCTTTTGATTCTTCTCAGACACTGAAAACAAGTAAAACATCCATTTAAGAAAAAGTGAATGACTTAAGAGTGTGGCCCATCATTCTCATAGTTACGAAGTAGTAATATTTTAAATTTCTTGAAAATAAAGATGGAGATAAAAACAGAACATGGAAGTGGAACCTGGAACAAAGCAACTTATTATACTACATTTTCTCTATATTAAACCATAGATGCTACTTTCAACCTTGGTCCCTAATTTTCTTAAGCTTTTTGGCAGAAACCAAATCTCTTGGCATCTCATTTGGCATGTGTATTTCTAGATAAAAGACACAAAGGAGAGTGATCTTCAAAGACTCTATCTTTTTCTAAAAATGGCATCCTTCATTGCCCTTTTTACATGGGGTGAATAAAAGTGACTATATTTTCGGCACCTACGGTTTCCTTGGTACAGAATTATCCTGTGACACAAAAGACGAAAGAATATAATACTTGAAAATAATGAGCAATAACAGACTTTCTAGCACGAAGTTAATGGCCTCATTCTTCTGTGGCTCCACTAATCCAATGACTCAAAAAACGCAGAGCATAGAAAAGAATGAAATGCCTCTGTTGTCCGGTTTGAACAAACCCAGCTTCTAAAGGGCTAGGAGCAGATAGCATCAAAGGTAATCCAAATGATTCTATAAGGACCATGAAAGAGCCTTCCATTTAACCTTGAAAACAGCAGCACCTCCCAAGGAAGTGGGACAACACTTTAAAGAGATAGGCTCTTAACCCACAGAGAAGTCCCTAAGGATAGGAACAGCTACCATTTATTGAGTGCTCACTATATGACAGGCCCTTTGCTATGCATTTTAAATGCACTTCTCATTTCATTATATCAGCAATCATGCCCCATTGGACTATTATGATCCTGTTAAAGAAACTGTGGCATAGACAAGTTAATTGACATGTCCAAGGTCATATACCTGACATATTGGAGAATTACATGATTATATCCAAGGACTGCCTGCCTTCAATATCCATGCTTTTAATCTCTATGAATAATGTTTCCCTTAGCTCTATAGTAATGTGGAGCTATAATGAACCTAATAATCCACTTAATCAACCTCACACTCAGGGCTGGAATCCCATTTGTAGCATCTTTGATGTGTATTTGTACTCATCCAACTTCTGTCTAAACATTTTTAGTAATGGAGAGGCTGGTGTGAGAGAAGAGCAAGAGAAAAACAAAACAAGCAAATAAAGAACACTGTTCATCTCACTTCACACACATTCATTCATACACAAATCTGAAAGATGTACCACTACAGACATTTTATAAATGAGGAAGTTGAGAGGTTCAGAGAGGTTGGGTAACAGGTCCTAAGGCATGCAATCAGTAAATGGTGGCGCTGTTCTTCTGATTCTAAAGCTCAAGTTCTTTTTCCACCAGCCTACTTATTTTTGGAGAGATACTAGTAACAAGGCATTAATTCCATTTTTGAATGTAAGATAAATGTTTATGGTGAACTTTTTTCACATTAGGTTCACAAAAGTAGGCAAATGGAACTGATATGTTCCTTGAAAGTTTCGCATGTTGGCCCTTGACCTTCTGTTGGAAGCAACACAGTGTAAGTCTAAGCTTTCTTTGAAATAGCAAATTTTCAAATACTTCAGGTGTGTTATCATATTTCTCCCCTATCTAGGCTTGTTTTCAGCCTAGGTAAAATGATATCCCTCCCTAGCTCCTTCTACATTTTCCTCCTGTTTTTCTTCAAATATTATTTAAAACCATAGTTTCTGTGGTCTTACATTTTAAAACACAAGCAACTATATTGGCATCTCATCTGTGGTTTTAAAGATAAAAGGGTCTAAGAGTGATAATCTTCAGAGTGTTATTTAGAAGCTCATTATCTGCACAAGGACAGAGTTCCAAGGCCTTTGCCATCCTAGTTGTGTTTCTCTGGATTGTTAACAGTGTTCTCAAAGTGAGTTATCCGGGACTGAGAAAAATAGTCTAGGTGAGACCTCACCTTGTGCAGAACCCTGTATGTCTGTTAGAATAGTAGCTAAGCATTTAGGCCGTGAAGTTAGATTGCTTGGCTTCAAATTTTGTCTCAGTTACTTTCCAGCTCTACAATCTTAAGTAAGTTATTTAACTTGTTGGGGCTTCAGTTTCTCCATTTTAAAAGGGAGAAAATGGGACCACCTATCTTAAGAACTTATTGTGGTAATTATATGCTACCACCACATGGATCTATCTATTGAGTTTGTACCCACAGGCTCTGCCTTCTCTCCTATTACAATGAATGAACTGTTCATGTTCCCATCTAAAACTAAGCTTCCAATTTTACAGTAGATGCTGTACCTTCTTGCCTATTTAAGGACATTGCCTGAGTATCTCTTTACTCTCTGTCCTGAATTATCAAATTTCCCTTCTCAAATGTATCTTTCTCAACAGCACACTGATATGTCCATTGTTTACAGTTCCACTCTTCCCTTTCTCTCCTGAATCTATCCCAATTAGTCTGCTTCCTCTACCATTGCTCCCAATTTGGTCATGACAGTCACCAATAATCCTCAGGTTACTCGACTGGTTAGCAACACTTGACACAATTGATTACTCTCACCTTCTTAAAACACTCTCTTCATTCTGCTTCAAGGAAACCACTCTTTCCCAGCTTCCTTCCTACTTTCACAGGCTGCTTCATTTTAGTTTTCTTTTCTATTTTTCCTTTTCTTCCTTGCTCTAACTCTTGGGGGACTTCTCCTTTTTCCTGACAGTGGGTCTCATCTCTGTTCCCTCTATGCTCATTCCCTTGGTGATATCATCAAGACACATGACTCTAAAGGCCATCGATATACTAATGACTCTGAATCCAGATCTTCCTCCTGGACCTCAAGTTTTGCATCTAACTGCCAAGCAACCTCTTCACTTGCATGTTTACAGGCATTTCAAATATAACATCCTGCAAACAGAGCTTAGCTTCTCCCCAGAAGTATTTTGTCTACAGTTCCTCCAACTCCGTTATTTCAGTTCCTAGGTCAAAAACCACAGAATCATCACTGACTATTTTTTTCATAACCTAGATCCAAACTATGAGTAAATCTATCACTGCACTGATTTCTACTCCTATGAGTAACTAAATGACTCTGTGTGATTTGCTAATTGTCTTCTCTTTAACAATTCCTAAATCATGTTCACTTTAACCATTCCAGATGGAAAGTAAGTCTTCTTATCTGACTGGATAGAAGTCAGATAGAAGTTGAATAGTTCTTCTATCTTACTCTGGTCTATTAATATTACATCATCTGAGCTAAACAATGGGTATGATAAATACAAATAAGTTTGGAATCTTGAATTGATCCCATTAATGAGATACAATATTATTTCACTTGTGTGCTTCCTTAGCTGAAAGCTTTCTACAACTCTCACTTGGAATACACATTTATAGCTATTTAATGAAATAGAGGGAAAATTAGTCATGTGTGTGTGTTACACCCAGTTTTTTTTTACCTTTTTTTTTTTTTTTTTGCGGTACGTGGGCCTCTCACTGTTGTGGCCTCTCCCGTTGCGGAGCACAGGCTCCAGACGTGCAGGCCCAGCAGCCATGGCTCACGGGTCCAGCCGCTCCGTGGCATGTCGGATCTTCCCGGACCGGGGCACGAACCCGTGTCCCCTGCATCGGCAGGCGGACTCTCAACCACTGCACCACCAGGGAAGCCCTGTTAAACATTTCTTGAATCTTCTCGATCTTTGCCTCCATTCTTTTTCCGAGGTCCTGGATCATCTTCAGTATCATTATTCTGAATTCTTTTTCTGGAAGGTTGCCTATCTCCACTTCACTTAGTTGTTTTTCTGGGGTTTTATTTTGTTCCTTCATCTGGTACCTAGTCCTCTGCCTTTTCATTTTGTCTATCTTTCTGTGAATATGGTTTTTGTTCCACAGGCTGCAGGACTGTAGTTCTTCTTGCTTCCGCTGTCTGGTCAACTTATTTAAATTTAGTAATACTCCATAAGATGGTTAATATTGTTACCTCATTTCTATAAATGAGGAAAAATCATTGTAGATGGAACATGGATAAGCATTTTTAAATTATAATAAAATTCTTACCTGAGATGTATTTTAATCTATAAAAAAATAGTTGTCTACATACAGAGGTAATAAAAGTTTCCTTTAAGGGCTTCCCTGGTAGTGCAGTGGTTAAGAATCCACCTGCCAATGCAGGGGACATGGGTTCGAACCCAGGTCTGGGAAGATTTGACATGCAATGGAGCAACTAAGCCCATGTGCCACAACTACTGAGCCCAGCTGTCACAACTACTGAAGCCCACGCACCTAGAGCCCATGCTCCACAACAAGAGAGACCACCTCAATGAGAAGCCAGTGCACTGCAACAAAGGGTAGCCCCCACTCGCCGCAACCAGAGAAAGCTGGTGTGCAGCAACAAAGACCCAACGCAGCCAAAAATAAATAATAATAAAATAAAATAAAAACTGAATACTAAATAATTAGAAAAATTTAGAAATAAAATATATATGTATATATGTATATATGTATATACACATGCATACGTACCTAAGTAAAAAGCGATTCAATGTTTTTAGATGATATGTAGTTGTGGCAAAAATCATGGAAGTGGTACTAAAATACTGTAGTTGGAAATGATGGTTTAATGGAATAAATTGAATTCGTAGAGAAGATTAAACATTTCACAAATAAGTGGTGTTGTTTGTAATATTATAACTAGGATCTAAAATTCATAAGATGTTTCTAAGATATTTGGTTTTGTTTTCCTTTTTTTGTCTCCCTTTCCTTCCTCCCTCCTTCCCTTCCTACCTTTTTTCCCTTCTTTCCTCCTCTTTTCTTCTTTCTTTCTTTCATGTGCTTTATCATTTTTCCTTCTTTCCTGAGTGTTCACATTAGATATTATTCCACAAGAGATTCAATCAAGTTAAGAATTTGAGGAGATGTAGTTCTTTTGTAGCTTATTTATGGTCACTGTTTTTACTTAATCTTCTACATTAATTTAATTATGGAGGTTTAATCATAATGACCCATCCACAGGTCACATGACCTCACAAAAGCTACCGTAACTGCATAGTTATTTAAATTTCTCATTTAGTATTTGAATTAGTCACAATACTGTAGTTATGAAAAAGGAGATCCTAACAAAAATAAATGAATCATAAAGTTTTTCATATATATAAAGATGAATAAAGAACATTAAAAATAAAAACTTTGAGAGGGAAAATAGCAGCCTGTTCACTGGAGAACATTTTAAATATCTCTCTCTGTACTCCACTGATGAAACTCTAAAATAGAAGTGTGAGGGGAATAACAATACTGTGCTCTTTGGCAGGAATTATAAAAAGAGTCCCCAGGGGCTTCCCTGGTGGCACAGTGGTTGCGAGTCCGCCTGCCGATGCAGGGGACACGGGTTCGTGCCCCCGTCCGGGAAGATCCCACATACCACGGAGCGGCTGGGCCCGTGAGCCATGGCCGCTGAGCTTGCGCGTCCGGAGCCTGTGCTCCACAACGGGAGAGGCCACAGCGGTGAGAGGCCCGCGTACCGCAAAAAAAAAAAAAAAAAAAAAAAAAAGAGTCCCCAGGGCATTCTGTCTAATAAAGTGAGCTACCTATTCTTTATGCATGCCCTGTTCTTTCTCTCTTCCATTAGAAATAACAAGTTTCTCTTAACAGGATGCATTTATCAATATCCGCCAGTCCTCCTCTGCAAACACTGCATCTGCCCATATATTTATTCTCTGCAATCGACTCAACAGTATTTTTTGCCCAGCCTGTCTCACAGTAAACCCTGTGTGATCTGCCCAGGGCTCTTGAATGTAATCATAACTGCCTCTACACAGAAAGTCTGTAAGAAAGAGAAGTCTTTTTTTCAGGGTGTACAATCAATATAGAAAGCTAATATGAAACATTGAGGGGCCCCAAACTGCTTTAAAAATCAATAATGGTGGGGTTTTGTTGGATCTGTACTATGAAGATAATTGCCTCTACTTTTTACTTGGCTTTATCATGAAGAACAAGGCAATAACCCTCCAAGGAATAGTGGGAAACTCTGTTTTTCTTTTATATTCAATAAATGTAACCATTGATTTTATTCTCATGCACAACCCATGGTCAGGCAGTGTCAAGAACATCCAAAAAATCAATTCAGAGTGGAGCTAGGTAAGCAAATACAGTAAGGGAGTTCTCAAAATCCCCATCAGGCCACAAGTTTCTGGTAAACATTTGATTCACTTCTGAAACCTGAAGCTTAGAAGCTTCTCTTTGGGATTTGGAGTCATTGATATGTGTTAGAGAACCTGACAAAGTTGTGCACATTTCATGAAGCGCACACACTTGGCAGAGCTATTCCCATTTATGCTGTGTGCCCTCTCTAATTATTTTCATTTCTACAATGGTAAGCAACAAAAGCATCTTACTTGGATAACTGTCTTCCTAGAAATGATCTGCAGGGAAAAATGGCTTCACACAGGACAGTAACAATAATGTTGGTATTTTTATTTAAAAACTATTATGTATACTATTAGATATATACATACATACACACATATATACATATATATTACACATGACAGGACAAAGTAAATAAATAGTCATGTTAATACATGAAGAATCAATGTTTTCAATGAAGAGGAAAGAAACAAAGTGTAAAATCAAAGAAGTTGAATAAAAGCCCTGCAATTCTAAATTTGAGTTAGAAATATCAATATGAACTCATGATGTATTTTATCCTCCTCTAGGACAGAGAATTTACAAGTTGATATGTCAGAAGGCAAGGGCGCTATCAGCAAGTATTGAGGTCATGTTGAAAGAACTCAGGCGTCAATTTAAAGGGTCTGCCACTGGCCACAGATAAGACAAACAAGATCAAAAATAACAATAGCTGCAGTGGACTGAAACAGACATACCTGTTATAACCTGTGACTTCATAATGATAAACACACAAAAAATAACAAAATGGCAAACCTCAGTGGCCATATTTGGGGGGGGTCTAGAGAAACAACTTGTTGTTTTGAAAACTGCTAAATAAAAGGAAACAATCAAGCATTTATCCTGCCTTCACTGTACTAACTTGACCTCCAGATTAACATTTGGTGAGGGAAAATTCTTTAGAGAATAATCTAGTTAATAAATAAGGAAAGATTGATAGAATATTGTCATTATGTAAACTCTAAATAAGTTTAGGCAAAGATTATCAGTGGCTGCTAAAATTGTTACTATTTGGGCTGAATTGTGTCCCCCTAAATTCATATGTTGAAATCCTAACCTTTAGTACCTCAGAATGTGACCTTATTTGAGATAGGCTCTGTACGGAGATAATCAAATTAATGTGAGATCATTAGGGTAAACCCTAATCCAATATGACTGGTGGCCTTATGAAAAAGGGACACACAGATACACCTGGAAGGAGGGTGACACAGGGAGAAATTGGTCATCTGTATGCCAAAGAGAGGGGCCTGGAATAGATCCTTCCTTCACAGCCCTTGATAGGAACCAACCTTGCCAAAACTGTGAGACAATAAATTTCTGTTAAGTCACTGATTTTGTTACAGGAGCCCTAGCAAACAAATACCGTTACATAAAAATTAATGGAATTATTATAATGGATAGGTCAGGCTGTCAATGCCTAAATCAGCATATCAATGTTCACATCACAAAAACAGAGACAGGCAGGCATTTTGGGTCTCTAGATAAAAGTACGTAATGCAACTGGTTTATGAAGCACACTCACCAAAGCACAACAAAATAATTCAAATCTGTTTAAGTCTCAAATATGGGGCATAAAAGAACACATTTACAACAAATGGATGTAATCACAAAAAATAGCATGGTTTCCTAAGAAAAAAAAGTTCTAGGGGGAAAATAAAGGAACAGGAAACATTTAGAGTAAAAGAAATTTTAGATAAATTTACCAGCCAAATGAAATGTGTGTACCTGTTTGGACCTGCTTTTAAAAAGTTAATAATAAATTATGAGACAGGAAAAATTACTTTAGCTCTCCTAGTGTCGGTATCTGTCAAATTAGCATAATAACAGTACAAAGTTCATAGCGTTGTGGTAACGATTAAATATGACAATATAGGTAGATCACTTGGCATAGTGCTTGGTGTATAGTATAATTTCAATTATTTATATACTTGGGTATTGGTTGAATTCCTGATACAATTGCTATCAATATTAGTTAGAATGATGTGAGAGGTACATCTTACTCTGTATGTGCTTACGGTGTGTGTACACAATCCCACATACACACTCTGCAACACACCTATGGAGTCCCAAAGTGAGCCAGTACTGAGCTGGAAGCCTTTTCCTTACACTACCCATTCCATTCCCCATTCTCATGTAGCCCTGCGAAACCAACTGGCCCTGGCCTCACCTTTGGTAAGAGATGCAGGAAAATAACATTGTGGAAGTTTGAAAGAAAAGCCAAGGCAAGGGTTAGGAGAGGAAGGCAAAAGGAAGAACAGCTAAAGGAGGTTAAATATGCCACTACATGTCTTCACAGAATTAGGTTGTTCCATGCCTGCCATTTTTAAGGAAAGATAAACACAGTCTTTCAGCACCCACAGGGCTAAGCCTCAGAGACAATCAGTGTTTTCAGCCAGCTGGATCATGTTTGGACAAGAGGCAGAACACATCTGGTCATTAATAGTGATAATGGATCTCTGGTTAAAAGCCATCATTTAGATATACGAAATGTTGCAGCTGACAACTATCATGAGTCAGGTGACTGCATCTTACAAATTTTCATTTCAATTTTTCAAACATTTATTTGGTTTGAGAAAGGGTATACAAAGGTGAAGGAAATACAGTTCATATTTTCAACAAATATACAATCTTGTTCGCATCTCAGGAAAATAACTCCAAGACACAGAAAGATAAAACATCTTAAGAGAGTTACAAGTCTCATGGGCCTTTAGGAGATTAAAATGAAGTAAGGTATCAAATGAGAATGAGTTTTTATCTGGTTGGGAATATTGTAAAAGTCCTCATGGAGAAAGTGGGATTTGAGAGAGGCTTTTAAGAAAAGAAGAGAGATGGGAGAAAGTGGTGAAGTGGGGAAACTGTCAGGGGATAGAGAAGGGAGGGAATTTTAGCAGGGCTGGAGGGTTGCCAGATGAAATACAGGATGCCCAGTTAAATGTGAATTTCAGATAACAACTAACAGTTTTTTGGTATAAATATGATCTTGGCAAATTTGGGACATATTTGAATTTGAAATGCCCTAGGTTTGTTTAGAGAAATAAGTAAATGGTTTCATAAAAGTTTAGGCTTCATGGAGGAAGGAAATGTTTGAAAGACATTTTGGTCATATGCAGAGGGTCTCAGATTCCATACAGGAGAAGGAAAACTTAATTTTATGGGGACTGTAGAGACATTGTTAGGTGTGTGTGTGTGTGTGTGTGTGTGTGTGTGTGTGTGTGTGTGATTGATATGATGCACTATAGGAAAAATACTATGACAGTGATGAGAACAAGTAAAATTAAGATAGGAAGCTGGCCAGGAAGTGACCAACAGTGGTGATGTTAATTGAGGTGATGGAAGTAGCTTGGGAACGGAGATGGTCGAGATAGAGTGGAGTAGAAGCAACAGATTGCATCTTGGGACAAAAGAGATATAGAGTCAAAGATGCCTACAAGTTTATGCTTACTGACTGGCAGGACGATGACTTTTGTTAGCAGCTGTGTAAGGAGGAAGAGCTGGTTTTAGGAAAAACAGATAATATGAAATCGGGATTATGTCAGGAATAACTGGCAGGGCAAGCATCCACATACAGATGCTCAGTAAGTGATTACAAATATTTTTCTGAGCTCAGTGATTTCATATTCTAGATATTTGATCTGTTAAATTCAATGAGTTGTTCAAAATTCAAGGAACCCCTCTAGTTCACAATTAGAGGCAAAAGAAGAAACAGTGATAGAACAACAAAAAGAGAGAAGAACAAGAATAATGAAAAACTTGTGCTGAATCTTGGAAATCCTACAGTCAAGGTCAATCATCACTCTTAAATCATTCAGAGAGGGACTTCCCTGGTGGTGCAGTGGTTAAGAATATGCCTCCCATGCAGTGGTTAGGAGTCCGCCTGCCAACGCAGGGGACTTGGGTTTGATCCCTGGTCCAGAAAGATCCCACATGCCGTGGAGCAACTAAGCCCATGCACCACAAATACTGAGCCTGAGCTCTAGAGCCCGCAAGCCACAACTACTGAGCCCGTGAGCCACAACTACTGAAGCCCATGTGCCTAGAGCCTGTGCTCCACAATAAGAGAAGCCACCGCAATGAGAAGCCTGTGCACCGCAACGAAGAGTAGCCCCTGCTCGCCACAACTAGAGAAAGCCCGTGTGCAACAATGAAGACCCAATGCAGCCAAAAATAAAATAAATAAAATAAATTAATTAATTAAAAAAAATCGTTCGGAGAAGTCAAGACTATAAACAGAACCAGCAATGGCTCTGGTAAATTTTGACAGAGCTGTTTTAGGAAAGGAGCATGGCTGGGAGCCATGTTTTTGGAGCCTAAGGAGTAAATGGGTGGTGAGGAAGCAGAGGAAACCAAAGCTATTTGAGGACTGGTGCTTGAAGAGAAAATCAAAGAGAAGCAGCCAGCAGAGGAAAGACTGAAGATTTAATTAAAAAGAGGAGCAAATTCTGAAGGGTGTCCAGCAATAAGATAAATGTGTATATGGTGAGATTAGCCTTAGAAAGAAGAGAAAATCCTCCTCAGAGTTAAATGGAAGGAAGGGAGGAAAGACAGAAGAATTTTAAGTATTTGAACTGTGACATTGAGGGAGCTGATATTTAGTCTCCACTTTTGAGTAAGAAAGAAAGTGACATTATATGCCTTGAGAGGAGCAGGGTGGAGGGCTCGTGGACCACGGATGTAAGTCCCATCTCCTGCCACATCTTACAGCACATCTCAGACATCCATCCTTTATTTAGATCCCTGGCAAAGTGGAATAGGAAGTAATCATGATTGCAGGGTTATTCCTTGGTGTGACACATTTTGTCGCAGCAAGGGAAATCTGAGAGTAAGAAGCACAATGGGATGTAGTTTCTTCTATGTACTGAATGCCTGTTGCACAGTAGCCTGGCTCTTCTGGAAGCACCAGACCCCCATCAGACACCACTCTGTCATTTTAGAGTGTTTACACAACCATGTGCCATCTCTGGGGTATAAAATATGATTTGACATAGTTCACAAAAATAGCAAACAGCTAACTCTATTCTTGTGCCTTTATATAAACTAGATTATAACATTTCTTATTGAGTTTGAATATAGCAAAATTTGATTCAATTTATTGATATGGTCTTATGATTATGGAGTTCCTAGTTAAAGAGGCTTTCAGGTGCGTTCAGAAAATCCCATTGACCCCATAATTGCTAAAAACAACCCATTAATGCATGGTATCATTTCATGATGACTATATCTGGACTTATGGATAAGGCAGGAAGTTTCATTCTCCTGATCCCTTGTCTACAATAAGTACAGCCATAAATATGTCAACACCTATGTTATACTATAAGTATTTTCTAGTGCCTGTGTTTAGGAAGTGATATATGGTGGTTATTCCTGAAAAGACAACTACAAAGAGAAAAGTACAGATTGTCCTTTCTAAGCCTAGAAAATGTTATATCAGAGGAATGAAAATGAACAGCCATAATATAGGATCATAGAAGCACTGAAATTTAGATTTGACAGAGAATTTAGGGATGATTTTGTCTAATTCCTTTCTCTTTAAGGCTGAGTAATCTAAAGCCAAGAGAGAGGAAATAGCTTACTGTAGGGCACAAACTAGTCAGGCCACATGTCTCTTTGACTCAAAGTCCCAGGTGCTTCCACTCTGCCACAATGACAAATTTCTACCAGGCTTCTGGAAAATTATTCCCAGGGCCAGAATAGTGGGTGTATTGTACATACTGGCACTCAGCGAATGTTTTCTTAATTGGACGGCTGTATCTCTGTTCTGGTCACCGACACACCTGGGAGTTAGAGAACCACCCTCAGCACACAGCTTTTCCAGTACCTAGTAAGGCAATATCAGGCACAACAACTTTACAAAAATATAACTTAGAATTAATATGTATTAACATATTCATTATTTCACTAGAACTTCCTTAGTCCATTGTTGCACATGATAAAACTAAGGGTCAGTAAATTTATATAACTAATTTAAGGTCAAGCAATCAGAAAATGGTATAGAGTTTGAGCCCAACTTTGGTCCTCTGACTCCAGTTATCATACCAGTTGTTATACCTCATGGTTTCTCCAGGATATTTATAACCTCTAGGGAAAAGAAAACCAAATCTGTGAGGGAAGAGGTAGAGAGGAATATGGGAAGGAGGAGAGAGATATCAGACTGGTGTGAGGCTCTTATGAAAAAAGCCAATGCCAGAAACAGATCAGAGTCCAATAACAGATGAAGCATTTGTGTTTTTCTTGGAGAGATCTGTTGGTGGGATCCTGGCTACAAAGGCCTGGGTTGGCTCCAAAAAGGAGAAAGCAATACTATGCAACTTGGAAGAAGGTATTGACTTTAAATTCATCTGAAAGACAGTGGGGTGAGAAAAGCACAGGTATGGGAATCAGGAAACCTGGATTTTAGTCCTAATTCTATCATTTGTTGTGTCCTTAGATCAGGCCCCTCCCCTTTTATGCCTCAGTTTTCTCATTTTAAAATGAGGTGTATTCAAATTCATCGTTCTCAGATATGTTTCTTCCTTTGCATCGTTGCCATTGGTAGAGACTGCCAATAATTTAGAAAATGCCTGAAGTGAGACTCTATAAACTGAGAATGCAACCCACATTCTTGCTTGCAAAAAGTCGAGGTGTCTTTTTTTTTTTAACAAAACAATTTTTTATACACTTTTGAGTCATCACATACAGTGAATATACATGTAGTCGATAGGCCTGCTAAGTTGGGTCACAGAATTATTCTCTTAGAAAACTTTAGAAGGATAATTCATCACTTTATACCTTAGTTACATGTGATAGAAGCTACATAGGTAATAGAAAAATTACAACTGATTTCCATCGTATGAACCATCACTAATGACCACCACTGCTCTTGGATGAGTAGATTTCATCTGTAGTAATATCAATACACTCAAGGGACTTGTTAGTTTATTTCACCATTTTTCTGAGAAGATTTTAGGTTAGAGATTTTTAACTAGAGTTGACAGCTCCAGGGGTACTGAAAGAGTGGGAAAATTCCAAAGATCATTTTGCCAGCATCAACTGAAGCTATTTTACTGTGCAAATGAAGACCAAAGCTATCAACTAAATAGCCAACCATTAGTATAAATTCAAAAGTTATATCACAGGGAGGACCTTCAAGATGGCAGAGGAGTAAGATGTGGAGATCACCTTCCTCCCCACAAATACATCAAAAATACATCTACATGTGGAACAACTCCTACAGAACACCTACTGAATGCTGGCAGAAGACCTCAGACCTCCCAAAAGGCAAGAAACTCCCCACGTACCAGGGTAGGGCAAAAGAAAAAACGAAGAACAGAGACAAAAGAATAGGGATGGAACCTGCACCAGTGGGAGGGAGCTGTGAAGGAGGAAAGGTTTCCACACACTAGGAAGCCCCTTCGCGGGCGGAGACTGCGGGTGGCGGAGGGGGGAGCTTTGGAGCCGCGGAGGAGAGCACAGCAACAGGGGTGCAGACAGCAAAGCGCAGAGATTCCCGCACAGAGGATCGGTGCCGACCAGCACTCAACAGCCTGAGAGGCTTGTCTGCTCACCACCAGGGTGGATGGGGGATGGGAGCTGAGGCTCAGGATTCAGAAGTCAGATCCCAGGGAGAGGACTGGGGTTGGATGGCTGAACACAGCCTGAAGGGAGCTAGTGTGCCACAGCTAGTCGGGAGGGAGTCCGGGGAAAAGTCTGGAACTGCCTAAGAGGCAAGAGACCATTGTTTCGGGCTGTGTGAGGAGAAGGGATTCAGAGCACCACCTAAACGAGCTCCAGAGATGGGCGCGAGCCACAGCTATCAGCGCGGGCACCAGAGACGGACATGAAATGTTAAGGCTGCTACTGCAAGCCACCAAGAAGCCTGTGTGCAAGCACAGGTCACTATCCACACCTCCCCTCCTGGGAGCCTGTGCAGCCCGCCACTGCCAGGGTCCCATGATCCAGGGACAATGTCCCCGGGAGAACACATGGCATGCCTCAGGCTGTTGCAACATCACGCTGGCCTCTACCCCGCAGGCTTGCCCTGCATTCTGCACCCATCCATCCCTCCCGGACTGAGTGAACCAGAGCTCCCTAATCAGCCACTCCTTTAACCCCCTCTTGGCTGGGCAAAGAACAGATGCCAGAGGGTGACCTACATGCAGAGGCAGGTCCAAATCCAAAGTTGGACCCCAGGAACTGTGCGAACAAAGAAGAGGAAGGGAAATTTCTCTGTGCAGCCTCAGGAACAGCAGAATAAATCTCCACAATCAACGTGATGTACCCTGCATCTGTGGAATACCTGAATAGACAATGATCATTCCAAAATTGAGGCTGTGGACTTTAGGAGCAACTGTAGACTTGGGGTTTGCTGTATGTGACTGACCAGTTTCTGATTTTCATGTTTATCTTAGTTCAGTTTTTAGTGCTTGTTATCATTGGTAGATTTGTTTATTGGTTTCGTTGCTCACTTCTATTTTTTTATAACTTTAAAAAAATTTTTATTTTAATAATTTCTTAAAAATTTTTATTCTAATGACGTTATTTTATTTTATATTATTTTATTTTTCTTTCTTTCTTTTTTTTTTCTCCCTTTTCTTCTGAGCAGTGTGGCTGACAGGGTCTTGGTTCTCCGGCTGGCTGTCAGGCCTGAGCCTCTGGGGTGGGAGAGCCGAGTTCAGGACATTGGATCACCAGAGACCTCCTGGCCCCACGTAATATCAATTGGCAAGAGCTCTCCCAGAGATCTCTGTCTCAACGCTAAGACCCAGCTCCACTCAACAACCAGCAAGCTCCAGTGCTGGACACCCCAGGCCAAACAATTAGCAAGACAGGAACACAACCCCACCCTTTAGCAGAGAGGCTGCCTAAAATCATAATAAGTTCATAGATACCCCAAAACACACCACCGGACACGGTCCTTCCCACCAGAAAGACAAGATCCAGACACACCCACCAGAACACAGGCACCAGTCCCCCCCACCAGGAAGCCTACACAGCTCACTGAACCAACCTTACCCCATGGGGTCAAACACCATAAACAACAGGAACTATGAACCTGCAGCGTGCGAAAAAGGAGACCACAAACACAGTAAGTTAAGCAAAATGAGAAGACAGAGAAATATGCAACAGATGAAGGAGCAAAGTTAAAACCCACCAGACCAAACAAATGAAGAGGAAATAGGCAGTCTACCTGAAAAAGAATTTAGAGTAAAGATGATCCAAAATCTTGGAAATAGAATGGAGAAAACAGAAGAAATGTTTACTAAGGACCTAGAAGAACTAAAGAGCAAACAAACAACGATGAACAATACAATAAATGAAATTAAAAATTCTCTAGAAGGAATCAATAGCAGAATACCTGAGGCAGAAGAACGGATAAGTGACCTAGAAGATATAATAGTGGAAATGACTACCACAGAGCAGAATAAAGAAAAAAGAATGAAAAGAATTGAGGACAGTTTCAGAGACCTCTGGGACAATATTAAATGCACCAACATTTGAATTATAGGGTTTCCAGAAGAAGAAGAGAAAAAGAAAGGGTGAGAAAATATTTGAAGAGACATTAGTCGAAAACATCCTTAACACGGGAAAGGAAACAGTCAATCAAGTCCAGGAAGAGCAGAGAGTTCCAAACAGGGTAAACCCAAAGAGAAACATACCAAGACACATATTAATAGAACTATCAAAAATTAAACACAAAGAAAACATATTAAAAGCAGCAAGGGAAAAGCAACAAATAACATACAAGGGAATCCCCATAAGGTTAACAGCTGATTTTTCAGCAGAAACTCTGCAAGCCAGAAGGGAGTGGCAGGACAAATTTAAAGTAATGAAAGGGAAAAACCTACAACCAAGATTACTCTACCCAGCAAGGATCTCATTCAGATTTGACAGAGAAATTAAAAGCTTTACAGACAAGCAAAAGGTAAGAGAATTCAGCACCACGAAACCAGCATTACAACAAATGCTAAAGAAACTTCTCTAGGCATGAAACACAAGAGAGGGAAAAAACCTACAAAAGCAAACCCAAAACAATTAAAATCGTAATAGGAACATACATTTTGATAATTACCTCAAATGTAAATGGATTAAATGCTCCAACCAAAAGACATAGATTGGCTGAATGAATATAAAAACAAGACCTGTATATATGCTGCCTAAAAGAGACCCACTTAAGACCTAGGGACACATACAGACTGAAAGTGAGGGGAGGGAAAGAGATATTGCATGCAATTGGAAATCAAAAGAAAGCTGGAGTAGCAATTCTCATATCAGATAAAATAGACTTTATAATAAAGACTATTACAAGAGACAATGTAGGACACTAAAAAATGATCAAGGGATCAATCCAAGAAGAAGATATAACAACTGTAAATATTTATGCACCTAACATAGCAGCATCTCAATACATAAGGCAAATGCTAACAAACATAAAGGGGAAATCGACAGTAACACATTCATAGTAGGGGACTTTAACACCCCAATTTCTCCAATGGACAGATCAACCAAAATGAAAATTAATAAGGAAAACACAAGATTTAAATGACACATTAAACAAGATGGACTTAATTCATATTTATAGGACATTCCACCCCGAAACAACAGAATACACTTTCTTCTCAAGTGCTCATGGAACATACTCCAGCAGGATAGACCATATCTTGGGTCACAAATCAAGCCTTGGTAAATTTAAGAAAACTGTAATCATATCAAGTATCTTTTTCAAAACGCAATGTTATGAGGCTAGATATCAATTACGGGAAAAAAACTGCAAAAAATACAAACACATGGAGGCTAAACAATACACTACTAAATAACTAAGAGATCACTGAAGAAATCAAGGAGGAAATCAAAAAATACCTAGAAACAAAGGACAACGAAAACACAACGACCCAAAACCTATGGGATGCAGCAAAAGCAGTTCTAAGAGGGAAGTTTATAGCAATACAATCCTACCTCAAGAAACAAGAAACACCTCAAATAAACAACCTATCCTTATGCCTAAAGCAATTAGACAAAGAAGAACAAAAACCCCTAAAGTTAGCAGAAGGAAAGAAACCATAAGGATCAGATCAGAAATAAGTGAAAAAAAAATGAAGGAAACAATAGTAAAGCTCAATAAAACTAAAAGCTGGTTCTTAGAGAAGATAAACAAAATTAATATACCATTAGCCAGGCTCATCAAAAAAAAAAATAAAGGGAGAAGACTCAAATCAACAGAATTAGAAATGAAAAAGGACAAGCAACAAGTGACACTGCAAAAATGCAAAGGATCATGAGAGATGACTACAAGCAGCTATATGTCAATAAAATGGACAACCTGGAAGAAATGGACAAATTCTTAGAAAAGCACAACCTTCCGAGACTGAACCAGGAAGAAATAGAAAATATAAACAGACCAATCACAAGCACTGAAATTGAGACTGTGATTAAAAATCTTCAAACAAACAAAAGACCAGGACCAGATGGCTTCACAGGCAAATTCTAACAAACACTGAGAGAAGAGCTAATACCTATCACTCTCAAACTCTTCCAAAATATAGCGGAGGGAGGAACACTCCCAAACTCATTCTAGGAGGCCACCATCACCCTGATACCAACACCAGACAAAGATGTCACAAAAAAAGAAAATTACAGGCCAATATCACTGATGAACATAGATGCAAAAATCCTCAACAGAATACTAGCAAACATAATCCAACAGCACATTAAAAGGATCATTCACCATCATCAAGTGGTGTTTATCCCAGGATTCAAGAATTCTTCAATATACACAAATCAATCAATGTGATACACCATATTAACAAACTGAAGGATAAAAAACATATGATAATCTCAATAGATGCAGAAAAGGCTTGAGACAAAATTCAACACCCATTTATGAAAAAAACCCTCCAGAAAGTAGGCATAGTGAGAACTTAGTCAACATAATAAAGGCCATGTAAGACAAACCCATAGCCAACATCGTTCTCAATGATGAGATTGAGTTGATGAAAAACTGAAACCATTTCCACTAAGATCAGGAGCAAGACAAGGTTTCCCACTCTCACCACTATTATTCAACATAGTTTGGAAGTTTTAGCCACAGCAATCAGAATAAAAAGAAATAAAAGGAATCCAAATCAGAAAAGAAGAAGTAAACTGTCACTGTTTGCAGATGACATGATACTATGCATAAAGAATCCTATAGATGCTACCAGAAAACTACAAGAGCTAATCAATGAATTTGGTAAAGTAGCAGGATACAAAATTAATGCACAGAAATCTCTGGCATTCCTATACACTAATGATGAAAAATCTGAAAATGAAATTAAGAAAGCACTCCCATTTAGCACTGCAATGAAAAGAATAAAATACCTAGGAATAAACCTACCTAAGGAGACAAAAGGCCGGTATGCAGAAAACTATAAGACACTGATGAAAGAATTTAAAGATGATACAGACAGATGGAGAGATATACCATGTTCTTGGATTGGAAGAATCAACATTGTGAAAATGATTATACTACCCAAAGCAATCTACAGATTCAATGAAATCCCTATCAAACTACCAAGGGCATTTTTCACAGAAGTAGAACAAAAAATTTCACAATTTGTATGGAAACACAAAAACCCCAAATAACCAAAGCAATCTTGAGAAAGAAAAACGGAGCTGGATGAATCACGCTCCATGACTTCAGACTATACTACAAAACTACAGTAATCAACACAGTATGGTACTGGCAGAAAAACAGAAATATAGACCAATGGAAGAGGAAAGAAAGCCCAGAGATAAACCCACACACATATGGCCACCTTATCTTTGATAAAGGAGGCAAGAATATACAATGGAGAAAAGACAGCCTCTTCAATAAGTGGTGTAAAAGAATGAAATTAGAACACTCCCTAACACCATACACAAAAATAAACTCAAAATGGATTAAAGACCTAAATGTAAGTTCAGACACTATAAAACTCTTAGAGGAAAACATAAATGACATAAATCACAGCAAATCCTTTTTGACCCACCTCCTAGAGAAATGGAAATGAAAACAAAAATAAACTTAAAAGCTTTGGCACAACAAAGGAAACCATAAACAAGATGAAAAGGCAGCCCTCAGAATGGGAGAAAATATTTGCAAGTGAAGCAAGTGACAATGGATTAATCTCCAAAATATACAAGCAGCTCATGCAGCTCAATATCAAAAAAACAAACAACCCAACCCAAAAATGGGCAGAAGACCTAAATAAACATTTCTCCAAAGAAGATATATAGATTGTCAACAAACACATGAAAGGATGCTCAACATCACTAATCAGTAGAGAAATGCAAATCAAAACTACAATGAGGTATCACCTCACACCAGTCAGAATGGCCATCATCAAAGCATCTACAAAGAATAAATGCTGGAGAGGGTGTGGAGAAAAGGGAACCTTCTTGCACTGTTGTTGGGAATGTAAATTGATACAGCCACTGTGGAGAACAGTATGGGGGTTCCTTAAAAAACTAAAAATAGAGCTACCATACGACCCAGCAGTCCCACTACTGGGTATATATCTTGAGAAAACCATAATTCTAAAAGAGTCATGTACCACAGTGTTCACTGCAGTTCTATTTACAATAGCCAGGACATGGAAGCAACCTAAGTGTCAGTCGACAGCTGAATGGATAAAGAAGATGTGGCACATATATACAATGGAATATTACTCAGCCATAAAAAGAAACGAAGTTGAGTTATTTGTAGTGAGGTGGATGGACCTTGAGTGTGTCATACAGAGTGAAGTAAGTCAGAAAGAGAAAAACAAATACCGTATGCTAACACATATATATGGAATCTACAAAAAAAAAGGTTCTGAAGAACCTAGGGGCAGGATAGGAATAACGACGCAGATGTAGAGAATGGAGTTGAACACATGGGGAGGGGGAAGGGTAAGCTGGGACGAAGTGAGAGAGTGGCATGTACATATATACACTACCAAATGTAGAATAGATAGCTAGTGGGAAGCTTCTGCCTAGCACAGGGAGATCAGCTCGTTGCTTTGTGACCACCTAGAGGGTGGGACAGGATGAGTGGGAGGGAGACGCAAGAGGGAGGGGATATGGTGCTATACGTATGCATATAGCTGATTCATTTTTTTATATCCAGATAACTAATGCAGCAACGTTAAGCAATTATACTCCATTAAAGATGTTTAAAAAAAAAGTTTTACCACAGATAAATTCTTTTCACTTGCATTTTGTTTTCGGATATTGGACACACATTAATTCTAGACTGTTGGCCCTTAACCACAGTTTTAGCTTGGCATTGATGCCATATAAAAGGATTTTAGGGCACTTATGAATACTCTAAAATAATAGGAAAATTTCATCAGCTTCTCAAAGGGATCACAAAGATTAACAAAGGTTAAAGAACCACCACTCTACACATCCTACAATAACATGTTACAATTCAGATATTTCTTTGGTAAAACTGGTAGCTGATTTGAATTGTAGCCTAAAAGTTTTAATCAACCCTTAACTACCTGAGTGTTAGTAACAGACCTCTATAAGTGTATAATACCTCTTTTACACTTGATTCTTTAAAAAAAATAAATGAAACAAAACACTCTGTGGTGCAAAACATTGTTGATAGAAATTAAAGGTAACATAAACATATAAAGATATATTCATGGTTAGAAAACCTGATAATTTTAAATTGTCAATTCTCCCCAAACTGATCTATAGATTCAATGCACTTAATTATAAGCCCAGCAGACTTTTTTGGGTAGAAATCAACAAGTTGATCCTAAAAGTTATAGGGAGATGCAAAGAACCTAGAATTTCCAAAGCAATTTTTAAACAGTCAGTATAAAGTTGAAGGACTTACATTATGTGACTTCATAACTTAACAAATAGCTATGCTAATTAAATAGTGTGATACTGTCTAAGGACGGACCAAAAGAACAGTGGAACAAAATAAAGCCTAGAAATAGACCCCCAATTATTCAGTCAAAGGTACCAACACTATCTGAAGGGAAAAGCAAAGTCTTTTCAATAAACAGTACTAGAATAACTGTAAAGCTATATGGAAAAAAATGAACCTCAATCTCTACCTCATAAGAAACACAAAAATTAATTTAATGTGGATCACATACATGAAAATAAAAATGAAAACATAAGAGATTTAAGGGAATAAAATCACTTTGCATCTTCTAAAAGTCACCACAAAATATTTTCCAATTTCTTCAAAATGTTGTTTCTCAATTCCATTTCATAATTAAGTAGCTATAGAGAATACCTAGAACACATTGTAATTGAGTCTGGGTGGACCGAAGATAATCAAACAATTGGCTAAAAAAAAATTAACTTCTAGAATAAGCTGGATGTGAAATCTGTCTAACAAAAACACATATTCTTATTACTATGTTTATTATTTGAGGATCACGGCAAAAAAATTCACTTTCCTTTGATGGACAAAGTTGTCTAGATTTAGCTCGAATTGTTCTAAAGAGATTTTCTGAACTTTAATATAATTTTATTATAAAGATTAAAGAGTCTATATATTCACCTACTTGCCTTTCTCCCCCTCTGTCCATTTCCAAGAGTAAAAATTAAACAACAACGTGAACAACAACAGGAAAAAAAAAAAACACAAAGCTGTTTACCGGAGTCCGTAGAGAACTGTTCCATCAGGATGCAGTCGGATCATTCGATTTTTCACTGTAACCCCATGCACAAATGATTTCTTGTCATTCAGAAAGTAGGTGTCTGGTACCCAGAGTTGGTCAGCTACCCTGTTGTCTAGCGTGAGGTTTAGTGGGATTCCAGAATAAGAAAGCCTTTTGTCTTTCCAAGACTGCTGGAAATACATGGTGAGTGTATAATCCTGCAAAAAAAAGGAAACCGAACAAAGAATTTTACCATCATCACCACCACCATCATCATCATCATCATCACCATCTAAAAGCCTTTTTGGTAAGAATGTGATAGCATGTGGTACTGTGGATACCTAGAGACTCACCATTCTGTGGTCACAAAGCACTGAGCTGATCTCCCTGTGCTAGGTTGACTCACCAACCTCCCCTACAAGGTTATATTTGAATATATTGAAATTTGCACCTCCAAGTATAGGGCAACCGATAGGTTAGAAGTACTAGTGCAATAATTGAATGCATACAGAAGCATTTGCACCAATATAGAGTAAATCCATTTAATTGAATTTTAAGGTTTGATGTTAAGGTAATGATATCATGGGGAAGGCTGTAAAGGGAAGTTGTACCTGTAGATTCATGTTCACAAAAATCTACCTCTGGATATTGTATTTATAGTACTGCTTGATTCAGGAATTGGTTTGAGTTCAGAGATGGGTTTGTACTCGAGTTTGTTTCCCCATCTCCTGTAAAAGGTTACACTAAGGACATACCTTTGCACTTTTCTTTCTGCCCAGGTTTCCCCTGGCAGTGAGAGACAGGAAGATTTGGGCTCAATCAATGTGTCAAGCTCACAGGAGAGGAATGGTGAAGATTATCTTAGAGCTTTAGTTGTATGTTTTTAAAGAACTCTATTAATACAAAGTGTAATTGTCCATTAAAAGAATAAGAGGTAGCAGTAAAATCATAAAGACTTAAGATGCGGTCCCAACATTATAAAAACAGAAGGTTCACTTTTTCTTTTAAAGGATATTTATCTGTCAACAGCTTTAGCTGGATGCTTTAGCAACAATTAAGAAAACACGTCATAATTCCTTCACAACTCTGTGTACTGCCATTGTTATATATACCACTGTTTGGGAAGCACTGGCTCCGATCATGTCTTACATCTGGGCAAATTGCACTTCATCTAGATACCTATATGGATATTTATGAATTTCTGAAATATCTTAAATGATAAGACAATATTCGTTCTGGATAATGAGTTCCAATGTCCTTTAACCACTATATTCAAGAATGCTTACACTGTTTACTCAGAAATAATCTTGCAATAATTCAAAGCCATTCTTTCTTGTTCAATGACAAGGACATTTGCTCTTCGCTACTAATCATACAATATCCTTTTTATAGGTCTGAAACCTCCTTCCACCTTACCTTCATTTAACAGAAAAAGAGAACCCACAGGGTTATACACAGTTCTCTTCTCAACTGCTAACATCTGCATTTGCATCCTCTTCAAGCTCTTTACATCAATACCTTTTTGGAGGACAATGAATTGAACAGATTCTGGGC
The DNA here is from genome assembly GCF_059928025.1 of Delphinapterus leucas. Lineage (NCBI taxonomy): Eukaryota > Metazoa > Chordata > Mammalia > Artiodactyla > Monodontidae > Delphinapterus > Delphinapterus leucas. The sequence goes on along the minus strand of NC_143133.1, from coordinate 70,126,872 downwards.
CTTAGATTCTAAAACACCTCCATTCCAAAATCTACCACATGTAGAGCTATGTAACCATGAGCAACTAACTTAACCCCTTATATGTCAGATGTCTCATTTCTAAAATAAAAATAGCATTTTACTAGCTTATTGAAAGCATTACTTGGGAGAATCATGGTGCAAGTATTTTAGAAACTAACATGCTAAACAAATATATTATCTTCAAAAATTGTTTGTTGCTATTTAAAGATTAATATCATACTTTCAAATTATTTGGAGTGCACATATTCGTTTTCATAAGCATTTCCACTTTTAAAGAGATGTTTATAAAAGAACCTGCAGGAAGAAGGACCCTGGTAACCATGAAAGTAAGCAATTGTCTGTCTTGTAAGTCTTGTTGTTGAGGTCTTGTTTGTAATTCAGACAATGTAAGAAAATGAATGACTAGCTCCGCACAATCAGCATGGGTTACATGTTTCACTACTCACGCTGAATACACATTAGCCTCCAACTCTCGTGAGCGCTACAGAGGATTTCCTCACAATGAGACCATGAGGCAAAATCCTTACTCCACATTCTCCTCAACAAAGAAAGTTTTAATGTGTGATGAGTAAAAACTTATTATAAAATACAAATGAGAGTCTTGGAGGAAGATGGCGGAAGAGTAAGACGCGGAGATCACCTTCCTCCACAAGATACATCAGAAATACATCTACACGTGGAACAACTCCTACAGAACACCTACTGAACGCTGGCAGAAGACCTCAGACCGCCCAAAAGGCAAGAAACCCCCCCACGTACCTGGGTGGGGCAAAAGAAAAAAGAATAAACAGAGACAAAAGAATAGGGACGGCACCTGCACCACTGGGAGGAAGCCGTGAAGAAGGAAAGGTTTCCAAACACTAGGAAGCCCCTTCGCGAGCGGAGACTGCGAGTGGCTGAGGGGGGGGAGCTTCAAGGCCACAAAGGAGAGCACAGCAACAGGGGTGAGGAAGACAAAGCGGAGAGATTCCCGCACAGAGGAACAGTGCCGACCGGCACTCACCAGCATGAGAGGCTTGTCTGCTCACCCGCCGGGGCGGGCAGGGCTGGGAGCTGAGGCTCGGGCTTCGGTCAGAGCGCAGGGAGAGGACTGGGGTTGGCGGCGTGAACACAGCCTGCAGGGGGTTAGTGCACCACGGCTAGCCGGGAGGGAGTCCGGGGAAAAGTCTGGAGCTGCCGAAGAGGCAAGAGACGTTTTCTTCCCTCTTTGTTTCCTGGTGCGCGAGGAGAGGGGATTAAGAGCGCTGCTTAAAGGAGCTCCAGAGACGGGCGCGAGCCGCGGCTAAAAGCGCGGACCCCAGAGACGGGCATGAGACGCTAAGGCTGCTGCTGCCGCCACCAAGAAGCCTGTGTGCGAGCACAGGTTACTCTCCACACCTCCTTTCCGGGGAGACTGTGCAGCCCGCCACTGCCAGGGTCCCGGGATCCAGGGACAACTTCCCCGGGAGAACGCACGGCGCGCCTCAGGCTGCTGCAACGTCATGCCGGCCTCTGCCGCCGCAGGCCCGCCCCGCACGCCGTGCCCCTCCCTCCCGCGCCTCCCCTCCCCCCCGGCCTGAGTGAGCCAGAGCCCGCGAATCAGCGGCTCCTTTACGCCTGTCCTGTCTGAGCGAAGAACAGACGCCTTCCGGCGACCTACACGCAGAGGCGGGGCTAAATCGAAAGCGGAACCCTGGGAGCTGTGAGAACAAAGAAGACAAAGGGAAATCTCTCCCAGCAGCCTCAGAAGCAGCGAATTAAAGCTCCACAATCAACTTGATGTACCCTGCATCTGTGGAATACATGAATAGACAAACAATCATCCCAAATTAAGGAGGTGGACTCTGAGAGCAAGATTTATGACTTTTTCCCCCGTTTCCTCTTTTTGTGAGTGTGTATGTGCATGCTTCTGTGTGAGATTTTGTCTGTATAGCTTTGCTTCCACCATTTGTCCTAGGGTTCTATCTGTACGTTTTTTTTTGTTTGTTTTTTTACTTTTTAAAAACATTTTTAATAATTATTTTTTATTTTAATAACTATTTTATTTTACCTTACTTTATTTTATTTTCTTTTATCCTCTTTCTTTCTTTCCTTCTACTTTTTCTTCCTTTTATTCTGAGCCATGTGGCTGAAAGGCTCTTGGTGCTACAGCCAGGAGTCACTGCTGTGCCTCTGAGGTGGGAGAGCCAGCTTCAGGACACTGGTCCACAAGGGACCTCACAGCTCCACGTAATACCAAACGGCGAAAAACTCCCAGAGATCTCAATCTCAACACCAACACCCAGCTTCACTCAACAACCAGCAAGCTACAGTGCTGGACACCCTATGCCAAACAACTAGCCACACAGGAACACAACCCCACCCATTAGCAGACAGGCGGCCTAAAATCATAATAACTCCACAGACACCCCAAAACACACCACCAGACGTGGACCTGCCCACCAGAAAGACAAGATCCAGCCTCATCCACCAGAACACAGGCACTAGTCCCCTCCACCAGGAAGCCTACACAACCCACTGAACAAACTTTAGCCACTGGGGACAGGCACCAAACACAACGGGAACTACGAACCTGTAGCCTGCAAAAAGGAGACCCCAAACACAGTAAGATAAGCAAAATGAGAAGACAGAAAAACACACAGCAGATGAAGGAGCAAGATAAAAACCCACCAGACCTAACAAATGGAGAGGAAATAGGCAGTCTACTTGAAAAAAAATTCAGAATAATGATAGTAAAGATGATCCAAAATCTTGGAAACAGAATAGAGAAAATGCAAGAAACATTTAACAAGGACCTAGAAGAACTAAAGATGAAACAAGCAATGATGAACAACACAATAAATGAAATTAAAAATACTCTAGAAGGGATCAATAGCAGAATAACTGAGGCAGAAGAACGGATAAGTGACCTGGAAGATAAAGTAGTGGAAGTAACTACTGCAGAGCAGAATAAAGAAAAAAGAATGAAAAGAACTGAGGACAGTCTCAGAGACCTCTGGGACAACATTAAACGCACCAACATTCGAATTATAGGGGTTCCAGAAGAAGAGAAAGAGAAAGGGACTGAGAAAATATTTGAAGAGATTATAGTTGAAAACTTCCCTAATATGGGAAAGGAAATAGTTAATCAAGTCCAGGAAGCACAGAGAGTCCCATACAGAATAAATCCAAGGAGAAACATGCCAAGACACATATTAATCAAAGTGTCAAAAATTAAATACAAAGAAAACATATTAAAAGCAGCAAGGGAAAAACAACAAGTAACACACAAGGGAATCCCCATAAGGTTAACAGCTGATCTTTCAGCAGAAACTCTGCAAGCCAGAAGGGACTGGCAGGATATATTTAAAGTGATGAAGGACAAAAACCTACAACCAAGATTACACAGCAAGGATCTCATTCAGATTTGATGGAGAAATTAAAACCTTTAGAGAAAAGCAAAAGCTGAGAGAGTTCAGCACCACCAAACCAGCTTTACAACAAATGCTAAAGGATCTTCTCTAGGCAAGAAACTAATAACAAACCCAAAACAATTAAGAAAATGGGAATAGGAACATACATATCGATAATTACCTTAAATGTAAATGGATTAAATGCTCCCACCAAAAGACACAGACTGGCTGAATGGATACAAAAACAAGACCGATGTATATGCTGTCTACAAGAGACCCACTTCAGACCTAGAGACACATACAGACTGAAAGTGAGGGGATGGAAAAAGATATTCCATGCAAATGGAAACCAAAAGAAACCTGGAGTAACAATTCTCATATCAGACAAAATAGACTTTAAAATAAAGACTATTAGAAGAGACAAAGAAGGATACTACATAATGATCAAGGGATCGATCCAAGAAGAAGATATAACAATTATAAATATGTATGCACCCAACATAGAAGCACCTCAATACATAAGGCAAATACTAACAGCCATAAAAGGGGAAATCGGCAGTAACACAATCATAGTAGGAGACTTTAACACCCCACTTTCACCAATGGACAGATCATCCAAAATGAAAATAAATAAGGAAACACAAGCTTTAAATGATACATTAAACAAGATGGACTTAATTGAAATTTATAGGACATTCCATCCAAAAACAACAGAATACACATTTTTCTCAAGTGCTTATGGAACATTCTCCAGGATAGATCATATCTTGGGTCACAAATCAAGCCTTGGTAAATTTAAGAAAATTGAAATTGTATCAAGTATCTTTTCCGACCAGCAGCTCATGCAGCTCAATAACAATAAACAACTCAATCCAAAATGGGCAGAAGACCTAAATAGACATTTCTCCAAAGAAGATATACAGTTTGCCAACAAACACATGAAAGAATGCTCAACATCATTAATCATTAGAGAAATGCAAATCAAAACTACAATGAGATATCATCTCACACCGGTCAGAATGCCCATCTTCAAAAAATCTAGAAACAATAAATGCTGGAGAGGGTGTGGAGAAAAGGGAACACTCTTGCACTGCTGGTGGGAATGTGAATTGGTACAGCCACTATGGAGAACAGTATGGAGGCTCCTTAAAAAACTACAAATAGAACTACCATATGACCCAGCAATCCCACTACTGGGCATATACCCTGAGAAACCCATAATTCAAAAAGAGTCATGGGGCTTCCCTGGTGGCGCAGTGGTTGGGAGTCCGCCTGCTGATGCAGGGGACACGGGTTCGTGCCCCAGTCTGGGAGGATCCCACATGCCGTGGAGCAGCTGGGCCTGTGAGCCATGGCCGCTGAGCCTGCGCGTGTGGAGGCTGTGCTCCACAGTGGGAGAGGCCACAGCAGTGAGAGGCTCGCATACCGCAAAAAAAAAAAAAAAAAAAGAGTCATGTACCAAAATGTTCATTTCAGCTCTATTTGCAATAGCCAGGAGATGGAAACAACCTAAGTGTCCATAATCAGATGAATGGATAAAGAAGATGTGGCACATATATACAATGGAATATTACTCAGCCATAAAAAGAAATGAAATTGAGCCATTTGTGATGAGGTGGATGGACCTAGATTGTGTCATACAGAGTGAAGTAAGTCAGAAAGAGAAAGACAAATAGCGTATGCTAACACATATATATGGAATTTAAGAAAAGAAAATGTCAAGAAGAACCTAGGGGTAAGACAGGAATAAAGACACAGACCCACTAGAGAATGGACTTGAGGATATCGGGAGGGGGAAGGGTAAGCTGTGACAAAGTGAGAGAGTGGCATGGACATATATACACTACTAAACGTAAAATAGCTAGTGGGAAGCAGCCGCATAGCACAGGGAGATCAGCTCGGTGCTTTGTGACCACCTAGAGGGGTGGGATAGGGAGGGTGGGAGGGAGGGTGACGCAAGACGGAAGAAATATGGGAACATATGTATATGTATAACTGATTCACTTTGTTATAAAGCAGAAACTAACACACCATTGTAAAGCAATTATACTCCAATAAAGATATAAAAAAATAGAAATGATTATAATGACAAATAATACTCTAACAGCTAATGTTATAATTAAAAGTATGTTTGTGGTAAGTAAATAATGGAGAGTGGGAGGAGAAAATAATGTAAACATGAGTGATCTCTGCATAGATTAAGTAAGTGTGTGTGTGTGTGTGTGTGTGTGTGTGTGTGTAGACTTTCCCCTTCCCTTTCTGGAAACCATTTTGTTTCCTGTAAAGAGAGAACTATACACAAGTAGTGAGATCTTTGCTCTACACAGCTCACTCTATTTTCAGTAAATATTGACTAAACTTCACACCATATTTCTCAGTTAAAGCAGTAACTTACCCTGTTTGCAATAAGAAGTCATTCAGTGGAAATTTATGGATACTAGTATTTTACATTGGGAAGTGGGTGATGTGGAATAAGTATCTTTCAGGGCTTTTCTTCTTATTCATTGCTATCTTAATCTGGGACCTGATTCTATGATAAATGGTAATATGGACCCATGAGTTTGATAACCTTAAAAAAACTTTTTGAAGCTAATGATAATTGTGATGATAATGATGCAAAATATGGAAAGACCTGAAACAGAGCAATATATCCTTACTATGTATATTTTACCACATGCATGACAATAATTTCCTTCTAGAAAGTGCTCTGTGCTCTGTGGTTTTCACAACCTTGTGAGATAGGCAAATTCTCCCTGAGAGAATTTATGATCTATATCTCTGGGAAACTACTTACTGAATTTTAAATAAATTATTTTTTCTATCTGCACCTTAAATATTAATAGTCACATCTGCATATGATAAAGCCTACGGTATCGTTTTGGTGTATTCTATTCTTAAATGGAAAAGAAAGGCTTAAAATTACTGTATTTTGCTCTCTGTTACAACAGGTTTTTTATTAATCCTTCATTAGTCTAAAGTACAAGCACTCCGGGGAGGATGGAAAGTTTTTGGAAAGAAATAAAAGGTATTAATACTTTGGTCAAGAATGCTGAAATCATTTTTCTTCAAGGTGTGTTTTAAGTGTTCAACCAGCTTTCTCAAGTGTGCAGTCTACTCCTTGAGAGAAAGTGTGACGTATTTAGAAACTATGGGCCATAGGGGACTCGACACTGAGGCAAATTAATGGGATTAACTGGTATGAGATTGCTAATGAAATTCGTCAGGCTAACTCAGGCATGAGAGAATTTGATTCATTGAGGAAAATCAGGTTAGACGATACCAAATTAGTAGGGCACAATTAAACTCCAAAACCCATACTTTTTAAATCTAAAAATGTTTTAAAAAAATAAAAATATTTCTAATAAATCAAAGCAATTCTTTGGAGAATACAGGAAACATTATTTTTATTTATTTACTTATTTTTATTGAAGTATAGTTGATATACAATATTATATTAGTTTCAGGTGTACAACATAGTGATTCAAAATTTTTGTAGATTATACTCCATTTAAGGTTATTACAAAATATTGGCTATATTCCCTATGTTGTACAGTATATCCTTGTAGCTTATTTATTTTATACATAGTAGTTTGTACCTCTTAATCCCATACCCCTAACTTTCCCCTCCCCCTTTCTCCCTCCCAGCTTGTAACCACTAGTTTATTCTTTATATCTGTGAGTCTGTTTCTGTTTTGTTATATTCATTCATTTGTTTTACTTTTTAGATTACACATATAAGTGATAGCATACACTTAGCATTCCAAGATATGGAATCAACTTAAATGTCCATCAACAGATGAATGGATAAAGATGTGGTGTGTGTGTGTGTGTGTGTGTGTATATATATATATATATATATATGTAATGGAATATTACTCAGCCATAAAAAGAATGGAATTTTGCCGTTTGTAACATGGATGGAACTGGAGGGTACTATGCTTAGTGAAATAAGTCAGATAGAGAAAGGTAACATTCTTTTCAGATCAGTAGTTTTAAAATCTGGGTGATTTTTGTCTCCCAGAGGACATTTAGCAATGTCTGGAGACAGTTTTGGTTGTTACAACTGGGAGTACCATGTGTGCAACTAACATCAGAGAGAAGAACAAACCTGACTCCATATTGGACCTATTCTTTTAGTTTTAACCTTTGTGCTCTATTGCCTGTCTTAGCATGCTAGCTCTGCACCTTTGTAAAAGAATGTTTCCTATAGCCTGGAATATACATAATAGCCCTTACTTCATGTTCTGCCTCCCAGGCTTGACCTTTAAAGGTTTAACACTTTTCCGTTCATATACACGTAAAAAGTTGGATTGTAACTCGAGTAAGATGGTTCTTTGAGGCACTAGTCCATCTTCTCAGTTTTCTGTCTTTCTAAACGAAGTAGCTACTCCTTGCCCCAACACCTCATCTCTCAATTTATTGGCCTGTCGTGTGGTGAGCAGTAAGAGCTTGGACTTGGTAACACTAGCATCTGTGGGTAAAGGCCAGGGATGCTCCCCAACCTAATATACTGAACAGTGCATCCCCTACAACAAAGAATTATCTGGCTCCAAATGTCAGTAATGTCAAGGCTATGAAACCCTGCCTTAAATGAAAATATCTTCCTTTTTAGTATCAGTCAAATATTTCAAAATCCTTTATCATCAACAACATGTCTACTTGAACTTTTATATATTCCTTAAAACTTTGTGTAAGGGATGCTAGCATTAGATGGTTTACAATTTGCCACTTCAACATAATAAATCATTTGATAAAAATCCATTAATTATCTAGCATCAGAGGAGGGAGAGTTATATGGTTTAGGTATGCATTTTATCAGAATGAGCTCTAAGAAGACTTCATGGTGGGCTGGAAAAGTGAAGTCTCTTATTAGCTGCCTCCATAGTCAGTACACATCTCAAACTAACTTGATAGTGAAGAGACAAAATACTGCTTTAACATCTAGTAACATTGCATCTGCTCAGAAGGATCATGTGAGCAATCCCTCCTTTTCAAACTGTTCCCAAGAAAAGGGAGAACTTTCATATATATATATATGAAAGAACCAAGGCCCCTGCACACATTTGCATTTTATCTTTCACTGATTTGATTGTACATTATACATCATAAGGAGTCCCAAGCACAAATCCCTGTTCCTTATAAAACATTTATGCCACTTCATTGAACTCTGAGATCCACTCTTTCCAAAGCTAAGGCTGCTTTCCCCAAAGGCTGATATAGTAGAGCTGTGCATCACTTCCACAGAACCTTCTGTGATGGAAACTGCCATGCCTACAGTCCCTGCTGATTGAGCATGACCACGTTCTATATCACACGATTCTGCCCTCCTCACACCTTGGGAATGAAGAGTAGATGTCTAAGTTAAGACCAGCTGGTCCATAGGCAGGTGATAAAACTGTGCCTGGCTCAAAAAGATGAGATGGACCAAACAAAGTCCTGTCCCTGAAATTTGCTATTGGATAAAGGATCTGATACAGGAGCTGTGGGACCAAGTGCAAAGGTCATGACATAGAACTAGTGCTGCACTGCTATTATGAATTTATAAGAGAGGAGAGACTATGAATAAAAAGAGGAAGCCAGCTTGCAAAAGAAGAAACAAATGGAGAAAGATGCAGAAAATAGCCATAAGAGAAACAGCATCATTAGAGAACGAGTGACCAAGTTCATAAAGACTTTCTGCTTCCTATTTCTAGTTCTCCTGAGGTCTGGACATGTTTAATACTTCAACCTCTAATGAACCCTCTTTGTATTAGTACAACAAACTTCACTTTCCTTGTGCTAATTTGATTCCATCTTTATTTCCTTCGACCAAAAAAACCCCATAATAATTATGCTGATTGATGTCCATACCAGAATCTCATTAAGCAATAATTATACATATTAAGAAACCCAGAAAACCTCAATCATCTGGCCCATCTCCCTAATTTCAAAAAGGGAGGTATTATGAAAATCTGAGACTCGGAGATGTTAAATGACTGGAAAAAAGTGGAGGGAGATATATTTGATCTTGTTTATTAACCAAGAGAGCAAGGAGAGAGAAGGAAAACATATTTACTTCTATGGAGAAAATTCCCTGTCAAACACAATGACAATTATCAAGAAAAGTAACCTGGAAACTAGTGTATATGCTGGCAATAGGTAGTATTTCTTATAAGGATAGGAAAACAAAACAAACAAATCTCACACAACTTGCATCTCATGAAAACAAACTTTAGTGAAAAATTGCCTGATGAATACACCAATTTAGGTTGCAATTAAAATGAACCACACCACACCTGTTTCTAATGCAACCTCTTGTTTAAATGAATGCTTTGTGTATCAGTGTCACCAGTAAGTATATTCTGCAGCAGAAATGCATCACTGCATCTCCAGATTTTCTGTTAATTTTTAATCTTTTATCTATCACCTAATATCATGCTATTAATATATACTTGTTGTGCTTACTCCCTAGCCATGTTTTGTTACAATATCTTTAAACTACATGCATTCTCATTTTGCCAAAGCCCATGTTCTTATTTTTATTGATTTTTTTTCACTAACTGTAGCCTGTACTATGCCTCAGAGAACATAATCTTCTTTTACATTTGTCTCATCCTAAATAGCCCCATTTGGTTTATCCATCTGTGTAGTCAGACTTTTTGTCAGTCTGTGTTTTGTTCTGAACTATTCTGGAATGAATCAATCTTGTGGATGAACAAAAACATTGCGAGTTATGGGCTTATACCAATGAGAGTCATCTATGGAAATCGCATGGGCTCATATGACACTGACATGACAACTGGAGTACAAACTTGTGTTCTGATGCAATGAACTTCAGGAGAGTCTCAATATATAAAACTGAGACTATACAATATAAAAATTTCAGCATTTGTGATCTGATATCTACTTTAGAAGCTGTAAAGATTTATTTTCTTTAAAAATAGGAAAACGCTTTTTTCTATACAATGAATCCAATTTCTTGAAAAGGATATGATAAAATTTGTGTTTCATACTGTGACAGTTTAAATGCCTTATAATCTAAAACCTAAATAATCAGAAGTGCAAATAATTAAAGTTGTTTCCATGGTAAGATATATTGAAATGTTGGGCCTGAAGCAGGGAAAATTTTCTAGAAACTTCTAGGTCAAAAGATCTTAGGTTATTATAATGACTAATTCATTCTGTCAACATTTCATGATTGTTGACTAGATTGAAAAAATTGTATTATGCCAGAGGCTGAGGAGAGAACGTTAGGTAATACATCTTCCCTTCCTGCCTCCTAGGAGCCCCAAGGCTAGGAGGTGAAACTGAGCATTGTTCATTTCCAAGCTGTACCCCTGGCCTCCATAGGCTTCTCAGTCCTTCCATTACCTTTGTAACCAGCTCCCTGTGTGAAATTTCCCCCACCTCAAATACTCAGAGAACTCAGAGTGATTCCACTTTTCTTCATTGGTGGCTGCCTACTGCAAGAGACAAGATTATTGAGTAGGAGGTTAGCAGCTTAACAAGCTCTGGCATTCACCTAGAGTATAGAGAAGGTAGAGTTAACACAGCACTAAAGGGGAGGTAGAGGAGAGAAAACAGAAATAGTTAAGGCAGAATTTGGGGTGACCTTTAGATCTGGGAGGATAGAGAGAAGGGGTCATCAAGGATGACTACAGGGTTTCTGACCCAAGTGAGTAGATGGATAACAATAGTAAGAATTGAAGATTTGGGACTGAAAATGACTCATTTATTTCAGGCTACTTTGAGTTGTGGGTGTCAGTGGCACTTGCAGATAGAGGTGCCAAGTAAGTAGCTATGTGCCAGAATATAGGAAGGCAGGGCTTAGGGAGAAACAAAGCTAAGTGAGTCATGAGGGATATATGCAGCCGTGGGAATGGAGTAGCTCACCATGGAGACAGTAGATGGTGAGAAGAGGATAGCACCCCCGGAGAAATTTGATTCTGGGATTAGTCACTCTTTTGAGTTCTCAGAACTCTCCTCTTCTACTTTGATTGTAGTACTAATTTTGTAATTATTTCTCAGTCCCACTAGACTTGCAGCTTCCCAAGGGCAAACGTTTATATTTTTAGGCCCTAGCTTAGTGCACCAGTGATAGCAAGTGCTCAAATATGTTAACTGAATGTGAAATAAGTAGTGCTGTGTGTTTGGGGCACCTGATATAAGCACTAAGTATGTTAGTGCCAACTCATCTTAAACTTTGAAATATTGGTTATCCTTAGGTAACATACATGGGAACTCTCAGCTAGCTAAAATAATTAATAATCCAGAATTTCCATTCTCTAACAACTCACGATTAATGAGTTCATAATTCCCACGAATATAGGAAATTGATGAATTTCTGGGAGATGATAAAAGCATATGGCGTTTAAAAAAAACTCGTTAGGAATGAATTAATAGTGACTTTCTACAAAGTATTAATATATTTTGAATTATATCAAATGAAATTTCATTGATAGTTCTAGTAATAACTTGTCATTTTGGAAGTATTAGCCTATTTATACTAAAGCTTTAAAAATAGATCTCTATGTAGAGAAACTTTCAAGCTCATTTACAAGTGAGTCAATATTCAAAATTTTCAATAAAATATTAGATTGATGATTAATTTATCAGGAGAATGATTCATAAACTACTGACATTTAAAACCACATAATTAATTATCTATGACACCCTAAAGTTTTTTCAAAGTTCCTTAGTTCCAGAGGTTCATAGAAAATTAGTTTCCATTTTCCCCAATATCTAAGTAAGAATAGAAATAAAATCAATTTCATGGAGGATCTAATGCAGAATGTGGTGGTTTTGGCTGACTATCCTGAGTTGGACTATGAATGACCAGAATGAAAACCAACATGTGGTATGCATGGCAACTTGCAAAATCCAAGCTACAGACTGAGCTAAACTGGGAAAGGATATGAGAATCAGAATTAAACCAAGATTCTATCAAAACACACACTACTTAGAAGAGATGAAAAAAAAAATCTGTGATCATTTTCTAGTGCAGGAAGGCAGTATTCTCTTGTGATTTGTGATCTTGTAATGTGTACAGAGCTTAAAAGGGAGCAGTCAATAGCAAAAATTCTAGGTCTGGTATTGTATTCTTGGAGGAGAATGAGATCTTAGGAACTCTTAACTAAAATTAATAGGGTGAAAAAATAAAATAAAATAAAATAAAATAAATAGGGTGGAATAAGAGGGATTGTTAAGGGCTACAGGAATATCTCTCTCCAGAATCAAGCACTTTCTGATATCTCTTAGAGCTTTAACTTGCCTTCCCAGGAAGGTATCCTTAGGACATTTTCAAAACGCTTATTCTCAAACTTCCTAACGGGAAGATGGATTTCCTTCAAATTATCATCCTAAAGAGACAGTAGGTAATGATCTTTGGGGAGTCCCTGGGGAACTCTCAAAATAAAATAGGCAGCAAATTATAATGCCCAAATATCAAATTTATTACATTCACTCTCTTGTTCCATCCTCTCTTTTCTGTACCGTCTTGTGTTTTGTTTTTGTTTGTTTGTTTTAATTTTCCATTCAGAGATAATCACCATCAACATTTGGTATCTAATTTTTTTCTATCTACTTTAAAAGAAATAAAATCATTCTATATATACTACTTTTTATCATAAGCATTGTTACTTTTTTCCACAGATATTTGTTTGTTCGCTTGCCTATTTATTCATTGTTCAGCAATCTCTCTTCCTGCATTGTACTTTCTTTCACTAGTTAGTAACTTGGTGACCAACCTTTTTTTTTTTTTTTAAATTAATTAATTAATTTATTTATATTTTTGGCTGTGTTGGGTCTTCGTTTCTGCGCGAGGGCTTTCTCTAGTTGCGGCGAGCGGGGGCCACTCTTCATCGCGGTGCGCGGGCCTCTCACCGTCGTGGCCTCTCTTGTTGCGGAGCACAGGCTCCAGACACACAGGCTCAGTAGTTGTGGCTCACGGGCCCAGTCGCTCCGTTGCATGTGGGATCTTCCCAGACCAGGGCTCGAACCCGTGTCCCCTGCATTGGCAGGCAGATTCTCAACCACTGCGCCACCAGAGAAGCCCGGTGGGCAACCTTTTATATGTTTGCTTATGCTTATGCAATTATCTAGGAACATATATACATATAGATAGAACTTTTGTGATTATTTTTTAAAAATAGCATCATATCATATTCACTTCTGTGAATCTCTCTTTTTTAACATTTATTGTGTTTACACAACAGACTGAAAATCTTTGGACAGCATCTTCTGTGACTTCCATATTTTGAACTTTAGAATTTCAGGAAGGAGTTTTCAGTAATGGTTCTATATAAATAATGAATGGGAGAAGATATCAAGGGAAAATTCTCCCGAGATTTAGATTTCTTATTTGTGCAGCAATTGTAGAAAATGGCATACTTCAAATCAGATAAAACTAGTTACTTTTTGAGAAGGGAAGATTTTGGAACCAGGAGACACGTTTTTTTCTTTCACATTAAAAACACATTACATGGCAGCTTATTAAATAGCTTAAAACAATGGCTACAATAATAAAATATTTAATTTTCAGGAAGAGTAATACATCAGACAAGATGTGATTTTAGGGCCAATCTCCTTTTAGCAAACCTTCATTCCTTCCTAACATTTTAGTCTCTTTTTAAATAGGGTGTTTGTTCATTTAGGGTCTACTTTCTCAACCTCAGCACTATGAACATTTTGGATTGAATACGTATTTGATGTAGGAAGCTGCATCTGTGTATTCTGGGATGTTTAGCATCACCCCTGGCCTTTATTCACTAGATTCCAGTAGCAGCCCCTCAGTCATGGCAATTAGTGATGGCTGCAGACATTGCCACATGTGCCCGGGATGGGGGGGAGGGGAGCGAAATTCTCCCTGGTTGATAACCACTGATTTAAGGCCACCATAGTCTGTACCTGCCCCTTCTCATGGGAGCAGAGATTTTCCTTTTGTCTTCTTTCCCGATTACCTTGTCCCTATTCCTTGGGTCCCAATTATACTTTGATACATTTCTCTACCTTTATGGGGAGTGCAAAAAAAAAATCTATTTATAAGAATTACACAATAGCTTTTCTTCCTCCTGCTACCTCAGCCCCACAGTAGGATACAGAGCTTGTGCGGGTGAGGAACAGAGACTAGATTTCCACATCATTCACCCGATGGACAAGGTGTGTCTGTGCAGCGCACTAACTGTATAAATTTCCCTGGTGCTCTGCTTATAATATTATAACATGGCATTTGTGAATGGATTGTGGAGACCTCAGACATTAATGTCTCCATAGTGACAACACAGTAATGGGTGGTTGTGTTCCCAGGCCAGTCTTCAAAAGTCAATTTACCCATAAATCAGTCGAGATCTCTGAATGGTAATTTCTTAAATTCTGGGACCTGGTAATTGGAAACCATGCAGTACAGTTTTAAATGAGGAGGTAAAACAGAAAGCAAGCTGGCTTTCCTTCCCCTGGTCCAGTTTGATAAAAAACAATTTTAAATCAAAATGGCTTACCTTTTATATCTATGCCATTAATTCAACTCCCTAAAACCTATATTTATGGAAGTTCCCTGAAATCATTCCATCCTTATTGAATCTTTCTTTTCTTAATAACTCAGAAATTCCTCCAAATCAATGGGTAGAGATACAACTCATTCCATTTAATGGCTACACAGTATCCTGTAACATGGAAATTAGTCATTATTTTGTTAATGGTCATTGAAGTTGTTTCAGGTTCTTTTTTTTTTCTTTTTTTCTTTTTATTGGGGTACAGTTGCTTTACAATGTTGTGTTAGTTTCTGCTGTACAGTGAAGTGAATCAGCTATATGTATATATATATCCCCTCTTTTTTGGATTTCCTTCCCATTTAGGTCACAACAGAGTGGTGAGTAGAGTTCCCTGTGCTGTACAGTAGGTTCTCATTAGTTATCTATTTTATACCTATTAGTGTATATATGTCAATCCCAATTTCCCAATTCATCCAACCCCTTGCTCGTCCATACATTTGTTCTCTACGTCTATGTCTCTATTTCTGCCTTGCAAACAGTATGGAGTTTCCTTAAAAAACTAAAAATAGAATTACCATATGACCCAGCAATCCCACTACTGGACATATAACCTGAGAAAACCATAATTCAAAAAGACACATGCACCCCAATGTTCACTGCAACACTATTTACAGTAGCCAGGTCATGGAAGCAACCTAAATGTCCACTGACAGATGAATGGATAAAGAAGATGTGGTACATATATACAATGGAATATTACTCAGGTTCTTTTACAACTTAAAATAATGCTGCAATAAATCTCTTCTCTCTCTGTAGATCGGTAGATAGATGATAGATGATAGATAGATAGATAGATAGATAGATATAAATACCACAAGTACTGGTATTGCATCTTTTGTCTTATATGATGCCATATTCTGGAGCTTAATATAATAACTTGCTAAAGTAAGTAAAAATAAAACCACAGGCTGCTCCTTTGGTACAACCGTTTTCTAAATATTGAACTAAATTCAAACTTATAGAAAGCATCAACTAAGGCCTTAAAGTCAGGTTTACAGAATCAAAGACCTACATAAATATCCATATTGGCCACCTCCAGTGGCTTAAACTTATTGAGCGTCTGTTCAAACTTCTGTTAACCTTTGACCAGATCTGGCACATATCGCTGCACAGAAGGACTTGGCAAACTTATACCACGCAGTGACCAAAAAAAACCCCCCAAAACCCAAAAAAGCACTTTGAGAATTCCTTTGGCAGTGTAGAAAAAATGGTTTGTGAATTTTAAAGCTAGTAATTCTGGTAAATTTAATTTTCCTCTGATATAGTTTCACAGCCATCCTTGGATCTATACCAAACATGCATATCTTAGTAGATTTGCATTAAGGATATAGACTAGACCCAACTAGGAATAAAACCTCCAGGCTAACACTATGCTAAAACAAACTGAGCGATCAACTAAGTCTTTGGCTAAAACAGAATTGGGAGAGTTGGAATCTAGTTAAAGATTCAGTGTTCATTAGTCCTGGGATCTTAGAGCAAATTTGTCAGCTAGCCTGATAATCTCCTTACCTGTGTGATGGGAGGCAAAAATGTCAACAAGATTGTTGAAATGATGAAATGATTGAAATAATGTATATAATAGTCTTTAAAAACTGTAAAACTATAATTGAATAAATAAGGAACATCAAGTAGCTTCAAGCATGTTACAGAACAACACAATGCCTAACGTATTTTCATTCTCTTTGAATTATTAATTTTTTCTCCACTAAATACTGAACAATAAGAGCTGTCTACTACTAAATGTGTTTAGGTATATGACTGGTAATTTACTAGGTACTTTCTACATGTTACATTGTTTAAACCTCATTAACAACCCTATAAAGTTGAAATTAATATTCCCTTTTTATAGAAGAGACTCTGAGTTTAATTAATATTACTTAACGCTCCCTTTTTATAGAAGAGACTCTGCTAGAAAGAGTTAAAGCTACAATTTGAACTCAAGTCTGTCTGACTTTAAATTCCTAGTTCTTTCCACTGTACCACATAACAAGCAATAGCTTAAACATGTATCACAAGCACAAAAGATTTTCCTCCTAGGACAAGACTTTTATCTCTTGCCTAAGGCTGACTTCTGCCTTGCTTTTTTATGGAGGCCAATTAATCATTAACATTCAGTTCTAATGTAGACTTTTCAGCCCTCTCTGATGTTTTATCCATGAACTCCCGTTCATCAGCTGGTGACGGTAATGAACGCGGCTGCCATGCTCTTATCTGTGTGCTGTTGACAACCCCACGGAATGCTAAATACAGTCCGTCGTTCATCACTGCCCTGATGATTCTTCAGATGTTAGCTGAGGGAGAGACAACATTTTTGTTCCATAATAATCTTCGAGGAGTACAGGAAATAGAGTAATTTTCTTTTAGTGGGATGCCGTTCACATTCAAAAGCCTGCCAAAGTATTTTACCACTTTCAAATAAAAGCCTATTTAGTCATGAGTTATAGTAGCAGCTATATTTCCCTTGTTAAAAATTATTTCTAAGTGACAGTAAGATGAAAGGCAAACATGGTAAGTACCTACAGGTTAAGGATCTTTTAATTAAGATTGTGTGTGCATGACAACATTCTAGTAGAAGTGGGGGAGCATAAACTGGTTGAGGGTATGGGTACTGTGGTTTACTTCTATGCCTCGAGCACCAAGATAATGGGATGCTGGATGAAAGAACCATCCATGGCCCAAAACAGTATCGTGCCCACCCACACTTAGATCTGGTCCTCCGTCTCCATCTGTATTCTCAGTGAATGGTACAGTCATCTACCTTGTGGATCAAATCAGAAACTAGGAGTCTTGACTCCTCTCTGCCTCGCTTTCCACATTAAATAAATCAATAAAACCTGGCCTTTCTATTTCATAAAATATATACATACATATCTTTATTCTGTTTACAGTTGCTATGCTCTAGTTTGGCCTTTATCATTTTCACCTGATTTATTGCAATAGGCTCCTGACTAGTCATCTGCATTTATGCTTGCTCTTCTCTAATTCATTTGTTGTATGGCAGGTAAAGTGGTATTTCAATTGTTTAAAATTGCAATTATAAGCATGTTGCTCCCAAGGTTAAACTTTAATGGCTCCTCGATGTTATGAGGATAAAAATACAAATACCCTAAGGGCAAATGATGTGCTTCCTCTATTCCTCTCTCTCCAGCCACACTTCTGACCTGCTTCCTCTTTGACTCCGTCATCCAATTCTTCAAACACATGCTGTTTTCTCTTGCTATGAAGACTTCTGGGCCTGGAACACTCATTCTTCCTCTCTTGCCTCTTTGCCTGGTTATCCCCAACTGATGTAGGCCTCAGACTGGAGGCCCCTCTCATCTGCTCCGTAGCCCCTTCTCATCGTAACTTGCATCATGCCACAGGAAATTGGTTCATGCCCTTCTGTTTCCTCCACTAGACTGTGACCCCTATGAGAGTGTATCTATCTGGTGATCCCTCAGTGCTGAGTACAGGGCCTGCAGGTTAGTGGGTGCCCAACAAATATTTGTTGAATGAATCAATACATGATTAGGGTGAGGAAGAATCCTGAAGCAGGTAGCTAAGTCACAAACAATTAAATTTTGTAATAGAAGTGAAACATACTATGAGTCTGAATGGGGATAGAAAAAGTAGGGGAGGAGTAGAGATAAAACACTGAAGGGAAAGAGAATGGATTTAAACTGCTGCTGTGGATATGGGAGATGAAGCCAAAAATGCAAGAAAAGTATCAGAATTTAGGGAAAAATTGATGTATTTGGGTTGGATATTACTTTGAAGTACTTGAAGTGGAGATTTAAATATATTAGTTGTCATAAAGGTATAGAAAGATATCAAGGGTACAGGTTAATAAGTCCTCACCAGCACTGTGGCTATGAGATTAAATGAGGTCATCAAAGTGAATGTAGAGACTGAGGCAAGACAAGGGCCTAGGACAGAAGCTTCATGCATATCAGTCTTTCTTCTGCTGCTGGCTGAGAGCCAAAACGCTCTTTCAGTGTTTGAATCCAAGGCAATTGATCCCTTATCACTCAAGGGTGGGGATGGGATATTAGTGATGATGAATACTCTCAGTATCAAAATCCATAGATAAACCCCCAAACCCATAGTAATGAACTTTCAATCTTTTGCTGAGAAAACTGTTTTCTCATGTAAAGTACAAGATGTAAATGACTAGTAATACTCACTTTTTAAACTATATTATTTTATTCATTTTTAGTGTGCCTTATCCATCCCCAGGGGACATATGTGTTTCAAAGTTAGGGTTCAGCGACAAAAATGACCCAGAAAAAAGAAATTGCCTTGAATAATTTACCACCCAGTCAATCAAATTTCTAATTAAATTGTGGTGTCACATTCCAAAACATTCATTTTAAGGATATTTAAAGGATATTAGTCATATTCTAAGCTTTATATAATTTTTTTAAATTAATACATTACCTTAAAAAAATTCACGTGGGAAACTTGGTTTGCTAATGAGAATGAATCTGAGGATTTGGAGAAGTGGGTTTTAGACCTAAGGATAATCTTTGGCAAATCAAATTCCCAGGCAAGGAGCTCTTACATGCAGTAAAATGAGTAGGTTGGCTACATCAACTATTCTTGCACTCAGTGTACGTAATTACCATCACGACTGCTTGGACTACTGAGTTTGATTCTGAGGAGCACAGTCCTGAAATCTACATTTTTTGATAGATTCTTTCAAGGAGATTATTATGTTATTAGTTTTCAGGTCTTAATTTGAGAAACAGTGACCTGGGTATTCCCTCAGGGTTCTTCAGAATCCTAAATGAGCTATGTCTATTTTTTCATTAGTCCTATGAAATCTGTTCCTGTCTCCATTTATATCATTTTCTATTTGGTCAATTTCCATTTCTACTCTCTTTGCACTGCAGCAAAAGGAATGTAAACCCGGAAAATTCTCTTAGTGTTTCCTGTAAAAACATGTTCATGAATACTAAAGGAGGAAAGGGGGAGATCAAGAGAAAGAGAGTTCTATTATCTTTAATTTCTGGTACTGGGTGTTTTCCTATCCCTCCAACTTACTTACTTCTGGTTTTGCACATTTGTTTCTAAAGCATGTAACACTGAAGCACACTGGAAATTGGATCCCCAGCTCAGATGTGAGTGGAAATCAAGGATCAGCAAGTGGTGTGGCCTCTAAAGTGATATCTGCAAGCATAATGCAGAATTTTATTTCTGAAGAGCAGTGTGAGTTCCCTTCAATTTTCCACACCTCCTCTGGAGCCATTTCCCCAACCCAAACATGGGAGAGACTGAAGGACAAGAGAGATCTTGTCTAGAAACGTCATAGAAAGACTTAGCGGGGGAAAAGGCTATGCTGATGTATTTTCTCATCTGCATGGAGCAATGTGTATTTTGGTACAGTGTTAAAAATCCTCAAGCAATTTCTCTCATGTCACAAGTTTAAGGCGTTATCTATGAATGAGTCAGCCTGGGAGTTGCCATGGTAACGAATCTCATCCCTTTGGAGTCAGTCCCTCTGATGTTGCCACTGAAATACTTTAGTTTCAGGAGGATCTAAAGTTCCCATTACATTTCAATATTCATTATGTTATACATGCAAGATTACCTGACTAGAAGTCACTTTTAGAGATCTATAAATAGACGTGCTACATCAAACTTGTTTCTTCTGCGAGATGAAAGAAAAGTCCACAAAAATCCTTCCTGTGCTCACAGCACATCTCTTTCTCTCTCCCTCTCTTTTTCCATCCCCTTTCTTGGGTATAAGTGTGTGCATATATGTGTGTAATCAATGGCCTTCATATTTGAAGAGGACACTATGGACAGCAGTCATGAGCCCCAATTTTCAGGGGAGTGGTTGAAAATACTAGTGGGTTGACACACTGCAACTGTACAAGAAGGCAAATGATGCTGTAGTTTAGTGTGGCGTCACCATGGGCAGCATTTGTGAGGTTTCCTGATTCATATTCCAGGGAAGATCTGCTTGGCAGAAGAAAACTGCTTACAGTTGCCATACCTCCAGGAAACAGAAGTCCAGACTCTGCCTTGTCAAGCAAGGTTCTCAGTAATCTGTCTCAACCTACTTTTCCAATATTGTTTGCCCCTTGACTACCTGCCCACTCAAGTGTACCCTCCTGCTGACACAAAAGGCTATTTCCTTAACATTCTAGTGTTTTTGCATAGCTCTGTCTTTGGTTGTATTTTTTTCCTCTTCTTAAAACTCAAAATCCTACTTACTTCCAAGGCCCAAGTTGGTACCAGTTTCTACAAAGAATTCCCCAGTCCCCACTCCAAGCCAAATTAATCTTCCCCTCTGCTCTTTGTTACTTTGTTCATTTCTCTGCTACAGCATTTACCCATTCTACTCAGTATGGTCATGATTTGGCTTTTTCACCTGTATCCCCACTCTATGTTTTCAAAGTTGTGGCCCATGTCTCATTCATCTTTGTATGCCCACAGTATCTAGCACATAGACACCAGTAGATGTTTACTAGAATTAACTATATTAATATGAACTGAATAAATAATGCTCACTCCCTAATGTACAGCCAACTGAGGAGCTTTGGCATTCTGGTTGTTCATGGCATGATAGACCAGGCATAATGCACACAGTCTGGTCTCTAATACAGTGTGTGAGTACTTCACTTCTGAGTTACGCATGATGTGCTGTCAGCTGTGATAGTTTCTCTAAAATCCACTGCTGAGCTGCACTTTTAGAAACTGTAGTCTCATGTATTATCATAATTAGAGTATAGGATTTGGAGTCAAATAGATCTGAATTCAATTCCAGCTTTGTCTTTTACTAACTCTGTTACCAATTCACTTAACCTTTCTGAGGTCCAGTTTCCTGACCATTAGTTTGGAATTAATCAAGATACTAAAATGAAAAGCTTAGGATAGCACTTAATGTACAGTTATGTATTCAACAAATAGTAACTACTGCAAGTGTAACTTAGAGATACCCCAAGAGGTTGCTTTATTTCAGTTGTTTCCACGATACCACTGGGCGTCCCTTTGTGATTGTTATATACTGCAGGTAAAATAGTCCTCTGAGGGTGTGCCATGTCCACAGCCATTATTTTTTGTACGTATTTGACCCTACTCTTATCACACGACTTCTCCAGGCTAGCCACAACTCTCCGATGGAAAGAAAGAACTTGAAAAGACTGGGTGGTGGGCTATGAATTGTCCTTGAATATTCATTCTGCATATTATGTATGTTCTGTACTGGATAAAGACTCTTGAATTTGAAGGTAGGGACACAGGTAGTAGTATGGAGTGGAAACAAAGACACACAGAGACACGCAGAAAAAAGAAAAAAAAAAACAAACTAGCAAGAATTGCTGGTGAAAGGGGAACCAGAAGTGCTTACAGATAAGGTAGAGAAAACAAGCTGCTGAGTCCCTTGAATGGTGTTGCTGGGGATCTCTGGAACTAATTGTGGATCCTGAGCTGGGTCTTATTTTCCAGCGAAGCTCAACTATGTGGGTACTAAGACTTATAAATTCTTATAGATGCCTCCACATATTATCAACTCAAGTAACAGGAACCCAACTCTTCTCTTTACAGCCTGAAAGTGCCTAGCTTAGGATTTCAATCGTTTTGATTTAGACATGTCTACTGTTTGAAACTTATCCCAAGGCAATCACTTATTCATCTATGAACTATTTTTTGAATAGTTACTATGTGCCAGGCATCCCACTAGGCACTAGAACCCCAGGGGAGTCACTCCCTCCCTCCTCTATGCTATTCTTATGCCTTAGTATTAAACTTAATATACTAAATGGCACTTATCTATTTACATATCTGTACACTTCCTAGACTCTGCCTTCAAGGAAGGCAGTGTTCATGTCTTTTTTTTTTTACCATGTCATGCATGATGTCCAGAATAGGTATTCATTAATAATCTTGGATATTTGCTTTGATGAATAAACTGATCAAACAATGCTAAGAGTGATTTCTTGGTGACACTGATATGAGTTTTTGAAGACAGTGTATAATATAGAGATTCAACCTTATCTTATTTCTAGCTATGAAGTTGTGAACATGCACCCTTCCCCCACCACCCAAGCTTTTATGTTAATTGATTTGGCATATAAATAAGGAATTTTGAAGTTCTATGTGTCCTAGAGTTCTCTTATGTCCCTTTATTGAAGTCTTTAATCAATTAATTTTGTTCTAAGTAAAGTCTGTCTCATGAGATTCTTGGCATCATTAAAATAAGGACTTGAGGCAAGCATCTCAGGTATTTCACAGAAACTATTTTTTTGATATAGTGCCATTGAAGACACATGATGTACTTATGATCCGTTTAGCTTTTCCCACTCAGCAACACCAAGGAACAATGGCCCATCCCCATCGCTTGTAATTCCCCCTCCAGATATTAAAAAAGGAATGTTGATTTCAAACTCTTAAGGACAGAAGCCTAGTTGTAATTTCTAAAGGGCTTCTGTTGTACATCATTGTAAGACTATAGTATTTGATAAATTTGATTATAAGATTCAACAGTGAGAGGATTTCTGAGAAAATTTTGACAAGAGAAATATCCAATAAAATACTGTAAAAGTTACAACTGGTATTCAGAAGAAAGCCTTGAACTAGGTAAGTACTTTTGGTCACGGTGCTTACAAAGTGAGAAGAAATGGGAGCATTTCTTGAGCATTTACAATGGACCAGATACTTATCTATTCACTTTTTATACGTTATCTCACGTAGTAGTCTTAGCAACTAATAAAAGCAGATATAATGTTAATAAAAACTGAGGTTCAGAGACATTTAAAAGGCTAGTTGTAAATGTCTGAGCTGGGTTTTGAATCCAGGTATGCCTGACTCCAATGTTGTACATTTTCTAGTACACCATGCCTCCTATAGTGGGCTGAATGGTGGCCTCCCAAAAGATATGTCCATTTCCTAACTCCCAGAACCTGAGAATGTTATCTTATTTGGAAAAGGACATTGCAGATATAATTAAGTTAAAGATCTTGAGATGATGTCATTCTGGATTATTCACGTGGTCCTTAAAGCCAATCATGAGTGTCCTTGTAAGAGACAGGCATGGGAGAGACACAAAGGAGAAGAGGAAAAGGTGATGTGAGGATGAAAACCAAGCTTGGAGTGATGCAGCCACAAGCCAAGGAATGCCCGAAGCCACTAGAAGTTGGAAGAGACAAAAAAGAATTCTCCCCCAGAATTTTCAGAGGGAGCACAGCTCTGCTGACATCTTGATTTCAAGCTTCTGGCCATTAGAACTCTGAGAGAAAAAAATATTCTGTTGTTTGAAACCACCTGGCTTGTGGTCATTTATTATGGCAGGAGTAGGAAACTAACACACCTCCTAAATCTGTTCTTTTGAATTTTGTATATTTTTTGGATATTTACTAACATAAGTAGTCACTCAGTCAGCCTTATCAGTAATATTTTAGTACTTAGAATTTTAGGTTCTAGAATTTTAGCTCCTATGTGGAATATAGAATTTATCATGTCCCTGCCTTCAGTGTGGTCAGGGAGAAAAGATGAATACACATAAAACAATTAATGAACAGTATTTATTTATATACTAAGGGATATTTATTCAGTGAATATTATGCAGCAAAGATAAGTTTTAGGTGCTAAACATGCAACAATGAATAAGATAGAAAACTTTTCCATTCTCAATGAGGTTCCAGGAGAAACAATGGCTAGTTCTGGATTCTAAGACAGGAACAAGCTTGGTGGGTTAGAGGAACAAAAGGAGACCTACCTTGTATTAAGTTTTTCAATGGATGTGAGCTGACATTATTATTGTTATTATTCTTTACCCAACTAGCACCCAAGCAATATATTTAGAATTTGCTCACCAAAAAACAATGTTAGTGTTTTTAAAATATATAAATGCAAACACGAAGATACAGGGTCAGTCTGACTCAGCAATGAATGAGGCAATTGCTTATGGGGTCCAATATAGCAAGCATCTCCAAAATGTTTTCTCCATCTATGTGCCATGCACATGTATACACGTGTACATCTGCCCTATACGTAGTATTCTAGGGAAAAAAATCACACTAAAAATGAATGTACCGTATTACATTGTTTTGTCCCTATGGTTTACTCTAAAATCTTTACCTAAAATGGTTTACCTAAAATCTTTACAGACTTCTTGCTATTGTAGACTAAGATTTAGCTCACATATATGTTCCCTTCCTCACAATATAATTGTGAAATTATTTTTAGTAATCTTTGAAATTGAAATGTTTTCTTATATTTCGGTTACTTATTTTCTACACTGTCTCTTGACTCCACTTTGTAAAATAAGGATATTTACATACTGTGTCTCCATGTCTCCTCCAAGCCACCTCCCAATCTCTGTCAGCTGTAGTTTTGCTCTCCCTAGACAGGGTTGATTTGATAATATTTACATTACATTCAATAGGCACAGTTAAATCTCTTGTACTTTGTCTATGGATTTAGCCTAAAAATTAAAAATTGAGAAACAGTATCTTTTTTCTCATGACTATGAGAAAAAGCAGAGCCAAGTAGTGTACTATGGTTATGTTTCCCTACCTCATGTTCAAATATCTAATCTCCAGAGCTCAGAAGAATGCCCAAAAATTCTCCTTTCCAGCACAGCACCAGTAATTCAAAATTGTGCCAAATTTCACTTTAGCATTATACTTTTTTGTATGGTCTTTATCCCCAGATTGCCTTTCTGTGTGGGGTGGGTGGGTGTGTGTTTGAAAGATGGGACAAGAAAACCATATTCCTAATGTCTCATAGCTTCTGACTCATTGGTGCTTGGAATGCATTCTTTTTTCTAAAGAACACTGGCTTTTAGCTTAATTGTTCTTAGAGATTTTAGTTTTCTTTCTTTTTAATTATATTCTGTGCTTTTAACCTAATCTTAAATTCTTTCTAAGTTTCAATAATATTTTCTTTTCTCTAACTCCGTCCCTCTTTTTCACCTCTTTTCTGGAGTCTTCCATCAGCTTGATCCTATGTGGTTGGTTCCACTTTAGATTACTACAGAGATGTCTTTATGAGATTTCCCTTCACTGCTTTTACTAATCCATGGATCCCAAATACTTCTTTCCCTTTTAAAATTTACTTCGTCAATTTTCTGATGAACATTCTCAAGTGATTTTCTAAGTAAGGGTTTCTTTACATGAGATAGATCAATTTTAAGCATTGAAAATCTTGAAATGTCTTTATTGTCTTAATTTACTGATAGTATTTCTGGCCATCCAATTTTAGATTTCAAACTATTTTCTCTCAAGACTGAACTCAATTATCTATGTATGCTAGCATCTTGTGCTGCTGAAAAGAAATTTATGATTTTTTATGATTCTCATTCTCTAGTAGTGACCTTTTTTAACATTGTTTTGTTTTGTTTTGTTTTTTCACTTCACTGGGGGCTTTCAAGATTTGTTTCTTTATTCTTAGTGTTTTGCAGTTTCACAGTGATGTTCCACATGCTACTTTTAGCACACAATACTTTTGTCATTTATTCTTCTTTATATATACTAAAGATCTTGAATTTAAAGATCCATGCTTTTCATTTCTAGAATGTTATTTAGTTTTTTAAATTAAGAATCTCGTTTCTTTCATTTTCTTTTTCTGGAATCTCTAATAGTTGAAACTTGAATCTTCTGGGCTAATGTTCTTTATCTTTTTTTTTTTTTCCGGTACGCGGGCCTCTCACTGTTGTGGCCTCTCCCGTTGTGGAGCACAGGCTCTGGACGTGCAGGCTCAGCGGCCATGGCTCATGGGCCTAGCCGCTCCGTGGCATGTGGGATCTTCCCGGACCGGGGCACAAACCCGTGTCCCCTGCATTGGCAGGCGGACTGTCAACCACTGTGCCATCAGGGAAGCCCTGCTCTTTATCTTTTATTCTCTTTTTTTTAAACTATATTTTGGGGAATTCCCTTGATTTTATTTTTTCCTTGTTTTGGCTTTCTTTTTAAATTTCATTTGGTATATTTTTAATTACCAAGGGCTTTTTATTGTTTTTGTTCCTTGCTTATAGCATCTTGTCCTAGTTCTAAGGATGTAATATCTTCTCAAACCTCTCTAAGGGTGTGAATTAGATTTTGTTAAAAATTTTTATTAAAAATTTTTATTATTTTCTTTCTCTTTGTTTACTCTAGAGAGTAAGCTGTTTCTGTTTATTCTACTTGATCATTGTTATTTCACATGATTTCTTCAATTATTCAGCAAATTTTAACTGACTTTAAGAATGAAGTAAATAAACTGACTGGAAGTTTGTGGACTTGGGTAAATTGATGGGAAGGTGGGCATTATGTTGGGAAACCCTCAGACACACAAAGCACAAACATCAACACTACAGTAGTGGCTACAGTGTGTTTTTGACCATTTATTCATTCTTTAGAGAACTCCCTTTCTTCACACAACCAAATTGGGAATAAATATCTGGCTACTAGATACTCTAAATATTGTAGTGGGAAAGTATGAAGTTGGGGTGAAGATCACAACAGAAGTTTATATTCACAGTTCAATCATTCATTCATTTAATCAAACCCCAAACTGTTATTAATGGTCTACGAATTGGTTAACCAAACAGACAAATTGCTCTTACGAACGTGATTTTTTTTTTTGTAAAAGAGGCATCGAACAAGTAAGAACATAAAAATATAATATACTAGGTACTGTGAAGAAAATTAAAGCAGAGTAGAGGAGATACAGAGTGATGGGTTTGAGGGAAAGGCAAGAGATAGTTGTTTAGATAAAGTGGTTAAGGAATATCTCTTTGATAGAATGGTATTTGAATAGGGACTTGAGAGAAATGAGGTAGAAAGACATGGAGATATTAAAGGAAGCATGTGGTAAACAGAGAGATTAGGAATGCAAAGCAAGATGGGATTTTTCCTGAAGGAATTAAAGATACTTCTCATTCTTGCCTTGGAGTCTCTCTGTGGTTCTGCAGGCATGCTGACTTCCTACTCAGTGGCAGGATCCTCAGAAAATATTCTAGATGGTGGTTATTTCCATCTAGCTTCATTAGCTACCCTTATTCATGTACTTTCTTTCATTCCAGAACTTTGTTGAGATTTTTAGTTCATTAATGACTCCATTCTCTGTTCATTGCCATGAAATTTTAGTTTATAAAAACTTTTTAATGAACTCTTTAGGAATAGATTGGGCTCAGATTGCCATATCGAACTAAATTAAAAACCAAAAAAACCGCTCGTAAAGTGGTCTCTTATCACTTTTTTAAAGCTATTTCAAAACAAACCAAAAGAAAAAGTTAACATTTTCATGAGGTTCTAAACCAGCCTAAGGGCATTGGAGGATTTTAATAGTAATGCTAAGATGAGGATATGTGTCATTATGCTATCTTTCACATCAATGGGGAAATATCAAGAGAGAAAGTTAGTATATAATGTATAAACAGTGATTCACATTGCCAAAAAGGACATAAAACAAAACTGTTTTAAAAAAGCAAGAAATTAAAACTGAATGGTACTTTCCCAATGAAATCAACCCAATGCCATGTTTTATGAATTGATTTTTACCCTTATTCAATATCACCATAGTTAAAGATCCAATAAATATATTATTTAATGTATCAAAGCAAATAAAATAAACCTAAGTTCCAAATATATGAGAACTCATTAAACTTCTATCTCTGAGGCAGTAGTCCAGAGGCTGGTTGTCAAATTAAACTGGAAATTTTAAAAAAAGGAAAAGAAAAACATTATATCTAAGTGTGGAATTCTAATTCTATAAGCTATAAAAAATTGTTTTGCTCTGCCAGAGAAATCAGTGATGGTTTTCAGGTACTGTACTTGTCAGCTATAAGACAACCAGTGTCCTGAAATCCCTCATGATAGTCAACCTTATCTGAAAGTTCAGTAGTTTACACAGGTTCCTGGAGATTTGGTAGCATAATGGAAATATAAACTGGGCTATCAAACCCCAGGTATTGGTCCTTTCATTGTTTCATAACACCACATGGCTCATTTGAAAATAATAAATAGTTTCTACATCCATACTCTGGCAAATTTACCTACTCCCTCTCTAGCATTGCAGAGACAGGTAATGATGAAATCTAAAGTAATGTATACATTCCGTAAAACTGACTTGCACTCAAAAATAACAAGACTCTCCAGAAGGAACACTAGACTCAAGCAATCAGAAAACAGTCTGTTTTTTTTTTTTTTAGCATCTTTATTGGCGTATAATTGCTTTACAATGTTGTGTTAGTTTCCGCTGTATAACCAAGTGACTCAGCTATACGTATACACGTATCCCCATATCCCCTCCCTCTTGCGTCTCCCTCCTACCCTCCCTATCCCACTCCTCTAGGTGGTCACAAAGCACCAAGCTGATCTCCCTGTGCTATGTGGCTGTTTCCCACTAACTATCTATTTTACATCTGGTAGTGTATATATGTCAATGCTACTCTCTCACTTCATCCCAGCTTACCCTTCCCCATCCTGTGTCCTCAAGTCCATTCTCTACATCTGCGTCTTTATTCCTGCCTTGCCCCTAGGTTCTTCAGAACCATTTTTTTTTTTTAGATTCCATACATATGTGTTAGCATACGGTATTTGTTTTCCTCTTTCTGACTTACTTCACTCTGTATGACAGACTCTAGGTGCATCCACCTCAATACAAATAACTCAATTTCATTTCTTTTCATGGCTGAGTAATATTCCATTGTATTTATGTGCCACATCTTCTTTATCCATTCATCTGTTGATGGACACTTAGCTTGCTTTCATGTCCTGGCTATGGTAAATAGTGCTGCCATGAACATTGTGGTACATGACTCTTTTTGAATTATGGTTCAGAAAACAGTCTCTTTAGTTCTCTTCCAGGGCCAAGAACAACAGGGTTTTTGTGTGAATGTGAGCACACAGAGGCTTTTAACCACGAGAGTGGAGGTGGTTTTGCAAAATCATAGACAGACCTTCAGCTTTGCTTTTAAGCCACTTGTTAGTCTGATCACTGGTCAATCTCCAGTAGGCTTGTTTCCTGTAATTTCTCCTAAAGGACATTAAAAACTTGACTTGAAACTAGCTTTCTTGAATATGACACTAATTTCTTCAGTCAAGAAATATTTATTGAGCCCCAACTATGTACTGTCGACTGAAAAAAATGCATAATCTAAAAGTTGAGAATTATGCCTTATTTGGCAGACAAAACTGAGGACTTCAGCCAGGGACACAGCCTCTCAGATATATGGCTCTGAGGGCCTGCTCTGAAGAAGTAAGGGAGGAGTCAGGATATACAGAAATTTTTGCAACAAAGACCAGGTAGTTGGAACATCAAAAGATTATTGTTAATTAAAGAAAACCATGTATATCAAGTTAAGGAATTTAGCGCTTTTCTATGTATGGGAAGATGCAAGAGTCTGGGCTCACTGAAATCATCCCTTTGATATGCACCTCAGCTATCTGGGGCCAGTATCCTGAGCTTTCTCATCCTGAGTCCCCGCAGGGTGCACAGTGGTGAGGTGAGGTGGGGTGGCATGGTGACTGCAGCAGTTGAGTGCAGGATGGCAGCCATCCTGTTTCTATCCTGAGTGCCCTCAGGGCTCACCGTCCAGGCAGCTGTACTGTGATGGCTGATAGCTGCAACATCCTTTGTTTACTGAAAAGACCAGGCAACATTTTTTTTGCATTGACAGTACCAAGCACAGTACTGAGAGCTGGGGATACAGTAATGAGTAAAACACAAAAGAATCCCTGTCCTTTTGGTCCTTAGAGCATATGGAGTCCCTGCCCTCATTTCATTTATGACCTACTGCAGGAGACAAGCACTAATTAATAATTACATAGCTAAATATGTAAATTAAATGGTAACTAGTGTCATAAAAGAGAGGGCATATGCCTCTATAAAAACATGTAATAGGAGGATTTGACCATTCCTGGTTGGGGATGTGGGTGAGTAGTGAGGAAGACATAAAGAAGGCATATTTGACAGGAGCCAGAGTAAATAAAAGTAAGGCAGAAGAAGGCTTTGGGCTGAAAGGACAAGTTGTGCAAAGGCCATGTTGCAGTCGGGAACATTATATTTTCCAGGAACTGAAAGAAAAGCCATGGTAGCTAGAGCCAGACATCATGGGGAAAGGAGCATGCAATGACTTGAGGCTGCAGACATGAGCAGGGGCCAGCCCATGTGGAGCTGGTTAAGGTTTGTGGTCTTTATCCTGAGGGCATGGCTTGTTTTAAGCAGTGAAGTGATGTGATCCAATTTGCATTTTGGAAAGAAAACCCGTGGCTTGGTGTAGGGGAGAGACTGGGGGTGGGGGGGACAAGAGGTGTACAGATCAGTTAAGAGATTATGCAGGAAACAATCAATCATCCAAGCAAGCGATGTGAAATTTTTAGCAGGCTTTTCAACACACTTCTCAAAAATCAGATGCTTAAAAATGAGACAATGATTTATATACTTGGAAAGTAAAGCTAGACTACCTATATCGATCTATCTGTCCACCTATTTCTACATTTATCTTCCTGTTTTAATTATTTTTTTCTTCTGAGCTGACCTCTTTTCCATTCCTGGAAGGTTGATTATCTCTTCTTGCCTGGAGTCTTTGAACACTTGGTGTATCCTTTTCCAGGGAAAGCTTTTCCTTCTAATCACCCTTTGGCCTTAGTTAAGTATCTCTTTCTCCAGGAAGCCTTAAATTGACTCTCAAAATCCAAGATAGCTACATTTATGATGACTCCCATTGCACCAAATAGGTTGTGGTACTTAATTATTTATAACTGTTCATCTAATTCTAGTTTCTCTCTTTCAGCTCTAAGTGCCTTGAAAGTAGGAACTATGTCTATTGTATCACTATTTTATATTATGAACTTATAGCACCTGGCACATCATAGAAAGTGAAAAAGTATTTACCAGTTAAATAAATGCAATATAATATACTTACTTGACAAGACTAAATCTGCATTTATCTTTGAAATATCTGGAGTTTTTTAGGGTGACAGTGCATATTAGTATTTGGTTGATGTTTTTTGGTGAGAGGGGCATCTAATTGACTTCAGTTTTGCATCTGCTTTGCTAGTGAATATCCATCATGCTTCTTTTATGGTGAATACTCTAGAGAGCAGACTGGCATGGACCTGCAGTTAATTGAAGAGGATATTTAATTTCTGTACCTTTGGGTAGGAGAGGAGACAGAAAGGTAGGTGGATAGGTGGGAAGGAATGAAATATTTGGAAAGAAATGATGTTGCAAGTTCACTGCCTATGGAATGATTTTGACATTGTGTACCTGTGATCTGCCTTTTGGCAAAAATATCCTCATGGAAAATCCAAGCACAACCAATAGCGCTGCTTAAACCTCAAGGTTTATGAGACATATTAGCTCACCCGGAGATATTCCATTTTTAATTGTCACACACTAGGGCTGTTGCTATGCTCTGGTTACTTTGCAGAAACCAACGATTGTGCCAAGAGTTGAAATTTAGCTACAGATCCCCAGAGTCACCCCCTATTGGAGTGAGGCAGATTTCATCCATATGAATATGACTTTCCTCTTAAAAATATGAGAAACCAGTCTCTTTTTTGGCTATAAAATCCATCACAACAATACTGAATAAATATTTATGAGATGAGAGAAATATACTATGATGTTTTAGTCTATTAAAGCATATTCTATGCCTGGGGAAATTCATGACCAGCATCAGGAAATCATTAATTCTATGGCTGGTCTAAGAAGGGTTGCCCCAATCTCTTTTCCCAAATGCTAGGAAAAATTTACAGCAGCATTATTTTGGTGCATTAGAAGTCTTGGTTAATTAAGTATATTTATATTGCTGATGCTATTTTATTTTTCTGTAATACCTTTAGGTTCTATCACAACACGTAGGTTACCAGTAGGCTACTATTATTCACCAATATACAGTTTAGTACTCAAGCAATTTACCTAATCAAGTGAATATAATCAAACCCGCACTGGTGCGACACAGACCGAAAGCAGTAGAAGAGACGGCCAGCGGCTGGCAAGATCAACAGAGAAAGAAAAGTCAGGGGTCCCACATAGTGATATAAAGAACTAATTTATGGCACTGCTCCCCTTCCCAGGAAATACAGGTTTTGCCCCTCCCCCATCAGGTATGTCTGAACGTTCCAGAAGGGGGAAAGCACTAAAATATGATAACTCTCTGAAATAGGACAAAACAAGAAACTTATTCATGAAATCAGCTCCATGATATGTTTTCTATACACTAGATTAGACTTGCCTATTCTAGAATTTCATATAAATGGAATTATACAATACCCAGTCTTTGCATCGTTTCTTCTGCCCAGCATGTTTTTGAGACAAATTAATGGCTCTTCTTTTACTAATGATATTGATAATGTGTGTCTTATATTTTGTTTTGATTAATTTAGGTAGATTAGTCTAGGTACAGGTTTTTCTGATTCATTGATTTTCTCTTTATTATTTCCTTTCTTATACTTTATTTGGTTTAATTTTCTCTTCTCTTCTTAGCTTCTTAAGATGGAAGCTTAGACCATTGATGTAAGATCTTTCTTCTTTTTCAGTACAAGCATTTAAAGCTTTAAATTTCCCTCTCAGCTCTACTTCAGCTAATTCAATATTTTTGATTTGTGGAATTTTCTTTTTCATTTAGTCTAAAATATAACTACTTTGGATTTCTTACTTTTAGAGTTTAAAGGTTGCATCTTTTTTCCATTACCCCACTTTAACCTATTTGCATCTTTATACCTAAAATAGATTTCTCATAGAGATTTTTCTGAAACTCTCTGCCTTTTCATTGGTGTGCTTATATATGGTTTATATTTAATATAATTAATGATATGGTTAAGTTAAAAATCTATCTTATTGCTATTTGTTTCCTCCTCTTTGTTTTTTTTTCTTTTCCTGCCTTCTTTTAGATTAATTAAATTTTCAGTATTCTATTTTATTTATTCCATTATTGGGTTACTAACTATTCATCTTCATTTAACTTTTTAGCGGTTGCTCTAAAGATGTTCTGTAGTATAATATGCATCTTTAATGGGTCACAGCGGGAGGCAATATTTTAAATCTTATTTTACAGATGAAATGACTAGAGGCACAGAAAGCCTTATGTGCTTGCTCGAGATCATGCAGCTTGTAAGAGGCAAAGAAAATGTTGAAAGAGAAATACGGAGTTTAGCCTAGATGGGGTTACTTATGTGCAGCACAGCATATAAGCAAAGGGATAGTGAAAAAACATGTATGAACGACAGTAGAAGAAAGAAAATACGTGGCAAAATACTTTCATGGCTAATGAACTCATTTGTGAAGAAAAAGATAAGGTCTTAGAAACTGTGGTACCAGTGAAGAAAAGAAGAAATAATTTCCTTTAACATTTTTCTGTTTATTCTGTGGGCACTGTTGGCCACAGAAACTAGTTGATGCCAATTTAATTTGTATATCCAAATGTTCTAATACTAAATGATCTCCATATATATTTGTGTTATAGTCCTTTTCAATACTTTTTTTAGTCCAATTTTAGTCTTTTTTTGATCATCATAAAGGATGATCAAGATGCGCATATCAATATCATCTTTACATGCTTGACCTAAATAAAATTCTTCACTCTACTATTCTCATAATTAATATTATAAAATTTTAATCCATACAAGATACTATAATTAGGAAATGAGACTTAATATAAGAAGGCATTCCTGTTTTTTTTCCTAGTCAAACTGTATCTGATTTTGGCCTATTTTTATAATTCTTAAAAATATCATGGAAAGGGACAGCTGTATTCTGAACGTGGAAGCAGAGCCTAACCACCTACATAGAAAACATTTTTAGCACCTCATCTAGCTTATGCAGAAATGGAGGTTCACTGTAGAAAAAATAGCTGGGAAGAAATATGTATTTTGTTTAGATCCCTTATTCCCTCCTTTCTGCTGGTTCAGCTTCATTGCTGATCTTCCTGTAATATTTGCCAGTGTGTTCTTTCTCTGACTCAACCTGTGCACAGCCATTAGTTTAATCGAAGCTTTTCACCTATTTGCTCAAAAATTTCTGGGAGCTTATCCACTAAATAAATAACAAGCTTCCTAGCACAGCATTAAAAAGCTCCACAGTCTGATACTTAATTTCCTTTCCAGACTTCCCTCTCAATATTCTATTACATCAGCATCATAGTCAATGTGAATCCAGTGATTTTTGCCATTTTAAAATGTATATTTTGTTTTTCTGCAAGTCCAGATTTAACATGCCATTCTGTCTGTCTATAAAGCTCTTCTAATGCCAACAGCCAATTTTAGAATCCTACCCATTCTTCAAGACCATGAAGTCTCTTCAACAAAGTCTTTTACAAATGGTCCCTCAGGTTTTTGATCTCTTCTATTAATAAGTTTAAAGAACTGATAGACCTAGCTGAAGCCCTTATGACCTCAGGTTGTATAGTTAGGTTGTATAGCTTTTCATTCTCCTATTGATTTATTTATGCATATATATATATTTTTTAATCTTGCTTCTCAGGTTTTAAATTCTTTGAAAAAAAGGAACTGAGTTTATTTCATCTTTAGCCCAGAATAATGTCTCTTATACAGTGGTTGTAAATAAATTTTATTTTAAAAAGTGAATTTAAAAATACTGGATTTGGGCTTCCCTAGTGGCGCAGTGGTTGAGAGTCTGCCTGCCGATGCAGGGGACACGGGTTTGTGCCCTGGTCCGGAAGATCCCACATGCCGCGGAGCGGCTGGGCGCGTGAGCCATGGCCTCTGAGCCTGCGCGTCCAGAGCCTGTGCTCCACAACGGGAGAGGCCACAACAGTGAGAGGCCCGCGTACCGCAGGAAAAAAAAAAAAATACTGTATTTACTGAATAAACAATCCCAAGGTATGTTTATGATGTCCAAACGTTGCAGGATTTGAAGAAGTCAGGAGAATTCTGGGTAATCGATCTATCAGCTCTCAGACCATTGTAGAATAACAGCCCCCTTCTTTGGTATGTTGATATGGGCAGTATGGCAGCTATTTAGCTACTGTTTCTCACTTCCCACCCCAACTTTCTGTACTCAGACTGGGACTCCATTAAACACTTTTCATGATTCCCAGCTCATTCATCTCTGGCTCTGCCAGGGGAGGGAGCTAGAAAGAGGTTGCCAGGCTAGAGGAAAGAGAAGGAATGTGCTCTTTCCCGTGGGCTTCCTGTGAGCTCCCTGTCCACTGTGGATCCTGTTAGCCTCACCTCAACAAGACTTCTTCACCCCAGCAGTGACAGTTTTGTCCTGTGACAGCAGCTCTTGCAGTTTTTCCAGAACTTGCTGAACCTGCCCCATTATGCTGTCCCTCAGAGACACCAACCCCATGGGGCCCCTCCTCTGACTGTCTGAGTTTTAATAATTCCAACCTCTTCCCTTACCTCATCAACCATGGGGGTAGTAGCTGCCT
This sequence comes from Delphinapterus leucas, assembly GCF_059928025.1. Classification (NCBI taxonomy): domain Eukaryota; kingdom Metazoa; phylum Chordata; class Mammalia; order Artiodactyla; family Monodontidae; genus Delphinapterus; species Delphinapterus leucas. The sequence goes on along the minus strand of NC_143133.1, from coordinate 70,090,645 downwards.
TCTGAAATTATTACATTCATGATATCGTAGAATTCTCTTTTTACTCTTTCAGTTGCTTAGTGTATCAAATGCAAAAGGAAGACTTTTACTGCAAATAAAACGAAGAACCAAGCAGTCTGAAAGTTATTTCACTCAGAATGAATTCAGCAAATTGAGATTCAACACTGTCAACTAAAATTTTAAACCTCTCAGCAGAAGAGTGTTTCCTTGACCACTGACAATTCTGTTTTCAAGCATAAATCCAATTATTTGATTTTGGAGGTACAGCTCTGGGCAATATGATCGTGACAGGATGATCACACATTAAATGCTGACAGGGCTTCCCCAGAAGCTCTGATTTAGGTTGTTTGTGGAGTCCAAGAGCCCAAACAGTAGTCAGGAATGGAATTAAATATAACAGACATCATGGAAATGGATTACAAAACCAGAGAATAGAAATGCCTATTTTTTTCAATTCACAAGAAGATCATGCTTAACAAATTTAGATTAATTAACTTAAAAATTAAATCTTTAAGAAATTAAATGTTTTGAAATGTATTCAAATCAAATGACACTGATTATATGTATTAGGTGTTTATTTAGCATAATTATTTATTTTATAAGTCCCTGCTATAAGGAAACCACTGCAAAATTCCAAACAAATGTTTTCTTTCCCTTACATAAAATAATTTAAATATGACTGTACTTGAGGAAAATTGGTTTGTATATACATCCTTGGAGATGAAATCCATTTCTACATGCAAGATATATTTTCATAAACAAATACCTAAGTACATCTTGTTTAATGGCATTTATATGTCTTGAGTTATTTTTATTCTAACTTCATTGATTTACATGCAGGTGTCCAGCTTTCCAAACACCACTTGCTGAAGAGACTCTCTTTTTTCCATTGTATATTCTTGCCTCCTTTGTTGAAGATTAATTGACCATAGGTGTGTGGGTTTATTTCTGGGCTCTCTATTCTATTCCCTTGATCCATACGTCTTTTTTTGTGCCAGTACCACACTGTTTAGATTACTGTAGCATTGTCTAAAGTCTGGGAGGATTATGCCTCCAGCTTTGTTCTTTTTCCTCAGGATTGCTTTGTTAATTCTGGGTCTTCTGTGGTTCCATACAAATTTTAGGATTATTTATTCTAGTTCTGTGAAAAATGTCATGGTAATTTGATAAGGATCACATTAAATCTGTAGATTGCTTTGGGTAGTCTGGACATTTTAACACTATTAATTCTTCCAGTCCAAGAGCATGTTATATCTTTCCATTTCTTTGAATCATCTTCAGTTTTCTTTATCAACATTTTACAGTTCTCACTGTATAAGTGTTTCACCTCCTTGGTCAGGTTTATTCCTAAGTTGTTTTTTTTTTAATGTGACTTTACAGGGTTGTTTTTGTTGTTGTTGTTTTTTTTACTTTCTCTTTCTGATATTTCGTTGTTGTTTTTAACAGGGTTTTTTTTTTGTTTTTTTTTACTTTCTCTTTCTGATATTTCGTTGTTAGTGTAAAGAAATGCAACATATTGCTGTATGCTAATCTTGTATTCTGCTACCTTGCTGAATTCATTTATTATTTCTATTGGTTGGCCAAAAAGTTTGCACAGGTTTTTCCATAAGCTGTTACGGAAAAACCCAAATGAACTTTTTGGCCACCCCAATAGTAGTTTGTTTTTTTAAAAAATAAATTTATTTATTTATTTATGGCTGAGTTGGGTCTTCATTGCTGTGCGTGGGCTTTCTCTAGTTGCGGTGAGCGGGGGGCTACTCTTCTTTGCAGTGCACGGGCTCCTCATTGGGGTGGCTTCTCTTGTTGCAGAGCATAGGCTGTAGGCGTGTGGGCTTCAGTACTTGTGGCTCGCAGGCTCTAGAGCGCAGGTTCAGTAGTTGTGGAGCCCAGGCTTAGTTGCTCCGTGGCATGTTGGATCCTCCCCGACCAGGGCTCAAACCCGTGTCCCCTGCATATCTTAACCACTGTGCCACCAGGGAAGTGCCCCAATAATATTTTTTGTGTGGAGTACTTAGGTTTTTCTATATGGAGAACAATATTATCTGCATATAATGACAATTTTATCTCTTCCCTTCCAATTTGGATACTTTTTATTTTTTTTAATTAATTTTTAATTATGAACTAATTTTTAAGAATTTTTAAAATTTATTTTATTTTTTAATTGAAGTATAGTTGCCGTACAACATCATATATTATGAATTATTTTTAAAGTTACAGAAAATTAGAGTGGATAAGGTACTCTGAGGACTGATCCAGCTTTATTAAATCTTAAGAGTTTGATATATTTGATTTTGAATATTTAGAGTAAATAATTACCAATTTAGTTGAAGAACCTTGCATGCCCCAGAATCCATTTCAAAATTTCATTGCCAAAGCAACTGTAAGGTGATTTTCAAGTTTTTCTTTAACATGTATGCTCTTACACTATTACTTTATGTATTCTAAAAGTATATATAATTCTTTTGCAACTTTTCAAATATTATATAAGCTATGTCATACATTATATATCATTCTGCAACATATTTTTGCTCAAAATTTAATTCCTGAGATTTATATATGTTGATATAGGGTAGCTCTATCTCATACATTCTAACTGACTTCAAGTGTTTCATTATGAGTATGCCACAGTTTGTTAACCATTCTTCTATAAGGAGCATTACAGTTGTTTCAAAAATTTTCTTAAACAAACAATGCTGCCATGAATGTTCTACCATATGTCTCCTTGTGCTTCTGAGTTCAAGTTCTCTTGGGTACATAGTTGGAAGTGGGATCCCTTGGGTGGAATGTTATACACATCTTCAACTGTACTAGATATTGTCAGTACAAGGCTTGTACCAATGAACACTACTTCCTGCAGGTGTGAGTGCTCCTGTTTCTCCAGGTTCTCATCAATATTGGTTGACTCCTTAATTTGTACCTACATGATGGATATTTAATGATGTCTCATTGTTTTCCTTTGCATGTCCTTGATTACTAGTGACACTGAACCTCTTTTCAGGTGCTTATTTTGGCCACAAGGGTTTTCTTTTCTGCAAATTACCTTTTTAAATATGTTACCTAATTTTCTACTGAGTAGTTTTATATATTATAGAGTAATGCTATGTGCTTGTACACACTTTGAAAATCTTCCCTCAGCTTGAATTTTGCTTTAACTTTATTCCTGGTGTCTCAGGTTGAAGTTAAAGGCTTAACTTTGGGGACTTCCCTGGTGGCATAGTGGTTAAGAATCCACCTGCCAATGAAGGGGACACAAGCTCGAGCCCTGGTCTGGGAAGATCCTACATGCCATGGAGCAACTAAGCCCATATGCCCCAACTACTGAGCCTGCGCTCTAGAGTCCACGAGCCACAACTACTGAGCCCATGCACCTAGAGCCTGTGCTCTGCAACAAGAGAAGCCACTGTGGTGAGAAGCCGGCGCACTGCAACAAAGAGTAGGCCCTGCTTGCCACAACTAGAGAAAGCCCAAGTGCAGCAACAAAGACCCAATGCAGCCAAAAATAAATAAATTTATTTTTTAAAAAAAGGTTTAACTTTGATGTGGTTAAATGTAGCAAACTTTTTATTTTATGGGGATTTTTTTTGTATTTTGTATTAAAAACTATTTTCTCTTCCTGAAGTCATATATATTTGCCTCTATTTTCTTCAAAATTTGAATGTTTTGCTTCGGGTTTTATGTATATGAAACTTATTTAGGGTATAGTTTGAATAAAAATAGAATTTTAAACTATCTCATATTTATAATCATTTTTCTAGCACCTTTTATTGAATAGTCAATCTTTTCTCCTCTGATTTGTAAAGCTTTCTTTATTATACACCAAACATCCATGCGTGTATAGATAGATGTGTTTATAAATAAAAATATTTTTGTTCCTTTGTTTGCTTCTTCCCATATCAGTATCATACTATCTTAATTCAGTAAATTATAAGTTTTAAAATCTGGTAGTTTTAAATCTGGTAGTTTTAAAATATGCCTGTACAGCTCGCAAGTGTTACTAAAAAGAAATGAAGGCTTACTTTCTATCAAACACTTATCCAGTCATTTCATCTCCAATCAGTTCCATGTTTATTTTAATTAACCCTCTCTCTATCTTATCTTTCAGTGTATATGACAACTGCCCAAACTGCAAGTTGTGGTTGGTAATATCTGAGGCAGGTGTTTGGCTTTGAAATGAATCATCCAGCTGGCATTTTTCTGTTTAGCTCGTCAGTTTGTTGGCACGAGTTTCTGATCTTATTTTTGGAGGTACTTGGAGATATAAATGTGTGTGTGCTTTCACGTATATATTAGGGTGTGTGAGTGTTTGAGTGTGAGTGTGTGCACATGAGTATGTGTGTGTGTTTATGCACATGCATTCTGAGGCTACTACTTCAATAATAACATCATATTTATTCTTAAAAAAGGTTGAGAGAGTATTTCATTGGGGTCACAAATACATAACTAAGAGTCATGTACGGAATTCTGAATATTGCTTTTATTTCAGATGATTTATTTTTTATTACATCTGAGAGAACAGTATATAGTAACTGGCAGATCAACAGAACATTTGACAGGGTTTTAATTCATTTTGAAAAACAGTAACATAATTTTTATAAACATCAAATACCCATAAAAGGGGAAATTGACAGTAACACAATCATAGTAGGCAACTTTAACAACCCACTTTCACCAATGGACAGATCATCCAAAATGAAAATAAATAAGGAAACACAAGCTGTAAATGATACATTAAACAAGATGGACTTAATTGATATTTTTAGGACATTCCATGCAAAAACAACAATACCCTTTCTTCTCAAGTGTTCATGGAACATTCTCCAGGGTAGATCATATCTTGGGTCACAAATCAAGCCTTGGTAAATTTAAGAAAATTGAAATCGCATCAAGTATCTGATCCGACCACAACGCTATGAGACTAGATATCAACTACAGGGAAAAAAATCTGGAAAAAATACAAACACATGGAGGCTAAACAATACACTACTTAAAAACCAAGAGATAACTGAAGAAATCAAAGAGGAAATCAAAAAATACCTAGAAGCAAACGACAATGAAAACACGATGACCAAAAACCTATGGGATGCAGCAAAAGCAGTTCTAAGAGGGAAGTTTATAGCAATACAATCCTACCTCAAGAAACAAGAAACATCTCAAATAAACAACCTAACCCTATACCTAAAGCAATTAGACAAAGAAGAACAAAAAACCCCGAAGTTAGCAGAAGGAAAGAAACCATAAAGATCAGGTCAGAAATAAATGAAAAAGAAATGAAGGAAACGATAGCAAAGATCAATAAAACTAAAAGCTGGTTCTTTGAGAAGATAAACAAAATTGATAAACCATTAGCCAGAGTCATCAAGAAAAAAGGGAGAAGACTCAAATCAATAGAATTAGAAATGAAAAAGGAGAAGTAACAACTGACAGTGCAGAAATACAAAGGATCATGAGAAATTACTACAAGCAATTATATGCCAATAAAATGGACAACCTGGAAGAAATGGACACATTCTTAGAAAAGCACAACCTTCCAAGACTGAACCAGAAAGAAATAGAAAATATAAACAGACCAATCACAATCACTGAAATGGAGACTGTGATTAAAAATCTTCCAACAAACAAAAGCCCGGGAGCAGATGGCTTCACAGGCAAATTCTAACAAACATTTAGAGAAGAGCTAACACCTATCATTCTCAAACTCTTCCAAAATACAGCAGACGGAGGAACACTCTCAAACTCATTCTATGAGGCCACCATCACCCTGATACCAAAGCCAGACAAAGATGTCACAAAGAAAGAAAACTACAGGCCAATACACTGATGAACATAGATGCAAAAATCCTCAACAGAATGCTAGCAAACAGAATCCAACAGCACATTAAAAGGATCATACACCATGATCAAGTGGGGTTTATCCTGAGAATGCCAGAATTCTTCAATATATGCAAATCAATCAATGTTATACACCACATTAACAAATTGAAGGATAAAAATCATATGATCATCTCAATAGATGCAGAAAAAGCTTTCAACGAAATTCAACACCAACTTATGATAAAAACCCTCCAGAAAGTAGGCATAGAGGGAACTTACGTCAACATAATAAAGGCCATAAATGACAAACCCACAGCCAACATTGGACTCAATGGTGAAAAACTGAAACCATTTCCACTAAGATCAGGAACGAGACAAGGTTGCACACTCTCACCACTCTTATTCAACATAGTTTTCGAAGTTTCAGCCATATCAATCAGAGAAGAAAAAGAAATAAAAGGAATCCAAATCGGAAAAGAAGTAAAACTGTCACTGTTTGCAGATGACATGATACTATACATAGAGAATCCTAAAGACACTACCAGAAAACTACTAGAGCTAATCAATGAATTTGGTAAAGTAGAAGGATACAAAATTAATGCACAGAAATCTCTTGCATTCCTATACTCTAATGATGAACAATCTGAAAGAGAAATTAAGGAAACACTCCCATTTACCACTGCAACAAAAAGAATAAAATACCTAGGAATAAACCTACCCAAGGAGACAAAAGGTCTGTATGCAGAAAACTATAAGACACTGATGAAAGAAATTAAAGACGATACAAACAGATGGAGAGATATATCATGTTCTTGGATTGGAAGAATCAACATTGTGAAAATGATTCTACTACCCAAAGCAATGTATAGATTCAATGCAATCCCTATCAAACTACCACTGGCATTTTTCACAAAAGTAGAACAAAAAATTTCACAATTTGTATGGAACCACAAAAGACCCCGAATAGCCAAATCAATCTTGAGAACGAGAAAGGGAGCTGGAGGAATCAGGCTCCCTGACTTTGGACTATACTACAAAGCTACAGTAATCAAGACAGTATGGTCCTGGCACAAAAACAGAAATACAGATCAATGGAACAGGACAGAAAGCCCAGAGATAAACCCAGGCACATATGGTCACCTTATCTTTGATAAAGGAGGCAAGAATATACAATGGAGGAAAGACAGCCTCTTCAATAAGTAGTGCTGGGAAAACTGGACAGGTACATGTAAAAGAATGAAATTAGAACACTTCCTAACACCATACACAAAAATAAACTCAAAATGGATTAAAGACCTCAATGTACGGCCAGACACTATAAAACTCTTAGAGGAAAACACAGGCAGAACACTCTATGACATAAATCACAGACAGATCCTTTTTGAACCACCTCTTACAGAAATAGAAATAAAAACAAAAATAAATACATGGGACCTAATGAAACTTAAAAGCTTTCGCACAGCAAAGGAAAACATTAACAAGACAAAAAACCAACCCTTAGAATGGGAGAAATTATTTGCAAATGAAGCAACTGACAAAGGATTAATCTCAAAATTTACAAGCAGCTCAATATCAAAAAAACAAACAACCCAATCCAAAAATGGGCAGAAGACCTAAATAGACATTTCTCTAAAGAGGATATGCAGTTTGCCAACAAACACATGAAAGAATGCTCAACATCACTAGTCATTAGAGAAATGCAAATCAAAACTACAATGAGGTATCACCTCACACCAGTCAGAATGGCCATCATCAAAAAAATCTACCAACAATAAATGCTGGAGAGGATGTGGAGAAAAGGGAACCCTCTTGCACTGTTCGTGGGAATGAAAATTGATACAGCCACTGTGGAGAACCGTGTGGATGTTCCTTAAAAAGCTAAAAATAGAACTACCATACGACCCAGCAATCCCACTACTGGGCATATACCCTGAGAAAACAATATTTCAAAAAGAGTCATGTACCACGGTGTTCACTGCAGCTCTATTTACAATAGCCAGGACATGGAAGCAACCTAAGTGTCCATCGACAGATGAATGTATAAAGAAGATGTGGCACATATATAATGGAGTATTACTCAGCCATAAACAGAAATGAAATTGAGTTATTTGTAGTGAGGTGGATGGACCTAGAGTCTATCATACAGAGTGAAGTAAGTCAGAAAGAGAAAAACAAATACCATATGCTAACACATATATATGGAATCTAAAAAAAAAAAAAAATTGTTCTGAAGAACCTAGGGACAGGACAGGAATAAAGAGGCACACATAGAGAATGAACTTGAGGACATGGGGAGGGGGCAGGGTAAGCTGGGACGAAGTGAGAGAGTGGCATGAACTTATATATACTACCAAGTGTAAAATATATAGTTAGTGGGAAGCAGCCCCATAGCACAGGGAGATCAGCTCAGTACTTTGTGACCACCTAGAGGGGTGGGATAGGGAAGGTGTCAGGGAAACACAAGAGGGAGGAGATATGGGGATATATGTATACGTATAGCTGATTCACTTTGTTATAAAGCAGAAACTAACACACCATTGTAAAGCAGTTATACTCCAATAAAGATGTTAAGAAAAAAATAAGCCTTCAGAAGACTATGTGGTAGATAACCTTATAATAGTTAACATTCACTGATTGCCTCCTGCATGCTAGAAACTTTCTGATGTTTCTTAATCTAAAATATTCCTAATCCTATACATATCTTCTCTTTATCATACAAATGATGAATCTGGAATTTATGTAGTCTACATAAGTTTCTCCCAATATATTTCATAATTAAACCTTCTTATATAAAAAGGTATTTCATAATCCAAGAGTATTTCATAACCAGCCCTAATTATTTAAGAAGAACTTTTAGGTGGTTCTTTAACAGGGATGTTTCCTGGAGCCTAACACCAAAAAGTAGCCCTATAGCTACTATTGGTATAGTGGTAGTGCTATTAAGTGGTAGAACCAGAGATATCTCAAAACTATTGTCATTTCTTGAGCTGTTAAGACAATACTAAATAGACTACTGGGTGGGAGTTTGAGAGTTGAAATGTGCAGATGATAAAAACATATTGATATTTGAAAGGGTTTCATAGAAGAGAATGCATCTGAACTGAATCTTGACAAATGGCTCATCCAGTGGAAAACAGCATCCCTGCCAGCAATCAGAAAGGCTGAAGAAGACACCAAGGGCAGAAAGGCTTACTCATGCAAAGACCTGGAGACCTGATGGGGCATATCAAATGGGGACTCTAAGTACTTTTGTATGGCTGAACCCCATCTCTAATGTACATACTTTGATGCCCATGGACTTTAATAACAACTCAGCCATTTTTCTAAAAAACTCAGAGAACTTGCTTGTCTCATAACATAAAAATATAAAAAATTTTATTGATCCTCCATTATACAAAAAAGTGATACTTTCTGAGCTTTCTAACAGTTTACATTTAATTCTACATGCCCAGAGAAAAGCTCCAAACCATCAGCATCATAACAGTAAGACATACAGGACCAATAAGCCATAATATCTAATCAGAAATCCAAGGGAAAATTAGTAAATGTATATCTTTTAGTCTCCCAGCTTTAACAACCAAACTAATTTACCAGTACATGTTCCAAAATACTTAACAGTGGCAATTCTGCCGACTCAGGAGAACAGATAAGTAGAGTGAATGAAGACAAGTCAGAGCACTAACCATTAGGGTACAGTGATATTCTCTGCGTGTCCAAAGACATAATTTGAAATGATTTTTATACATCTTTGCTGCCAGGTTGAGCACTGGCAGACGTCTGTGGCAACTCTTTTGTAAGTGAATGATATTCCATATTAAGGGCTATCTGCAGGGAGCCAATTCAAATAATTGAGATGAATGTCTTGGGCTAGGAATGAACTTCTAAATACTTCACCAGCAGAACAGAAAAATAATACTTAGGAAAACAAAACAAACCTTTGTCTTTATGGAGACCATGAATACTGCCTTAAGTAACTAGCTGTAGAATATATCAACGTTGGCAATTTATTTTGTTAGAAAACACTCAAATAAAACTAACAGTTAAAAATCACAGGCTATTTGCAAAAATATTTTCAAAGGTTGAAGCTTGCTTTTCCTCAAATTAGCAAGACAAACCACCAACGCTGTGAATGGCTTATAGTGGTTAAATATAGAAAATATTTTGAAGTTATCCTTGGCAAAATGACATATACCAACTATCATGGTCATTCACAGTAAGAACAAAATCAGGTAAACAAAACAGGAGGCTAGAAAATACAATAGAAATAAAGGCATAGTACCATGTGGCTTGTTTCAGCATTAATGTGAAATTGGATCAAATTTTTAAGGAGATGAGAAATGATATTCCTATCTCAAATAATCATAGAAATTTCCATTTGTTGTAACTTTGTTTTATGACATCCTGTCACCACAGTACTTTTGTTTGATTAAAAAATCTTGATATGTCAGAAAAAGTCTTTTCCAGTTTACTATTAATGCATTATAAAAAGTATCATTTTTTCTTTTCAACATTAAAAAAGCATTATGTGAAAATAATTTTCAGTTCATCTTTTTAACTGGGATGTTTCCTAGAATTTAATGCCAAAAGTGAAAATCAAGTGTACTAATCAAGATTTAAAGATGATGTAAGTTAAACATCTCTTTTTAAAAAAAAAAACAGTATTTTTATGTTTTAACCTACTTTTCCAACTCATTTTTGTCAAGGTCTTATTTATATGAAGTCTTACCCTCCTCTCCCTCAAAAGAAGAAGGGCGGGGGATTAAAATTACTTAAAGTATCCAACAATGTGACAAATAAAATAAGTGAAAAAAAGTCTGGAAAATATAATTCGGCTAATACCCCAAATTTTTAAAACATCAGAGGTTGATTGTTACTTAGATTTGTAAAGCCAAGGAAAGGGAATAATCAAAGATTCAGAGTAAAGAAAACTCACATAAAAGAGTCAGGAGTTTGAGAGATAAGATGAAAGTTTCCATTGTAGGTATATCAGCTATTAGTGTAAATGTTTGCAATTAGAAATTTGTCCCTCAAACTGATGAGATCCATGAAAGCTGGAGATAGTAAGCTTAGAGCCATCATCAGAAAGGAGTGACTGAGATCATTAGACCAGTTGGGATTTCTGAGAATTAATTACGTAATGGAAAAAGAAGGTCTGAGAACTGAAGACATAATTGGATCCCCTCTTATTTAGAGGGCTTAAGAGAAGAAGGTGCGAGAAGTCAGGCAAGGAATAGAAAAGCTCTAGGAGAGAGAAAAGGAACATCAGGAGACAGCAATGGCATCAAACATGAAGCTGGAGAGAGTTTCAATCATGGCCATGTGACCTGTGCAGTCACACAGGGCCTAGCACTTACAAGGTTGCCATGTTTGGTTTAACACTCTGTTTTCATGGTCTCTTGTCAAGAATTTTCGGACAAGGGGCCCTGAATTTTCACTTTACACTGGGCCTTGCAAATTATGTAGCTGGTCTGGTTTCAGAAATCAAAGCTGCTTCCCAGGCAGCAAGGAGAAGGACTAATAAATGTTTCCCAGGATTCTCATGAAAATACCTATGATTACATGAAAACAGACAAAGAGCTGGCAATACTGCCATAAAATAATACAGAAGAAAAGCCACATGCCAAAAATCTGGGCAGAAATTCAATTATCTGCCTCTTTGATGAAGATGAATAGAAAAGTACATTCTTGGACAACATAAGTAACATTGTATGCCCAGAATCACACTCAGGCAGATGGCCACAAAAAATATAGGTAGGGATAGAGATGAACATTTTGATTCACTGACACTTTTAGTACCTAACCTTGGTATAAAGAGACTGACAAGACCAGAGAGCAACAGACCTTCTTTCCTTAAATATTTAGAAACTATATTTAAAATAATCCAATGCCAAGGCCCCACACCTTCTGAGCCAAATACTTTTTCCCAACCACTGCAGGTACTCCAGAAGTACTCTGAGAATGACCTGTGCAGGAAGTGGAGGGTGGCAAGAGAGAGTGGACACATCTCTTGGTATACCCTGGATTGCTTAACGACCTAAGGAAACCATCACAGATAGGCGTAAAGACTGCAGATGGCAGGGAACACTGCATGCTGCTGGGGAGATGGGGTAGAGCATTTCAGAACAAAGGAACTGCAAGCTGCATGTGCATCTCTAACTCAGGTAGACAACCCTAACCACTGGAGTAGAAGAGACTGAGGGCTGTCAGGCATAACAAATTGCCAAAAGGCTGTGGACCTTATTCTCTGGGCTAGAGAGTAGAGGAGGGTGGACCCTACTGACCACAGGAGGTCTAAGGACACTTTATGTATCCTGTCTGTTATTGAAAAACAAAACTGTAGGGATCTCTCTCCTCTATGGCTGAATAAATTAAGTAATCAAAACTGACACTTGGAATTATTAGAGAAATGCAAATCAAAACTACGATGAGGTATCACCTCACACCAGTTACAATGGGCATCACCAGAAAATCTACAAACAACAAATGCTGGAGAGGGTATTGAGAAAAGGGAACCCTCTTGCACTGTTGGTGGGAATGTAAATTGATGCAGCCACTATGGAGAACAGTATGGATGTTCCTTAAAAAACTAAAAATAGAATTACCATATGACCCAGCAATCCCACTACTGGGCATATATCCAGAGAAAACCATAATTCAAGAAGACACATGCACCCCAATGTTCATTGAAGCACTATTTACAATAGCCAGGTCATGGAAGCAACCTAAATGCCCATCAACAGACGAATGGATAAAGAAGATGTTGTACATATATACAGTGGAATATTACTCAGCCATTAAAAGGAACGAAATTGGGTCATTTGTTGAGGCGTGGATGGATCTAGAGACTGTCATACAGAGTGAAGTAAGTCAAAAAGAGAAAAACAAATATTGTATATTAACGCATATATGTGGAATCTAGAAAAATGGTACAGATGAACTGGTCTGCAGGGCAGAAATTGAGACACAGATGTAGAGAACAAATGTGTGGACACCAAATGGGGAAAGTGGTGGGGGGTGGTGGTGGTGGTGGGATGAATTGGGAGAGTGGGATTGACATGTATACACTGATGTGTATAAAATGGACGACTAATAAGAACCTGCTGTCTAAAAAAATAAATTAAATAAAATTCAAAAAAAAAGGTACTTGGGAAGTTTGGATTTATTTAGTCCACAAAGAACTTTAATTTCCAGGTTGTGCTTTGCTAAACTGACAAGGTTTTTCTTTTATTAATCTGAAATTTGGCACAACTAGTGTAATGATACTAGTTAAGGACTTGGTCATTGAATGTTGACAGAAAAAAAAATGTTATCCTTTCATGAATATTTTCTCCTCTCATGTCTCTGAAATTTACCAATCCTTTGAAGTTGGCTTAATTTCCACCTCTTTTCTGAAGTTCATTTTGACTAATTCTGTTGACTTATTTCCCCCTTCTTTGAATTCTCATTAGCTATGTTGCCATTCATCATTTCCCATGTGGTTATGTTTTATCATATGGATTGGGCTATTCCTCATAATTTTATGTTTTCTTTCCTTGCAGTGACATTCACCTTCTTCAGGAAAGGGAGTCTCTCTTCTGTATGCACTGCTCACCCAGACCTCCAGCTCCATCTAAGCTTAATTTAGAGGTAGACATCTGAAAACGTATTGTAGTTGAAGAGAGGACGGAAAGGGCTAAGTCTAGGAAAGGGAGTAAGAGATAAAAGAAAGCTGGATACAGAGATAGGATTTTTTTACCTTGGATAATTTTATAATTATATGTGTTTATAGATTCAGAGGCAAGTATGTGATTAACTTTCTTAATAAGAATGTAGCTACATTTTGCGAGTAAGAATATAAGCTCCATATGGACAGGATTTTTAAAATTCACTGCTGCCTCCCCAGTACCTAATACAGTGTCTGGCATAGGGCAGGTACTCAATATTCATTGATTAAATTGAATTCATTGGTTGAATGGTTAAATGGATGGATGAATCATGGATATTGGGTACATAATACAGAAAAGGAAAGGAACTGACAGGTGCTGTTACAGTCTATGCATTATTTCCTTTTCATCCTCAGGCTTATGAGTATTTTTTAAACAAATGAGGCTCCAAAAGTTTAAATAACTGGACCTAGATCACATAAAGTATTATAGGGAGGACCTTACAAACCAAACAAGACCTGCCTGACCCCCTCCAAATGTCATGTCTTTTCTGCTATGTAGTAACAAAATAGTAGAATACTACTTTTTATTCACTGCAGAAAGCGAGAGAAAATAGGATATCCAATATTCCAAATGATTTTTCAAATTAGCTATAAGTAAAACACCCTCTGGGATTATTTGATTGCATCAGACTTCTAATAAGGATGTATCTTTGACAGACAATGGAATGGCAGCCTAGGCACCAATTTCAAGTTTACTATTCTGCTGCCCCTTCCTTAAGTGAGATTCAGAAAGATTAATCCCAACCTGAAATCAACTCTGCTATCTTAAAAGCATGAGTCTGTGTCTCTCTGAAATTTACATTTCTGTTTTGGTCCTCACAACTGACTTTTTAAATGGACACATCTCACTTTGAACTGTTTCCCCCCAGAAGCTTAATAATGCCAAATGATTTGGGAGAAGTTGTGAAAAGTGCTCTTTAACTACCAGTTATACCCTCACATTTTAAGTCATAGACTATAAGGTGCATAGTAAACTGAAACTAATTTTTACCTAGAAATTCTTATAGTTTAGTATTCCAAGCTACGATCTTTTGAGGGACAACTGAAAATAAATATATCACTTTTTTTCAAATCATGGTGAGAGAGACACGTAACTAGATCCAATTTATTTTTGTTTTTATAGGAATAAAAGATTCTTGCTTCATGTTATAATATCTTTTATTGTAAACCTTATTTGCATTTGTAATCTGAATTCATTTGCCTCAGTTGAAACTCACCCAGCTTCTTCAGGGAAATATAGGTTAAAGAGTCCCTGACATATGGTGAGAGCTCAGCAAATAATTGGTGACGAAACTGAAACTCATACACTTTTATACTTTGGCAATTGATTCTCTAAATAAGGAATTAATATTTTTTTCTTCTTTTAGATTCCACTAATAGAACTGATGATATTTAATAAACCATCACTCTACCAGTATCGAAGCAGGTATTTCCCAAACTTGTCTTTCATTAGTATTTAAAAATATTTTAATTGAATGAAAATCAAATCTAATCTTATTTACAATGAATAAAAATATTTCTCACTTATAAAACAGATTCCCTTCAATGCCTTTTGGAACAAAATATCACTATGTTTTCCTGCAACTGACTATAATAAACTTGTTTAATTAACACAATGTTTTAAAAAATTTTTTGATTAAGCAAAGATTACAAATATATATCAAAAATAGTATTATTTGAAATATGTACACTTAAGCCTTTTGCATCTTTTCTGTTGTATAATAATTCAATTAACAAAAGAAAAGATAGCATTGTCTGTGTTCAGGAAAATGAAGTTACCACTACATAATGGGAAAAGACTTTATTTAGAGATAAGCATATGTAAGATTAGCAGTGTCTCCTGAGATTTATACATAGTTAAAAATTTATTTAAGGGGCTTCCCTGGTGGCGCAGTGGTTGAGAGTCCGCCTGACGATGAAGGGGACACGGGTTCGTGCCCTGGTCTGGGAAGATCCCACATGCCGCGGAGTGACTGGGCCCGTGAGCCATGGCCACTGAGCCTGCGCGTCCGGAGCCTGCGCTCCGCAACGGGAGAGGCCACAACAGTGAGAGGTCCGCGTACCGCAAAAAAAAAAAAAAAAAAAATTATTTAAGAGGTACACTGAAGAGAAATATAGTGAAGGTGGAAGAGTGGGTGATTATCTGGGTAAATATTTTATACTATTAGATTTGGCTCAATATCTTTAAAAAGTGATTCCTAGCAACTTGTTGTGTTCCCAGAAGTAGTCCATAAGCATTAGTCTCAACCCACTGACTGACCTTAGGTTACCTACCATCTATTCCTGAACTAATTCATTTTATTTTTATACCTTAACTAACAGCCTTTTTCTTGACACTTAGTATCACGCAGTTAGTCCTTAACCTCTGATTTCTGGCTTCCTTCTTCCACTACAATGCTAACCCTTTCACTTTGTTGCTTCTGGCCACTCCATTTCAGCTCACAGGGCCTTACACATTGACACTAGTTTGAAAACTAGTGTGCCACTAATAATAAGGACCTACAAATGCACAACCAAAGCCCTGGTTTTATTCTTGGTTTTGAAAGGAATAAAATTCTAAAAAAATCAGACACGAACTACTGCAGGTTTCAAATCCCATCTTTCATCTTCTGTATGCAGACAACTCCCAAAGTTAGAGTTAACTCTCTAAGTCTACCACTCTCATGAGTTTCAGGACCTCAAGAAAGATGCCTGATAGATATTTCCCCTTATATATTCTTTTAGCCTCTAAAATTAAAAATATCTGAAATCTTATATATCACATTTTCCCTATCTTCCACCCCAAGCCTTATGCATGCCCTCACCTGTAAGTCCCTATTTTTTTTAATTCTTATTTTTTAATGAAGTAGAGTTGATGGACAATACTATATAAGTTATAGGTGTACAATATAGTAATTCACAATTTTTAAAGGTTATACTCCATTTATAGTTATAAAATATTGGCTATATTCCCCATATATACAGTATATCCTTATAGCTTATTTTATACATAATAATTTGTATCTCTTACTCCCCTACCCCTACATTGCCCCTCCCTCCTTCCCTCTCCACACTGGTAACCACTAGTTTGTTCTCTATATCTGTGAGTCTGCTTCTTTTTTGTTATATTCACTAGTTTGTTGTATTTTTTAGATTCCCAATATAAGTGATATCATACAGTATTTGTCTTTCTCCATCTGACTTATTTCATGTAGCATAATACCCTCTAAGTTCATTCACCTTGCTGCAAATAGCAAAATTTCATTCTTTTTATGGCTGAGTAGTATTCCATTGTATATATATACCACATCTTCTTTATCCATTCATCTGTTGATAGACACTTAGGTTGCTTCCCTATCTTGGCAACTGTAAATAATGCTGCTATGAACATTGGGCTGCATGTATCTTTTCAAATTAGTGTTTTGGGGGTTTTTTTGGATATATACCCAGAAGTGGAATTGCTGGATTATATGGTAGTTCTATTTTTAGTTTTTTGAGAAATGTAAGTCCCTATTTTTACTGAGACATCATTATTTTTCCAAAGCAACCTGCAATCAAACCTCTGGGTCATCTAGCATTTCCCTTTCTCTCCAATTCTACATGAAATTTAGGTTTTTGTAAGTTTCAGATAAAGTCATATAAAACTATGTGTATATGGATGGCAAGGCATAGTTTTTTTGCCTTTTTTTTTCTTATCAGATTCTAACTGAATGTTAATGTTAAAAGGAACTTTAATGTTCACCTAAGTTACCTTCTTCCATATTATTTGTCCTGTCCTTTCCTTTCCCATTTACTCACTCACAAGCCAATAATTTTTATTACAAATCACCTTCTATCTGGTCACCCAGCCTGTAGTCTTTCCTCCCTGTAGACCATCCTTCAGCCCACATTCACATTAATCCAAAAATAAATCTGATTATATCACCACTTTGCTAAAAAAAAAACCACCACATTTTAGAGTGTGTTAATGTTGACAAAGAACTTTCACATATTATATCATTGGAATCCTCACAGCAATCTTAATACTCAAAGTAGCTCAAAGTCATAAACAGTTTCTTCACTCCTTACACATCAGGAAGCAAATGCTTTTTAAAAAGTCCATCAGGCTTTACTCCAGCAGCTGAGTTAATCTCTCCAGACAACAGAGAAGGTAGATCATCTGAACTCTCTGAGAAAAGATGTTTATTTTTCCCATGATCCACTTTATTGTCCTGGCTATTAGGAATGCATCCATTTTCTCAGGAATTAATTTGTCAAAAAAGAAGACTGTTAAGGTAACACCTATAATGAAATTTACCATTGTTTCACTACTTCCTATAATAAAAATGAATACTTACTAAAGAGGGTCCTCATACAAGCCAAAAGCAATAATCACAATGATTATAACAGGTAACTAAACTAAACTGACTAATGTGACAGTATGGCTGAAGAGCAATAGCTTATTTGTTAAAATTTTATTATATGGAAAATTCTCTTAGATTTTTCTTTGTGATTAATAGTTATTACTGTGGATGAACCTCTGAAATTCATAGCCAGAAATTTATGTTTTTTTATTAAAGAAGTAAGGAAATGTCAAAAAATCCATAACCTACTATTTACATCAGTGTGATTCTTGTAATATGTGTATTTACCTGATGACTTTAGAATTATTTTAGCATAAAACCATGAGGCATCTACTCGAGAAGTTTTTTCAAAGTTTCTTCTCTATTGATCCTTTCCCGTTTCTTTCATGGATATACTTATTATTCAAGAAGTAGAAAATAAGCCTGGATATTAATTCAGATGACTACTGAGATCTAAGCTAAAAGTGTTCTTTAAAAAATTCAATGGTCTCCTCAACCTTTTTGCAGAATTAATTTCCAAGTGTCTGTGAAATTCATCTGAGGGGATTTTGATTGTCAGAGGTAGCAAGACAAGTTCAGAGAAGATAAATAGCATGTCATGAATATAAAATTATAAAACCGTGCATGTGAAGTGGATTCAAAGTGGATTCATTTAAATTGGAAAAAAAGAGGAGATTTGGGTTATTGCAAGCACAATTGCTGCTTTTCAGATCATGGAAAATAAGAACAAAAACAAAACATTGCCCATCAAAAATATCTTAACCTTTAACAGCTTTAATTCATTTTTTCTAGGTTCCCCTGCCATTTTCAAAGGTAAAACAATACCATCTAAAAGCTACTCTCTTATGAAATTTGGTGTCTTTCCAGTTTTTGGAAAATTCTAAGTTTTAAGAAAAATCTGTGGATATTTGGAATCACTGATAGAAAGCTATCTTTGTTTTTTCTCTAGATTGATTTGCCTCCTATTCTACAAACATTAGCTGATTCTTACAGATCACTATGTGCCAAACATTGTTCTAAGGGCTTTATTTATGTTAACTCATTTATTTCCTACAACAACCCTAAAAGGTTATTATAGGAATTAAACTAATATTATTGGCTTATTTCACAGATGAGTGCAGAGAGGTTAAGTAACTTTCCTAATGTCACACAACTAGAAAGTACTGCACTCAAGGTGTCATTATTACTATGCTGAAAACAATGATACCCAGTGAAAATATTATTCCTTATTAATTTTCCCAACTCTAATGACTGCAATCAATATTTTGATAATCTCAGTGGGACAAACTAGAATTTGTCCAGAGGTAGGTAATCAAGTTGATGAGTAGTTGAGAGAGGCATCAAGTAGAAGCTAGATATCAACCCATGAGAATTAGTGTAGTAAGGGTCCTACAGGCTCTATCCAGTTCTAAGAATCTAGAATTCCAAGTACATCACTAAATTTTAATGATGATCAGCTGCATAAAGAAGTCATCATAAGAAAAAGAAATAGGGAATATTCTGTATTTCCACTGAGCTGATGTCCTTGGGCCAAATTTTGTGGAGTACATTCAGTGGCTGCCTTGAAAAGCTTACAATTATTCCAGTGCTCTTTAGTTGGTAAACAATAGTTAGAATTTATTTTCCTGCCCCAAAGAAGGATTTTTCACAATAATATTCCAGTGGGAAGTCTTCTGTGTACTACAAAGCAACAAATCACCATTGTGTGATAGAGAATAGAAGACACAGCAATAAGTAGGATGACCACTAATCAGAAGTTTGCTTGGCTTATTTCTCTATAGATGTATTACATGTTATAGTTGCAAAGGTGATTATGTACAATTCCTTCAATCTTTCTCTTACACCCCAACAAATTATATTCTTTAACACTTTCATTATTATTCCAATTTAATCACTATGATTCATTTGGTCTTAGCCATTGACTAGTTTCTATATAGAAATATAAAATATGATTTGAATTCCACTGGAAATAACTATTCTAAACTTTCTTGTGTTGAATAAAAACAATATTGTAGGGGCTTCCCTGGTGGCACAGTGGTTAAGAATCCGCCTGCCAATGCAGGGGACATGGGTTCAAGCCCTGGTCCAGGAAGATCCCACATGCTGTGGAGCAACTACTGAGCCTGCGCTCTAGAGCACGTGAGCCACAATTACTGAGCCTGTGTGCTACAACTACTGAAGCCCGCGTGCCTAGAGCCCATGCTCCGCAACAAGAGAAGCCACTGCAGTGAGAAGCCTGTGCACTGCAATGAAGAGTAACCCCTGCTCGACGCAGCTAGAGCAAGCTTGTGTGCAGCAACGAAGACCCAACACAGCCAAAAATAAATAAATTTTTTAAAATGTATAAAAACAATATTGTAGAAAGATAATTCCTTTAACCACACATACAATGATATAGTTGAATAGAATAACATAATAAAATAATCTAATAAAATTATTTCTCAGTCTAAGTATTAAACTCACTCCACAACAGTTTTAACACAAAGAAATATGAGTTCAATAAAATAATCTGGGTTGCAATAGGGTTGCGTTACAGTTTTTCAAGATATCTATAGAAAGCTACCACTTTGGAAAAGATTTCCACCAAAACACTATGAAATATCTTTTTAATATTTCTGGAGGCCATAGGCTTGTTTTTCCCATTTGGCACTGAGAAATAAGTAATAATAATGACTCTAGAATATCAAGTACAGAAAAGACTGTTTCCCTCCTTGGCTTCTACTGATTCATAGCTAGTATATAAACTACTTGCTTTAAACTCAATGTCTTGAACTTCTTCATTGGATTTCCCACAGATGCAAATTATCCCCTCACTCCTCACCTCCATCTACTCCACACACCAGCCTCCAGGCTCATCTGCCTTCCACCAGATCTCAAAGAACATAAAACAACTCACCCAGGTGTCCACAGGGGAAATTAGAAGTCATCCTCTAATTATTGCAATAATCTCTTGACCCTCCTTGATGCCAGTCTTAGCCTTCTTCAATCCAGTCTTAGGAGTATAGCTAACGTACAGATTTGATTATCCTACTCTGATGTTTTAAGTTTCTTGTCCCCCGTGTACTGGCCCCTGCTTTTTCCTCCACACTCATCTCTTAGCACTTTCTGGCCCTTTATGTTTCTGCTACATTATACGGTTTGAAGTTCTCAGAGTGTGCCATTTTGTCGCTCATCTCTGCCATTCTGTTGTTCCCCTCCTTCAAATGGATAACCCCAACCTGTCTTTAGGATTCAACTTGGACCTCACTTGTCTGGACTCTTCCCCTGACTCCTTAACCCTAGGTCAGCTGAGATAACTTCACTCTTCATAGCTACTCCTATATGGTTCTCTATACTCTTCCATTTTATTGTAATTCACACTGCATTCTCATTTACCTATTTACTTGTTTGTCTCCACAAAAATCTCTTAAACTTCTTGAGGGTGGCTGCAAGATCATGTTCATTCTTAGATCTACATCTCTTGGAAGAGTGTCCTTGAGGGTAGATACCATGCGGTTAGCTGTTACTAAAGGTTTGTTGTTGAATAACGTTAAAAAAAAAGCAAAATATTATACCTTGATTTTAAATCCCAACTTCCCTCCCTATTTGCTTCCCTTAGCTGCCAACCCTATTTGTAAATGCAGATCAGCAAGACTTGTGAAACTGTGCAGTTCTTTCATTATGTACCTTCATAGCCAAGTCCTGATGACAACTTGCCAAGTGTTGGTTGACTCCTGAGCATTTTGTTTTTCTCAATT
Organism: Delphinapterus leucas; assembly: GCF_059928025.1. Classification (NCBI taxonomy): domain Eukaryota; kingdom Metazoa; phylum Chordata; class Mammalia; order Artiodactyla; family Monodontidae; genus Delphinapterus; species Delphinapterus leucas. The sequence goes on along the minus strand of NC_143133.1, from coordinate 70,069,070 downwards.
TCTGGAGTAAAAACTAGCTTCTCTGTTAACTAAGATGGAAGACTGGAGTTTATCTGCAGTTCCTACAAAGAACAGCACCCTCCCTCTTCCTACCTAGAAATACACTTCATAGATGAAGAGGTGCTTTTGTAAAAATGCCTTCCTAACTTCAAAGAAAAAATGGGCACCCATCTGCCATTTCACTCTCTTTCTGAAATAAGCATTCCACATCTAAGGACCAAGTTTTCAAAACCAGAATATAAAACACTCTATACTTGTACATTTTCTCATCATTTGATTGGTTGCTTTGACTCTTAAAATAGAAATGTGCTTTCATCTTTCTGTGATGTTTACTGCCATGACATCTGCATGGTTTTTCACACACAGCACTCTGCTGCTAAACATCATGGAATGCGGGTCAGCAGAGATGCTCTCAGGCAAAAGTGATTTTTTTTTTTCTCTTTAGTTCTACTGTTAAAAGAAGCTGTTGGTTGCAGTGGTAGTGAGGAATTTAGCCCAGAGAAAGAACGTTAAAATAAAGATACTATGCATCTTAATAAAATGCAATTTACAGAAATTGTATATTGTACATATTCCATCAGAATGGAACAAAGTAATGGTAATTTCCACTTAGAGTTCTTTTTCTAATAGTCCTCTTTTTTTCACATTTAAAAATCTTCCACAAGGCAAAGCTGCTTTTAACTCTGCATTTCTATTCCTCTTATTCTGTGGCTACTGCATGACACATTCCTCTCCTGCAATCCTAGCTTTTGATTCTATGGCAATAATCTGGTTTCATGCACGATTTGTGCATTCATACATGAATTCAACAAATATTTACAGGGCGTTAATCATGTACTGTGCATTGAGACATATGCTGGGGCATGGAGTTGAGCTCAAAAACACGTGAGTGCAGACAGTCCCTGCCCTGGGGGAGCCCACTCTAGCGAAGCTGCACACCACGTAAAACTTTCCTTATATGGAAGACTAAATCCAACCTTTTTAGCACAGCATAAGAAATTGTTCACAATTTCACTGCAACCTAACTTCTGAGCCTCACATATACCCAGCCCCCATATGTATCTATGTTACAGACAGTGTCCTATGTTCAGATCCCCTTCATATGCATATGCTTCTACACCTTCCTGACTTCATGCAAACTTACCTCTCTTTCAGAAATACTTGCAAGTCCTCTCTACTATAGTTTAATACCTACTTCTTAATGTTAACTCTTTTACGGTTTCTTTGACTCTGATCTTTGGGTAGAGTTGGCCTCTCATGGTTGAGTATTCCCATAGCTAAGAGTAGATGCTTTCTACTTTTAACTTTTATTGTAATATACATATATATTACATATGTATTGCTTTATATATATATATATTTGGTTCTCTCCCTACCCTTTACTACACTATACTTTAAGTACTCTAATATATATATATATATATATACTGTAATATATATATATATACATATATATTTTTTTAATGGGTTCTCTCACTTACCCTTCCCATCCCTGCTTTCCACAACCGGTATTGGCAAAAGTACAGTGCAGAGCTGACTAAAATGTTACTTAAATCAATGAAATGCTGTGGGAGCACAGAAATGAATAATTGATTCTAGATGAGGAATCAGGAAAGACTTCCAAGAGGAAGGGACCTTTTCACGTAAAATTGCACCGAAATTTAAAAGTAAGTGCAAAATTATTTGTATACAAAGATAATCAAAAGACTCATAATACTAATTAAAATGCCAGGAAAATGACACTGTATTGACACTATATTGCTCCTTTTCCTCAAGAACCAGCTTTTCTTTGCTGACCTTTTTTTCTGCTCAGACCCTGTTTCTTAAAGAGCCAAACAGAGAGGTGGAGGGGAAGATGGCGGAAGAGTAAGACGCGGAGATGACCTTCCTCCCCACAGGTACACCAGAAATACATCTACACATGGAACAACTCCTACAGAACACCTACTGAACGCTAGCAGAAGACCTCAGACCACCCAAAAGGCAAGAAACCCCCCACGTACCTGGGTAGGGCAAAAGAAAAAAAGAAAACTGAGACAAAAGAATAGGGACGGAACGTGCACCAGTGGGAGGGCGCTGTGAAGGAGGAATGGTTTCCACACACTAGGAAGCCCCTTCGCGGGCGGAGACTGCGGGTGGCGGAGGGGGAAGCTTCGGGGCCGCGGAGGAGAGCACAGAAACAGGGGTGCGGAGGGCAAAGCGGAGAGATTCCCGCACAGAGGATCAGGGCCGACCAGCACTCACCAGCCCGAGAGGCCTGTCTGCTCACCCGCCGGGGCGGGCGGGGCTGGGAGCAAGGCTCGGGCTTCGGTCGGAGCGCAGGGAGAGGACTGGGGTTGGCGGCGTAAACACAGGCTGAAGGGGTTAGTGCACCACGGCTAGCCGGGAGGGAGTCCGGGGAAAAGTCTGGAGCTGCCGAAGAGGCAAGAGACGTTTTCTTCCCTCTTTGTTTCCTGGTGCGCGAGGAGAGGGGATTAAGAGCGCTGCTTAAAGGAGCTCCAGAGACGGGCGCGAGCCACAGCTAAAAGCGCGGACCCCAGAGACGGGCATGAGACGCTAAGGCTGCTGCTGCCGCCACCAAGAAGCCTGTGTGCGAGCACAGGTTACCATCCACACCCCCCTTCCGGGGAGCCTGTGCAGCCCGCCACTGCCAGGGTCCCGGGATCCAGGGACAACTTACCCGGTAGAACGCAAGGCGCGCCTCAGGCTGGTGCAACGTCATGCTGGCCTCTGCCGCCACAAGCTTGCCGCGCACTCCGTGCCCCTCCCTACCCCCCCCCCCCATGAGTGAGCCAGAGCCCGCGAATCAGCGGCTCCTTTACGCCTGTCCTGTCTGAGCGAAGAACAGACGCCTTCCGGCGACCTACACGCAGAGGCGGGGCTAAATCGAAAGCGGAACCCTGGGAGCTGTGAGAACAAAGAAGACAAAGGGAAATCTCTCCCAGCAGCCTCAGAAGCAGCGAATTAAAGCTCCACAATCAACTTGATATACCCTGCATCTGTGGAATACCTGAATAGGCAATGAATCATCCTGAATTGAGGAGGTGGACTTTGAGACCAAGATTTATGATTTTTTTCCCCTTTTCCTCTTTTTGTGAGTGTGTATGTGTATGCTTCTGTGTGAGACTTTGTATAGCTTTGCTTCCACCATTTGTCCTAGGGTTCTATCCATCCGTGTTTTTTTTTAAATTATTTTTTGCTTAATAATTATTATTTATTTATTTATTTTTGCGGTACGCGTGCCTCTCACTGTTGTGGCCTCTCCCGTTGTGGAGCACAGGCTCCAGACCCTCAGGCTCAGCAGCTATGGCTCACAGGCCCAGCCGCTCCGCGGCATGTAGGATCTTCCCAGACCGGGGAACAAACCCGTGTCCCCTGCATTGGCAGGCAGACTCTCAACCACTGTGCCACCAGGGAAGCCCTATTTTTTATTTTAATAACTTTATTTTACTTTATCTTCTTTCTTTCTTTCCTTCCTTCCTTCTTTTAGACAACGAATCATCCCAAATTGAGGAGGTGGACTTTGAGAGCAAGATTTATGATTTTTTTCCCCTTTTCCTCTTTTTGTGAGTGTGTATGTGTATGCTTCTGTGTGAGATTTTGTCTGTATAGCTTTGCTTCCACCATTTGTCCCAGGGTTCTATCCGTCCATTTTTGTTTTTGTTTTTTTTATTTTTTTCTTAATAATTATTATTTCTTTTAATAACTTTATTATATTTTATTTTACTTTATCTTTCTTTCTTTTTTCCTTCTTTCCTTCCTTCCTTCCTCCCTCCCTCCTTTCTTTCTTTCTTTCCTTCTTTCTTTCCTTCTACTAATTCTTTCTTTCTACTTTTTCTCCCTTTTATTCTGAGTCGTGTGGATGAAAGGCTCTTGGTGCTACAGCCAGGAGTCAGTGCTGTGCCTCTGAGGTGGGAGAGCCAACTTCAGGACACTGGTCCACCAGAGACCTCCCAGCTCCACGTAATATCAAATGGCGAAAATCGCCCAGAGATCCCCATCTCAACACCAGCACCCAGCTTCACTCAACGACCAGCAAGCTACAGTGCTGGACACCCTATGCCAAACAACTAGCAACACAGGAACACAACCCCACCCATTAGCAGAGAGGCTGCCTAAAATCATAATAAGTCCACAGACACCCCAAAACACACCACCAGACTTGGACCTGCCCACCAGAAAGACAAGATCCAGACTCATCCATCAGAACACAGGAACTAGCCCCCTCCACCAGGAAGCCTACACAACCCACTGAACCAACCTTAGCCACTGGGGAGAGACACCAAACACAGTGGGAACTACGAACCTGCAGCCTGCAGAAAGGAGACCCCAAACACAGTAAGATGAGCAAAATGAGAAGACAGAAAAACACACAGCAGATGAAGGAGCAAGATAAAAACCCACCAGACCTAACAAATGAAGAGGAAATAGGCAGTCTACCTGAAAAAGTATTCAGAATAATGATAGTAAAGATGACCCAAAATCTTGGAAATAGAATAGAGAAAATGCAAGAAACATTTAACAAGGACCTGGAAGAACTAAAGATGAAACAAGCAACGATGAACAACACAATAAATGAAATTAAAAATACTCTAGATGGGATCAATAGCAGAATAACTGAGGCAGAAGAACAGATAAGTGACCTGGAAGATAAAGTAGTGGAAATAACTACTGCAGAGCAGAATAAAGAAAAAAGAATGAAAAGAACTGAGGACAGTCTCACAGACCTCTGGGACAACATTAAATGCACCAACATTCAAATTATAGGGGTTCCAGAAGGAGAAGAGAAAAAGAAAGGGACTGAGAAAATATTTGAAGAGATTATAGTTGAAAACTTCCCTAATTTGGGAAAGGAAATAGTTAATCAAGTCCAGGAAGCACAGAGTCCCATACAGGATAAATCCAAGGAGAAATACGTCAAGACACATATTAATCAAACTGTCAAACATTAAATACAAAGAAAACATATTAAAAGCAGCAAGGGAAAAACAACAAATAACACACAAGGGAATCCCCATAAGGTTAACAGCTGATCTTTCAGCAAAAGCTCTGCAAGAAGGGACTGGCAGGACATATTTAAACTGATGAAGGAGAAAAACCTGCAACCAAGATTACTCTACCCAGCAAGGATCTCATTCAGATTTGATAGAGAAATCAAAATCTTTACAGACAAGCAAAAGCTGAGAGAGTTCAGCACCACCAAACCAGCTTTACAACAAATGCTAAAGGAACTTCTCTAGGCAAGAAACACAAGAGAAGGAAAAGACCTACAATAAAGAACCCAAAACAATTGAGAAAATGGAAATAGGAACATACATATCAATAATTACCTTAAATGTCAATGGACTAAATGCTCCCAACAAAAGACACAGATTGGCTGAATGGATACAAAAACAAGACCCATATATATGCTGACTACAAGAGACCCACTTCAGACCTAGAGATGCATATAGACTGAAAGTGAGGGGATGGAAAAAGATATTCCATGCAAATGGAAACCAAAAGAAAGCTGGAGTAGCAATTCTCATATCAGACAAAATAGACTTTAAAATAAAGACTATTAGAAGAGATAAAGAATGACTCTACATAATGATCAAGGGATCAATCCAAGAAGAAGATATAACAATTGTAAATATTTATGCAGCCAACATAGGAGCACCTCAATACATAAGGCAAGTACTAAGAGCTATAAAAGGGGAAATCGACAGTAACACATTCATAGTAGGGGACTTTAACACCCCACTTTCACCCATGGACAGATCATCCAAAATGAAAATAAATAAGGAAACACAAGCTTTAAATGATACATTAAACAAGATGGACTTAATTGATATTTATAGCACATTCCATCCAAAAACAACAGAATACACATTTTTCTCAAGTGCTCATGGAACATTCTCCAGAATAGATCATACCTTGGGTCACAAATCAAGCCTTGGTAAATTTAAGAAAATTGAAATTGTATCAAATATCTTCCGACCACAATGCTATGAGACTAGATATCAATTACAGGAAAAGATCTGGAAAAAATACAAACACATGGAGGCTAAACAATACACTACTTAATAACGAAGTGATCACTGAAGAAATCAAAGACGAAATCAAAAACTACCTAGAAACAAATGACAATGGAGACATGACGACCCAAAACCTATGGGATGCAGCAAAAGCAGTTCTAAGAGGGAAGTTTATAGCAATACAATCCTACCTTAAGAAACAGGAAACATCTCAAATAAACAACCTGACCTTGCACCTAAAGCAATTAGAGAAAGAAGAACAAAAAAAACCCCAAAGTTAGCAGAAGGAAAGAAAACATAAAAATCAGATCAGAAATAAATGAAAAAGAAATGAAGGAAACGATAGCAAAGATCAATAAAACTAAAAGCTGGTTCTTTGAGAAGATAAACAAAATTGATAAACCGTTAGCCAGAGTCATCAAGAAAAAAAGGGAGAAGACTCAAATCAATAGAATTAGAAATGAAAAAGGAGAAGTAACAACTGACACTGCAGAAATACAAAAGATCATGAGAGATTACTACAAGCAACTCTATGCCAATAAAATGGACAACCTGGAAGAAATGGACACATTCTTAGAAAGGCACAACCTGCCAGGACCGAATCAGGAAGAAATAGAAAAAATGAACAGACCAATCACAAGCACTGAAATTGAAACTGTGATTAAAAATCTTTCAACTAACAGCCCAGGACCAGATGGCTTCACAGGCAAATTCTATCAAACATTTAGAGAAGAGCTAACACCTATCCTTCTCAAACTCTTCCAAAATATAGCAAAGGGAGGAACACTCCCAAACTCATTCTACAAGGGCACCATCACCTTGATACCAAAACCAGACAAGGATGTCACAAAGAAAGAAAACTACAGGCCAATATCACTGATGAACATAGACGCAAAAATCCTCAACAAAATACTAGCAAACAGAATCCAACAGCACATTAAAAGGATCATACACCATGATCAAGTGGGGTTTATTCCAGGAATGCAAGGATTCTTCAATATACGCAAATCAATCAATGTGATAAACCATATTAACAAACTGAAGGAGAAAAACCATATGATCATCTCAGTAGATACAGAGAAAGCTTTCAACAAAATTCAACACCCATTTATGATAAAAACCCTGCAGAAAGTAGGCATAGAGGGAACTTTCCTCAACTATAATAAAGGCCATATATGACAAACCCACAGCCAACATCGTCCTCAATGGTGAAAAACTGAAAGCATTTCCACTAAGATCAGGAGCAAGACAAGGCTGCCCACTCTCACCACTCTTATTCAACATAGTTTTGGAAGTTTTAGCAATAGCAATCAGAGAAGAAAAAGAAATAAAAGGAATCCAAATCGGAAAAGAAGAAGTAGAGCTGTCACTGTTTGCAGATGACATGATACTATACATAGAGAATCCTAAAGATGCTACCAGAAAACTACTAGAGCTAATCAATGAACTTGGTAAAGTAGCAGGATACAAAATTAATGCACAGAAACCTCTGGCATTCCTATACACTAATGATGAAAAATCTGAAAGTGAAATCAAGAAAACAGTCCGATTTACCATTGCAACAAAAAGAATAAAATATCTAGGATAAACCTACCTAAGGAAACAAAAGACCTGTATGCAGAAAATTATGAGACACTGATGAAAGAAATTAAGATGATACAAATAGATGGAGAGATATACCATGTTCTTGGATGGGAAGCATCAACATTGTGAAAATGATTCTACTACCCAAAGCAATGTATAGATTCATTGCAATCCCTATCAAACTACCACTGGCATTTTTCACAGAACTAGAAGAAAAAATTTCACAATTTTTATGGAAACACAAAAGACCCCGAATAGCCAAATCAATCTTGAGAACGAGAAAGGGAGCTGGAGGAATCAGGCTCCCTGACTTCAGACTATACTACAAAGCTACAGTAATCAAGACAGTATGGTTCTGGCACAAAAACAGAAAGATAGATCAATGCAACAGGATAGAAAGCCCAGAGATAAACCCATGCACATATGGACACCTTATCTTTGATAAAGGAGGCAGGAATATACAGTGAAGAAAGGACAGCCTCTTCAATAAATGGTGCTGGGAAAACTGGACGGGTACATGTAAAAGTATGAGATTAGACCACTCCCTAACGCCATACACAAAAATAAGCTCAAAATGGATTAAAGACCTAAATGTGAGGCCAGACACTATAGAACTCTTAGAGGAAAACATAGGCAGAATACCCTATGACATAAATCACAGCAAGATCCTTTTTGACCCACCTCCTAGAGAAATGGAAATAAAAACAAAAATAAACAAACAGGACCTAATGAAACTTCAAAGCTTTTGCACAGCAAAGGAAACCATAAACAAGACCAAAAGACAACCCTCAGAATGGGAGAAAATATTGGCAAATGAAGCAACTGACAAAGGATTAATCTCCAAAATTATAAGCAGCTCATGCAGCTCAATAACAAAAAAACAAACAACCCAATCCAAAAATGGGCAGAAGACCTAAATAGACATTTCTCCAAAGAAGATATACAGACTGCCAACAAACACATGAAAGAATGCTCAACATCATTAATCATTAGAGAAATGCAAATCAAAACTACAATGAGATATCATCTCACACCAGCCAGAATGGCCATCATCAAAAAATCTAGAAACAATAAATGCTGGAGAGGGTGTGGAGAAAAGGGAACACTCTTGCACTGCTGGTGGGAATGTGAATTGGTACAACCACTATGGAGAACAGTATGGAGGTTCCTTAAAAACCTACAAATAGAACTACCATACGACCCAGCAATCCCACTACTGGGAATATACCCTGAGAAAACCATAATTCAAAAAGAGTCATGTACCAAAATGTTCATTGCAGCTCTATTTACAATAGCCAGGAGATGGAAACAACCTAAGTGTCCATCATCGGATGAATGGATAAAGAAGATATGGCACATATATACAATGGAATATTACTCAGCCCTAAAAAGAAACGAAATTGAGCTATTTATAATGAGGTGGATGGACCTAGAGTCTGTCATACAGAGTGAAGTCAGAAAGAGAAAGACAAATACCGTATGCTAGCACGGAATGGAATTTAAGAAAAAAAAATGTCATGAAGAACCTAGGGGTAAGACAGGATTAAAGACACAGACCTACTAGAGAATGGACTTGAGGATATGGGGAGGGGGAAGGGTAAGTTGTGACAAAGCGAGAGAGAGGCATGGACATATATACACTACCAAACGTAAGGTGGATAGCTAGTGGGAAGCAGCCGCGTAGCACAGGGAGATCAGCTCGGTGCTTTGTGACCGCCTGGAAGGGTGGGATAGGGAGGGTGGGAGGGAGGGAGACACAAGAGGGAAGAGATATGGGAACATATGTATATGTATAACTGATTTCACTTTGTTATAAAGCAGAAACTAACACACCATTGTAAAGCAATTATACTGCAATAAAGATGTAAAAAAAAAAAGAGCCAAACAGCCTCCTGAAATAAAGACACATTTGAAATCTGTATCAGTGGTTTTAGTCTCTTGGATATAATTTTATAAATTAATAATAGACAAACGTGATCCTGCATGAGTTATTATCTTTAAAGTGTTATTAAATAGGGCTTCCTTGGTGGCGCAGTGGTTGAAAGTCTGCCTGCCGATGCAGGGGACACGGTTTCGTGTCCCGGTCTGGGAAGATCCCCCATGCCGCGCAGCGGCTGGGCCCGTGAGCCATGGCCGCTGAGCCTGCGCGTCCGGAGCCTGTGCTCCGCAACGGTAGAGGCCACAACAGTGAGAGGCCCATGTACCGCAAAAAAAAAAAAAAAATTGAAATGTTATTAAATAAATATTCCTTAAAAAAATTTCCTCCAGAAATAATTTTATAGTTATTTGATTTTTGTTGCACTTTAATTAGAAATAGGTCCCCATTCTCTGAAAATGTAAAACAAAATACCATTCTCTTGAATTGTCTCTTAAGTCTTTGAAACTCTGAGCATATAATTTTAATATAAAAAATAACTGAAATAAGTCTACATAGTCTGATTGCTTTATTATAGTTCTCTTCTGATAATCTCTAAATGTGGTTTCCAGTGTAAAATAGAATATAAATATTCTTAATTCAAACCATGTAGGCAAATTTACAACTAAATGCCTCTTTTGTAATCACTAAATAAGGCATTTAACTAAGAATGTTGTTTACAGAAAAGTGTTTGGTTGACTTTTTTAAAGTGAATTTAACGCTCATTAAAGCAGAGCATTGACAGCTCTAGATATCTCTTGGACATACTTGTAGAAGCGAACACAATTCTTCCTTCATCCTATAGTGATTTCCCTCAGTTTCTTGCTCAAAAACTACCCAGAAACCCTAGAGAAATGTCTCTGCAGGTGTGCTGAGTGAAGATTTTTTTTAAATCCCAGCTGAAATATATCTTGCTTCTGTAGCATCTAAAGGACAGCATGGGGTTCTGAGGCCTGCAGACAATGAGCAATCCATTCACTCAGAAAAGCTTTTTAGTATATTTTTTAGCATGAACTTTATTTGTATTTAAGAGGAGAGGTACAGTTTTAATGATCACTATGAACTTCCATCAGCAGGTAGACATCTTTGTCTAGGTCAAGGGAAGAGCAAGGAACTGGGTAGAGATACCTTGCCATTGGGGTAATTCATAAGATATGTTCCACTACAGTTCATATTCTGTCCTTGGAGAGATGAAAATCAATCACTATAACAGTGACTCTCAGTCTTTCTTTTATTTAATACACCTGAGGAATATGACCAAACTCCTATTTCCCACCAGGTACAGTGGCCTGAGGTCATGATGTTGGTATGTTCCTACTATTTGAGAAACACTGCTCTGTAATTTATTTAAGTGTTTTCTCCTTTGATGGAATTGTCACACCAAGATGGAGATTATTTACCATGGCTGTACCTATACAGTCTTGTTACCTATATTGTCAAATGTGAAAGAGAGTAGAAAGTACTTTGTCCTGCCCCAGAAGCCAGAACTATAACCAATGGAGGGAAATCACTGAAACTTAGCTTTCTTTTCCCTTGAGTGTACAGAGCTGCTCAACAATAAGACACAACCAATAATGTAAAGGATTGCTTCTGTAGAGCTGCATTGTCTTTCAATGAAAATTTTAAGAAGATACTAAGTGATATCTACCTGGGGTTATTATAGAAAAAAGAACATGTTCCATTGGGGAAATCCTGATTGGTATCACAATACAAGTGTCACAATACAGTAGTACAACATCACAGTACCTCACCTCACTCACTAGCACATCAATTTCTTAAACAATTATTTAACCTTAGGCAATTTATAGAAACCTGACTCACGGTGAGTCAGTCAATTTTTTTTTCTTTGCGGTACGCGGGCCTCTCACTGCTGTGGCCTCTCCCGTTGCGGAGCACAGGCTCCGGACGCTCAGGCTCAGCGGCCACGGCTCACGGGCCCAGCCGCTCCGCGGCATGTGGGATCTTCCCGGATCGGGGCACGAACCCGTGTCCCCTGCATTGGCAAGCAGACTCTCAACCACTGCGCCACCAGGGAAGCTGGAGTCAGTCAATTTTTAACCTACACATGTGTCTATAGTGTTGTGAGATTAACATGATATAATGAATATTAATGCTCATTTTGGAACCTAGTCCTATTGGATGCTATGAAATATAACACATCTTCAGCCTTATGCTATAAATCAGTTATGTTATAAATCAGCCTTATGTTATAAATCAGTCTCAATACATTACCCTGTTAGGACTGTCATTTGGAAAAACTTAAACAAAACAATAAAATAACATTTGGTAGAAACCCTAATTAGGGAAAGAAATAGTTCCAAATGACAGATAGCAGAAGGGTTTGGAGTTCTTCCTCTGTGAAAATGACAACATTCACTTATAAAGTTTTATAATAAAATGCCAACCCAGTAATGAGCTCTTTGAACCAGGTACAGTAAATCAATACCCCCCCAAAGTAAATGATACCTATATTGATTTGGGGTGAGACAGGGAGACAACTCCAGGGAAGCCTTGGCAAATTTTAATGAAGCTGAAATGGAAATAAAGGTAGAAGAAAGAAAAAACTTAACTGAAAAACACTTGTGTGTGTGTGTGTGTGTGTGTGTGTGCTGACAAACTACATTCCATATTACCATGCTAATTTTTAGTAATAGAGAAATGAATGACAGCAGTTGTGTCCAATGCACTTTAAGAAGAGGCTGTGGAAAGACAGGTTATGTGCCACTAAGTATTGAATATATCCCAATTTGACAAGACCAGATGAGTGCTAGAGTGTGTCAAGTTTCATAATCACAGATACTACTGCATTGCTAAGTTTTTGAGAAATAAGCTGGAAGTACTGAGAGATCTTGGATTAGAGACAGACTAATCATAAATCTAAGTAACACAAGATTAACTATAAAATTCCTGGTTTGTGCAGAAATTCATATGTTGTTTTAAAAATCTTTTACCTGGGATCCATTGAATATAAATGTCATGAGATCAAGAAGAGAATAAACATTTAAGGTTATTCCCTCTTTTAATTCTAATATCATTTTTATTCATTTATTCAATAAATATGTATTAAGCACCAATTACATGCCAGACAACATTCTAGGTACAGGAGAATCAGCAATGAATAAAACAGAAAAACTCCATGTACTAATGAGCCTTACATTCTAATGGAAAGAGAAAGATAATGAACAACAGAAATAAGTAAAATATATGTAAAATGGTTTTGTATATTTTATATAAAAGTGACGTGACAAAAAATAAAGCAAAAAAATTGAAATTGGGTGGAAGTGGGAGGTTTCAATTCCAATTTATTTGTGGTCATGGAATATTCTCTTAATGGGAGTCACTGGAACAAAGACCCATATAAGGTATACAGGCGAGTCCCCAGCTATCAAAGTAAAGAGATTTTTAGTCACAGGGACACCAAACCCCAAGTCCTGAAGCAGAAGCCTGCCAGGTGAGTTCTAGGAAGAGCAAGGTGGTCAGTGTGGCTGGAGAAGGGGAAGTGAGAGGGAGAAGAGTAGGGGATAAAGTCACAGGAAATGATGGGACAGATGGCATGGGGCCTTGAAGGCCATGATGAGTTTCGTTTTCACTCCGTTTGAGATTGGAAGCCACTGGAGGATTCTGAGCAGAAATGAGACATGATCTGTTTTGTTTTTTTTTTAATAGGGTCACTCTGGATGCTATTTTGAGAAGAGAATGTAAGCAATCATGGGCAGAAGAAGGGAGACCCAACCTTATTAGTCACATTGGTTTTCTCTTGCTGCTGTAACGAATGACAAGAAACTTAGGAGCTTAAAATAGTACAATTTTGTTATCTTACTGTTCTGTAGGTTAGAAGTCTGCACATGTTTCTCTGGGCTAAACTCAAGGTGTCAGGAGGGCTGGTTCCTTTCTGAAAGTTCTAGGGCAGAATCCATTTCCTGGCTTTTTCCAGTTTCGAGTGGCTGCCCATATTCCTTGGCTCGTGACCTTTCCTCCACATTCAAAACCTGCAAAGCTGCATCTCTCTTAATGTCCTTTCAGTGGAACGGCTCACTCTGACTCTGATCATTCTTCTTTCTTACCAAATGCTGGAAATGTTCTCCATTTTTAAGGACCCAGTGATTAGATTGCATTTACCTGGGTAATTCAGGATAACGTCCCCATCTCAAGATCCTTAACTTAATCTTATCTGCAAAGTCCCTTTTGCCATCTAAGGTACCATATTCACAGAGTCTAAGGACTAGGACATGAGCATCTTTAGGAAATGGGATGTCGGCTGGCCTGTCTCACTGCCTACTTAGCTTGCAGTTTCCATTGTAATCAGCAAAAGGTAAGGCAAAATAGAGTAATAATAGAATCCCAAAGACTTCTAGCATCTAAAATCAATTACAGGGTATAGGAGGCTGTATTTACTCTCCATGCGTAGGAATTTTTGTATTCACACTGGCATGGTCATAGAAAAGGGATCCCTGAAGATATATGAAAGTATGCGAGACCACCATCAGTGTGAAGGCAGGACAGACTATATGACATATGGAGTTGTGTTTCCAGCTCTAGGACTCCATGACAAAAGTCCCTTAAATGAATAAAAATGGGCTCACTAAAAGCAAAGTGAAATATTTGTCATTAGTCTACTCTAAGCACTTTATATTTTCAAAGATTTTTCATTGTTCCTCAAACATGTGGTTAGTCTGTCAGATGTTTCCCCCCCCACGATAAAGTTTAATATAAAGTAATGATTCTCATTTAAATTCCAGGTAAGGATGATCTATGGCTTATGGAATCTGATGCATGTGACTGATCTTTGGAATGAAAGTCCTCATTAAGTTATCAAAGATAATAGTCACTTCCATTGAAGAATAAGCACAATTTGCAAAGAATACATTAATATCCACATCTGTGATATTTCGAGAGAGAGTAACTCAGCAGTGACAGCTACTGAAAGTGACTGACAAATGTGAAGATTAAAAGATTAGTATGAATCAAGAATCAGTTTATAAATTTCATGAGTCATAAGTGTTCGCAGTGTTTCTGCCAGGCCTCACCAGCCTGCAGGTACAAATGGTATGGGGTTCAGAGTTGTCATTGTGTTCCAACAGCCCTTGCTCCCCATTTGCACATACATGACACCTCCTCCTTATAAACTTCTCAAACATGCACTTGAATCAGGCTTCTCAGCTGTAGTCTTTATTTGCTAAGCAGAGTACCTTTCCTCTTTTCTTGTCCTGGACCTCTTTTCTGGGAACTGCAGAGTTGTTCATGTGTTGTCTCATGAACACAGACTGCTGTCACCCTTGCCAGGTACGGCCACTGGGGGCTTGTGGTACTTCTGTTGGTCTGTCATGTCTGCTGGCACCTGCCTAACCCCACCATCGCTTCTGGGACATTCAAGTTGCCAGAGTTGTTTAGAGTTCTATCAAAATGAGAAAGTGCATTTATTCCTCCTTTCTACGTAAACTCTGTTAAATATTCTTTTGAAGGGGTTCCAAAGCATTGTGCCTCACGTCTTACTACGTTTAGTGAATGAGTGAATGACTTTTAAGTTTGCATTTAGCAGTCCCATTCGTTACCAAACCCTCAGACAAATACTGTGCTGTATCAGGGATTTTTTTTTCTACGCTAGGTTTTTCTGCCTTGACATTTTTTTCCCTTGCATCTTCTCAAATTCTCATTCAAGTTGGCCCCTAGCAGGTGTGGTTTACCAGTTCAACAGACACACTCCAGACTTTCAATCCTAATAGGAAATATAGCTTAAGCTAAAGCTTGGACCCTCTACACATGTAAAAAACTTAGATTAATTAAACAGTGAAGTCTGAAAAATTATGTGATTAGAATAAAACTTTTTTCATTCCTACTTTTTCAAAACTGCATTTAAAAAATTTTTGTTTTCTAGCATGTTTTTTTCAACTACTGCTCAAAGAGCTGCTCTGGTTGAAAGAGCATAAGTCTCTATAAAACCAGTTGTTTAAGATAATGGTAAGACCTGTGGTAGGGCACTGATCTCCATCATTATTTGAAATAACAGAGCAGTGACTACAGTTAAACTGTGAATAAAGTCAGAAACTAGTCGTGCCAACTGATATCTATAACATGACCTCAGATTCACATATTCCTTCCTTTAGTTATTTGTTCATTCAGCAAATGTTTAATAAATTCTGAAGACGTTCCAGGCCCTTCTGAATTTCTGCAGATTAATGGTGAGCAAAAGCAAATGTAATCATACAAATTAAGGCATAATTACAGTGACAAATGCTATAAAGAAAGGGGCTATGAGGGACCGTGGGGAGAACAGATCCACAGTGTGGCCAGAGGAAATCTCTCTGAGGCAGAAATAATTGAACAGAGATAGGTGGGATGAGTGGGATTTAATCAGGGGAAAAAGGGAAAGGAAACATAGCTCAGACAGAGACCCCAGTGTGTAGGAAGGCCCAGACCAAGACTCCGAAAGGAAGCTACATAGATGGAGGGCAGAAAGGGACCAGGGAGGGGCATCGTGTTCAGTGAAGCTAGTGGAGAAGCCGGGGAAGAACATGAAAAGAACATGAAAAGACTTGGAAGAATTTAGTCTTTATCCTAAATGCAGCTGAAAGTCAGAGGAAAAATTTATGTCTGGTAGGTAGGATGTGGGGAGGGCAGGAAAAATCTGCAGGACTTGGTAATGAACTGGAAATGGGGAGGAGAGAGAAGACCACGGTGACTCCTAGCCTTGAGGAACAGAATGAATGGACAGTTGTGGCACTCATTGGGCCAAGAGGCTGATTGGAGGGGAGAGTCATGAGAAAAGTTTCTTTTTTTTTTTAATTTTTATTTTATATTGGAATATAGTTGATTTACAGTGTTGTGTTAGTTTCAGGTGTACGGCAAAGTGATTCAGTTATACATATACATATATCCATTCTTTTTCAGATTCTTTTCCCATATATGTTATTACAGAGTATTGAGTAGAGTTCCCTGTGCTATACAGTAGGTCCTTGTTGGTGATCTATTTTATATACAGTAGTGTATATATGTTAATCCCAAACTCGTAATTTATCCCTCCGCCTGCCTTTCCCCTTTGGTAACCGTAAGTTTGTTTTCAACGTCTGTGAGGTTGTTTCTGTTTTGTAAGCTCAGAATGTTACCACTTTAATACAGGGAGGAAGACTGTCATGTAAAGAAATAACTTGACCCTGTTATCTGGATATTTATCTCTCCCTTCTGAACCTAACACAGGTTCTGATATTCAGTGAGAGTTTAACAATGAGCTATTACAAGGTTTCTCAAGCTTAGCACTGCAGACTTTTCAAGCAGGACAATTCTTTGTTGTGGGAGCTGTCCTGTGAATTGCAGGATGTTTAGCAGCATCCCTGGTCCCTACCCACTAGGTGCCAGTAGCAAGCAGCCTTCTCCTTAGATGTCACAACCAAAAATATTTCCAGACACAGCCCAGGGTCCCCTGGGGGACAAAATTGCCCTGTGGGATAAATGAACTGATCATATTAAAATATGATTAGTGCTATTATTGAGCTGTACGCAGTGGGACCAGACTATAAGAAATCTATACTCTTTGAGGAGATAGGAGACACTGCCTGGAAAAGTCTCATAGAAGAGGTGAAACTTCGGGTGGCCCATGATGAAAGAGTAGAAAAGAACTACATAGAAAAAAGCCATTCCTGGCAGGCACACGTGTATGCCTCACGCTATAAGACATGTGCGGGCTTGACTGCTCACCCCTATGCTACACTGGTCCATACTTCCTTGTCCATGCGCTCCTATCTTTTTGAGGTCTTTGGGTAATGTTTGCTTATATCCACACCTTTATTGTATTAGGTTCTCTAATCTTTAGTAGTTAGAGAGACAGAACTTCTTTTTATTTCCCTGAAGGCTTGAGATCAATAGAAAGGGTCAGCATAAGCCAGGGTTCCTGTCCTTAATTCTTGAGGGAGAGAAAAGATAATCAAGGTGAGACCACACCAACTCTAAAATATTCCAATATGCTATGGCTAATACCTCAATAATTTGCCCAGTGTTGTGTCTGTCAGGTCAGCTGCCAGGAAAATATCCATCAGTTTGATTTTCACCCAACTTCTTCACTTTACCTTGTCTTCCTACCATCAGATTCCAGTTCTGCACAGTTCTTGGATTTGAATGTTTCAGATGACTAAGAGGAAACACTGTAAAATGGCTTTATATGACAAATTTTATGCAATTTTGTAATCTAAAATAGATGGGAGTCTATTGTGGGAAAGGCTGGTTACAATTGATTGTATTAGACATTTTCTATTTCATGAAATTAATAGCATGTCATTCAAACTTCTTTGCTAACAGCTTACTTTCAATTTCCTACCCCTTAGATGGGTCATGTATGGCATTAATAACTTTCCCAATCATAGCAGTAATTGTTTTTACATTCAACTAAAATGTCTGATAACATTAGCAGTTTCCTGATTAAAAACGTACTGAAGGAAGAATAGTCACAAATGTGATAGAACTAAAATGACATTAGGCAGAAATTATTCTCTAGAATTATCAAAGGAAGACATGTGGTTTCTGCCCTAAATATGCTACTTGCAAATAATTTGATAACAATTGGGATATTTTTACTACCTACTTCCATGTAGTTTCTGTTATCCTCCCAGATTTTAATAGTATAAAATGTAACCATAGTATATAGAGTAATAATTCTTTTTTATCCATCAGACAAAACTGACCATATATCTTATTACTGACTATCTGATTATGTGATTACAAGTAATATTAGAATCCTTAAACAATTTATTATTTTCTCCTTTATTTATAAAACATTATATGTTTCAGACCTTCTATTTAAAGCCTCTTGATGCTATATGTTTTTTTAACATATATATATTTGATTTTCATATATTCTCCACTCAAACTCTGTGAAAGAGTAGGAATTAGTATTCTCAATTTCCTATTTCTCAACCATTGAGAAAATAGTCTCAAATGGTTACACATAACCCACTTCAGACTGGCACTTTGAGGTGAACTGGATTAGAACACAGCTCTTTGTTTCCCAAAGTCAAGGCTTTCCCCCATAAACTCACGTACTATTGAGAAAAGGCAGATTATGGGGACTTGCTGAAGCAGAAAGGGAGAATGATGAGCTGCACTTTTAGGAATAAAATCTAAGGACACAGTCCACTGAATCACGTAGAACGTCAGAAGTACAAAAATGGCTGGAGAACAGAGATCCCCAAAGGGAAAAACATCTAAGTTTTTGAAGATCTTTCCTTTACCTCTTTCCCCAGTCCAATGTTTGTGCTTGTGATTAATAGTGAAACACATGAAAATTTCTTTGTGCTTCAAAAAGAAAAGCTGGAGTATTAAAGACAAATATAAGATTAAAGACTTAAGTGTAAGACATGACACCATAAAACTCCTAGAAGAGAACATAGGCAAAGTATTCTCTGACATAAGTGATAGCAATATTCTTTTAGGTCAGTCTCCCAAGGCAAAAGAAATAAAAGCAGAAATAAACAAAGGGACCTAATCAGATTTATAAGCTTTTTCACAGCAAAGGAAACCATAAACAAAACAAAAAGACAACCTACGGACTGGGAGAAAATATTTGCAAACAATGTCACAGCCAAGGGGTTAATTTCCAAAATACACAAACAGCTCATACAGCTCAATATCAAAAAAGCAACCCAACCAAAAATAGGACAGAAAACCTAAACAGACATGTCTCCAAAGAAGACATGCAGATTGGCCAGTAGGCACATGAAAAAATGATCAACAACTGTTCATTATTAGAGAAGCGTGAATCAAAACTACAATGAGGTATCACCTCACACCAGTCAGAATGGCTATCATCAAAAAGTCTACAAATAATAAACGCTGGAGAGGGTGTGGAGAAAAGGGAACCCTCCCACATTGTTGGCAGGAGTGGAAATTTGTGCAGCCACTGTTGAAAACATATGATCCAGCAATACCAATTCTAAGTATTCATCTAATTTGAAAAGATGCATGCACCCCAATGTTCATAAAATCACTCTTTACAATAGCTAAGACATGGAAGCAAACTAAAAGTCCATCAACAGATGAATGGATAAAGAAAATGTGGTACACACACACACACACACACACACACTGGAGTATTACTCAGCCATTAAAAAAGAATGAAATAATGCCATTTTCAGCAACATGGATGGACCTGGAAATTATCATAGTAAGTGAAGAAAGTTAGACAGAGAAAGGCAAATATTATATATCACTTATATGTGGAATCTAAAAAATAGTACAAATAAATTTATTTATAAGACAGAAACAGACTACAAACATAGAAAACAAACTTTCAGTTACCAAAGGGGAAGGGAGGGAGGGATAAATCAAGAGTATGAGATTAACATATATACACTACTATATATAAATACATAAACAATAAGGACCTACTGTGTAGCACAGGGAACTATATTCAATATCTTGTAATAACGTATAATGGAAAATAATCTGAAAAATTATATATATAATAGTATATATATATATATATAAAAGTATATATACATGTAAAAAACTGAAACTAACAATATGGCTGTATACCTGAAACTAACAATATTGTAAATCAGCTATTTAATCAGTCTCTATTTCTGCTTTGCAAATAAGATTATACCATTTTTCTAGATTCCACATACATACAATGTAATATTACTCAGCCATTAAAAGGAACAAAATTGGGTCATCTGTAGAGACGTGGATGGACCTAGAGAGTGTCATACAGAGTGAATTAACTCAGAAAGAGAAAAACAAATATTGTATATTAACACATATATGTGGAATCCAAAAATCTTATTTTTACAAAGACAGGCCCTGCAAACATTGGCTACAGCTAGGAAATATTACAGTTAATAGATCTCTTTGTGAAGTCAGGCAGGCTGATGGAATGATGGTCAGCAGCTTAGTCTTTGGATGGGCCGTAGCAGCTGCTGGTTCAGTGGTTAATGCATCATTTGTTAAATATTTAATACAATAAGAATTCCATGCTAATGGGTCCTTGTAACATCAGCTGGACTTCTCAATGACACAGCTGCAAAGTAAAGAAACCAGCTCTTCTTCAGGGTTCCAGGCTGGAGCCCACATGGTTCTTCCATAGGTGCTTCCTGCTTCTCCAGCCTCATTCCTACCACTTTTCTTCCTCTTCCTAAGCCTGG
Source organism: Delphinapterus leucas (assembly GCF_059928025.1). Taxonomy (NCBI): domain Eukaryota; kingdom Metazoa; phylum Chordata; class Mammalia; order Artiodactyla; family Monodontidae; genus Delphinapterus; species Delphinapterus leucas. The sequence continues at coordinate 70,048,425 of NC_143133.1, read as the reverse complement.
CCATGCAAACATGCCAGGCTCTTCCACTAGGATTCATCACTGGCTTTTCTCCCAGCCTAGTACTCCTGGTCTTTACATTTCTAGGTGCTTCTCCTTCTCCAGGTCTCAGTTTAGAGTCACTTCCTTACACAGGCCTCCCTCGTCTCCCCATTTAAAGTCATTTTTCTTTGACCTGGATGTTCCTATCTCAGCCTCTTATATGCAGTATTGCATTTGTTTATTGTTTGCCCCCTTCCATGAGGGCGGTAATTATGCTCTCTTAGTGTTCAATAAACGTCTGCTGAAGGAATTCTAATGCCTCACATTTTTCTGAAAGTAGGAAAAGCAGTCAACTTTCTAATTTTCAAGTGCATTCATGGAGTGGATATCTTATACAATTTCATGTTTCTTGCCCTCCATCACTTCCACTAACCACCATAGTAAATAAGAATTAAAATAATTCCCAAATTAACATTTCCATGTAATATCATGACATATAGAAATTACCATTTTAATATACGTATAATTAAGAAGGAACTATTTCTCCCAGGCCCTAAGTAGGTTCCTAGGCTGCAAAAGCAACACTAGCTTCTTTGTATCCAAAGTTTGCTACCTCCTATTGAATGGTATGCTAAGTGCTTTACACACATTTTCTTCCTCAGTTCCTCAAATAATCCTACATTAAGTTTTATTATCTTAATTTTTCAAATGAGGAAAACAAACCTTAAAACATGATGCTAATTTGAGAGAGTGCTTGTTTGTTAAGATCTGTCTGACTGCAAGCTCTTTTCACTATACTATGCTGTTTCCCCAAGGTACTTTCAAAAAGTTTATTCAAAGGAAATTTTTATAATATTATGGGATCATGTAGGATTAATAATCACAGGGCTTTAAACTAGATATTCTAGGATTTGACCTTCCTGTCTGGGAAACCCTGAAAATCAGGTATTAAGGCTAACATATTTTATTGTGTCATATGTCTGGCGTTCTAGCTGAGCCTAAATTGAACTTCAGATACATCCTGGCATGTCTCATGGGTTGGTGAGGTCAAAAGATTATCATCTTTCCCCAATGTCTCTTTGCTTGTAGGGATTTATACCTGCTTATTTCCAGTAGAGAAACTTGCTTGTGGGAAGGGGAAGTCCTTGTGTGCTTGCTTGAATAGAGAGAAAAATGGTCAATAGGAACAATAGCCTGGTTTCATTACTGTGATGATTAAGTTTGTGTGTTGAGCTGACTGGTCTCATGGATGCCTGTAGAGCTAGTAAAACAATATATCTTGATGTGTCTGTCAAGGTGCTTCTGGAAGAGATTAGCATTTGATTCAGTAGACTGAGTAAAGAGATTTGCTCATTCAAATGTGGGCAGGCATTATCCAATCCATTGAGGGCCCCAAGAGAACATAAAAGCAAAGGAAGGGTGAATTCTCTCTCTTCTTGAGCTGAGCGGTCCATCTCCTACCCCTGGACACCTGAGCTCCTGGATCTTGGGCTTTGCAGCTGTGGGACTCACACAAGCAGCTCCCCTGGTGTGCAGGCTTTCAAAGTAGGACTGAATTACACCACCAGCTTTCTTGGGTCTCCAGTTTGCAGACAGCAGATCGTGGGACTTCTTGGCCTCCATAGCTGTGCAAGCCAATTCCTATAATAAATCTCCTCTAACTTATATCTGTGTACATCCTCTTTCTTCTGTTTCTCTGGAGTTCCGTGACTAATACAATGACCCTATGCCATCCTCATGGATTAAGTAAAAACCGTTTGGAGAGAATTAATTCAGACAAAGGTTGAAGGCACTTCGAAAATCAATAAAGTGTTTTATGAGATATGAAAACAGCATTTCCCCACTTCCACGTGGGATCAAGCTTGGTCCCAGCACCCTAAGGACAAAAGGAAACCTAGGAACATTTCAGCGCTTTGAATATGGCAGTCATGGAGGCATCAGAAACAGGACTGAGGCTGTTCCAATAGCCTCTCAGGCACTGAAGACTGTAGGGCCCAGAGCAGGCTGCCCCAAAATGTGCCTCAATGGTTATTGATTACTTTGAATTAGTTACTTAAGAAAGAGTCAGTGCAAGAGGGACACTCTGACCCTCCTCCCTGGCTCCTTAAAGCAGCAAATAAATCTGTCACATGAGAGGGCATTCCCTGCATCTGGAGGCAGGAAGACACTCTTATCACCACAGACAGGGAATTTGGGGCTGAATTTGTTACTTATTAAATTTACTACCCTAAGCCCAAACTCTGTATAGATTCTTCACTAATGAACCCCCCCGAACCCAGGCTTTGTCCTATCAAGTCCTCACAAATTTATTGTTCCGTTGAAAAATGTAAGAGCTGCCCGCTTTGTTCACTTCTTAGGTCCCATTTCTATGAGACCGCCATGCACATGTATCAAAATTTGTTTCTTAAACCTGTCATGTGTCAATTCAATCATTAGTCCAGCCAGAAAGAACTCGAGAGAGGTAGAGGGGAAAATTTTCCCTTCCTGACAAGACCACTAAGAGGACTGTCTTGGAAGAAATGAGAATCTATTTGAGTGATGACGTTAGACACCCTTGTGGACCGCAAGCCATCCTACAGCACAGATGTGGGTAATGAGCCAGTGAATTAAGAGTAGTATAATCTGTCAAGTACAGGAGCATTTGTATTCACTCCATAGATCCGTGCTGTGATTTTTTGCCCTAGTTTTCAGCTCGGTTTAGCAGGTCCATTATTGATACTTCAATGACTTTTGACTTCTTCATTGATGAAGTTCTGAGTTCTGATTAGCTGAGTGATCGCAATTTCCCTTTATAAACTAATAATTTTCAACAATACTATCCTTTATCTAGCATTTGCCTTTTTTTGTGTGTGTAAAAAATCTTCTAATACAAAAGAATGTATTAAAGATTTGGTTTTCTTTTTAAAATATGGGTTGTTTTATAAAATATATCTTAAGAACTTTCCTGAAGGAAACTGAAAAGATTTTTGGTAAGGAAAATTCCATTTACAATACAAAAGAACCATTAACCAATTCCCATAGACCACAAATTTATCTTTAAACAATTAAATGTTTGACTAAGAATCCTCAACATTGGAAAAGTGGAAGTGGTTATCTTTAAAAATGTCACTGTACTATTCTCTGAATACTCTGAGTTCAGCTAATTATAAGAACTCTTCTTCATTTAACATAGTTTAAATGTTAATAATTTAAAGTACTTAAATCAAAGATGTTAAGACCACGGGGATAAAAGAGTTCTCTCCAAATTGTCTTTATGGAAACAGTATACTGGCATGAGAGATTGTTACAGTAAATCACTCCTCTCTGTCACATCCTTTGGCAATGTGACATGCTACTCCTGCCATCAAGAGCTGGAGTCTATTTCTTCAACTTCTTGTATCTGGGATAGTCTTGTGACTTGCTTTGACCAATAGAATGTGGCAAAAGCAAGGCTTTGAACTCTCCCGGGCCTTAAGAGACCTTGCAACAGCTGTTCTAGCCCTCTTGGAATCTTGGGTTACCAGGCTGTGGAGGTGACAGGCCAGCTGGAGGTGACAGGTACAGCAAGCCCGAACTGCATATGTGAATAAAACCATCTCCATCATATAAAGCCTTCAACTGAGTCATCAGATGACTGCAGCCACAGGAGTGACTCCAGATTAGACCAGCAAGAGACTTGCCCAACCCAGAGAATCATGAGGGAAAAAATTATTGTTTTAAGACACAAGATTTTGGACTGATTTGTTATACAGCAACAATAACTAAAATAATTCAAAATAATCTTTCCTTCCCTTGAAAAATAAAATCTCCTGAGAAGTGAGATTTTTTTTTTCATTTTTGCAAACAGCCTGCTGTTCTAAATTTGTTATTTACTCTAGTCCAATATACTGTTTCAATCTCTGTCAAGTGACAATATGGTAAGTCAGAAGCAACCTGTGAACTGATGGACACAGAAAATTGTGTTGCATTAATACAAAGTGAATGTTGTTTACTTGTGAATCATTTTCACTTGTTTTAGAAGCAAAAAAAAGTGTTTTAAAGGTTAAAATATAGACATAGCCACAAAATCTCTAATATAGAATATTACCATAGATTCTTTTTTTTTTTTTTTTGTGGTACACGGGCCTCTCACTGTTGTGGCCTCTCCCGCTGCGGAGCACAGGCTTCGGACGAGCAGGTCCAGTGGCCATGACTCACGGGCCTAGCCGCTCCACGGCATGTGGGATCTTCCCGGACCGGGGCACAAACCCGCGTCCCCTGCATCGGCAGGTGGACTCTCAACCACTGCGCCACCAGGGAAGCCCCTACCATAGATTCTTTTCATTAAACTTCCAATATCAAGAGGGGGAAAATATTATATAATTGGTTGACACACATTTATTGTTTTAATCATTTATTTTATTTTTTAATCACCTGTCAATGAATAAAAATATCAGATCTAGATGGAATTTTAGTGATTATCTAATAGTGACAAGTCCAACTTCTTCATTTTAGCGGTGAGGAAACTGAGGGAAAGTGAGTTAGGCATCTTACCCCAAATCATGTAATAAGTTACTGATAGCCATCTCAAATGAAGAGAGACAGAGACTCACAGGTTTATAACTTGCCCACCGTCCCACAGCTAGTAAGTGGCAGTTCTCGCCGAAATTGGTTTTGTTGATGTAGATCCCAAGAGCACAGGCCAGTTTAACAGTGAAATGGAATGTCAATGTCCCTGCCTCATCTTGAAGGGGAATTTTCCTGGCTCTGCCAGGGAACACTCTGGCTGCCTGAGCTATGTTATTTATGACTCATTCTAAATCCCTTAGCACCAGAAACAGAGTTAAGCCTGAGGGATGAGAAGCTCAGAATCAGGCAGTGTGAGAAGCCCCAAACTAATCATAGGTACCATTACAAAATTCTATTTTGTACCAAGTGCTATACTAAATCCTTCTATGAATTGTGTAAACTGACTCTAGGGAAAGGTTATTGATGTCAGAGCTGCTTATTCAGTGCATCCAAACACACACACACACACACATACAGAGAGAGAGAGGGAGAGATCCTGCATCAGAGATGCTTTGGTATCTATCTTGCATTTACCTTTATTGGGTGTTGACCTTGAAATGAGAGACGGGTAAGCCTAGTTTGAAGGCATATGTGAGTATAGATAGTAATCAGGTTTAGCTAGCTCGGTGGTGCTAGGTTATACTGATTACCACTTAAAATCTAGAAGACAAAAAAAGCAGCTTCCCTGTGTTTGCCTTACAAAGCCAAAACCACATATTGGCAGAAGCATTCCCACAGAAGGCTGAAATAGAAATGGCATGACATTTGAGTACAACACATTCTATTTATTTAAGCTGTAATTGATGTTTGTCCTTGAGACTTTTAATTTAATTTGTCCACCATGAAAGAAACCATAGCTACTTTACATTCATATTGATGACTTACTCCAAGAATTCCTTTTGATTAAAAAATGATCAGTTTTAATTTAAAGGAATCAAACTGTATTCCTTTTCTAATTTTTTTCTCCTTTACTGCTGAGATTTTTTCCTATGAGGCAATACAGCGTTACAGCCCATACCCAGGGCTTGGGAGACAGAGTGAGCTGTCTGAGGGCCTAAAGCAGGTGGGTGATTGTAACAGACTCTCTAGTGAGGTATGTCTTTGATCAGAAAATGAGACTTGGTGAGCAGAGGCTTGGGGAAATCCAGAACAATTATTGAGTGGTGAGTAGTAAAAGTGAGTCAGGGAGGTATCTTTAACAGGTCCTAGGTTCCCAGGGCAGGAACCAAAATTCCAAAGGACAAGTAAGCCAGGTCTTAGTAAGCTCTGGTGCGGGGCAAGGAGATGAAGAGTTTTAGAGTGGGGTGAGGTAGCTAGCAATGTGATGGAGCAGTACTGACCCACACTGGAGTGCCTGACCGAAGACACAGCGAAGATCTGAGAGGGGCCGGCCGGCCCTGTTTTCACCACTGATCGGTTTGCCTGGAGGAGCCTCTAACCCCAGGACTTATATGTGAAGCTTTTGATGCACATTTTTTACTTTATTCTGACAATCGGTGGGAAAGTTGGGTGGCATACATAATCATCAGCTTTAGAAGAGCATACAGTTCACAAAATAAGATATTAAGAAAAGCTGCCGGTTACTACAAATTAAAAAGAACTCAAGTTTTGCCTCCCTTGTAGTAATATATAATACATATGTGTGCATTCATGTGTGTAACTAACAATAGTCTCGAGAATGTAAAGTCTAAAACATGCAATGGGAAGCATGAGTCGGTGTCTCCCACCAACTGAAATGACCTGCTTTGTAGAGCGGAGGACATTATCAAGGCCCGCGTTTCAAGTCATCATTATATCACTGAGCATTCATCTATTACAAGACTAATGGTCTCCTAAATTCATCTAGTGCTGTATTTATTCAGGTGTGCTTGCCAAAGGCTTGTTGGAAGTAGGGTAATCTATCCTTTTTTCTTTTCCTTTGTAAAAGCGTACCATCAATCAGGACATTTCTGTAGCACTTTAGCAGGAGAGATCAGGGTAGCCTATTATTCATGAATATCTGATAATTTCACACACCCTATTGCATCTAATCTCTCATTACAGGCAGTATTAAAGTGAATTCCCTGATTTCCCCATAAGCTTGGCCATCTATTGAATTGGTGATGTCAATAGAAGTTCAGAATGACCTATTTATAAAGACAGAACATTGTGATGAACAAGATCGTTCCTTTAGAAATGAGAATCCAGACATTCTCAGATATTTATGAAATGAGGTGCTAACTATTCTGCATGTATCAATGAAATACACTGCACAGTATTTTAGGGAAGAGAGACCTTAGAAATAATATATCTCAACACCCGTATTTGAAATTAAGAAACTAAGACTCACAGACAACAGTGATGTGCCAAGGTATGGGGCAGAGCACAGAATCCTAACCCATTACACTTCCTGCTGTGCTGATTTCCCTCCAAATGAGGGACATGTCCTACATATGTGAGGCAAGATAATTTTAAGTCATGTAAGAAACAGCAGAGAATGACACAGTGAACAAATTACTCTCTTTTTAAATATCTTGCTATACTTCTGGTTTACATCTGGTAGAAAGCCTAGGTATAAAACTAGTGTAATTTTCGATGCTCTGTAATAGCTACTAGTCTCTGATTTTAACAGAGAGTAGGTCAGAGACATAGCAGGCAGCAGCATCTAGCTAGAATTTAATGGCATTATTTTTATTGAATTTATTTTTGAAGCTATCTTCTATTTCTCAAAGTATTTATTTTCCATTTACAGCAGTGATAGAAAGTTTCATTTTAAAAATAAATTAATTTTGGTAACAGAATAGAGTTGATATAAAATATTATGTAAATAATAACTCAAGTGATCCTCAGCTTTTGCAAAAATCATGAAAGTGACATCAGATGACTAGAGTTGCATGAAAGCATATATGTCAATATCATTTATACCACTAACTCTAAATTTATAAATTCTTATTTATATTTTTAGAACTTCATGTATTATCTAAAGTTATTTGCATCTACTTAATAATTTTGTAAAATAAGCAAGCATTACGCTCTCTATTTTACAGTGGAAGAGAAATAAAACAACTTATATATGATTACAAAACAAACAAATGAGAGAGCCCCAAGAAAAGTTAAATTCATTTTCTCCTGAGGTTATTCTGCCTGGTACACAGCCCACTCTTGTAGACAGAAGGAATCTTGTCCCACAAGTCAATGAAAATGGAAAGTTTGCTATACAAAACAGCCAGTAGGTATTGAATGGATTTTCATGGGTTCTAATGTCTAATGCTAGGTAAAGCCATTGTAGTACCTCCTGTCTAAAACATTCAATTCATTAAAATTGGATAAATTGAGATTCATCAACCATTGAGTAAGAGGGAGACGAAGGAAGAGATATACTTTTTAAAGTATAACATTACGATTCTTTTCTTTTTTACCGTGACATCATGGGCAGGTTTATTTGGCTTCCAGAAGGTGAATATACCCCACACAGGAGAAGTTTGATGTTGACAAACTTCTGGTAGCAGCAAGACCGCGTCAGCACAACTTCCCAGATAATAAGAGTTGCTTTAACACTATGATTGTTGAACACAAAATCATGCACCTTATTGGAATGTTTATAGAACGGCACAGAGAAAATATATTGCATAAAACTACATAGAAACAAATATAGTAATAACTGTGTGAATTGGACTAATCACCTGCCTTGTGTCAAGTTTTCTCAAAGCTACTTTACTGTTCATTATCTCACTGAAGGTTATCTTAATTCTGTAAATGAAGGAAATGAATTTAAACGCCAGGCCTACGGTCTATTGAATAGTGTCGCAATATCTGCATAAACGTGCCTCCGATGCTATATCCCCATAACGATCTGAGGAAAGAAAACTCAGATTTTTTGGCTATAGCTGATCTATTAAATACTTTGGGTTTTAGTTCTGGACAGATTTTCAAAGATATCAAAGGCTGCATTACGTCATCTTAAGCTGGGATGATTTTTAATTCACAATATTTCATTCCTCAGGATCACCATTCATTGCAAAACATAATCTTAAGGATTAGACTTAAGTCCTCTTCTATTTCATCCTGGCTTTTGGATACTGTTTAAACTATAACAATACATCCACCTGATGTGCTGATCTTGCATATTGAGTGGGTTTCACACTATCATTAAGTATAGATAGAGCAGTTTGATCCGTAAAGACAGACATCTAGGCAAATCCCCTTTGTGCGTAACCACAAAGCTGTAAACGGGAGTGTGATTGGAGAGATGCCATCCAGCTCCTCTTGTAGCCTAAACATCTCCCCCACCAGACTGGTAGAGTGTTCACAAGACCTTTAGGGTCGTTGTTTTGATTAAGAAATTTGTCTCTTGAAGGTTTTATTAAAAAGAACAAGAGTTACCTAGGAGAGATTACACGGCAGTCCATGCTAATGTGTTCATTTATCATAATACACTACATTTATATGACACTTAATACTTCACAGACTTCTCTCTCTCATCTTCCGAACTCCTAACATTTCAAAACTGACAGAATACTATTATTAGTTCCATTTCACACATGAGGAGAAGGACGTGTCTGCCATTTGCCATGTATGTAGCACTAATTACTGACAAGACAGGGTCCTAGATCTTTATTGAGTGGCCACGTCTCTTTCTGTGCAGAGAGTAGGATCCTGAAGAAATAGGACTCTGGACACTTAGGATGGAAAAGATGAACTGGAGGATAAAAACGTTTGGAGACTATGGGCCAGAGGGAGTGACTGATAATAAGTCATTGCCAAAGAAAAGCTGGATATAGGATGACAAGGAGGAGGGGCCTGGAGATGAAATTATAGTATTCTAGGGTGTTAGAGCTGAAAGATATTCTCAGACTTGCTGATCTCACAAACTAATTTTACAGACGATCAAAGTGAGGGCTGTAAAAAAAGACTAAGAAGCAAACCAGATGACACACAGGAAGGAAAAAAACCGAGCTGAAATAAAAGTCAGGCCTCCCAGCTTCATATACCGTGCTTTTTCACGCACCTTACAACTTTGTTTAAGGATGGTATTTTAGAAAAGATTTAAATTAGGCTATGATCTTTTTCAATGTAAATAGTGAAAAGTTAGAGTGTGGAAGTGGCAACTGGTAGGAAAGGGTAAGAATGTTAGGCAAGAGAAAAATGTGAAAGAGAAAAAAAATGGTAACGAGCCACCTATGCCTGCAAGTAGCCCTGCGTCCCTCAAATTTTTCCAGTGACTGATAATACAGCAATATCTCTAATCATTGATAAAAACATGAGCTAATGAGACTTTGAGAAAACTGACCTGCAGGTCTTAAATAAGCTAGTTTTTAGCAAAAGGCAAAAGTGGAGCAAAGTATCTCATGCGGTTTCCATAAACATTTATTTCGAAGCGTGTGCTATTCTGTAAGCAAACTCTTCTATGAGTGATTGTGTTTTTCTCAGCATGACTGAGAGAATGTGAAGTATTTTTAGTGCGTGTTTTGACAGTATATACTCAGCAATTTCTAAATAATAGAAAACTTGCTGATTGTACATTCTACTCAAAATATATTTGCCTCAAAGGAACATAATACAGATGACATGGAATAAGAAAAACAGTTATTCTATAGATATTTCATGTTCCACTTTAGTTCATTATTTTTGTTCCCTGCTCCAGGTGGATGGTAAGGAGGTCACCCTTGTCATGTGGACTGCTTAATGCATATTGTGTGTAAAACTTCTTAGAACAGTTTGTGGCCTAAAGTCTTTAAAGGACCAGTCTATTCAAAAAACAAATCTAGCTCCCAACAAGCTAGAGTAAATGAGTAAGTGAGTAACTATTAACCTTCTCCAGAAACTCAGTTCTTTAAATCGGGATCCAGTGATGTCTATGGTAAGATGTACCAACTTTTGGGACTTGAGTACATTTCAGTTCTGATAGAATTCCATTGTACTTCCAGGTTTATGCAACAAGCTTTGCGTTGTGCAAGGTTTGCCTGGGGAGAGAGTAGAAAGGAGGTGATACTTAGGGACTGGCTATGGAAGCTAGGGAGAAAAAGGACAGGCTCAGTTGGCTTGGCAGATGGTATGTCACACTGAGATGATTTTATAGCCTAACTTATGACCTGAGAGGTAGTTAACTCATGATTTGGTCTCAAGCATGGGATCCCAGCACTGGGCCAAGTAGAAAAGAAAGTTGTCTTCGGTCTGCTTCCAAAGCGGAGCCTAAAACGGGGCTTCTTGGAAAAACCATTTTTAAGAGAAGGCACTCAGAAGAGAAGCAAGAGAAGCAGGGATAGGATAAGAGAAATAGCTAAGCAAGTATGTCATCTCTGGTGGAGAAAAGCCTTAGTCTGTCCCACACCATGGAACACAAATTGCACCAGGGAGTTGGTCCCACCTTGAGGCCAGGAAGCTACATCTTTAAAAATCGTTGACTGTTGGATGCTGGGACGGTGGTGGGTAACCTTCCAGTTAAGAATCCTATTGGATCGAGGGCAATTCCCCAGAGAAGGGGGCTGCTGGGAGGCTTTGCAGCAACATCTGTGGCTGCTTGGGAATGAATCCATGAGCCCCCTGAAAAGGGGTCTAGGCTGGACACCAACAGCCCAGACTGGGGCTGGTAGACCAATCCAGTTGTAGGAATGACTCACAAATGGAGCAGCCTGGACTCCATATTAAGAGAACATATGCAACTCCTGTTTGATCTAAGCTGGTGTGTACTCAAGGGACATCTAGCTGGTCTAGTTATGAGACAAAGCAGTGGGAATTTCCAGGCAAGTGGGTCATTGGGTCAAGAGCTTCATGGGAGCAAGACTTCTACCAATGGCTGAAGGAACAAGACAGACACCAGCCTTTGAGTAGGAAAGGGAGGACCAGGCCCAGATAGGAGGTCAGGGCTCTACATTGCTGGAATCAGTCAAAGGAGACAGTCAGTCCCACGTGGGAAACTGGAATGCAAACCAAGAAACAAGACAAGATGACATCTCACCGGGGAAACAGAGTGGAGGTTAAGGAAAGTTTATGGTTTGGTGAACACTCAAGAACATGGAGTTAGCTCCTCCATCCACACAAAGATTACAGAAGTAAAACTCATTCCAGACCCTACTGGCTGGTAGATTTTCATCTACAGCTATAGAATAGTTTCTGGATTGACCCAGGCAGGCTCCATGGGGTATAGGTTGCCAGGTTTTAGTGACTCCTGCATTTTTGGAAAAGGGAGATGACAAACGCTTGGAAATCCCAACTCCAATATTATTAATTATCCACTGCCAGCAGATGCCTTCATGGATGTGCTGTATTCCCCCTCCATTTTTCTTATGCTGTTTTCACATATTTTCTAATATTTTATAGGACCCCATATTGATGTGGCAAGTTGGGATTTCTGTGAAGAACAAACATATTTTAAAAGATAAACTCCCTTGTTACTGAAATAGGCATAAAAATATACCACCTAAAAGAATTCTCTATATATCACAAACATGCTGGCCGGAGGATGGGGTGCAAGCTTAATTCCTTCTTTGACTATTTTGGAGAGATTTAACACTTGATTCACTTGATTCACCAGTTGTGACAGACAGAAAGACCAAGCATAGCCTGCCTATTCACCTCTGGCATTCACGAAAACAACTCTACTTGGACTACAGGCTTGATTGCTAATTGCACCACTAAATTAATGACTATCATAGCATCATGTATGTGTCTCAAATTTCTGTATATTTCAGAATTAAGTTTAAATTCTCATAACATTTGCAAAATCTAATTCAGCTGGTACCTGTGGAATCGGGTGTTTCTTCGGTTGGGTCAGCAACTGAATGGAAAAAAAAAAATCACAGGATGCTTCTGATTTGCTGCCACAAGAACATTCCCAGTAGCTTTCCCTGCTCTCTGATTTCAACCGTTTCATTCTATGCGCTAGTGGCTCCTCGGTGAAACAGAAACGACTTAGCCTCATATTGGCAGCAAAAATCCTCATGGAGGCCATTTTTAATTCTGGAAGAAACTTGCTCTAAAAACAGCTCTTCCTTACCAGACCTTGGCAAGAGAGGAAGGAAATTCCTCCATTTCAGTAACATAGCTATTTTAAGTGATTTGCCCTTAACTGCTGAGATAATCCTGAGATTTTGCTAGTGCCACATCTGCCATTTAGTTACTTTTGGTATGGTGCACGGAAAAGATGAGTGGTTTAAAATTCAATTAACAATTGCATCCTCACTGGTAATTGTAATTCTTCCAGCTTTGGCTCCTTTCCATCTTTATATGACAACTATATATCCGTGTTCTCTATAAGACTCAAATATCAACTCTTCTGAAGTTTTCCTTGTGTTAGTTACTCCTGCCTCTGAACCCTTTTTGCATGTTGTGTATGCCCTGGTAAGAGTAGTAATAATGACAATAGTTAACATCTATTGAGCACTTCTTATGCACCATACTAAGCACTTTATAGCCATGATATGGCTTAATCTTCAAAAGAATTCTATGAGAAATGCAATATCAGTAGCCTTATTTTACAGAAAACGCCCTGCTTCCCACATCTCTGCCCTGGCAGTCCCTACCTCCTTATTTGGTATCTTAGAGCAAGTATCTTACAAAGTTTAATGTGAGGAAATCCAACATCAGCCTTGCATGCTACAAGGAGGATTTATTTTTCAGGAGCTACAAAATACCTTAAGCTTTTTAATTTGTGCCACTTTCAGTCACAAGCTTCAAAGATATATTTGAGCACATTGTATATGTTCTTTAATTTGGTTCTTTTTTATACAGGCATTTTAAAAAATATACTATTGTTTAGCCTATTTGCTTGTAATGATGCATTTCTATATGAAATGCATTCATTGTCCGATTTTTGCAGAAAAACTATTGTTAAAGTGCCACTAAAAATCTCTGACTAGAACAATGTTGTTTATAAAATTATATCTGAAGAAAATTTTATTTATCTTACACATATTCTATGTAATTTAGAAATAATCCAATGATAGCTTGAAATTAATGATAATCCCAAAATAAAAGAGGTCAAAGATACCTATTAATTTTCAAAGCAAATAAGGGTAAGAGAAGCAGTCTAGGTGGTTAAAACAGCTGTTGCCATTAAGAGTCTGTATTTAATTTAATTCTGGATACTCTTTGAGATTAGCTGTATTTATCTGTGCTTTAACAGCTGTTCTGATAAGTCACAGTGTATAGGTTTATAATAAGAACTGTCTAAATTAAAGACAAAAATGTTGTAAGTGTGCTAAACAACAGAAATGTTTAGTAAATACTCAATAATGGTGTCATGTCAGCATTTAAAATCACATTAACAATGCCAGATAAATTGTTACATTAACTTAAAGTACTGCCAAATTGGCTGTATAATTTCTGAATGTTATTTAATTAAATTGGTGACAACACATAAATAACACAGACTTCAAGAAACCTATCACAAGAGAAAACAGAAACCAACTTACTACATCCATCTGTATTTTTTATGTGATACAGTATATAGCCAAGTGCTGTAGAAATACCATTCCTAGAAACCAAGAATAGATGAGTAGGTTAAAATTTACAGCATTGCCTAATCATTATGCAAACTTACATTGTCAGGTAGACATTAGAGAGATATTATCAAATATGATATGACATCATAAAGGTTGCATTTAGCTAAATATTATAGGAATAAAATAGCATATTCCTTTATGATGCTGCTTATATAGGATAAACTATGGCTGGGAGCCATAGTAGCAAACTAACATTTCCTTTTTCTCTGGTAGCTATGGCCTTTGGTAGCTTGAAGCATTGCTACTAAAACTTGTTTAGCTTGAATGGGTAACCTGCTGTGAGTTATAAAATATTAAACTCTTAATTTTTTTCCCTTCGACTGTGATACTAAAGGAAATCCTCAACAACGTATTTTCCAGAATTGTAAACCATGCGTAACCTCTATGGTAAACGTCATCAGTTGTTTAAAATGGTAAACCCACAGGAAGACACCACCTTTAAGAACTGCAATGTAATAATAATCTTCTTGATTGAATAAATATACTTGAGAGTCAAAGTTTGCTTGAGAGGGCAAAACTTAAAAAAGAAATCGGAAGCTTTTTCAAAGCAGGAATGTATGCGCTGTTTCTACCCAGTCAAGATGACTCTGTGCATTGTATCACTTCAACTTGTTTTTTTTTTTTTTTTTTTTTACTGATGACTAAGACATTATGACTTCACTTCCTGCATGAATTGTAGAGCTGTTTAAGGTAATTTACAATTACATGGTGGTTGTCAAGATATTCTAACCTCAGCTTCATCATCCCCATCCCCATCATCACCCAATTAAAATAGAACAGGAATTTTATGCTCTGCTGAAAAATAGGTTATATATGTATTATGTGTCTACTAGTTGGCTTGAGAGTTAAGAATTTAAAAATGGAAAAGAGTTCATTCAATACATATCTATTTAATGCCTTCCATATGCTTGGCACTGGGAATACAGCAAAGAACAAAATAGATACAAATTCCTGCCCTCTTGGAGCTAGCATTGTCTATTGAGGAGAGATGGGAAAAGAAAACAGATAAATGAGAAAATATATAATCTTTCAGGTAATGGTTAAGTTCTACTGAAAAAGTAAAAATGAGATAATGAGGATAAGAAGTGCTGGGTGGGGACAGAGAATGCTGGTTGGGGAGCGTGTGCTGTTTTATACAGGGTAGTCAGGGAAAGCCTCACTGAGAAAATGATATTTGAGCAGAAACCTGAAGGAAAGGAGAGAGAAAATCATTCAGGAATCTGGGTACACACATTCCTGACAGAGAAAACTAGTACAAAGGCCTTGTGAAGGGAGTGCATGGAATGTCTGAGGAACAGGAAGGAAGCAGGTATGACTGGGGCCACAGGAGTACCGAGGAGAGTGGGAAAAGGTGAGATCAGAAAAGTAGCTAAGGCCAAAATGATTCTGTTGGCTAAATTAAAGTTTGGAGTTTTATTTTGAGTGAAAAGGGAAACCACTGAAATGTGGAAACAAAAGAGGAACATGACCTGACTTGGGGTTTAAGAGGATCTCTCTGGCTGCTTTGTTGAGTATTATGGATTGTGGAGGTTTGGTACAGAAGCAGAGAAATTAGTCCAAAAGTTTTTGCCATAATCCAGGACTCACAATAACAGTAGATGTGAGAAGTGTTCAGACTCTGAACATAGCAGGAAGGCAGAGCATTTAGGACTTGCTGAATGATCTGATATGGGGTATGGAAGAAAGGATGATCCCATGCAATGGATGATCCGAGCAATTAGAAGAATGGCATCGTTTCTTTCTGAGATTATATATATATATATATATATATATATATATATATATATGAGAGTAAAAGTCTAGGTCACAATGGGGGTTGGGAATCTGGATTTGGTTTTGGACATGTTAAATTTGAGATGCACACAGACTTCTACATGGAGATATCAAGTGGTAATTTGGTCAAGAGTCTGGAATTCATGCTTGAGATCTCTGATTTTGAGAGTCCTTAGAGTGAAGTTGTTATTTAAAGCCATTAGACTAGGTGAAGTCACTCAAGGAGTAGGTTGAAGGAGCAAAGATCTGAAAAGTGACCCCTGAGATAATCCAAAGTTTAAAAGTTGGGAGATAATGAATAACAGCAAAGGGAACTGGGAAGGAGTGGTTGACAACGTAGGGAGAAACCTAGATTAATTGGTATCCTGGAAGGCAAACGGACAAAATATTTCAAGAAGAAAGGAAAATGCAATATTCTTGCTAAGATGACTGGGAATTGACCATTAGGTACAGAAACATGGAAGTTTTGTTGATCCAGATATGAATTGCCTTGGTGGAGTTAGTAATTTCAGTGGGTTCAAAAGGAAATGTGTGGAGAGAAATTGAAGGTACTGGGTATAGACAATATATTTAAGAATTTTTGTTGTAAAGAGAGAGAGAGGTGGGACCATATTAAAGATAAAATTTACCATGGAAAATAGGAAAAGGGAAGCTTTTTGTTTTTGTTTTCTGAATGGGGAAATGGAAGATTCTAAAGAGGTGGCAATGTGAAGAATTATGATGGGCAGGCTTGGAAAGAAGACATTTCTAGTCAGAAGAGCATATTTAAAGCACAGAAGTATCTTAGGAACAGCACCGACAGACGTGGCTGGAGAGTGTGGTTCCTGGGGGTATAAACTGGAGTGAAGAAAAAAATACAACCAGAAAAGGAGGTGAGGGTCAAGTTGTAGAAATGATTGCATATTGGCTGAGGAAGTTAAAATTTAAGTGATGTAAAAAGAATCTGCAGAAGTTTTTCAACAGGTATGTGTTTTTAATGGTAACTCTGGAAGACTGTTTGGATTGGAGTGTACATTGGGGGATTGAATAGAATGGGTGAAATAATTAGAAAATAATTTCATTTTTGAAGAGGAGGAATGGAGGCCTCAATTAGGAGGTAGAAATAGGACAGATCTGAGAAACATTTTGAAAATAGATAATCAGGGATTAAGGGGAAAAGGAGTTGGATGACAACACCAAGGTTTCTGGAGGGTTTAGGAAGACTGATAATGCTTTTACCAAGAGGAAAATATGGGTTTGGGAAGAGTGGAGTTCTATTTCATGCCAGGTTTCCTGGTTCAAAGCTGATCTAAATTAATCCTACATAGGGAGATTCTATGCATAAAAATAGGGATGGGAGGAAAGGAGGCAAAACTTAGAGAACAGATTAGATTGGAACAAAAATCCAGAGTGATAAAAAGGCAAACTTGGAGAAATCTTCGTTTTTTGTAGAAAGCCAGGGCTCACCATCTCTCCCTGTTGTTAATTGTTTCACCTTCCCAAATTCAGGGCTTCTTTGTTCTGGGAACCTGAGCAATGGCTCTCAGAGCCTTGACAGCTGATCCGTACATCTTAGAGCTGATTTATTAAATTGGGTAACTCAAAATAGAAGGCACTTTGTTGAGATACAAGTCTCTAACACAGAGTAAAGATACACGACTAACAAATAATTGGGAACCTATTGTGTCTCCCTTTCCCACCAAAAACCTTTTTTAAGATAACTAAATGTTATTTAACGAATAACTTTTTCAATGTCGATTTTTACTAAGGTTAACCTGGTTTTTCAAAGCTTAAATAATTCTGAGATCCCAGATTAATCAATGGTTTCATTCTTTTACATATTTCAGATGGGGCCATCCTCTCCTCGCTCATTTCTAGCCTAGGGATAACAAAGCAGAAGAACCATCCGTTTGCAGGAGTTACTCAGTGTTTGGCTAAGCAGAAGCCTGGCAAACTTTGATTGCACCCAACAATTTTGAGTTCTCATATCAAGAGGAATTTAAAACAAGGGAATCTCAAGACACTGTCATTCACCACACACTGGGATTCTATTCTGAAATATCCAAAGGGTTTATTTTTCTCTTGTCTTAAAGTTCTTTACACAATACTTTCTTTATCTTCCTTCATGTTTTTATGATGTCAGTTTGTGAATGGAACTATCATTGTGAGTGACGAGCTGCCCAGTTATCCTGGGAGAACTGAGAAATTGCATAGCTTCAACAAGGAGGCAGTTTTCCAATTTTTGCTAAAGGGAAAAAAAAATCACACGTCTGCATGAAACAGTGCCCATTTGAGTGCAAGGGAAAAAAAAAAAACCTTCATTATGCAAGAGATGAAACATTGTTTTTATTAAGAAGGGTTGTTATTGGTTTGAGGCAGCACTGCATGCTGGTGTGTGGGTTTTAATGTGCCATTTTTCTTTCTAACATCTACTGCCGTTTAAAATGTCACCAGTTTTTCCCGGTGGTGAGGTAAAACCATGGGAACGGCATTCAAACCCCTTCACAGAGTACAGGCCAATTTTAACAAATTCATAATTAAAACCCAGCCAAATCTCCTCTTGCACTGCCAAAGTCCTTCCTGTGTATTTCCCAATTAAATATCCTTTCTGGGAGGAAGCAAGCTTCTGGAGATGCCAAAACTGAATCACTAACGTCTTTATAGAAATGAGACCTTTCTGTTCTCATACCATTTTCAAATACCCTAATCCCACTGGCCTTCACAAACATTTTGAAAGATAAAGCACCCATTATTTCATTCAGTAGATATTTACTAAACACCTACTACATACCAAACACTGTTCTAGACCCTGGGGATGCATCTGTGAGCGAAAAAAAAAAATGTCTTTGCAGTCACGGTGCTGCCATTCTAGCAGGGGAAGCAAACTATAGGTGAATAAATAAGTAGGTACATACTCTAATAGTAGGTTGGTAAATGCTATGAGGAAAAATAAGGACGAGGAAGAGAAGAGAGAGTGACAAGGCTTGCTGTTTTAGTTAGAAGACACAGAAAGGCTTCCTTGAACTAGGAACATTTAAATGGAGAACTAAATGAGGGCATAACATTCCAGGAAAGGAAAAAGCAAATGCAGAGGCCAGAGGCAGACCCACCTTCAAGCTAATGAGCTGAAGTTTTAAGATCCCTCATTTGATCAGATCCTGCCAAGGCCCTGGGAAGCACTAGCCTAGTGTTCCACAGGGTCATATATTCCTTATGAGGTTTGCATAGTATGGAATGTTGACCACATTGGTTATGTTCACTGTCTCTTTTTATTTTTATTTTTTGCGGTACGCGGGCCTCTCACCGCTGTTGCCTCTCCCGTTGCGGAGCACAGGCTCCGGACGCACAGGCTCAGCGGCCATGGCTCACGGCCCCAGCCGCTCCGCGGCATGTGGGATCTTCCCGGACCAAGGCACGAACCCGTGTCCCCTGCATCGGCAGGTGGACTCTCAACCACTGCGCCACCAGGGAAGCCCTCAGTGTCTCTTTTGATTCCTACCCCTCCTTCCACCATTCTTCCGTCCTTTCCGTCAGGTAGTGTTGGAGTAGCTAGTAGCATTGTTGGGATCATGAGGAGACTAATTTAATTTGGTTTTAGTGAGTTCATGTGGTTTGCAGTCACTTTTGATTTAAGCTATTGCTAGCTTCCCACTGTAGGAATCCAAGTACACGTCTACATCCATTGTACTGAGGTGTAGCAGCCAGTTACTTAAAAATACTGTTAGGATGTTTGTCAGATTATCCAAATTTGTACATTGCAGTGATTTATTTTTCATTCTAAATATTCATTTTTATATCTAATTGTTGTATTTTCTTACCTGAAAAGCATCCCCCAAATTGTATGTGTCAGGCTCGCAGAACCTGTTAGACCCTGAATGGGAAGTATGCTTGGCATGTTCAACACCTATATGGATGGAGGTCAACAGGGCTTGAGAAAAGTGAGTAATGGGGAAATAGA
The DNA here is from genome assembly GCF_059928025.1 of Delphinapterus leucas. Classification (NCBI taxonomy): domain Eukaryota; kingdom Metazoa; phylum Chordata; class Mammalia; order Artiodactyla; family Monodontidae; genus Delphinapterus; species Delphinapterus leucas. Next base: position 70,028,727 of record NC_143133.1, on the reverse strand, counting down.
TGAGAGACGAGACAGGTTGCCAGGGAAATTCCTTTTAGGGTCTTAGAAACTAGTATAAAATCTCTGGGTTTTGGTTTAAGTAAGAGAGGGACCCATTAGAGAGTTTTAAATAGGGAAGTGATATTGTTTAGATTCCACATGTAAGTGATATCATACGGTATTTGTCTTTCTCTGTCTGACTTATTTCACCTAGCATAATGCCCACGAAGTGCATCCATGTTGCTGCAAAAGGCAAAATTTCCTTCTTTTTTATAATAAAACAAAAAAGAAGCAGACACAGATATAGAGAACAAGCGAGTGGTTACCAGTGGGGAGAGGGAAGGGGGGGTGCAATATAGGGGAAGGGGAAAAAAAGGGTTATCATGGAATTACATGAAATCATGTTGTGTGAAATTTTTGAAATTTGTAAAGCACTATAGGATTAAAAGAATGTTTCATTCAATTACAAAAAAGTTTTCAAAAAAAATAGAGAAAGGATATAATATGAGTGGTGTTTTGGAAAGAGCCCTCTGATTCCATATAGAGAATGGATTTGAGGATGGCAAGATTGGCAGCTGGGAGACCAGTTAGGAGGCTTTGCAATGATCCAGGAAAGAGATGATTTGACTTGGATGTAGGTGGTAGTCATGAATGTGGTGGGAGTGGTCAAATTTGGGACATATATGAGGGTATACCTGACAGAATTTGTTGATGGGTGGGATGTGAAGTGTGAGAGAGTCATAGATGACTCCAAGATTTTTGGCCTAGGTCACTGAGCCAATGGTGGTGCCATATTGTTGAAATCAAAAACACTGAGGGAAGAACAGGTTTGGAGTAAACTCAAGATTTTGTGTGTATAAAAATTGAAATGTTCTCCATACATCCAACTGGAGATATTGATTTCATAAATTTCAGTCATCAGTGTGCTACTGTTGGTATTTGAAGACATGGGCTGGATAAGACTACTAGTAGGTGAGGAAACCGAGACAGAAAGAGTTGAAGAGATATGGTCAAAGACTCATTGTTTACTATGAGGACACCAAGTCTCTTGACTTTCCATACACAATTTCTATGAGAATTAAAAAGATAATAAGGAAATCTCCTTAATGTTATGGAAAGAGAAAATTCTGCTTTAGAGGAAGAAAAGTAAAATATTATAATCTTCCTAGGATATACTTAAATATTTAAATCAAGTCATGTCACATAACTAATTTAAAATAAATTGTCTCATCTGTTTCAATGAGTTTTCGCAAACTGGCATTTAAAATATACATACCATCAAAGAATATTCTAGGTAGACCAAATTTCCAAAGAAAGTTATAGTATTTTTCTTGTGGAAACAGGTTTCCAATGTGCCAGCAAAAACACCAAGCAATAAATTAATCTCTGGCTTGTCAAAAAAAGACATTGCTTCAAGCTTGACCTGAAGGAGTCACTGGAAATCTGATGGGAATAGCTCAGAATTGGAAATATCCTTTTGAGAAAATGACCCTGTCTGGTTTGTGCTCTGTTCTTAGTGGAATTTGGTATAAATGGCTTACAAGTGCCCGTTAATGTGATGCAGTTCAAATGCTATCAGCTGTGTCACATCAGATTGGAGTAGACTCGCCAGGACTTCGAGACCCAATAAGGTGCAAACGGCATAAATGAAAAAACCTCATAATTCTAAATAATGCAGTAAGGTCTCCAAGGAGAAGATAAATATGACTCTGATCTACCCTGGCAGCATCATATCTGTCACTATTACAGAACGCAGAATTCAACTTGCGAATGAAAAATAAGAATGGCTATTACCATTTGAGAGTTGAGAGGGGATACACTGAAACCAGTTGCATGTGACAAATTCTGCTGAGGGAAAACAGCACACATTACAAAATGAATCAAAAGAAGGTATTCGCAATATAGCCACAGAGTGATGAGCATTTGGGGGAGGAACCATGGGTTGATAAATTCGATTCTAAGAAGAGACATTTTCCTGCACTGAGTTAAATGCTTTCTATGTAGCTCCTGCATGAGTAAAGAAAAGGCATTTTGGATTGGCCTTGCTCAAGACATGACTCATTTCTTTTAGTTCAGTTTATTCCTCAAAACTCTGTTTGAGCAACTGCAGATAATCCACCCGGCTAGTAACAGAAAAGCAAGTTATTTTCTTGGAAGGCTCTACTAAGAAAGCCTAACTGCTTCCAAATTCCAGCCTGTTCCCTTTTCCCTCACCGTTTGAGTCTAGCAAGCAAAACGTAACAATTTTAGTCAACTCTTTATCTTGCCTACACAACTCCTCAAACCTTTGACTGAATTATTTTCATAGAAGAGACCGATAATCCAACAACAAAGCTCTATACACGTACTTCACTTGTGTTAGTTTCCTTAGAATGAATGGTATAGGGAAAAATAAGGAAAAAGTCATTTTTTTCAGAATCAAGTTTTACCCTGGGAAAGTTGACAATTCAATTACAGATATACAGATTTCCAACCCAAAGGGAAATTCAAATCACATGTCAAAGCCTTTTGAAAAATAGGCACATATGAAGAATTATTATATTACTAGCAAAACATTTTTTAATAAATGGATTTGATAGCCATTTTTTAGTAATCTCTGTGTTTCATAATGTTGGGATAGAAGATTAAATATGTTTATTGTAGATTCACCATGGGACATTAATTCTTCAATTGAAACCATAAAATCCTGGAATTGGATATTTACTTTTAACAGTAGAATGAATACTTAAGATGAATAAGAGTATGATTTATCCAACCACCTATGAATAATGTAATGACGAACAAATGGGGAAACAGTGAGGGCCAGCGCTGTACGTTCATTTTAAAGCGCCATCGTTCTTGTGCAGCTTGCGTGACTCATTCTAAGGCATTTCCATATTGGAAATTAATTGAAGCTGCTCAATCCACTAACACCAGCCTGGCAATCTGGCCCCTGTAGAGATGAGTGTCTAGGTGGGAAATCCTGAGGGGGGTCACAATCATGCCACTGGCTTCAGGAGAGACGTAAAAGTTAAAAGAAGAAATGCTTTCTATCAAACTGCAAACTCACTTTATAACTTTTTACTTGTATTTACTATAACTGAAAACGACATATGGAAGTTAATTCCACTGAGAGAAAAACACACAATCCTCACCAATGTAAATGCAGAAAAGTTCAAAGGGTTGACTTCATTCTGTAGTTATAAGGCAAATCCCTGGAAGCTGAGATATTTCTGTGGGTTTTTTTCCTTTCACTCATGGATGACAAAACAACAGTTTACTTGCCATGAGATTCGGCATGTGATGATGACATTACACTCAGAGCCTGGTGGGCCTGTATTTATATACAGCTCCCTTACTTTCTGTGTAATGTTGTATTTGGTTTACAGATTGTCACCTATGCAGAATATATGTTTACCATTGGAGGTCATATTTCTTTCTTTTTTTTTTTTAAACATCTCTATTGAGGTATAATTGCTTTACATTGTTGTGTTAGTTGCTGCTGTAGAACAAAGTGAATCAGCTGTACATATACATACATCCCCATATCCCCTCCCTCTTGCGTCTCCCTCCCACCCTCCCTATCCCACCCCTCTAGGTGGTCACAAAGCACCGAGCTGATCTCCCTGTGCTATGCGGCTGCTTCCCACTAGCTATCTATTTTACATTTGGTAGTATATATAAGTCCATGCCACTCTCCCACTTCATCCCAGCTTACCCTTCCCCCTCCCCATGTCCTCAAGTCCATTCTTTGCGTCTGCATCTTTATTCCTGTCCTGTCCCTAGGTTCTTCAGAACCAATTTTTTTTTTTTATTCCATATATATGTGTTAGCATACGGGATTTGTTTTTCTCTTTCTGACTTACTTCACTCTGTATGACAGACTCTAGGTCCATCCACCTCACTACAAATAACTCAATTTCGTTCTTTTTATGGCTGAGTAATATTCCATTGTATATATGTGCCACATCTTCTTTATCCATTCATCTGTCGATGGACACTTAGACTGCTTCCATGTCCTGGCTATTGTAAATAGAGCTGCAGTGAACATTGTGGTACATGACTCTTTTGGAATTATGATTTTCTCAGGGTATATGCCCAGTAGTGGGATTGCTGGGTCATATAGTAGTTCTATTTTTAGTTTTTTTAAGGAACCTCCATACTGTTCTCCATAGTGGCTCTATCAATTTACATTCCCACCAGCAGTGCAAGAGGGTTCCCTTTTATCCACACCCTCTCCAGCATTTATTGTTTGATGATGGCCATTCTGACCGGTGTGAGGTGATACCTCATTGTAGTTTTGATTTGCATTTCTCTAATGATTAGTGATGTTGAGCATCCTTTCATGTGCTTGTTGACTATTCTGGCAAATAGAAATACATGAATTGTACAGAATGGAGTTTGTGAACCATTTCTTAAGAGGCTGACCCCAGAAAGTTATGTTTTAAGTGTATTTATTTCAAGATAGCAGAAGATAGTAGAAAAAATATATGTGAGGAATCAATAATGAGTCCATACTATGGTGCTTGCCTGGTGCCATTAACAGAAATTGAGAATACTGGAAATGCTAATTTGGAAAAAAAAAGATTATAAGTCCATTTGTGGAATAGTGCATTTGAGAATTGGTCATTTTTAAAATTGGAAACGACTAGCAGGCAACAGAATAAAGGACTAAATGTGTGAAGGATGGGTCAAGGTCATGGCTACGTATTTGTAAGTCATCAGCACACAAGGTATATTTAAAGTTATAAAATTGGATGTGATCTCCACGATGGATATTTTAGAGAGAAGACTTGGCCTTCCACAGCTCATCTTTGGCTATCAGAGACAGAACACTGGGCTCAGTGTATTATAGATTTTATTTAGTATCACATTTCTTATATTTTTTTCTTAGGTTTTTATGTTGCACTGAGAACATATCTTTAGAACTATACAAAAGTCTCTACTAGTAAATAGCTTTTAGATCAGGCAACTACACTAATAGAAGTAACATCTAGGAACTTGGCATATAAAGCAGAAGATTCAAAAGGCTTAGTCTTACCACAGGATGTGATATCCCACAAAGCAAACGCAGGGGTGAGCAGTATGCTTTCTCACCCCAGTCAGCCACAGGTGAATAAAACTGGACTGTGAAAGGATTAGGAAGTGATTCCTATTTGGGGTAGTCCTAAACCTTCCATAATGTAGAGAACTTTTTCTAAGACCAAATTAGCTCATAGCACTCTTCCTCAATTTTGCTTAGCATAAATATTAAAGTGGTATTTGGGCCAACTGAACTGACACTTTTCTCCAAGATAAATTAAACTCAGCTTCAAAACTGAATATTGCAATCTTCTCATTGAATGCAAGTTAATTAATTAATCAATTAATAAGATGGATCTCAGCGTTGGTCTTTAGAAGACACCACCATTTTATTTATTTTCTAACTAGAAAATGTGCCATTTATTACTATGCTTTGTTTCCTGCTTTAAATACAGTTTTCTGTTTCAAAAAATTATCCAAGTTCCTTAGTGAATAAAAATGTATATTCACTGGGGTAGATTAAAAATGACAATTACAGATTCTTCATAAAAGTAGAAGAGATTTCAAAGATAATCTAATAGAGTTGTTTTCAAGCCATTGGAATGAAAGCTTAGGAGAAATTGCAATATAAAATAAGTATGGAACTGCCCGATTGAAGCAGCATCCATCATTAGCTTCCTTGGCCATGCATGGCCCTCACGGCATATCCGTGAAAATCCAAGGGACATAGTTTGAACATTCCTAGGTCATCTAACCTTCTACTGGACATGTGAATCATCTCCCAGCGTGGATGCATGAATATCTAACATTTTGAAAGTCCCTCTAGTGGCGTATCTCACAAGGTCTACCTTGTCAAAGGCTTTCTACATTTCAAATTACTTCTACCGGTGGTTCCTTGTCTACAAGGCATCTGTTTATTTTTTAAAAGATCTGTTTATATCTGAGAGAATTCAGGTTGTTTAGTCAGGTGTGATTTCCACTGGTAGAAACCATATAGACTTTTTCCCAACCGATTATTTGCTTATTTGTTCAATGACCTGCCTCTATGTATGGGTCAGTGATTAATAAGAGCTTCCTGAGTGATGATGGACCTCTCTGCACAGAAATGAACATTTTGTTCTCTAAATGGAAACTCCAGGTCCTGTCAGCAGCTCATGTCTCATGAATCCTTGGCCTTCTTTAACCTCACAGGCTATGTAAAACTATGTCCTAAATGAGTTACCTGCCTACAGATCTGTGCAGCTTTTTCAGGTGGTAGTTTTGACTATAGCCTATTTTCACGAAACATCTGTGCTGTGCATTGTGTGGGCTCCAGACTCCTGTCTCTTGCTCAGATTTTTGCCCTTGATCATTATTTCATCACTTTCCCACCATAGCTAGTCATTCTCATCAGGAACCTAATACTTCTGTCCTTGATATTCTGTATATGATCTCCAGCAGGTGACACACTTGTGCAGAAAAGCCGTGCATAGCAGTCATAGTGATTGTACTTGCTGGGTGAGACCATTGCCAAATTGCTGACCTTGTTTGCACAAAGGGTACACACTCCTCTCAGGAGTGGTCTCAAACTCACAGCTCATCACAAGAGATGAGGAGAAAATGTGGATTGATTCTGGAAAGTGCATTATGATGTAGTTCGCCAGGGTGGGTGTGTGAGATGGTGACGGATTACCTAACTAAGGTTATTGTATATTGGACTTCAGTTGTACTGGATGTGCACTGTATATGCTACTTTCTCAGAAAAAAAATTCCAGTTGTGTTAATATGCAAAATATGCACATCTTTAGTCTAAGCATTAAATGTGCTAGAATCGTCCTATCCAGGCTGTTTCCTTATGGTTTCAAATTTATGCAAGATGTTCATATTTAATCCTCTGTTTTGCATCTAACCTCAACACTCTGGAGAAATTATTTTAAATGATAATAATCATCATCTTAATAATAATGCAACGGACCGCATGGTATTAAAAAAGCTCACAAATGTCTGCTTTTTAATAGAAAAATCCATGGGCTAGAATCATTAAGGAATCATATCTTTTCTTTCCAGATTGAACACTCACTAGAGACACACTGAGAGAGATCTAGGTTTCTCAGTTCATTTTGTCTCTCTCTTATTGTGACTGGCGAGGTAAGAGTAGAACAAACGACTATATTTGCGACCACGCCTTATGGTCTTATAAGCCATTTCTCAGTCTCTATCTCTCTCTCCCTTTTTCTCCTTTCCCTAGTTCATTTCAGCCAGTTCGGAGTTGGTAAAGACCCCTTCAGGATACCAGTTCAAATCCTTTTCTTTCCTTTCAGTCCTTCTATGAATTATTTTAAGCAGCAACCTTCCCTCTTACAAGTTTATACCCAGGCTTGAGTCATCTGGGCACTGATCCCAACTAATTTGTCCATTTTGAATATGTGTTCCTCTGGGTTTCTTTCTCACCATGTTTGACTTGGCTGATCAAAGTGAAGGGAAACGGATTGGCTGGCATGTCTATCTTCATATGTCACCAGAGACTCCACCCATCCTCATCCAGTTCCCTGACATGTTAGGGTCTCAGAAGTCCTTGCACAAACCCAGATGTGAAAAGTTGGGAAATACAGTATCTATTAGTACAACCGAACTCAAGTGAAGAAAAAACACTGATTTTGAAGAAATGTTTTCTAAGCTGAGTTAGACAGGGTGACTTCCCAAAAGAACATAATGAAAATAATGGATTTAAAATTTTCTTCACCAAAGAAAAAGGAGGCAGATTTTAACCATTCTCAGAGAGAATGGCTCTTCCTATGTTTCTATGGCTTTGTTTACAATCAATTTAAGCTCTATTTTTCAATAACGGTAGGAAGTAGTGGAATAGAAAGGGTGCCACCATTGTTTCCCAGTCTGGGTCATATATAGAATAAGAATTGGGATCTAGATGTATCCACAGAGCATAATCAATGCCATCCTCCTGGAAGATACTTAATACGTGTTCATCCATGATTTGAATTCCTTGGCCTAGGATTCACCAGCATTAGAAATTTCGCTATTAAAAACCCATTCTTGGACTTCAGCCCTTGCATTTGTCAGAGCCAAATGCCCTTAAGCAGACTCAGAGAATAAGCCTTCTCAGTGGATTGAATATGGTTGTAAATGAGTTTCATATCCAATCTTGAAGGCAGGCTTTTTTTTTTCTTTAATAGAGGGCTAGGTATAAAAATATGAAAACTCTGAGTGTCCACAGAAGGATGAGAAGGGCAAAGCTTAGATAAGAGAAAGTAGGAATAAAAAGAGAATTTTGCTCAAGGGTCTCTTGATCTCTAGCTGGTAATTTTTCTGACTTGTGACGAACGGTATCTGTTTGGGTGCTAACAATGATTCCAGCTCTGCCACCTTGAGAATCTCACCTTCCACCCCACATCTCTGCCTCTGTGTGGTGTGTGTGTTGGGGGGGTGCTATTTAACTTAAGATCAGCAAAAAAAATAAGTCATTCCATTTTGGGAATGTAATTAGCATTCCAAACAATATTTAGACAAAGCGCATGCCTATGTAAGCGGTGTCTGCTTGGTTATCACTTGAGCGCCTTCTACACCAAACAGGTCATTAAAAGCCCACTACTGAACTCCTTCAATCTCAACTCAATAGATAACTGCATTACTGGAGAACATTTAATTCCAACCCATAATTAAGTTTGGCAGCCTGAAATTATTTGAGGTTAACCTTTCTTCCCTGAACATTTTGAAATTCTTCCAAAACGTCTCTGTTCCAGATTCTATGCTACATATTCATCTATATTACCTTTCTTCCCACAAACAAATCACTTTGTTAAGCAGACACAGGAAGTATCAATGTCTCATTTCCCCTGGTTGATGGGTGGGAATGTTGGTTTGGAAGATGCACGTTTATGAAATTTAGAAACCAAACATATATGAGTTCATCTTACTTACCCCACCCTTCACTTCAGAAATGAGGAATCTAGAAGCTTGACCCTGTAACAATTCAGGGTCTACAATTATGAATAAAGTATATTTCTTCTATTATAATTACTGATTAAAAAAATTTAAATCACCTTTTTATTACTATATACAACATGTGATGTAAATTTTAGAAATTTCTTCCATAAACTGTTAATGATACCAATGAAACTCCTCCTGAACTGCCTTTTAGACCTCCAACCTACCAGGCAGGCATTATCTATTGATTCTCATCAAGTCCTTCAGTCCAACACCCACTGCTATTCAAGAAGGTAAAGTAAACAACATTATGTCTAATCATTACATGAAAAAAGAAGTGCATCTGAGAGAGTTCAACTGATTTTCTCAAGATCACGTGGTAAGGCACAAGACAGCAAGAAACAGAAGCCAGTCTCCAGACCCTGATCAACTGCTCTTTCCTCTGAAGTACCTAGACTCTTACTTTCACACCTATGTTCCGCAGGTCTCCCCTGCCTTGTCTTTTGATTTTTCAAGATGTAGGACTGCCTGTAACTGTTACAGAGTATCATAACCAGTTCACCCAAGAGACATTTATATGCACGTATGACAGGACAAAAAATTGGTAAATGAAAGGTCAATTTTATTTTCTCCAAAATATGGAGGAAAGAATTTTTTATTATTTCAGTATCCTATTACCATAGGCCATGGGCTTGTTTTTCCATCAATCTTAGATTACTCTGCTAAAAGAATTACTCAGGGATAGAAAAAATATGTGAAATGTGATACTGGCGCTCAGAATGTTTGGAGTGAGAGAGCAGACCAACACACGTGAAACAATCAGTGAAGAGTATGAGGCTAAATTCCATAGAACCTCTGAGGGAAATTCACTTCAGGGCAGCCTTTTTGGTTGTGCTCTAACTCTAGGGCTGTGAGAGAGATACTGTGAGGCTCAGCCCAGACCTCACATCCCTTTCAGGACTGAAACACTCATTCCTCCAGCTGCCAGGAGCGGTGGCTGATGTCTCTCAGACAAGCCTCTCTCCAGCAACATCCCAGCTGGACACTGTCCCCACTCATGGTCAGTCACACCTTTCTCAGGGACAGCCCATATCATATGGCTGGTTGATGTTGGAGTGAGTGGATGGGGGTGGGGTATGAAGACCCAGACCACATACCTCAATTCTAGATCATTCTGAAGGGTCATTCTAGCTCCCAAGTTCTCCTTGGGGTTAGTTATGCATTTGTAGCATCCACATTGTAATTCAACTTCACCAAGGTTTCGCCTCTCCCTTTGATCAGTGAATGCTGCTGCCCTCACTCCCCAACAGGAGTTATTCCTGACAGCATTCTCTAATACATCCCTTTAAACAGAAATTTCTATATCCTTGTTTCAGAAGAACCCAACCTGCAGCAGGGTCACATCCCACTCTTCCCTTTTCTCTCATTCCATATTCAAATTTCTTCTCTGATTTCCACTGGAGTTAACTGCACCCACTAAACTCATCCTGGTCCCAAATTTCTCTCTCCCCCTCCTCTTCTGCCTTCTCTGGACATCTCAGTTTAGTCCACATATGAAAGTGTTCTGTCTAGCTTTCTCATTTACCTCCCTGGATTTATCTTAACATTATGAATCTTCCTGTCAACATGCCTATCCCCTAATGGATGACCCAAAATGTTTTATCCTAAACACAGCAAAATAGAGTCTGTCTTGCTAGGGGCCTCAATGCTCAGGAACAAAGGTGGCACAGGGCTGCTGCTTTCTGTTTCCACCAGGATAGCTGGTTTCAATCACATGGTATTTAAGTTCACTGAATGTTTTGGAAGCTAATCCACAAAGGATAGATACGTTGACAGGAAGATTCATAATGCTACAATAAAGTCAGGGAGGAAAATGAAAGAACTGAGCAGAAAGTTAGAAAGCATGGTATACACAGAAGGATCAGCAGAGCCAGAAAGAGGCCAGGAACAGGATATGTGTCTTTGATGAATTCAAAGCACTGGTTCAGAATTTTTAGGCTTCACCACCTCTGGTACTTAAAAGGCCACAGCACAAACTGGGTCTTAAGGCACACTGTGGCAATAGAAGCTCTGTGCTTCTGAGCCTGTATGCAAAACAGTTTTAAATTGGTGGTCCATATGGTTTTAATTAATTGCACATATGCTACAGGGTTTGAATTGCTAGATGGCCCCTCTCCCCACCCCTTCAGCCCCATATCTGAATAGGCACATCCATATCCACCCATGAGTTTGCAGCCTCCGTGGGAGGTCAGGTAGGAAATGGGGGAAGAAATAATGATCATGCCTTACTACCACACTCTTGTCTTTCTGTGCCCTCAGTTCAAGTCTTCCCATATTCCTTCCCCATAGTGGCATGGCCTCCATATTGTTTCTGTGAAAAGAAGGGGACTCAGGTTTATTCAGCACACACTAGATACCAGGTTTTCTGCTTCCTATATGGTGGTTTTAATGACATTTTGTATACAGCTAGTTGTCAGCTGGCATCCTTTGAGACTGGAATAAATTAACCCAAGCCCTTTATCCTTGTACTATTAAAAGTCCAATGTTTTCACTGGGATTTTTGTACACGTCCAGATACATCTTCACAGTCACCTCTGGCTCAGATTTCCAGTTTCTCTGAACTCTTATTATCATTCTGGTCTTAAGTATACGACTGTTTTCTTCTCTGTACTTCATGCTGACCCAGATGTGGAACTCAGCACCACATAACCCTCCAACAAAGTATTTCTACGAATAATAGACTTTTTAGAAAAAGTGGAGAAACAATGACATTTTCTATCACAATAATAAAAAATAACATAGTATTGAATAATAAAAATCTCTGTTTTTGAGTCCCTCAGCCACTCAAACACTGGGAATTATTGGCTGAGAACTTCAATGTTTTGTCTAGTTTTTCAGCATTTTTGATTCCAGTATTCTTCTTCATCCTGACCCTCCATTTTCTGTTCTGTCCTCAACTCCTCTTGTATTATTTATTACTCAGAGAATTTTAGCTCCTTTCCCCTTCTTAAATCTAGACATATATTATTTCCTAAAAGTCATTAACATTTCCCCTAAACAAAGAACCAGTTATTCTGGGTCTCACCATTCAGCACCACAGAGTAACTGGTAGAGCCTTTGAAATCCCAGTCTCCTCTTTCTTCCCCTACTCCCCGCCATTCTCAGCAAGTGGAAAGGGCAGCCCAAAGACTTATTTCCTGCCAACATAAACTATGCCTCCCTGCTTGAGAAAGAAGAAGTCTTGGTGAGTGTGAATGGCTTTTCTTTTTCTTACCGCAACATCAGAGACGAAGATATTAACAGAGAGAGCATTCACAAAGACAGAGCCAGAATCCAGGGCGGGCCAAGTAATGACCCATCCCTTTTCCACCATGCTGCTTTTCCAGAACAGATGGTGGCCAGAGGAGTCTCTATTAACTATTAAATTAAGGAAACATAGGGGGAAAGAGGGTAGAAGGGAAGAAAAGATAGAAGCAGAAAGAGGAATTATTAATGATATTGAAATTGAGTTTGTCATGAAGTGTTTATTTCTTTCCTGTATTGTGAGAAGCAAAGAATGTGAAGAGTCAAGAAATAGAACGGCACATTGTTGTTAATTTGTTCCTGAAAGTAAAGGAGGAAATTTGGGGGAAAATAGTCTTTCTCAGGCTTCCCTGGAGCGCAGTGGTTAAGAATATGCCTGCCAATGCAGGGGACACAGGTTAGAGCCCTGGTCCGGGAAGATCCACATGCCACAGAGCAACTAAGCCTGTGCACCACAACTACTGAGCCTGCGCTCTAGAGCCCGCAAGCCACAACTCCTGAAGCCCGTGCGCCTAGAGCCCGTGCTCCACAACAAAAGAAGCCACCGCAATGAGAATCCCGCGCACCACAACGAAGAGTAGCCCCCGCTCGCCGCAACTAGAGAAAGCCCGTGAGCAGCAACGAAGACCCAACGCAGCCAAAAATAATTAAGTGATTTAAAAAAAAAATAGTCTTTCTCCCAGTGCTGAATGCTTACCTATAGCAAGGCATTTCCAAAGCAACTGTCCAACAATGATGATAGGCACGTATCTCTAGACTCTTCTTGAATTTAAATTTCATCAAAATTACTCCTTGCTTCCCTGAACTGTTTGCATTGGCCTTTACTTTTCCCTTTGTTTCTGGAATTTCCAAAACAAATAAACAAACAAACAAACAACTTCTTGGGGACTTCTAATCAGCGTCTCTTAAAAATGCATATGTTTACTGGCTGACATGAATCTCTCTTTTCTACTAACCCTCCAGTAAAATCAGAAGTTAAAGGTTACAAAATAATGTACTGGTCTGGTAATTTTGATTATGAAAGACATTCTGAAATTGTGTATTTTCAGACCTCAGTAAAACCCCCAACACGTGATGCCTGAAACGGTAACTTTTCCTAAAGCCCACTTTGTGCTGTACCCATCCCCCTACATCAAGAACTTAGTATTATCCTTGAACTAAAAAGGGGAAAAGGGGGGGAGGGACAAATTAGGAGTTTGGGATTAATATATACACACTATTATATATAAAATACGTAACCAACAAGGACCTACTGTATAACACAGGGATTTATACTCAATATCTTGTAATAAACTTAAAGAATCTGAAAAAATTAGATATATATGTATAACTGAATCACTTTGCTGTACCCCTGAAACTAACACAACATTGTAAATCAACTATACTTCAATTTAAAAAACAAAATAATTAAATTTTAAATAAAGAAGATAGAAAATATTTACTATGTTAAGCACTTAAAGAAAAAGGTAATTAAGTTCTGGCTTGACCTGACCTGTGTGTGCCTGAACCTGTGTGGGACCCAATCTTCAGTGACAGCACAGGCACAGTTAACTGTGTCCTTGCTAAGCTCCCCACTTAGACATAAGAGCACAGGTTATTCTTTAGCTGTGAGGGATGAACAAATACAGCAAGATCTACATTGGTGATAAGAGTACTATGCCTTATATAGTACAAAAAAAAAAAATAAACCTGAAAACCTGTAATGGCTTTAGCAGAATTTAAACAGCCTAACTTTGCATTTTTGAAATACAGAAAAACAGTTTATTTCAAGCAAGTTGTTTCTCCCTAAACTATGTTCCATGAATGTCTTCTACTTTATAAATACACTGTCCTTCAGCAGTAAATCCTTTGCTTTTTATTTCTGTAGAAGCAAGCCAAGTGATTGTTATATTGCCATCATTTCAACCAAGCCAGAAGAAACAGAGATTTAAAATTTTTCTAATACATGTTATTAATTTTTTAAATAAAAATATTTAAAATGTATATTTCTCCAGGAGACAGAAAAATGAAAAATCTCTCCTGTAAGCTATGCGGTAATAATAACTTGCTATTTTAACATCAAGATGCCAGCTGCATTTCATAATGTAATTTCCCAGTTCTGAAAGGACGGTGATGAAATGATCTGACCTTTACATATTCCTGTTTGATTTCTCTCTCAGTATGCAGTCAGAAAAATAAGATGAGCTAAATATACCTGAGCCTTTTCTGTCTTTTCTACCCAGAAATGGGTTGTCTAATTAGCTTCCCTACTCTCCCCACCAAGAAACAATTGGCATGCTTCCCCCTTCTGTGGTTGATCCCTGCCCCCATTGGAGAATCGTGAAGCGGAGGGCAACTCTTTCTTTCCACCGGCAGGAAACCTTGTAAATTGAAAAATAACAGATTTTAGATTTTCTGAGTCTTCTTCTTGGACTCAAACAAATAAATCACCCCTGCAAGCAAACCTGACAGGAAAAATGCTGTGTTGCCTGTTTTATGGACAATAACAAGAATGGCAATAGAGAGAGAAACAAGAACATGGGCTCCCACCAACCAACCCTCTCCTTTGGTGAGAGTCATTTTTTTTTAAGTCTTCCATCATGAGAAGATTAAGAGGTAAGGTTTTGTCCAGGGAAGTAATCCCGCTGAACTGGAGCAAGAATACCTACTAGCCAGCATGCTTATGCTTATTTTGAGGCCTGAAATTCAAAACTTGATTCTTTTAGGTGGGATTCTGCCTGATCCTTCACTTAGAAAAGTAAAATATCTGTTTATTAACGGCACAATTCATAATTCAGCATTTCAGAGTGAACTCTGGAATGGAAAGAAATGACTGTTGGATAAAATGATAAGAGGAGTGTGATTTTGTGATTTATAATAAGAAATCTATGTTTGGTCTTCTGCTCCCTACCCACCTCAGCTTTTGGTAAACAGCTTGTAAAATTCCTTCAAATTACTAAGGGCTGAGAGCAAGAAAGGTGTGTTTTGTTATGTTAATGAGGTGACGTTTGGAAAGCGCCAGATGAGGGAGGTTAATTCAGAATAGCCAACTGAGTGATTAGAGGATTGCAACTACTAGTCCTGTCCCCTGACCTCCAGGGATAGACAGGGGCTGGAGATTGAGTTCGATCTACAATGGCCAATGATTTAATCAATCATGCCTATGTAATGAAGCTTCCATAAAGACCCAAAAGGACAGGGGTTCAAAGCTTCCCAGTTGGTGAACACTTGGAAATTGAGGAGAGGAGTGGACCTGGAGAGGGCGTGGAAACTGTGCCCTTTCTCCATACCTTTGCCCCATGCATCTCTCCCATCTGGCTGTTCCTGAGTTATGTCATTTTATAATAAATGGTGCTCCCGTAAGTAAAATGTTTCTCTGAGTTCTGTGAGCTGCTCTAGCAAAAAATAATCAAACCCAACATGGAGATTGTGGGAACCTCTGATTTATAGCCAATTGGTCATAAGTACAGGTAACAACCTGCTCCTGCAACTGCCGTCTGAAGTGGGGGAGGGGACAGTCTTGTAGGACTGAACGCTTAACCTGTGGAATCTGATACTCTCCCTGGGTAGATAGTGCCAGAACTGAGTTGTGCTGTAGGACACCCAGCTGGTGTCCAGAAAATTGCTTGTTGTATGTGGGGAGCCTCTCAGCAACCCCCTCCCTGACACACACACACAATGGAATTGGATCCCAGGACCCAAAAGAGGGGGTTAGATGTCTGACTCTTAAGTCAAATAGGCTTGAGCTCTAAACACAACTCTATCACAAATCAGCTTTCCTGGTCTCTGTTCTTTATCTGTGAAATAGGGTGGCTCTTGTAAAAACTGATGTCAAGTATTTATTGTGGCACCCAATACATGGTACATTTCATTATATTTTAATAACGATTTCTATTCTTGACATTAAGGTTGCCTTTTTTCCTGTACTAAGTACAGAGGTATACACAGACTTGAATTGAATGCATTATATTTATTTTTTAATTAATTAATTAATTAATTTTTGGCTGCATTGGGTCTTCGCTGTTACGCACGGGCTTTCTCTAGTTATGGCGAGCAGGGGCTACTCTTTGTTGCGGTGCGTGGGCTTCTCACTGCGGTGGCTTCTCTTGTCGCAGAGCACGGGCTCTAGGCACGCAGGCTTCAGTATTTGTGGCACAGGCACTCAGTTTCTCTGCGGCATGTGGGATCTTCCCAGACCAGGGCTTGAACCTGTGTCCCCTGCACTGGCAGGCGGATTCTTAACCACCACGCCACAAGGGAAGTCCCTGAATGCATTATATTTAAATTCAATTCAACATGATTTTACTCCACCTGCCCTGTGCAAAAGGCACTTTTCAGGCATAGTCTTCAGGAAGCTCTTGAACACCCTTGGCATTTAAGGATTTAACGTCTTCTGAATCTCCTCTTCATTAACCACCATGAAGGTTAGTGACATGGCAACTTTTTCTGAGATATAAGTTTGAGTACTGTGCATTGTAAGGTCAATAAGTTATCTGCTCCAGAAAGAGCCACTGAATTAATGACAGTTAAGTGCCCTGTCACTGCCTCTACGTGTGTGGTTGCAGTCTTCTTCTTGAATTATACATACTCTAAAGGTGATCAAAATGTGAGGATTTTGGACGATCTTACAATAGATTGTTTGTAAACATCAAGTAAAAATCTTAGACGTTCAAATTCCTCAACTGTGAAGGGTCTTAGAGAAGTGTTCTTTCTCTTGTCACCCTCTTGCCTTTGGATAGAAGAGCCATATAAGCCAACTAGGACAGATATAATTATCTTTTTTTATTCCAAAGCTTTCTAACGATGGACACTTCCCAGATACTCTTCGTAGCTGCTTCCCGCATCTTCTCACTCATTACAGTCAAGATGTTCTTCCTTATGTCCAATCTAAACTTTGCTTCTTTCCTCAAGTTAGTTCTCTCAGAGGGGCATAAAATCCATTCTCTCTTCCTATTTTCGATAAGTACCTAACACAGCGATTTAAGTAACATCTTGCATGCAAATAGGTCCAAGGTGATTTAAATAGGTGAATGGATCAAACATTTTTATAATCCTGAAGATATAATTCAAGCTACTCCTTAATCTTTACAAAGTTTAACTCTGGCCTAAATAATATTAATTGCTAATGCATTTCACCCTAGGACCTATTTTGCTAAGTATTGATAATGTTTCCTAATCTTTGAAACATATGTTTAAATGTTACCAGAAATAATGATGTTTTATGATCTAACTGATTTATGGCCTAACTACCAGCGTCTACCAGGTAGACGCTAAAGCCAATCTACCTGGGTGCAAATCACAGCTCTGTCACTTATTAGTTGTGTAACTTTGGGCAAGTTTCTTAACTTTTCTATGCCTCAGTTTCCTTAGCTATAAAATAGAGATAATAATGATGCATACTTCATATGGCTGCATTAAGAATTAAGTGGGTTAATATTTTTAAAGTACTTAGAATTGTACCTGCTTTGTAGAAGTACACAATAAGTATTATTATTATTACTACAACTCCAAGATGATTTTCTAGGCCTTACGACTCATATCTGATTAGTCAGTAATCTTATCTCTACAAACTTTTTTTTTTTTTCTTGCGGTACGCGGGCCTCTCACCGCTGTGGCCTCTCCCGTTGTGGAGCACAGGCTCCGGACGTGCAGGCTCACCGGCCATGGTTCACGGGCCCAGCCACTCCGCGGCATGTGGGATCTTCCTGGACCAGGGCACGAACCCGTGTCCCCTGCATCGGCAGGTGGACTCTCAACCACTGTGCCACCAGGGAAGCCCTCTACAAACTTCTTAGTCCTATTTTCTCTGCCTGGCATATCCATCACCTTCTTACCTAGATTACTCTCCTCTTAAACATCTCAGCTTGGTTGTACTTTCTCTGTCATGTTATGAGTTGAGATCTCATTTCTAGGGCCCTTTTTTTAGTGTTACTTGTGGTCAATTATGACCTCATGAAAATAGTTACCTTTTAATAACTTATCTTCTCAATGAGAGTCTTGGCTGTTCCTTGAAGGAGTAAAGTAAATCCTACAATAGTTAATAATGCTTCCCAATTCCTAACAAGTCCCTTTGCTCTTATAAAACTATTGGTAAGTAAAGGTGAGCTGATAGGTGATGTTTTTATTTGTTTGATTATCTCAAACTTTAATATAAAAATTCTTATTAGGTTATCTCATCCACTCTACCTAATTCCATTGTTGATATTCATATAAAGCACTCATAACAGTGCCTGGTACACAGTATGTGCTCAATAAAGAATAATAAGAAGAGGGTTTCCCTGGTGGCACAGTGGTTGAGAGTCCGCCTGCCGATGCAGGGGACGCGGGTTCGTGCCCGGGTCCAGGAGGCTCCCACATGTCGCGTAGCGGCTAGGCTCGTGAGCCATGGCCGCTGAGCCTGCGCGTCCGGAGCCTGTGAGAGGATGCAACAGGAGAGGCCACAACAGTGAGAGGCCCGCATACCCAAAAAAAAAAAAAAAAAAAGGAGGAGGAGGAAAAGAAGAAGAAGCAGGTTATAAGTAACTTATATTTTCCCCAATCAGACAACACATTATCTCATTAAGCCTTCAATGACCTAAGAAGAAAGTATAATTTATTCCCATTTTAAAGATGAAGAATTTCAGGCTTTAAGTGGCATAGGGTGATCATAAATCCTGACTTTCCCAGGACAGTGTTGGTTTACACTTCTTGACCCTGGTAATATTAATAATGTTCCCTTTCATTCTCAAAATTCATGTTTGGGCAGTAAATTATATGATTACTGTAAAGTTAACTAATGCCAAGGTAACAGAGCCTGTAAGTGGAGGGGTTATAATCAAAACTAGAAGTCAACTCCAGAGCCCTAATCCCTTGGCTAAGCCCATGGAAAACCACATATCCCATGTCTTTCACATACCAGGGAGTAGCACAAAATGTGAAATTTAAGAGAGGTATGAGGGACCATACACAGATTGAAACTTTAAAGTTTGAGAGGTCTCAGAGTGACACCCAAGAGAAGATAATCGGGAGGAAAGGTGTGGGAAACTCTTTCCATTTTTTTTCTATCAGATGTCACAGAAGAGTTTCACAATTAGAAGTAGTACTGTGAATTTCAACTGCCTGATGAAAATCCCAGTATTGAACAAAAATATTATCATATTTGATTATGCAAGATGTGAATTCATGTTATTCCTGATGTCTTGGCATTAAAGAGGGAGAAATTCATTACAAGCCTGGGAGATAATAGTAAAATAATAAAAAAAAAAGCAGCATTTAACATTCATATAGTAATTTACAGTTTATACATCACATGTACAGACCGTATATTTGGCTATGATTTATCTCTTTTGATTCTCACTGCTCCCTGAAATAAGTAGAGCAGAAATTATTACTTCCATTTTACATGGAACCGAGAATCAAAGGCCTTAAGTAAGTCACGAGATTCATATTTGAGAGTATAAATTAGGATACAACATCATCCTGACATTTTAAAGTGATTTAAAATTATTCAAATATAACTCAACAGAAGAACATTCAAGGGGAATGTACTTAAGGAGAAAAACCAAAATTATATACACCAGATGGGGAGTGTCTGGACTTAAAAAATTGCCAGTGTGCTTCCCACTAGACACTGATTTTATTTTTTATTTTTTTAAATTAATTTTTATTGGAGTATAGTTGCTTTACAATGTTGTGTTAGTTTCTACTGTACAGCAAAATGAATCAGCTGTGCATATACATCTATCCCCTCTTTTTTGGACTTCTTTCCCATTTAGGTCACCACAATGCATTAAGTAGAATTCGCTGTGCTATACAGTAGGTTCTCATTAGTGATCTATTTCATGCATAGTATCAATAGTGTGTATCTGTCAATCCCAATCTCCCAATTCCTCCCACCCCACCCCCTTTCCCCCTTGGTATCCATACATTTGTTCTCTACCAGACACTGATTTTAACTATAAGGTTCATCAGGTTATTCAAACTACAAGATGTTATTGCCACCTGGCCCAGTCAGCATGGACACTATGCCTCCAGAGAATGGAGGTGAATTTGCTGATTTCACATTTTGGTCTACAAAGTATTGGGTATTGCTGTCAGATCAAGCAAAATGCTTTTCGAGTGCAAAGGATCAGTGTGGACAGCACAAATGCTGTCTCAGCACATCTCAGCCATTGTTTCGAGCTGTTTCATATTGGCTCCTGAAATCAGGAAACTGCTGATTCTGGGGAAAGTACGAAATAAATCCTGTTTCATCCCTTTCCTCCTTTCCTTTTCTAGTCTCTTTTTTTTTTTTTTTTTAACTACACAAGATTTTTTTTTTTTTTTTGAGTCTCTGTGTCTTAAGCAAACCTGTTCTCTCATTCAACCATTCATTCACACACTGGTATAAATACAAGAAATAAAGACTAGCACTATTAGTGCCTCTATCAGGTGTTATTTGCATTTCAGCAGGAATCAAAGCAGAAGATTTCAAAATCTGATGATTGCGGGACTTCCCTGGTGGTGCAGTGGTTAAGAAACCACCTGCCAATGCAGGGGAAACGGGTTCGGTCCCTGGTCCGGGAAGATCCCACATGCCGCGGATCAACTAAGCCCGTGCGCCACAACTACGGAGCCTGAGCTCAAGACCCCTTGAGCTGCAACTGTTGAGTCCACACGCTGCAACTACTGAAGCCCACACGCCTAGAGCCCATGCTCCACAAGAGAAGCCACCATACCACAACGGAGAGTAGCGCTCACTTGCCGCAACTAGAGAAAGCCCACGCAGTAACGAAGACCCAATGCAGCCAAAAAAAAAAAAAATCTGATGATGGCATTTCAAGCAGGTAGCTTCTGAAATCACCTTCTGTAGGTGCTCCCTGCCTACAGTACTGAAAGGGTCCCACATTTCCACTCAAAAACAAACCTCCACTCAGTGAGATTGAATTACTTTGAAAAAGAATAATGGCATTTGCTTTGTTTGAGTTTGCGTTCACATATCTCTGCCCATTTTGCAGAACCAAAAGTGCAAATCCTTTAAAATGTGTGAAAGCTGAATGGTAACTAGGCAAAAACATAATTCACCAAGATATGTTTATGTCCATTGACTGTGATTTTGAACACAGTAGGGCATATGTCATCTGTAATCTGTCATGTGTCATCCTGAAAGTCATTCCCTTCCACAGTTGCAGAAAAACAGGTTATAAAATCCCCTTCACACTTCATGACAACATGGCTTGTGGAGGTGTCTCCCAAAATGGGGTTGACATAGATGTAGGAGATAGGCACCAATAACCCCCAAAACACTGGATATGACTTTTCAGTTATGTGAGTACCTTCCACTCCAAATTTTTCATCCTGTCCTCGTCCTCCCATTTCCCACTTCAAAACTTCTAAAAACCAGTTCCTGCCACATTTAGCCAAAAGTTTGCAACTGACTAACATTAACCTTCATACTGAATCTTCTTCGTCTCTTCTCATCAGCCTCAACTCCGCAGTCGCTTTGAACTGGGATTTTTGTGCTCTAGGTTGTTCCTTCGGGATGTGCTGAATTGTGTGTGTGTGTGTGTGTGTGTGCGTGTGTGTGTGTTGGGAGTGGGGGCAAACAGAGAGGTGGTGATGTCAGTGGAAAGGATCTCTTATCTCCGTTTAATGTGGTAGTTGATTTAACACATTTACTGGTTATGACAAATTACTGTGTGGGTGTGGAAGTTTCAGACAAAAGTTGATGTTTCAAAGCAAACATCCATGTTTAGGTAAGGATACAGTTACAGCAGAAATGACTAGATAGATAGATGTAGATAGATATAATAGATATTATATACATATATAGTAAATATATATATTTCTGGATTAGATATATTATTTACTTTATATTTTCAAATTTGATAAACTTCCTTGGTTGTCTTTTAAAATCTAACTTACCTCATTCAAAATCGCTCCAAATGGCTGAGGCCTTTTCATATGCTTCCCTTTATGTTTGATTTTCCTTCTTTTTAAATGCCATTCACTTTGTAGTCATCACTCCAGGTATGCTTTAGTAATTTCTTAAATGTTTCCAGAAATATTGAAAGTCCAGGTACCAGCACACAGATGACATTTTGAAAAATGAATATAATTCACTAATTTTTAAAGATGATGAAAGTTATGCATGTACACATATATATGCATGTCTATATGTATATATGTACGTTGATATTTGTCATGAAATGATTTTGTGTCTGTAAAACTGGCTGTGCCATGTGATAAAGTTGTTTCTATGGAAACGGCTCATGATTCATGATCAACATAAAAGAAAACTACATATGAAGGTATAAGGTAGACCTGACAGAGAAACTATTAATTTCTGAATTAGAAAATTTAAATGCCATTATTACTAACACTTTTTACGGCTAGAAAAATTCTTTTATAATCCTAATAAATGTTATTAAGTCCCTATAATATGCTAGGAGCTACATAGAGAGCATAAGGAATATAATCCTAAACTTCCTGTAGCTTTCATAGTGCTGGTGGTGAGGAGGTGGAAGACAAGGTTAATAATAACCTTATACGAACTGAAAGAAGATCATTATGTTATATTGGGTCTTTTGTCTTTTCAGAGTCTTGATTTGTTTATATGCCCCACACATTCTTCCTCCAGCAGATTCCTCTTCCATGTGGCTACAGCAAAGCTCTGTAGAAGAAAGATGACTTCGTGTGGGTGTTGAAGTAGATCTAGATGCATCTGGGTGGGAAAGAGATTGCAGGTGGGAGGAGGGAGAAATGATGGCCTCTGACATGAGAAAATGTTCTAGGCACAGGTAGGATTTCAAATAAATGTCATTGACCTGTCTCTATGGAAACCACAAAGCAGTTTCTCTTGACTAAAGAATTGTATATCATTGTCTTGAAAATAATAGATCAGAAGAAAAAAAACCTCCCCGTGAGTCACACAGGGCTAGAGTAGGCAGGGACCCTGAGCTTTCAACAAATCTATTCCCCCGCCTTCAGGAAGGATCCCAAATAAACCTTCTCATTCAAACAGGATTCACTCCTAGCAACTTCCCTGATTAATCCATTCAGCAACCAGAAAGAGACATCTGGCCTCTAACTTTCCTACTGCATCCAGAGGACCTTAACCCACACTCTTTTTCTGCTGTGGTAGGGACTGCTAACAGCTACCTTCTGTTTGAACCCTCTTTTGTTTGAATCTATTTCTCTAGCTGCTTCTCTGCTTTCTTTCCCTAAACTTGATGACACACTCTATGAATATGCCTTTGCTAAAATAGGTATCCACTTTCCAGGAGACCATCTGTGGGGATAGGGCTCTGTTGAAATCTTGTTTAAAATCATCCCCACCAAGCCATTCAAATGTTTCAGCTCTTCTGCAAAGCTCCTGGGGGTCACTTTTGAATTTTCCTGGCAGCTAAGTTTCATTTCTGTTGGTCCCACCTGTGCTGTCTATTATACCCCCGTCTCATTTCATTGCCAAATACACCTTCTACAAGAACACACACTGCTTTCACGTGATTTCCCTTGGAAACACGGTGTTCCAGAAGGACTCTGAACCATTTTAGGGATGTGATGGAGAAGAGAGCAGATGCTGTGTAAGTGGGTTCCACACACATCTTTTCTTCCCATCTATATGGTTTTATAAAAGCAACTGAAACAGTGTACAAAAGTCACTTCTCTGGGTGAATTTGAAAAGTAGTTTCTCAATCTTGTCAGGGTCTAGGTCCTCCTAGATAAAGAACAATGTTGCTACAGGTTAAAGTTGACTGCACTTCATTCTCTGTCTTTGGCCAGCACCCTTTCTCCATATCTCTAACTGGTTCATTTCAGCCACCACATTTATGCACCCAGGATTTCTCCCTGTAGAACCTGCTTTATATGTGAACAGAATTAGAAGGGTCATGAAGAAATTAATCTTTTTCAGGATAGGTCCAACCTCCAATATTCTACCACAATGTTCCCACAAGTACCTTGCAACAACATGCTCTGACTTTTTTTTTTTTTAATTCTGAAAACATATCTACTTCAATGGTGAACAAGGTGGTTGGTGCTTCTTTTCCTGTTTCCCTCCCTGGACAGATGGTGCCATATGTGCCCATCACTCAATATGGAACCCATAGGGCAACCTAGGCTCACTGCCTCTCTAACTTCCAACATCTAACCAGTCATGAAATCCCTCTGATTTGCCTCTGTTTGAATTTCTCTTTTTTCCCCTCTTCTTTTCTATTCTTAAGGCCACTGTTCTCCTTGAGGCATTTATCATCTCTCATCTGGACTCCGAAATACCCTGTAATGCTTCTTAATTAGGAACGTTGGTCCCAGTTGTAGCCTTCTCTACTTCATCCTCCACGCAGCTATCAGAGTGAGCTATCTTAAATGCAAAACATAGCACCTGTTAAAACCTGTAGCAGGTTTCCTGTATTTCAGGATTAGGATTCATTTCCTTGGCATACACATTCCAGCATCATTTCTTCTTTCTGTCTCTCTGTCTCTGTTTCTGTCTCTGTCTGTGTGTGTATGTGTGTGTGTGTGTGTCCTTTTAAAGTGAAAAATCTTAATGTTTAAGATTTTAAAAAAATCAAACAATTCAAAAGGGCATATTAAGAACAGTAAGTATCCCTCCAAGTCATACTCCTATAGTCCTGGTTCCACTTCCAAGAGACAACCACTGTTACTCATTTCTTGTATATTCTTCCAGAAGTGGTCAGTGCATATACAAAAAAATATGTATGTTTCTAGAGAGGCTTCTTTTTAGACAAGTGAGAACATTCAATAACTCTGTCCTACATCTTGCTGTTAACATCCTGTCTTATTTCTTGAC
The DNA here is from genome assembly GCF_059928025.1 of Delphinapterus leucas. Classification (NCBI taxonomy): domain Eukaryota; kingdom Metazoa; phylum Chordata; class Mammalia; order Artiodactyla; family Monodontidae; genus Delphinapterus; species Delphinapterus leucas. The sequence continues at coordinate 70,003,775 of NC_143133.1, read as the reverse complement.
AATCTTCCCTGTGCCCTTTAAGTTCTCCCAATAGTGAATGACTTATAATTCCCAGAACACTCCATACTGTTTTCAGGCATACTTGCCAATGCTGATGCCTTTCCTTTTGCCTGGAAGTTTCTTCTTCTCATTTGCAGCCTACACATGGTGCTCACTACTATTCCTCTTTAGGAATTAACCTTTCACCGTGCCTTAGAAACTGCTCCTCTATGCTCCCATAGGACGCTGGACATACATGTCTCTATCATAGCCACTACCACATTGTTTTAAATAACTTGGTTTCTGCATTCTCCTCTATGCTGTAAAATATTGGGCTGGCCAAAATGTTCGCTCGGGTTCCCCCACAACATCTTACACCAAAAGCCGAACGAACTTTTTGGCCAACCCAATATCTGAAGGTATGAAACATGTCTTAGTCATTTTCCAATCCCTAGCACCCAGTTCAGGGCACGATAAGAAACTAAGTGTTCAGTAAGTACATGTTGAACCAAAACATCCCATGATCAAGGTAACTATGGATGTTTCAAAAATCTTCCAAAAGGGGAAAAAAAATCTTTACTTCAAGAATAGAGATTTTAAATACTTTTTTAAAAAAGACTATAAACCCCACAAGGACAGACACCCTATCTGCTTTATTCAGTAGAGTGGTTGAAAGCTCCTTGGAAAATGCCTTTAATCTTAAATATACAATACGATGACAGTTTTATTGGGGCTGTAAGAGGGAAAACACATTAGGCACTTAATGGAGTGGTAGAAGAAAAAAACTATTAGCGGAAGAACAATGAGGGCTATGAGGATTCTCAGAAGGGGATACTGGGCTCACTAAAGAAAACCCATTTATCTTTCATTCTTCTTATGACCAGCCTTTTTTACTAAGTTATCACCACTAATAGGAATTAATTTTAAACCGTTTCTTGAGCATTTCTATCAAGGGCTAAGTAATAGATTGTTATGTGCTATGACTATAACTTCCTTCAACAATCATCAGTCAAGAGATTTCATGAAATGCATGAGCTTCTGAAAACAGAAGCATTCTAAAATGCAGGAACTCAATCCTGGTATTACAAAACATAGGATTCACTCTGCTGAAAAAGCTCATGGGGAAACTGTATTAACATTTAATCAACAGCAAGCATATACCATTCATCTTCCTACTATCCTCAAGTGTGATAATGTCATTTGAGTTATTGAAACTCAAATCATTTAATACCATTTTTTTTCTTTTGTAATATTTTACCTTCCCTATAAGGCAAGATTTGATTCATGTGTGTTTTGAGGGGACTATCAAGACTTTGGGGGCCTGCCATGACAAAAAGCACCAAACATTTACAGAATTGATACTAAGTGATGGTCAGCGGAGATGAGCACTGTGGCTTCACCCCTTGCTCCCAGACCACCTGATGGAAAGATTTTAGGTGGGTTGGGAAAATCTTTGGGATACCCAGATCTTGAAAAATAAAGGTTTCCTTCTGTTTCACATTGTGTTGAAACATTTATTAGTTTGGCAATAGTTGAGCAATGTTCCCTGTTTGAATACAATGGACAGTACCAGATGGAAATACTTCAAATATGGTCCTGGCTCCAACGCTTAATACGATATAAACCAGGCATCATGGGCTTCCCTGGTGGCGCAGTGGTTGAGAGTCCGCCTGTCGATGCAGGGGATATGGGTTCGTGCCCCGGTCTGGGAAGATCCCACATGCCGCGGAGCGGCTGGGCCCGTGAGCCACGGCAGCTGAGCCTGCGCATCCGGAGCCTGTGCTCCGCAACGGGAGAGGCCACAACAGTGAGAGGCCCGCGTACCGCAAAAAAAAAAAAAAAAAAAACCAGGCATCATTCGTCTCATTTTAAAGACCATGGATTCAACATTTCTTGTTGCTGTCTTTGGGAATGTGTTTAGGAAAAAATGGATGATAATGCTATGACCAATTAAAATGGTAATCCAAGGGGCCCCAGACTGCACACAATCATTACTGCAACGTTCCCAGGAGATTACCAGAGTTTGCACTCAGTTGGAATTTAATAAATGCTTGTTGACTGACACATCTAAAAGGAGAACAAAATGGAGTAAGATGGAATCTAACAGGAGAATATGATGAAGACGAAGAATCTTGATTTTAACAGGTCTAAGATCTTTAATAGCTTAAGTTTATATGGTAGATATTTGAACTAGAAAGAGGTTTAGCAATTGCATCAATTACCTTCATTTTACAGAAGAGAACCCTGAGGCCTGGAGAAGTCAAGTGACTCACTTAAGGTCTCAAAGCTAAATGCCAGGAATATTTTTTTACTTGCCTCATAGATAGGAGTCAGACTCTTGCAGGCAGCCTGCCTGGGTTCAAATCCTTCTTCTGCCCTTTACTAGATCTATAACATCTGAGCAAGTTATTTAACCTCTCTTAACATGTTTCTCCCTCTCTCCACCTCAGTTTCTCCATCTGTAATGGGGGATGATAATTCTATAGCCTTAAATGAGCTACTAATATAAAGCATTTGATAGCCATACCTTATACATAGGACGTGTTCAATAAATGCTACTGTTTCCATTGTACTACACACTGTAATACCTAGTCTGGTCACGTAATCCTAAGAACACAGTCTTTCAAATGTGACTGCAAACTTTAAAAAACCTGGATAGGCTTGCTTTGATGTGGCTTAGAGTATAAAAAGATCTTTCTGTTATCTCCAAACAGAAAGGCAAAGGGAAGTTTTTCCTCTCTTAGCTTCTCCAGATGGTACAATGTTGTAACCCAGCACCTAAAAGTGAGACCTGGTTGATTACTCATATAAGAGAAAAACGTATTTATATCTTTAACTGCTGATATCTGTTCATGCCTTTAAATGGTACTGACCTATTTGCTCTATTTGCAAAGGAATTCTGTTATAGCCTCAGGGAATTTACTGACAGCAGCAAGAGTATGTTTAGGCTCTTTTACAAAGCTATTGCAAGCTCCTAGTGGGGTGAAAGCCAGTTTGCAATGTTCTTTATTCTGAAGAAGAAAAGTCATTGTAAAGCAGCAGGATAGTGTTGTCCGAATTACTGGGCTTGGCAACATTTTCATAGCCATCATTAAAGGCTGATGGACTCATAAGTATTGGCACAGTTAGGAGGACTGCTTATTAGTTTAAGTCAAGCCCTATCAGCCTTGTCATCAACTGTTACACTCAATTTTCCCCTCTGAGCACAGCTACCTTTTTAACTACCTGGGAGTTAACTTGAAACTTAGTTTGAAAAATATCATCCTTAGAGAAATTTAAGAGAAAAAAAGGTTCATTTCTTAATAATGCTAGCCCTTAGAATAATGTACTACAATCTTGCTTCTCAAAGTGCTGTCCATATACCAGCAATCGGCATCACCTGGGAGTTGTTAAAAATGTAGGCTATCAGACCCCATCCCAAACCTCTGAATAAAAAACTGCATTTTAACATGTTGAGATCCCAAGTGATTCAGATACACATTAAAGAATGGGAAACACTGGCTTAGAGAAAGTGGTGACAGGTGGTTATTGTTTGGTGTCACCAAGAGGATGGTAATTAGACATAACTGAAGCATATACCAGAAACCTCTGGAATCAAATACTAAAATAACAGTGGGATTTTAAAAGAGTGGACATTTTGTAAATAAAATTTCTTTTTCTTTTGGGTATTATTTAGAAAAATTGGCTCATTTTAGTTTTTATTTTTTTGGGGGGGTGGGTGTTTTTATTGTTAATTTTAATGCCTACAAGAACATTCACTATGGCATCCATGTATGCATAAAGGAAGGAAACAATGAATACACAGTAGCTATCCATTCCTGGGAACAGCTTGGGTTGAGACCTACTTTGAGTTAGGACTCAATAGATTTCAAGTTTTCTGGGGGTGGCCACTCAGACCATCACGTCTTTAGATCAGAGACAGAGAGCTCTGTGGCTGGAACTCCTCCTTGATGATCAGGAGCTGCCTCTTTAATAAGACAGAACGGCTAGTCATTGGAATCTGAAATACAAGGGTTCAACCTTTTGTTTTCAGGTAGTTAATATCTTGTTCCCCCAATCCACTACTCTGAGAGAAGACTTACTATTATCTGTGTTTTATTGGGCTTGTATTAGCAGGTGTTAGTGGTTATTTTAAGGCAATTTCTGGGGGCTACTGTCTCCTTTTGTTCCAACTGCCTCTTATTCCTCTTCAGTCATCTGTGTGTGTGTGTGTGTGTGTGTGTGTGTGTGTGTGTGTGTAGGTATACAGCTTGGCAGAAATTGTTAAGAGAGAAGGTTTGAGGAATTTAATTTTAAATATATGGAAATCACAGTCATTTTTTTAAGATGATAGAAGATAATAGTATGTAGTCACTATCATAGGCACAATACATCCCATGATGCCAAAAGAAAAATCCTTCCTAATTTAATGAACAATATTATTGCCTGAAAAGAAAACTCTTGCTCTCAAGTATGGTTTTTTTCCCTGTGTCAGAATTATTCTTCAGCAGTTTTCCATTCAATGCTCAAAACCAACAATTATTGATTATAGAGATTCTATAAAAACTCTAACTCTCTCTTTCAAATTTGGGAAAAATATTTTAAATCCTGAAGGACGTGAATCAGAAAATACTCTTGATGTGACGTTAGTCTTTAATAAAACAGACAATGTTAGAAACCAATCTGGAATTATATTTCACTTAGCGTAGCATAGGGAAAGAACAAAAATTAACAGTCTAGTTTTCAAACCCATTAATGTAATGTACAATTATGTGATTTTCCCAGATGTGGAAATGGGTGGATAATAATGGTAATGAATAAAAATATAAAAATGAGCATTGTTTTAGCAATGGATTTTAATCTGAATTTTCTTTAAAACTATTTTATTATATTTGATGTCCATTTTTATTTGTTGTTAATTTTGTTGAAAATTTCCTATTAAATAATCTCAGAAGTTACTGCCTATCAGGGTTCTGAAACATGCTTAATATAAAAGCAATAAGTCTTATTTCTCATTGACATTTCAACTCTACTTTATGATCTAAAAATCAAAGCATACCATAGACAGTGCTCTTAACCAGGGCTTACTATCCAGATTTTGCTTATATAGAACCCTCAATCCTAGAATTCCTCTTTGTTTCCAATTTTTTTGGAGTTATTTCCAATCTATGTATTCCCATGCTTTGTTATAGATGATAGAAGAAAAAATAAACCTTGGGTCTTGTTGGTAGATTTCATTAAAAAGAGAAGCAAGGAAGAATAAGTAAATCAAGGTTTATTATTTTCCTATGTTCAGTGGTTTCTATTTTCCCATCATGTCTCTAACACTATTGTGGAAAGGCAATGGGTAATTTAGTAGAATATATTTTTTAAAGGTTTATCTGTTGGGTGAATATTTTAAAAACTCAAGTACATATACACACGGTACAGTGAGTAAATAGGTTATATTATTCCATCATTAAGAGCTATTTCCAGTGGTACAACAATTAAATTAATTATTTTTTTCTGAGCTTCTGTATGAATTCAGTTGAACAACTGATTATACAGAACTTTTTTGTTATGGTGGTTGTTTTAGTTAAACAGCAACTTCCCTATTCGATTCAGTTTTGGTTTTGTCTTTGGTTTTAAACTGAAAAGTTGTTTGTAAATATAGTCAACAGAATTATACATTTTAAAAATTCTGAAAAGCATAGTACTCTAAAAGCAGACCACTGGCAAAGGCACTGTTTGCCTTTTGAGTCTTCTGAATCTTCTCCTATTTTATAAATTATCTGTGTGGGTACTTACAAGGTGCCAAAATAAATGACTGAAAAGGAAATTATTATCATCATTTATCTACATGATACAAACAACTTAAACTAATTCATTGCCTAACTTATCCAGTCGCAATGGCATGGATTGGGTATGATTTGTATATGTGCCCATGTTATTACATTCCCCAGTGTTTGTCAATAGTTCATCTTGGGTGCTTTGTGGTAGTGACATGTATGTGACAGAATATTATAAATGAGTCTATTAAAAATCTTTTCCAAGTCAGAGAATATTCATTGTGCATTGATATTTCAAAATTGTTTTTCTAATACAGCCATCAGAGATATTAATTTAAAATAATATTTAAAATAAGCTATTTAAAGCAGGGGAAAGTGCAACTTTAAAATACAGAAATTTAATAGTCACACTTTTTATTCTAATCCCACTCAATATATTTTAAATATACGTATTTTTCCCTGACATACCTTAAAAAAAAAGAAAGAAAAATTCTTAAGCCTTAGCATGTTAAAATAAAATGACTCACTAATAATGAAATGAAATGACAATTCAATAGCTTTTACAAATATAGAGTGATAAAACCCCCAGAGGCTTTAGTCTTTAAATTATTCAGCCTGTCTAAATTTCTGCTGCCACAATATTTTTTTTCGCAAGTGGAATAAAAATGGCATTTTGCTCAGGTAGATCTAGCTGTTCCCTGGGTGGTTGGTTCTAGAAAAGCGACAGGCTTTTCCCCCTGCCTTACAAGAAGCAACAGTTGGAAACTCTAACTAGAAAACTGCTACCCCACAGTGGCTGGAAAGCGCCAACAGAGATAGTGACAGCTATGATTTCAATCCATTTTGCAACATCTTCAGAAAGGCAAGAGGAAAAATGAAATAAAAGAATGTTAACTCTTTGCAATGAAAAGATTGCGCTATGCTCCCTATGTTGCTATCGCCCTCTCCTCCCCCCTCCCTTTTCTAGTCTCTTTGATCATCAGGCTTTTTCGGCATGCTTGGGTTTATAAGGCAAAGCAAAGCAATAACTCCATCCATTCGGTTTGAACTTAAACTCGCAAGATGCAGCAAGACAAATTCATCAACCCTCACGTGGGAACAATACAAGCCTCTCCCCAGAATCTGGCTTGAGCACTTTGACACCGTTGTCTCAGCCTGTTGCTCCTGCCACTCGGTGTGCTAGAGCCTGGAAAGAGGGAGGGAACACTATGAAACCTCATCTGTGTGCTTGGGTGCTTTGTGGCGGGCCGTGGGTGGGTCCGCCTCACCGGCTGCCGGGACCGTGCCTGCGGAGTAGGCGGCCGCGGACCACCGTGCGGGGACCCTCTCGTGCAGGCCGCCCGGCCACCGGCAGGTGGTGCCCTACGCCTCTCAACACCGAAGGAAACCCAGCGAAAGTACCGCTGACTCCGCCCCACCGGCTCTGCCAGCGCCACAGTCACCGTCCTTCCCCAAATAGTGCGGAGCACGTTTCCTCCGGAACACCGCAGTAGCCCGTGTGTGTGTGTCGAAAATACAAACCAGGGCCAGCAGGGTGTGTGTGTGCCAGAGTGGGGAGCGGGCGCGGAGCGGGATCCATGGGCCGGGGCAAGGTGACCGCCAACGAAACGCAGAGGGCACGGGGACCGGTCCGTTTCGCATCTGCGTAAGCCCGGCTGCCGGGCCAGTAGCGAGGCCACTCACCATGTTCACTTCGGAGACCATGTCTATGCTGGCGACATCGATCCTCATCCCGACGTCCACGGGGGGCCCTACCGGGGAGGTGGGACACATTATGGGCATAATCTCAGAGTGGCCACAGGCTGGGGAGGGTCGGGGGGCTTCCCTGCGCTTACTACATTCTGAATGGGCTCCGCTACCCCCAGCCCTCCACCCCCTTGCCGGGGACAGCCTGGGAAAACAGGTGTGGGCACACGAGTGATGCAGTGACTATGCAGAGGGTGTGTCGGGCCGGGGGAAGGTCGGCTCTGCCTGGGGTTCATCCACCTGCGACTGGGGCTCCGGCGTGGTGTGTGTGTGTGTGTGTGTGGCCAGAGCGTAGGGTGTAAGGCACGCTTACCAAAATGACATGTTTCTTCTTCTTTTTTTTTTTTTTTGTGACATTTGTCTTTGACAAGAAAGGAGAACTAGATATGGGTTACAGGTTGAAAAAAAGATGAAACATTACCTCCAAAGTCCGGCCGCAAGCGAATGTCATAACCTTTGAGCAATCTATCCACTGTCTCTTTCACGTATGACATGTTGCTGGGCTCATTGGCGCTGAAGGGAAGAAGTAGGGACCGGATTCAGAATGAGCACAAACTGCGAGCAGACATAAAAATAGACAGGCACACCTACCCCCCAAATAACGAGCTACATGATCCAGCAAGCATGTAAAAAGAAAAACACCAAGAAAAAAAAGACATTCAACAACAGCAGCTCACCTGTGTGCACAACAGACCATGGCAATCATCACAGGGAAAGAGAGAAGCCCCAAACTCTCTCGGTTTTGTACTGTCCACATTACTAACTCTGATTAAAGAATTGTCTTTTCTGCGAAGATTCAAGGAATGCAACTTAGTCGGCGGCCGGGCAGTAATTCCCGAATGGACCTGCGCATGCGCAGAGGGTGCTCACTACCAAAAGACACCTTGTGCCTTGCAAACAATATTCCTAGTGGAACAGGCAACAGATTTCAATCCCTTTAAAGTTCCTGTTTGTGGTGCTCCGCGTCCTCCGTGTAGTAAAAGATACCCTGCTGTTTCCTTGCTTGTGCTTGTGCATACGGATCTTTCTTTGTGCCCTGGAGGGTTTCTACGTTCATTTCCTTTCTGCCTTCCACCTAATTTTTTTATTCAGTTTCCAGGGATATGGCTTAGGCTGCCTGTGATTGGCATATTTCGTTGACAGTCACGGTGGTCTTAGAACCGGGAGTCTAGAGGCGAGGCGGTTCTCTCTGGTTGCCTGTGTGTGTGTGTGTGTGAGAGAGAGAGAGAGAGAGATGGGTGAGGGGCGAAGTGAGTGGAGAGGGAGAGCCACAGAAGAAGGAAACTCAGGATGTATTTGAAGAGTCCAGGAATCAGGTCCGCTTGAGAGGAGTCTTAGCACGTCTGGCTTACTGCCGTCCTTCTCTATGGGAGGAGGAAGAGGAGAGGGTCGACTTTTGCGCTCGCTGCCCCGCGCTCCCACTTTTCTTCCCTCCGCCTTTCTTGTCTCACCAAGCGAGAGAGGTGGGGTGAAAGCAAGCCAGAGGCAGCATCTCGGGCAGGCAATCCTTTTCCTAGAGCCATTCGCCTCGAGTCCCACTTTTCTTCTAGGTTCTAGTGAGGAAAACCTCTTTTTTAATTGCCAGCGTGTTAGCATGTATTAATAACCCCAAACAGGACCCTGAAACACCCAGAGGGTCTAGCCTCTGTTTGCTATTAGGTTGGGGTTCTGTAGGAGAAAGAGTTGTTTGAATTAAATTAAATTCAGTCAATGCAATTCGATAGAAGCCATTGAGCACATGTGAGGTGGGAGGCCCTTTGCCAGGGGTTTGTTCATCTCTTTAATAGTATATATTAAATCTTGTCTATGTTCTGGGTATTTTGGGACTCAGAGATGACTTAAAAAGGGTTCCTGACTTAGAGAAATTCACAGACTGATAGAGGAGATGCACATAAATATAAGTAAATTCAATATTTCTCTATATAGTTTATATAGTGGCAGGTTGTTACTTCTACCAGAGAGAGGCAGATATGGTTTCTGGAGGAGAAAGCTTTTTGCCAGAGCAGGGAGGGAGGGGCACTCCAGAAGGAGGGAAGAGCATGTGCCAAATGACTTGAAAGAGACTGACAAACTATGAGACTTCAAAGCCTATGGTCTGCTTAGATAGCTGAACCCTGAAATGCTTGAGCAGAATATAAAAGGAGGGAGGTAGCAATGGAGGGTGGTGAGTGTGCAAAGGGAAGCTGAGGCCAGACTACAAGGAAAGTTACATACTCCACTATGCAAATTTAAGCTTCTGGGAATCACTGACGGTTTTAAGTAGGGTCAGGGTCAGATTTCGGTTTTAAAATGCTCTGATAGAATAATCATGATAAAAAGGATTAACATTCATCAACTGTGGACTATTTGCTGGTTATCATGCACATTACATAGATGATCTCATTTAAACCTTGTAGCAATCCAAATGTGGTAGATATTATTATGATTATTTATTATTATTATTCTCATTTTATAGATGATGATACTGAGAACAAATCAAGGTAATGTAATTCATTTAATACCAAACAGCTAATAAATGGTGGAATCAACATTTCAACCCAGAATCTATCAACCTATCTGCTCTATGCTATTAAGCATAGACCCCAAGAGGAGGTACCAGAGAGAGTGAAAGGAACAAGGAAGAAGAAGGGATATCACAATACCCTAAGCAAAAGGAACTAAAGTCAGATAATGTTTAGCATAGAGAGGAGGTGATAGACTAGTGCAAGATTTCAGAAATGTAATGGAGACATAAAATAGTTGGAAATATCAGGACTTGGAGACTTTTGAAAGGTGCCTAAAGAATTGTACATATGTTTACACATGTGTAGACCTTGACATTCTACATATACATCAATTTCATTTTCTCATTTGAGCCTCATGACAACCTTAAACACTATGGCCATTTCTTCTGGGACCAATGTTAATCATGTTTCTTAATTTTTTTTTATGTTTTCTAGGTGGTCATAAACCCCAATAATTCATTTTTAATAACTACCAGGATTTTATTTATCAGTGTTTGCCAAAGGGTCAAGATTTTATTCTAGAATTAAGGAAGACTATTGGTGACTTTGCATACTTGAATTCTAATGTTTAGCATGCCCCAGTTGGGATCAGTTTCACTGAATTTCGCATTTAAATTATGCCTTCCACTTATATAGAAGGATACCACAAGAAGTCATAAAATACTCATGATCACATCTGTTATTGGGATACTATTGAGGATGGAGCCCACTGTACCACTCAGTATCATATGTGTGAAGACCTCTGGGAGAAAATTTTTCCCAGACCCTAGTACTCTGAAAAGTGTTTTGTTTCCTGAATCCTAAAATTCACTCACTTCCCTGTTTGCTTTGGTCACTGGGAATCTTAGAATTATTGGTACAATTCAGCTTTAATCATTATGTAAGATCTTAATGACCTGCATATTGATATATTATATTTCTCCCTGATGCCTTAGAATTCTAAATTTAATTTTCCTTTGTCACTAATTGAAAAACAGATATGTTGCACAAATATATATAGTGTGTAAGCTGCCTTGAATAATTTTCAGGACTAAATGGGAAAAAATAAATTCAAAATAATACCGAGAAATAACTAAAAAATTTTTAAAAATTTTAAACATCACAGATCCAGAAATAGTGCAGGATTTGCTATGGCTTGAAAAAGCCAACACTTATTTCCTCTTATGAAGTTCCACTTATGAAGTTGTTTGTTTTATCTCCAAACCAATCCTCTTAAATAAGACCTTCACCCCTTCAAGAATCAATTCAATTTCCTTTTTTTTTTTTTTCCCCGTGAAAGCTGCTCCTGAGAGCCATTGGTCATCCTATTATCCTCTCCTGCTAACTCTTACTGAAACAAAAAATTATCATCCAGCTAGGATGGAAGTGTCTCAAGATCAAGAAACGTTACACATGTTACGAATATTCTTAGTGAATATGCTTACTGATAAGAATTTAGAGTAAGCAGCTTGGAATTGCTACTTTGAATTGGGATCAAACTTGAAAATGCTGGTTTCACTTTGAAGTTAGTCTCGCTTGTTTATTTATTCTCGTAAATACTGAGTCCAGACAAATTATGTACAGGCTAAAGCTGGTTTTGATAAGCTATATCAGAAATACTGTGTAGCTTTAATGTAGATGGCACACTTTAAGGGGAGAATTAATAGAGATTTTGTTAAAAATGATATAATAAACATTTTTATTTATTGCTTAAGAATATAACTAAAGTTTACCTTCATTCAGTCTTGCTTCAATCAAATTTATTGAGCATCTATTTTGTGCTCAACAAGTATGAGACTCTGCAGTCATAATTAATCCATTATTACCTGTCCTCCAGTTGGCTTAAAATCTTATGTAAATGGATATATCAGGCTGGATATATGTGGAATGAAGGTGATAGTAATTGTTTGGAAATACTACAAAGCAACTTCCTTCCCATGAGTGAGGATGAAATAAATGCCCACCCTAGCTATCTTCCATTCCCCAGAAATTGACTTCAGTATACAAAAATTAAGTATGTAATAAAATTAATGTTTCAAATTAGTGGATAAATGATAGTCTTTCCAATAAATATTAGCAAAATTATATCTTTGGAAAATAATAAATAGAAGAACTTTCTAACACTTTTGCTAAACTAAGTTTCAGTTGAGTTAAAGACTTAAAGGTACAAAATTAAACCATAGGCTTCCCTGGGTGGTGCAGTGGTTGAGAGTCCGCCTGCCGATGCAGGGGACGCGGGTTCGTGCCCCGGTCCGGGAAGATCCCACATGCCGCGGAGCGGCTGGGCCCGTGAGCCATGGCCGCTGGGCCTGCGCGTCCGGAGCCTGTGCTCCGCGACGGGAGAGGCCACAGCAGTGAGAGGGCCGCATACCGCAAAAAAAAAAAAAAAAATTAAACCATAAAAATAAAAGATAGGTACCTATAATATAATCATTCAGCATTTAATAAATGATTATTGAACATCTTTTCTCTTGGATGTATGCTTACAAAAGGAGAAAAATTAAGAGAAAATGTTGATAGAGGTGAATATATAATTTTAAAGTTATTTTTAAAACATATACTTGAAAAGTAAAGAAATTAATCATAATACTTGAGGTACTTCCATTAAAGTAGGAATAATTAACACTATAATAGAGGTATGATATTGCAATGAGACAACAAACTTTTTTAAAAGAATAGAAAAGGAAGAAGTTAAACTTTCCTTATTTCCACATGGTGAGTTTGTCTAGAGAGAAAATCTGATAAAGTCTCCAAATGTATAAGAATATAGTAAGAGAGTTAAACTAACCTTCTGACATCAAAATCAAATAACGTTTAAATACACATTAGTAGTATTTTCATACACAGCAGTTACAAAAAAAAAAAAAAACCCATAATAGGAAAACGTATTCTATTACAGTAATAAAAAAAATTCTAATGTATCTAGGAATAACTGAAAAAAGTGTAAGAGCTTTATAGAGAATCTGTATAACATTACTGAAGGACATAAAATAAGACTTAGATAAGTGAAAAATGTGTGGCTGGGAAGAATCAATATGATAAAGCCATCCAAAAAAAAAAAAAAGACAATAAAATCTGCAAGAAAAAAAGAGGGAGTATATGGGGGCACTTGTCTTTGAGATATCAAGACTTATTGAGCTATTGAAATTGAAAGAGTTTGTGTTTAGTTTGGGATTCATGTAGAGATAGTAAAAAACAAAATAACACAACCAAATAAAGAGCATAAAAATATTCCTCTATTTTAGGAAAACTGGGAAAGAATGAGCTATTCAATAAATGCTATGGAGACAATTTATTGTCTATAAAAGGGAAAAAAGTAGATTTTTACCTAATTTCATGCATGAAAACGTATTACAGGTGGATACATAATTCAAACATAAATCAAAACTTCAAAACTTTAGGAAACCTGTATAGGAAATATATTTATGATTTTGGTGTAGAGAAAGATTTAAAGATAAACGAAAGTATAAACTATGAAGGGAAAAGTTAATAGCGATAATCACATAAAAATGTAACCTTTAAATCAAAGACCCTATTAATATAGTGAAAAGTCAAGTCACACACTGAAAGAAGGTGTTTTCAGCAAATTTAACTGCCTAAAGATTAGTATGAAGAATTTATCAAAAAGGAAAAATCTCCCACAAGTAAATAAAAGAGAAAGAAAATAAAGACAAATAGCCACTCTAAATGAGGAATTGCAAATTAAAACAATGATATGCCATTTCAAAAGTATCAGATATGAACAATTTAAGAATGTCAAATATTGGTTAAAGATGCTCATATACTTTCAGGAGGCATAGAAATGGATCTGAATACTTTGTAAAGCAATCTGTGCATATCTGATAAAGTCAAAGACGCACATGCCATTTGACCCAGAATTTCTACCACTAGGAACACACCATAAAGATATGCTCGTGCAGTCTAAGAATGCTGATCGCAGCGTTGCTTTTAATAGTGTAAAACTGGCAACGACCTAAATATTTATTTATCGGTTGGGAATAAATAAATAAGCTATAGTTACATAATGGAATGCAACACTCAAAATATATAAATATCTATATGCTTTTACACAGATAAATCTCAATATAAAACATTAAGCAAAAACAAAATAATAAAAAGAGCTAGGTATGGAATGAAACGAGTGTGATAACATTAAGTAAAGTTTAAAATAGTTAAGTGCAAAAATCAGCATATATATTATTTTATGTGTATAGATATAGATTTGAGATAGGTAGATAATAGATAGAAAAATAGACAGAGATCTATTGTAAAAATAGACAACAATGATAGGAAGGGTACTAGGTTTTAGGATATAAAACATACTTCAACTGAATCTATAATATTTTATCCAAGAAAAAAACATGATATGTTTTGATTAATGGGTGTTATTATTCTACTCTCTCTACATTTCTAGGTATTTGAAATATTTTATAAAAGCTAATTAAAACTAATAAGTGACAAACTTGGAAGATATATTTACAATTTATATTTTTTAAAATATTGATACACATCAATAAGAGAAATAAATAAACCTAATAAGTAAATGTGCAAATGATTGTAACAGGCATCTCACAAAAGAAAGTTTCCAAAATTTATATTAAAAATTTTCAACCTCAGTAGTAATCAAATTAATACAATATTTTAAAAAATATGAAGTACCATTTTTATTCACTAGTTTGTTATTTTAAAAGGATTTAACCTCAAGCATCATGAATGCTGTAGAGAAATATAATTTCATACACTTTGGAGGCAGGACAAATTACCACAATCTATCTTAAGGATAGTTTGTAATACTAACAGTCATACAATATGCAATTTTCTGAATCTGTGGAATTTGTATTCTGTTTAATTGATCAGGGTTTCTGATTTAACCTAATATTATATATATATATATAGTATCTTATATGAATGATATATGATGTATGTATCATATATAATATATAAACTTAGTTATATATATATCACATTCAATTATATATAATAATTACTTAATATATGTATACACTGTGAAATGCTTACCACAACCAAGTTAACGTATCCATCACCTCACATAGTTACCTTTGTGTGTATGTGTGTAAATTCCTCTAAATGAGGAACTGCAAATTAAAACAATGATATGCCATTTCAAACGTATCAGATATGAACAATTTAAGAATGTCAACTATTGGTTAGAGATGCTCATATACTTTCAGGAGGCATATAAATGGATCTGAATACTTTGTAAAGCACTGAAGATCACTTAAGAACACTTAAGATCTACTCTCTTAGCAGATTTCAAATATACAATACAATAATTATTAACTATAATCACCATGATATACATTAGATTCCCAGATCTTGCTCATCTTACAACTGGTGAAAGGGTACAAACTTTCATTCACGATATATTTTTATTACAATCACTATTAGTAAGGTTTGAATTTTGGTAAGGTAGCCACACTAATTTTGAAATACATATCCTTTGTTATGCTTTCACACTTTATTTTGTAGATTAAGTACTGTATTAATTTATTAAGAGTATAAAACCTGTGTAACTTTGTTATTACAGTAACTCTACTAATTAACTTTAGTATTTTTATCTGTGCTAATGGAAATAGTTTCATTTCATTTTTTTTGTATATGTATTTATTCTCTAAAAGTTTATTATTTTCTTATTAAAAGGTCTTCTGTTTCAGGCTATATTAATAGCCAGTTATTTAACAGACCTTTAGCTGATAATATGAAAAATGTCTTTTTTTTTACTTTGTATTTTTCACCCTTCTTATTCATATATCATAATGTGGACTTCTGAGATTAAAATCGATATCATGTAATACAGCCAGGTACATTTTTATCTCTTTTTCATTTTACTTTTAATCATCATGCTATAACAATTTTAAAATTATTTTATCGAAAATAAATTCATGTTTTATTCTTTTCTTATATTTATACTTCTTTTTAATTTCTTCTCAAATTACTATTTTCAATATTTCTACTATTTCCAATATTTCTTCTATTTCCAGTATTTTGAGTGACTACAAGGGTATTCTCTTCTTGTTTTAAACAGAATTCCTCCCAAATAAATATTAGATTTCTTGTTTAAAAATATACAATCTGAGGCTTCCCTGGTGGTGCAGTGGTTGAGAGTCCACCTGCCGATGCAGGGGATGCGGGTTTGTGCCCCGGTCCGGGAAGATCCCACATGCCACGGAGCGGCTGGGCCCGTGGGCCATGGCTGCTGAGCCTGCGCGTCCGGAGCCTGTGCTCCACAACGGGAGAGGCCACAACAGTGAGAGGCCCGCGTACCGCAAAAAAAAAAAACTAAACTAAAAAAACAATCTGTGCTTCCCTGGTGGCGCAGTGGTTGAGAGTCCGCCTGCCGATACAGGGGACGTGGGTTTGTGCCCCGGTCCGGGAAGATCCCACATGCCGCGGAGCGGCTGGGCCCGTGAGCCATGGCCGCTGAGCCTGCGTGTCCGGAGCCTGTGCTCAGCAAGGGGATAGGCCACAACAGAGAGAGGCCTGCGTACCGCAAAAAAAGAAAAAAAAAAGAAAAGATATACAATCTTACTAATAAAGTTGTTCCAAGTTATTGCTTTTATTAAAAATACTAATTTTATATGTTTTAGTAAGAAGAGTTAACATTTCTATAGGCTTATTACTTACCAATCCTATTTTAAACACTTGACATTTTTAGTGTTTATAATACCTTATAAGGTAGTGATACTATAATTAGTTCTGTTTTGCAGATGAAGTCACTGAGACACAGAAAGTTCATTAATACATCCAAGATCAAACAATGAAATATTACAGACAGAATTCAAATTTATGTAGTCTAAAGACAATCTATACTCTTTACCAGTACACTATTAATTATAAAAAAAATTACCACTATAAAATACTTTTTTAACCTCTATTGATATAATTACATGATTTTTGCAAATTCTCGTATGTAATTAAGTGCATTTAGGGTTTATCCTATGACATGAGTGATTTACATTTTTAGAACAAGCCAGAATTAGAGATATTTTTTTCTTTAAGCACAACAGACCTATGCTGCCCAAGTGGAATGTTGTAAAGAGTCACTCTAAAAACTGGAAGTGCTTGGCATGTTGTGACATCTGGCTGACCAATGTGGACCTCTGGGTAGAAGAAAATCAAACAGAATGACTATTCAGGTTGCTACCAAGGAGATACTGCTTTAGACAGTCATTTAAAATGTTGCCATAAATAGACATTTCTCCAAAGAAGATATACAGAATGCCAACAAACACATGAAAGAATGCTCAACATCATTAATCATTAGAGAAATGCAAATCAAAACTACAATGAGATATCATCTCACACCAGTCAGAATGGCCATCATCAAAAAATCTAGAAACAATAAATGCTGGAGAGGGTGCGGAGAAAAGGGAACACTCTTGCACTGCTGGTGGGAATGTGAATTGGTTCAGCCACTATGGAGAACAGTATGGAGGTTCCTTAAAAAACTACAAATAGAATTACCATATGACCCAGCAATCCCACTACTGGGCATATACCCTGAGAAAACCAAAATTCAAAAAGAGTTATGTACCAAAATGTTCATTGCAGCTCTATTTACAATAGCCCGGAGATGGAAACAACCTAAGCGCCCATCATCGGATGAATGGATAAAGAAGATGTGGCACATATATACAATGGAATATTACTCAGCCTTAAAAAGAAATGAAATTGAGCTATTTGTAATGAGATGGATAGACCTAGAGTCTGTCATACAGAGTGAAGTAAGTCAGAAAGAAAAAGACAAATACCGTATGCTAACACATATATATGGAATTTAAGGGGAAAAAGAAATGTCATGAAGAACCTAGGGGTAAGACAGGAATAAAGACGCAGACCTACTGGAGAACGGACTTGAGGATATGGGGAGGGGGAAGGGTGAGCTTTGACAGGGCGAGAGAAAGTCATGGACATATACACACTAACAAACGTAGTAAGGTAGATAGCTAGGGGGAAGCAGCCGCAAGGCACAGGGATATTAGCTCGGTGCTTTGTGACAGCCTGGAGGGGTGGGATAGGGAGAGTGGGAGGGAGGGAGACGCAAGAGGCAAGACATATGGGAACATATGTATATGTATAACTGATTCACTTTGTTATAAAGCAGAAACTAACACACCATTGTAAAGCAATTATACCCCAATAAAGATGTTTAAAAAAATAAAAATAAAAAAAAATAAAATAAAATGTTGCCATTCATAACTCTGTTAATATGTAGAGGTTCTGTTATTTTTTTAGTAGGAACTATTTATACTTTTCATCTTACTTATTTCATAGACTAAATTTTTAGTACCTGGAATTAACTGAAGGACAAAAGCCAGGCTATTACCCAGGTGAACAGTTTTCTATCTAAACATATAGCCTTAGGGCTCATTCATTTACTCAAAAATATTTTTAGAAATATAAAACAAGGGCTTCCCTGGTGGCGCAGTGGTTAAGAATCCGCTTGCCAATGCAGGGGACATGGGTTCGATTCCTGGTCCAGGAAGATCCCACATGCTGCAGATCAACTAAGCCCGTGCACCACAACTACTGAACCTGCGCTCTAGAGCCCGCAAGCCACAACTACTGAGCCCGTACGCCACAGCTACTGAAGCCTCCATGCCTACAGCCAGTGATCCGCAACAAGACAAGCCACCACAATGAGAAGCTTGCACACCGCAATGAAGAGCAACCCCTGCTCGCTGCAACTAGAGAAAGCCCATGTGCAGCAACGAAGACCCAACATAGCCAAAAATAAATAAAATTTAAAAAAATTATAAAACAATAAAAGATAAAAACTAACAAGGTAAACAAAGCTTCCCATGTGAATTACTATAAATGAGAAAAGAGCATTCCATACTACCCTGTAGTGTTAGAGAATTGAAACTTTCTGCTAGACCTTGAATTCACTGAGTTAAGCGCTTGGGAGAAGTTGGGGCAGGTGGAAAACACAAGCAAAGGCTTCAGGTTACACAGTTTATGGCAATAAGGGAACTGGTGGTATTTCGGGGAGAACTGAACATTGTGGTGAGATGAGTGGAGTAACGGGAGGAAGAATGAAGGGAGGAAGGGGAGGAAGAACAGGAATGAGACCAGAAAAGGAAAGGAGATATGGTTGGGAAATAAAACTGTATTTTTCTGCCCCATATTAAATACACTCACCATTACTAAATGGAGATCAAAATATTACTAACATATTTTTATTTTGTTCTTATCAAAATTCTTCCAATTATTTTAAGAGGAATTTGAAGGAAAATTGGGAAAACCTAGACATTTGGACTGATCTTAGAATGATACAGAGACAGTGTAATTTGTTAATTAAAGAATTAATCATTTTCTGAGTGAAGAAGCCAAATTTACAAAACCACTCTCCCTCTTGGAGATAAAATCTAAATTATCCAACATTTTAAGCAACAAAATGTTTTCTTCAGTCAAAAGTCACTTCTACTCTCTGCTAAAGCTGAATAAATATGGGGTGGAATATCTGGAAGTTGCAGGGCTCCTTCACTTCCTATAATCAGAAATGTATTAACCATAGACATGGAATGGTTCTAATGTAGGTTTAAGAAATGAAATACTATTTAATATGGACCCTCACATATAACTGTGGATAGATAATCAAAGGTCAGCCGATCTTTAAGGAAAGCAACATCATGAAGTAAAAGGAATAAATTCCACAAGCAGAAAACTAAATCCTAATGGAAAGTAAAACTACTTTAAAGCAAATATAATAGCTTGAAAAAGATTTAAGTATAGACAGAATACCCAATAAAATGAATAAACTGTTAGGCAAAAACAAAGGTCCATAATAACAACAAAAATAAAAAACTGGGGCTCTAGGCATTTGAAATGTAATTGCAAATTTTAAAAGAAAATCTGATAGATGAATGACACAACTGAAGATTTTATTAGTGGGTCAGATAATAGAATCAAGTAATTATCAAGATTGCATTGCAAAAAGACAAAGAGTCATTGAAAAGAGATTCAGAAGTTACATAAGGAAAGAATAGAGGAAAAGAAGAACAAATAGTAAAAGAAATAACAATGTCCCAGAAGTGACAAAAGTTACTAGTTTTATAATTGAACAAGCTCATTAAATGTTAAACAGCATTAATCAGTATATTCTGGTATATTTTCAGAGCATCTTGGATAAATTCAAGATTGTCTTAAGAAAAACCATATTATTTTCATGGAAAAGAAAATAATTTGTCATTCTTATCAGCATATTTAGTACCAGAAATTCTTTATTTAACAAGAGAAAAACAAAGTTTATTAACCTGTACATCTGAAATTATTATCAACAATTTTAGTACCAGAAATCAATGAAGCAATGTTTTTAAAATTCTGAGTGAAAATGATTTTCAAGTGCTAATTCTGTACTCTCACAAACTGGCGTTCAGTTGTGTTGACAATATAAAGCCATTTTTAGACATAAAAGGACTGAGAAAAGTTTGCCCCCTACAGATCCTTTTGGCAAGCATTACCTAAGGAATACTACAGCAAAACAAAATATCAATACAAAAAAGAGGAAATTAAGACAAAATTAAGTGATATGCAAATAAACCAATAAACTAAGTTATTCCTTAATTTTTCAGTTAAATGCAGTGAAATTGAAAGCAATTGTTAAGCAATTATTCTGAAGCTATAGGCAAAAAGTACAGAAATTAAACATTTATGAGTTAGAGGAGGTGCCATGACGTTGACTGGTTGTGATGAAATAAGAAGGAACAGATATTTTGAATAAGCCATACTTCTTTTAAAAATTATGAATTGGTCTTCCCTGGTGGCACAGTGGTTGGGAGTCCGCCTGCCGGTGCAGGGGACGCGGGTTTGTGCCCCGGTCGGGGGGAATCCCGCATGCCGCGGAGCGGCTGGGCCTGTGAGTCATGGCCGCTGGGCCTGCGCGTCCGGAGCCTGTGCTGCACGGCGGGAGGGGCCGCGGCAGTGGGAGGCCCGCATACCGCAAAAAAAAAAAAAAAAAAAAAATTATGAATTAAAACAAGCTACAATTTATTTAACGCTTACTACATGTCTATCACTGCTGTAAGTCTTTTATTAAGTCATTTATACCTAACATCTTTAAACTCTGGCAACATTGTCTTCATTTCAGATTTCTTTAAAGGAAGAACAGATGCGAAAAGCAACTTGCTGTTGGTCACACAGCTTAGGTATGACAGAGCCAGGGTTCAAGCTCACAACAAAATCTAAAGCCAGTATTATCAACTACTATGCTACAGTGCTTCTGATGGAGAAAAGGTGGAGCATAGACAGTGAAATATCCAAAAGTTGGTGAACAGATAATGAAGAATTTCCCCAGAAGACAAGCAGTAACTAAGGTAGTAGTTGAGTAATAATGAGGGTAGGACACCTGAGATAAGACCACATATGACTGAAGATCTACGCACCTGCAGAGAAGCTAAAAATACAACCATACTGTGGGCTGCCATGAATGCCTTCCACTTCCAAGTTCATCATGATATCTGCTATCTCTAGTGGTTTCAGCATTTCCTGTGTGCCCACATGACCCAGTATTGTGGCTGGGATTTCTGTGTTCATCACTATGATATCCATTCTTACAGTAAAGCCACTCAATCAAAGCTCTATGAGGAAAAGAAGCTTTTTCTTTAATTCACCAATGCATATCCCTTATCTAGAATTTTGTCTGACACAAAATATATATACAATAAATATTTGCTGAATGAATGGATAAATAAATTCAACAATATTTATCTAATGTCTAATATGATCCAAGTACTATTCTAAATACTGAGTAGACAGCTCTGAACAAAACAGATAAAAATACACCCTTGCCATCATGGAGTTTATATTCTGGTGAGGGAAATGGACCGTAAGCAAATATGTAAAGTACACTGTATATTTAGACAGTTACAGGAGAAAAAAATTGTAAACCAGGGAATGAAAACCTGAGAAGGGATGTGTTTGCTGAAATGTTAGAAATGGTCGGCAGGCAGACCGCATTGAAAAGATGACATTTGAGTAAAGAGCTACAGATAGAGACAGAGTGAGCCATGTAGATCTAGTGAGGACAACCCTTTCCAACAGAGAACAGAAAGTGTAAAGATCCTGAAGTGGAAGCGTGTCTGGTGTGTTTCAGGAGGCCAGTGTTGCTAGAGCACAGTGAGAGGCAGGAAAAGCAGCCCGAGGTGGGTTAGTTACAGGATATATTCTGAGTCAGATGGAAAGCCTGTGGAAGAATATGATGTGGGGAATAACACAGTCTGACTTGCTTTTTAACAAAATCACTCTAGCTACTCTGGAATGCAGGCTTCTGGAGAGTAGGGGGGAAGGAGTTATGTCACTAATCCAGGTGAAAAAATTACGATAGGGGTGGTGGTGATGAGAAGTGGTTATATTCTAGATACATTTTGAAGCTAGAGTTAACAGAACTTGCTGACTGGATATGGTGTGTGAGGGAAAGAGAGGAATTAAGGATGACTCCAAAGTCTGTGAGCTGAGCGGATAGAAGAGTTCTCATTGCCCGAGACAGGGACTGTGTTGGGGGACAGTTTGGGAATGGGGGCTTGTGTCCTAAGTCAGTTTGGGACAGGCTAACTTTCATCTATTTGGATGACTTCATGTCAAGGAAGAAGTCTTGGCTGGATGTATAAAGTTGAAAGCCATCAACATGTAGACAATAGTTGTTACGGACTTAATTGTGTGCTCCCCCAACATTTTTATATTGTGGCCCTACCCTCAATGGGACTGTATTTGGAGATAGGCCCAGTACTTTAAAGAGTAAATTAAGTTAAATGAGTTTATAAATGAGTTTATAAAATGAGTTTATAAAAGTGGGGCCCTAACCTAATAGGACTGGTGTCCTTATAAGAAGAGGAAGAGACACCAGGAGTTCACACACAAAGGCCAGGTGAGGACACAGCAAGGAGTCAGCCATCTGCAAGCCAAGGAGAGGGGCTTCAGGAGAAACTGAACTTGCAAACACCTTGATCTGGAACTTCCAGGTCCATAACCATGAAAAAATAAATTTCTGTTGTTTAAGTCACGCAGTCTATGATATTTTGTTACGGCAATCTTAGCAAACTAAGATGACATTTAATGCCGTGGATTGCATAATTTCACCAACATTGTGAGTATAGTAGAAAAGGAAGAAATTCAAGGTCCCTGGGGCTTTTCAAACTTTTGAGTTTGAGGTAGATGGAAAGGAACTAGAAAAAGAGACTAAGAAGGAACAGCAGGTAGGAAGAAAACCAGAAGAATTTGGTGTCCTGAGAGCCAAGGTAGGAAAGTATGTCAAGGAAAAAGAAATGATTAACAGTATCAGTTACTGCTAACCAACATGAGGCCACAACCAATCTTTCATTAGTCAGATGAGAAATGCATTTTTTTTCCAAAATTAGTGAATTTTGAGGTCTGTTTCAAATTATTTTGATTCAATCTAATTAATATTTTAAAGCTAAACCAATATCAGAATGGAAAGTCTTAAAATTTTCTTGTCAGAGAAAATAAATTTTCCTTTTTAAAAGTTAGTGATATATATAAATTTTATAAATTGACAGTAAAGAGCCAAAAGATGAAGAAAATTCATATTCTAAAATTGTAAATATCCAGTATTAGCACATTATTTTGTTGTGGCATTTGTTTTATTGCTGAAAACTAGAAACAATAAAAATTCAATAATTGGACTTCCCTGGTGGCGCAGTGGTTGAGAGTCCTCCTGCCGATGCAGGGGACACGGGTTCGTGCCCCGGTCTGGGAAGATCCCACATGCCGCGGAGCGGCTGGGCCCGTGAGCCATGGCTGCTGAGCCTGAGTGTCCGGAGCCTGTGCTCCGCAAGGGGAGACGCCACAACAGTGAGAGGCCCACGTACCGCAAAAAAAAAAAAAAAAAATCAGTAATTGATTACATGAAAAGTGGTTCTTTGTTAAAGAGGAAAAGGCAACTTATATTTATAACAGGAAAAATAAAAGTATGGGTAAAAAATAGGGAAAGTGGTAAGAGATTCCATTTTGAAAAAGTCAATAATTAAAATCTGAACTTAACAACAAATTAATTATTTCAGTTCTGAGAGAGAATAAGTAGTTATTCCAACCTTATTTTAACCACTCTTTAGCAATCTATGATGAATATACACAAGGCCCTAAAGCAGTGTTAATATAGCAGTGTGTAAAAGTTTGATTTAGAGTTTAGTCAGGTGCTATGCATGAAATAATCACAAAGGTATTAAGTCATCAAGAAGTTAAGTATCTTGCCAATATTCCACAGAGTTTATAGCCAAACAGAAGTCAGTGTGTATGTGTGTGCACGTGTGTGTGTCTGTGTATGTGTAAGGCATACATTATTAGATTTTAAAGGTTTTTATTTTTGCTATTTATAGATACTCTTTCCTATTTTATTTATTCATATTCCTTTTTGCTTCCAGTTGTTTCTTATTTATTTCTTTGTATTTAGCCCTTATGAGGTTTCCTACAGTGGTTTTCAAAGTACAATTCTCCTAAAAGGCTATCTCATATTTCCTCAATATTTCCCTGAAGTAATACTGTCTGCAGTATTCACTTAAGAAAATGTTCATTTTTTATTTTCCCGAGAGTTTGAGTAAATGCATGAATAATGCAACCATCAGCAAAGCATCATACTTATGAAAGTATTATGGAAGGTGTGCATAATATTATGGTGTGCCAGAGTCATGAAACTTTTCTCTGACAGTTATGTCATATTTAGAGCATGATGTCAAATACTCCTTTAGACTCGTTGGATGCTAACACCAGCAGGGAGTTTAACAATCCGACCCAAAACTCTGTTTTTAAGTTGAGAAATAGTGAGATATATAGCAACTATATGATATGCAGAAGGCATCTAGTAACTTACAGACCTAGAATTCCATTCCAGGTCATTTAACTCCAATCATCACTCTTTCCAAACATCTCATTATCCTTTCTTCAGTTAAAAAATAGTACTAATTTTGGTGCTACTCAACCTGCTTTTAAAACAGTCTATGCTATTTACTAAGAATTACATTTTCTAATAATAGCAAGTTGGATATTTTAGCACCTAGTTTAAAAACTGATTCTACTCTCACATCATATCGACCAAGGAACATCATTTTGTTCATTAAATTGTCTGCATAATAGAAATTTTGTCACCTAGGGGATGGTAAAGAACATTTCTGGATTTGATTTTCCTTTTTTTCAGAAAATTGTTAAGCAATTTTGTAATTCACTATGTGTCACTATGTCATTTTAACGATCAATTCAAATGATCATGGTTTTCCAGAAATCGCTATTAAGTCATTATTAAAAGAGCTTGAACATTTGTAATGATGTGGGAAATATAATAGAAATAATAGACTTGGATTTTCACTCAATACCCAATAGTATGACTTTTTATAGGGCAAAATATGAAGCATTTTAAAAGAATCTTGGCTTTTTCAGCCTGGTTCATATTTTATGGAAGGCGACATGCTACATTTGGGGACATAGGGAATCACGACCCTATCTTTTGCCTATATTATTTATATTGTTTTTTCCTTCATTGAACTCCTCCTCCATTACCATGTACTTGATATTTGATTAATGATGAACAGTTCCCATTTTCTGTATAAACAGCAGCAAGACTTTTACATGCTGGATTCTATCACTGCAGTGCTTTTCTGCCCATCTCATCCTGGAGAATATCAAGATGTAATTCTCCCTAGTACTCCTCCAGCTGCTGTAGCATTTGGTTAAAACCTCTATTTGAATATTTTTGCCATAGCTCTATAGTTAGCTGGATATATTTTTTTCCCTGCTAGGTTGTGTCCTCTAGGAAAAATATTGTGATAGTATACAGCAAGAAATCCTGGTATTGATACATTGTAGGAGATCAAAAATATGTCAAATAAATGAAGAATGGAATGAATAAAAAAGATAAGAAAGGGCCATATGAATGAATAGAAAAATCTTAATGAATTGTCTTGTTAATCAGAGAGAGTAAACATATTGCAAAACTAACCGATGCCTATTCCTGGCTTGTATAGTACACTGATAAACAGCAGACAAATCTCCACAAATTAAAGCAGACAATTAATGGCAACACTTTCTAACTAATGCTCTGAAACCGTTTGTTGTTGTTTTTCGTAACTCAGGAGTGACTGTGACATGTCCCAAGCAACACAATGTCAAGAAGAATGTTATGGGTTACTTTTTGGCCAAGATGATTAAATATCTAGTGTGCTTTCCTTTCTTTTCCTCTTCCTCCCGCTTCAAAGAAGCTAGAAAAACAGAAGTCTAAGATAGAGGAGCCACAGGATGGAAGAGGCTCAGATCCCTGAATCAGTACCTGGAGGAAATCTACTCAGAATTTGAATGAGTAAACAACATTGGACCTTACATGAGTGAGAAGTAATCTTTTAGCTTATCATGCTGTGTATTGTTATAGAAGCTAGGGTTAATTACCATGACAATGTATAAAAATGAGTAATCTCAAAAACATAATGTTAGTATAAAAAGCAAATTGCAGGGGCTTCCCTGGTGGCACAGTGGTTGAGAGTCCGCCTGCCGATGCAGGGGACACGGGTTCGTGCCCCGGTCCGGGAAGATCCCACATGCCGCGGAGGGGCTGGGCCCGTGAGCCATGGCCGCTGAGCCTGCGCATCCGGAGCCTGTGCTCCGCCACAGGAGAGGCCGCAACAGTGAGAGGCCCGCGTACCGCAAAAAAAAAAAAAAAAGCGAATTGCATACTATATATAAAAATATTAAAAGCATGATAAATAATGTTATTTTGTATACATATGCAATAGTAATACACAAGTATGCATGGAACGAGAACTACATTTAAGATGGAAGAACAGTTGTAGTGGCGTACTCAGGAAGTTTCAACTGTTTCTGTAATGTTTTGATTTTATTAAACAAGATCTGAATCAATTTTGACAAAATGTTAGAATTTAATAGAGCTGAGTGTGAAGCGGTGGATGTTTGTTATATGATTTTTTGATGATTTTTTTCCTGTATTTTGAAATATCCAAAAATCTACTTTTAATGATTGGGAGGAGTTCAGCGAGAAGTCTATAAATCATGAAGAGCTGGGGAGAAAATTTGTACATATTCATCAAGCATATAAAATTAGATTTAAGCACAAATCATAAAACCTGAAAAAAAGGATGTCTTTTCTCTTAATGGAGAAATATATTTTACTTAGAAAGTATAAACGTATGAGCTGTCCCAGAGTTGGAACAGTTTAAAGATACGAAGTGAAGCAGGGATTAGTCAAATTCAGAAATCCCAGCACAAGTTGGAACACACTCACCACAGAGAAGAGGTATGCATGCCCCAAACAGATCTCCCTGGGAACAGTCTGGCCCTGGCGTCTGGGACATCTCTGCTTTCCAGTCAAGCATGATCATTTGGCCCCATCTACGACCTACTCTCACCATTCCTGCACCTAGTTTTTAGCCCCAGGCAAGCTGCACACAATGCAGATGTCCTTGGCTCAGCCCCACATCCGTCTTGCTGCCAGTTTTCTTAGTATTTGCTGCCCAGGCAGTTCACAGCTGGGCTGAGTGCCTATTGCAGCCCCCTCAGTCCAGGGCAGGACCACAGTTGCAGGCTTGGTGTGTGTCTGCACAAACAAGCAGGAAAAGAGGACCTCGATCACATCTCTGGGTTTATTCCTGCAGCAGCAATGGATAAAACTGTGTTGGTTCACAAACTGGCCCCCTTACAAGGAGGGCAAGGAGAGGCTCAAGAAAAAGGCAGAGTGCTCCAGATTGGTAGGTGGCAGTGCTAATAAGCAAGGGAACTTACATGCGAGGCTTGTCTTGGGTGCTGCAAGATGAGTAGATCTCTGCACATGACCCCCAGAATCTTAAAAGATTTTTACAGAGGTCTTAACAGGGTTCAGTCACATATTCCATCCAAACGGTCTCAACAACCCCTTACTCTCTCAAGCCTATGTCACTGAAACAGCTCCCAGTGTACGCACAGTGGGCAGAATGTACATTTCAAGGACAGGGAAGCGGGGAGAAGCCCGGGTCAACTGGCAGTCCTGTCCTCTCCATGACCTCCTCCAACAAACTGGAAAGTCTTTGAAGTTTGCCCAAGCCTCCTGCATCTTCTTTTGGAAGCTTACCCCACTCTTTTACATTTCCTTTCATTTTTTTAGATGCCTCAGCCACCTTTGAACTCCATTCACCACTGAAACTGCAAATTGTCTAAAGCCCTCATTTTCACTTTGACTAAAACTTATTCACGCCAATATGTTAACTCCCTAATGTTTTAACACTTTTAAACTTTTGACCTCTAGCTGTAGAAAGACTTTCTCTCCATCAGTGACAATGAGTTAAAAAAAAAGTGTCAGTTTCAAAAATTGACTATGTTAGTTATTAATATAAAGATTGAATATGTTAGTTATTAATTAGCTGACACTTTGTTAGTGCTCACTATGTTCCAGGCACTCTTTGAAACGTTTTAACATGTATTAACACATTTAATCCTTGTCAGCAATTCTATAAAATGGCCCTATCGTTATCCTTATCTTGCAAACGATGAGCACAGAAGCCCAGAGTAGTGGAGCAACGTTCCCAAGGTCAAACAGTTAAGCAATGGGGGAGGCAGGATTAGAAAAGATCAGATATTAATATTCCAGCTTTGGGGAAGAAGAAACAGGAACTTTGCTACATAAAAATATAACATGGTGATGCATGATAATTTCACCACAATAAATGGTGTGAGGGAAATAAGCCAATATTTCAATTGATTAGTTAACTTATACTAACGAAATAATTTCCTCATTGCTTATCATATTTCCTTTGTTAGTATGCAAAACAATGATTGCTGTGTAATCACTAAAGGAACACTGGAGTAGGAGACAGGGAATTGATCTAGTTAATTTTAAAAGTTCTTTCTGCTCTAATAGTCTGTGAAAGGGTCCTGTTAGTTTTTTGGCTATATTTTATTATAGTTTGTTGCTCTGATAACATAATCAGCTGATCACATCTTACGCATTTAAAACAAAGAAAGCCTTTGCCCCTAATGTCTACTGTTCAGTGTCTTAGTTTTAAGCCCTATTATTCAGCTGATTGTGAGCTGACTCATGAGTCTAGATACCTGTTGAACAGTCATTCCACTTCAGACAGGGACTCCAGTGCTGATTCAGCTCTGGAAATGATAGTGTGTATTCAGAGGAGAGACATCTGGGGTCCAGTGGAAAGGGCTAAGAATAGCCCACTTGGCAGCAGTGAGGTGGCAAAGCTTAGAAGACACTGGGAAGTGGAAATAGGCTTGGGACAGAGATGGAAAGAAAAACCCAGATAGCAGGAGGAGGACATGAACATCAGGAAGTGTAAACGACAAATGGGTCTCAGTGAAGACTAATAACAAGCGTCGTAGTGAAACCTAACATCAAGAAGAGTGTGTTCACACAAACGATCAGGGCACGTCCTTGTTAGGCTGAAAGAGAAGCAGCATCAAATGTCCAAGTTGACATGCTGAGACTTGTACCAGGGAAATCTATAAATAGGGGGACTCCAGCCCAGGAATCTGGAAATTATGCGTGGGGGGATTCTACTCCCTGAACAAGGAGAATAAGAACAGAACTCAGGTTCAAGTCTACGCTACTAGTGAGAGATTGAGGCTCAGAGAATAAGGCAGAACTTGGGAGTAAGTCCAGAATCATATAAACTGCGTGGTTAGTTGAAGCCTGGTCCCAGAGTGTTCTGATGGAGCTCCTTACATGAACCTTGCCTCAGATATTCTTTCAAAGGAGAGATTTTCAACCTCATCAGTACTTTCAGACCTAAGCACTCCTTTTTCTTCTAGTTCCTCATGTGAGAGCCCAGCAAGAGTTTATTTTTGTTGCAGCCATTATGTCAGAGGAAGGAATGTGAACCTGATGCTTGCAAGGTTTATGGAAGAGAAATGCCGATGCACTTCCTGCTACATTGCCTTGCTACTTAATGAAAGGGAGGTTGAGACAGAGTGTACCATTCATTGAGAAAGCTTCCTTGAGTATGCACCAAATCTCACACTAAAAATTTGGAACCGAACAGCCACATTTATCCAGAGGTAAGCAGAAGCCTGGTTAAAGTGTCAGCCGTAGCAGCCACATAATTCTTGCTTTACCTGCAAGGGCTTGGGCAGCCCATCCAAATGTCTTGTTTTAAGAGCTACTAGGCAAATTATTTTTTAAAAAAGCTTTTAAAGGACACACATCTATTTTTTAAAAAATATACTGAATTTGGATGAAACCTACAGTATCTTAACAACTTCGGTTTTACTTTCTTTCTGGTCCATCCTGGAGACCACCCATCCTCTCTTATATCAACCTGTCTCTGTCAATACATGATGTTTTTAATTCACTTGTTCTTATCCAGCGAACCAACCCTGAAACCCTCTAACTTAAATCACCTCAACTAATTAACTTCCATTTCTACAGTCAAATTACAGAGCACAATTAGTGACAATCCATAATTATGTGGATTGGTATGCTTACTGACATACAACCTCTGACATAGTCTGGACCATCAGGGCCACTCATTATTATATGTCTCTTGTTAATCTTAGTAGATGGTGTTGATTAATAGTGTTGAGTACATTAGCTTTAGGTGTTATTCCTTAAAATTATATAAATAAACCGTAGAGTAAGTACATTATGTTAATGGTATTTTGTAAAGTCTAGCTGTAAGGAAAAATATTTTATTTTTTCCCAAATGATAGTCCATATCAGAAGTTTAAAAGTTTCCATTCTTTTTGTTCTAACATAAGCTTTCTACTCACCTCTTTGTACAATCTCATCTACTCACATGGCTTCATTTACCACTTAAAATCTCCAACGTATATTTTAGGTTCAGAACACTGTTCTGAACTTAAGGGACGATGGGATCCCCTTGGATGTCTTGTAGTTGTTATCTCCAGGTTCCTGCCCTCCCACCTCCCGTGTTCTGTATTAAGGAGCACACCCCAGCATTAACCAAGACAAGAATCTGGGAGTCATTTCTTGTCACCAACAAATGCTAACAGTGCCTACCCTGCCACCTAATATTTCTCTAATCTTTCCACTTATTTCCAGCCTCAATTCCCATGCCACTGTTCTAGTTCAGAAAACAAGCCTCATCTCTAATATTGCAAGCACCCCCTAATTGGCCTCCTTGCCTCTAGAGCTTCCTTGCTCCACACCATTCTTCACCCAGGCTAACTCTCCTCACCTCCCATCACCATAGTCACAACCAGAATGACCTTTTCAAAACGCAAATTTGATTATATCAATCCCGAGATAAATTCCTTTAATGCTTTCCCAATGCTGTTAGGATATGGACAGCTCAAGTCTTCCCATGACCTGGATCCTGCCCATCTCTCTGGCTTCTTGTTCCATCTCCCTCAATTTTTCTCCTTTCTCTAGAAGGAGTTTCTTGTTATCTATTCGTTATTAACTTCTAGCGTAACTTCACAACAGTCAAAGAGTACAGTTGGTATGATTTCAGTCCCTTGACATTTGTTTTGATTTGCTTTAAACCCCAGCATGTGGTCACTTGGGGCAATGTCCCATGTCATTTGAAAAGAATACATACTTTGCAGTTGTTAGGTGGAGCAGTTCCCTATGTTTATAAGGTCCAGTTTGTTAACTGTGCTGTTAAAATCATCTATATGTTTACTACGTATGTTGTCTGTTTGTTCCATTATTTTTCAAGAGAAGTATGTTTAAAACTCCCACTATAATTGGATCTTAGTTTTGTCAATCCTATAGTGTTTTTTAAGGCTATAAATTGAAGTGCAAACAAATTCAGAATTATTATATCATTCTGGTGTATATATGTCTTTTTCAATATGAAGCATCCACCTTTTTCTCTAATGATGATCCTTGGAGATTGTTTCCTTTATCTGATACTATGACATGTGAAAATATGGGGGTATACTTTACCTAAAAATTATTTGTGTTCTTTTTAAAAAAAATTTTTTTTAATTAATTAATTTTATTTATTTATTTTTGGCTGTGTTGGGTCTTCATTGCCGTGCACATGCCTTCTCTAGCTGCCGTGAGCAGGGGCTACTCTTCATTGCGGTGCACGGGCTTCTCATTGCACTGTCTCCTCTTGTTGCAGAGCGCAGGCTATAGGCATGCAGACTTCAGTAGTTGTGGCGTGTGGGCTCAGTAGTTGTGCCTCAGCGGGCTCTAGAGCGCAGGCTCAGTGGTTGTGGCACACGGGCTTAGTTGCTCCACGGCATGTGGGATCTTCCTGGACCAGGGCTCAAACCCATGTCCCCTGCACTGGCAGGCGGATTCTTAACCACCGCACCACCAGGGAAGCCCTGTGTTCTTACTTTTAAAGTTAGTCTTTTTTAAGTGACATACACTTAAGCTTTATTTTTGCTATTCAGTCTGGCAACCTTTGTCTTTTAATTGCAATATTTACTTTTAAATTTAATGTAAATATTGGAATATTGGGTTTAAATCCATCATCTTACTACCTTTTCTAGTTGTCCCACTTATTCTGTGTTTCTGCTTGGATTCACATATTGCAATATTTTGTGTTACAAGCAAAGTCAAATATGTTGAAAACAGCATGTTAATTATAGAACCTTATGCCAAACACAGATATACTACTTTTCAATGCTTAGCCTTTACAATGCCTTATTTTAGAAGCAGTTTGCCTACAGGACACATTCTTTATCATAAAGTCATTGTAATCAAAACCAAGTGAAGCAATTTGATTTTGGAGTGATTTTGTATTCACGATGTAAGACAAAGTATAGACGTGGTAGATGTACCAGACCCATAAAAGTACAGAGTTCTATCTTTATGATTATTACAAGGTAATTTTTATACATTTTTTACTGCAAACTTTGGGGGGTTATACACTCTGGAATAATGAAATAAATTATACTATGTTAAATATCTTTTCCAAGAACCAGACTCTTTCAGTATAATATAATGAGGGGGCTGTTTGTGAGGGTTAGCAAGCCTTATGAAATTTCTGGAAGCCAATCCTAACCTAAAATCAAAATGTATTGTCATTATTTGATATGGAAGGGAACAGCAATAACACACCTTTTATTATAATTTTGTTGTAAACAACTCAGTTGAAAGGATTCCATTTCAAAGAAAAATAGTTTGATTATAGCAAGCAAGGAGAAAACAAAAAGAAATCATTGCTTCTTCATTAGATGACTTGAAAAAATGTATCAAAATTTCCCCAAATCAGATACTTAAAAGTTTCAAATAAATTTTTTTAAAAAGAGCAAGAAGAAAGGAAAGAAGAGAATCTTTATACTCTTAGAAAGGGCTAAAATGCTGAGAGTTGGCTGTAAATAAGTTGAGTAGAGGCAAATTAAATGAAGACATTGCTTAACTGAGCTCCATATGCTGCAGCTCGCCTACCTTAAGATTTAGGTAAGGAGATTTGATAGGCATCTCAGAGTCATTGGTTCCTAATTTTAGAGAATTTGCAGAGGGAGAAGAAATGTTCTCTGTGACAGAAAAAAAAAGGCATTTTTAGTCCTTGTATCTTCAGAAAGCCTTTTAAAAAGCTGACTATAAGTTAAGATAGATCACTGATAGTCTCTACTTTATGAGCACTGAATGTTTGCACTGCTTCACTGCTTTCACTTGAATTCCTATTTCTTTTAGTATCAAAGGGTTCCTTTCCAGAGACTGTGCTCAAATCATATTTGCTATGTTTTCAGCATTCACCAGATTCAAAATTTCACTGGATGGTTATTCTTCACCAAGAACCACTTTTTTTTTTTTTTTCTTTTAATCACTTGGGGAGAGTTTCTGGCTATGGGACATTAACCTCTGGAACCAAGAAGCCAGGTGGTGTTTGGCCTCAGCCCAGCACTGCCCTTGGCTTAGACTAGCCAAGTGACTGGCTCTACCTGCTTCCTGGCCTCTCAGCATCCACTATTTATATTTATGCCTTAGCAGAAATTACAAATAACTACATGCCAGACTCCGTGGGAAATGCAAAATTATGGAAACTATAAATGTTAAGCCTGAAAATGCCAAAAACTTTTTTTCCCTAGAAGTATAATTTCTAAAGCTGAAAAAAACTGGATGATATGGCATCAAATACATATTCACAGAAGAAAACTAGTTCTGGATTTTAAGCAGCATATCTTATTAAAAACACATTCCAGGGCTTCCCTGGTGGCGCAGTGGTTGAGAGTCCGCCTGCTGATGCAGGGGACACGGGTTCGTGCCCCGGTCCCAGAAGATCCCACATGCCGCGGAGCGGCTGGGCCCGTGAGCCATGGCCGCTGAGCCTGCGCGTTCGGAGCCTGTGCTCCGCAACGGGAGCGACCACAGCAATGAAAGGTAAAAAAAAAAAACAAACATTCCAAGAGACTGTGTCATGTATTTTTATAGTGGTATTACATGGTTTTGATTAAAAAACAAGGTATGCTTGGAGCATCTCAAAAACCTCCTACTCAGCCCTAAAGTATATACCCCTTAATAGTCAAAGATGCCAGAAATTATGAGCTCATTATACTCATAATCTTGACATACATACCTTACTATTTTCTTAGGGTAAATTCCCAGAACTGTTGGCACAAAATCAAGCACTTTAAAAAATTTAAATATACAGTTGACTCTTGAACAACGGGACTGGGTGGAGAGGTTTAGGGGCATGGACTCCCCCCATGCAGTGGGAAATTTATTTATCACTTTATAGTCAGCCCTCGTATATGGCAGTTCCATAACTGCAGGTTCAACCAAAGGTGGATCTTGTTGTACTACAGAACGTATTTACTGAAAAAAACCGTGCATATAAGTGGATCTGTGCAGTTCACACTATGTTGTTCAAGGTTCAACTGAATTATCATATTGTCCTATAACATAATTAATGATTTCCTAAATTGCCTATAAATATGTGTAGTCTAGGTCATGGGCCAAGTACAGAATTCAGATCCCTAAAGGGGCATTTAATTTTTAAAGTCCAGTTCTCTAGAACTAAGAATTCTCCTAACAGAAGTCAGGGATTAAACTAGTAGAATAAAAAACTCACTGAAGAGTGTCAGATGATAGGGGTTCAAATACTTATTCTAGTAGTTATTAGTTGTAGAAACTTGGGAAAGTCAAATATTCTCTCTGAGCCTCAGTCTCATACTTAAAATTTTGTGGCACAACTAGGTGATTTTCTGGTTCTAGTTTGGCTTTGTGATTCTGTGATGGAAGTGGGAAATGTAAAATGTCAATGTGGGCATTTACAGTCTCCAAAATCTCCCTCTGTCCTTGTTGCAACTGTCTGGTAAGCCTGAAATGTGAGAGGTTTCCTTTGGTTTAAATTTGCTAAAGAACAATGAATTCCCTGGACTCATTCCTTACATAAATACATATTAAATGCTTAGAACTTGAGTCTTACAATGATAAGTAGGGTACCATCCCCTCTCTTGAGAAACTCAAGCAGTCATGAATAAAAACCATTATGCAAATGATTAGCAGATGAGCAACAGTCTGTAGGGATGGATAAGTGAATCTTCAGCTGGGATGGCACAGGTAGACTTCGCAAGTGAGGTGCCATTTAAGTTAAATTTTTAAAGATATATAAGTATTTACCAGGCAGATAAAATGGAAAAGCGTATTTCTTTGGCAAATGGCATGTGAAGATACATGGATGACCAAAATATTTAGTAAATCTGGAAAAATAACTCCATCTAATTTATCACTAAAAGAAAAAAAAATTGCATTGTCTTTTTCTGTTGTAAAACAAATATGTGATTTGGAGATCTTAGGCTACTCGTAAATCATATTTGTCAAATGTTCAACTTTTGTCCATTGTAGATTGTTTCCAATAAATAACTTTTTATGGTATATTTTTTTTATTGTAAGGAAAGTTCCAAATCCTTCTTTGGCCTTTATCCTCGTGGATTTTTAATACTTGTCAATAATACTGAGGTTCTCTCTATTCTTAAGTACTATATTCAGTTCCTCTAACTTTCTTTTAAAATTATGGTTAATGCCACTCCATGCAGTAGCCACCAGATGGTAATGAAGAGCAGTGTAGCTTCGTAGTCTTCTGAGGACCAAATATATTACCACTGTGTCATGTTACGTGTTCCTGTGCTTGTTTGGAAAATTTAGTTCCAAATGCTGTGTTGGTTTGATGGTCAGCCAGTATATACCTGTGATACTTCGATTATTTACTTTGTGTGAACCTGATTTGTGTGTTAGATTCCGTATTGAGGATTTAAAAAAATACTGAAAAAGACATACAACTACCTGACATTATGTTTTTCTTCAAAAGTTTTTGTTATTTAAACAATTTGAAAGGGCAAAATATTTGTGTCTATAATGATTAGTGAAAATAAATACATCTTTAGGCTAATTTAATTTTTCTCCTGGTTAGGAATATATTTGAAGTAGGAGTCTCTTCATATCATAAGTAAAAAAATGATAAAAATAATGCAAATACATACAATAAAATTGCATAAAATACACAATGTATTCCACACCTTTACTACCTGGGCTTATTTAATTGCCAAATATTTTCACTACATACCGGTTTTCTTAAAGTTTGCAAAGCAAATAGAGATATTTCTTCAAAGGCTTAAGCCCTTTTCTCCTTAAAGAAAGTTAAAAAGTGTTTTATTTGAATAATTGTACTGTACATATCTTCTTTTGCTAGTGTTATATATTCTCCGAAATTTCTATAATGAACATATATTATTTGGCTGATTAAAAAATCAAAAAGACAAACACAACATTGTAAATCAACTATAATCCAATAAAAAATTTTTAAAAATCAAAAAGACAAAATTAAAATATAGTGATTCATTTAGAACCTCAATTATGGCTCATGTATGTTTAACATTTATACATGCTCACATATCATAAGTGAGTCCTTACCTGTGTCACAAAAAGCTGCCCATCCTAAGAACAACAATGGCAATAAGTTATTACAAGATAACATTCAGGATTTTATAATAATTTCATACCACTTATTTGGGGAAGGATTTAATGGCATTTGAAAGGTAAGAAAATAATTGCTTGTTGAATGGACACAGCATTAATTTTTTCTCATACCCAAAAGATTCAATAAACATTTAGTCTTATATCCCCATACCACTTGTGTCAGATTAGGGCTCTGCAGATAAACAGAACCGATAGGGATTGAGAGAGAGAGAGAGAGAGAGAGAAAGAGATTTTAAGAAATTGGCTCACACAATAATGGAGGCTGGCAAATTCAAAATCTATAGAATAGGTTGGCAAGCTGGCAACCCAGGGAAGAGTTACAGGTTAAATCTGAAGGTCTGCTGGTAGAATTCCCTCTTCCTCTGGGTAGGTCAGTCTTTTTCCTTAAGGCCTTCAACTGATTGGATGAGGCCCACCCACATTAGGGAAAGTAATCTTTACTTAAAGACTTCTGATTTAAATGTTAACTTCATCTAACAAGTACTTTAACAGAAACATATAGAATAATTTTTGACCACATATCTAGATACCATAGCCAAGCCAAGTTAACACATAAAATTAACATTCACACCACTCCTATAAAATGCTATTCAATTTTTCTATGAAATATTTCAGGCACAGAGAAAAGTATATGTGATAACTAGCCTTCAAAGATAGCCACCCAATGAACCATGCCTCCCATGTGTATCCTCTTTTTATGGATGTGGTTTGGTCCTATAAATTGATTTGACCAATAGAATGCAATAGTGGTGACACTCTAACTTCTAAGGCTTGTTCTTAAGAAGTTTTGCAGCTAAGCCTGACTATCCTGAGACCATCCTGTTGTGAGAAAATCCAAGCTAACTAAGTAAGGAGGCAAAAGACAGAGACTGAGAGAGATCTAGTCAACCCTCCAACTGTTCCACATATCCTAGCTGTTGTGTCAGTCACGTGAAGCATTAAGCTATCTTCATAGACAGCTCGGTCAAACCTTCAGAGGACCACAGTCCCAGTTGCCATCTAACTGCAACAGGGTGAGGCACCTCCATGGAGAACCACCGGATGAGCCTGGTCAAACCATGAACACTGAGAGATCATCATAAATTGTTGTTTCAAGCCAGCGAGTTTTGTAGTGGTTTATTATACAGCAATAGATGGTCAGAACAATACCAAAAAGTAATATAATGAAGACTCAAGTCCTTACAACCAGATTTATCAATATTTAACATTTTGCCGAGTTTGCCTCATTAGATAAATAATTGAAGTAGCCAATGTTCCTCTTCCTATTCTATTCCTTTCTTCAGATAGCCATTATCTCTAATTTGGTGTTTATTTTTTCATGCAGGTTTATCACTACGTGTATACCCATAAATAATGTAAAACATTATTTTTCATGTTTTAAATGTTGTATAAATGATAATTCATTGAAGGTATTATTCTGCCACTTGTTTATTTTGCTTACATTATATTCTTGGCATATATCTATATTGATATATACCTGATTTCCTTAATTTTAATTGCTTTATAGTGCTTCATTTACACCACAGTATAATGTATCCATTTCCCTGTTAAAGGATATTTAATCTGTGGCTATTTCCCCACTATGACAAACAATATACTATTGTGTAGGTCCCTTGTTGTGAATATGTATGAGAGCTTCTATGGGCTATATAAGAGGCATGGGATGGCCTCATCATAGGTTATGATCATGTTCAACTTATGTACACGTATTGTCAAACAGCTTTCCAAATTGGTTGTAATCCCGTCTTACTCTTGAAACAAGACAACGCAGACAGAGAAAGACAGATACTGTATGATCTCATTTATATGTAGAATTTAAAAACTGAACTCATAGAAACAGAGTAGATTGGTGGTTGTCAGGGGCTGGTGTTGAGGGAAATGGGGAGGTGTTGATCAAAGGGATTTCAAACTTTCCATTAAAAGAAGAATAATTTTTAAGGATCTAAAGTATAGCATGAAGACTATAATTAACAGTACCATACTGTACACATGAAATTTGCCGAGAGTAGTTCTTAAATGCTCTCACCGCACACACACACACACACATGCAAGGTAACTCTGTGAGGTGATGGATGTGTTAACTAACATTATTGTGGTAATCATTTTACAATATACACATATATCAAAATAAAACAACGAAAAGAAATTTTATCAAGTGGTTCTTCAAGGAAATGGAATAAAATCTTGACCCTTCCATTTTCTGGTCATGTAACCACGAGAAAATTATTTAACATTTTTAAGTCTCAGTTTCCTTATCTATAAAATGAGCGAAATAATACCTAACTGTAAACATATTTTTCTGAAGATTTAAATGAGATTAACTATTAATAAAGGATAATTGCTATTATTATAATAAAGATTATTATTATCATCATTATTACTATTGACATAAAAAATCACATATGTCTCTGTGAATTTTTAATGAATTAAAAAAAATCATTACATGCACATTACCTTCATTTTGTTTACTATATATAGTTGAAGGCAGATCACCACTGTTATGTGCTGAATTGTGTTCCCGCCAAATTCATACATTGAAGTCTTAGTCCCAATGCCTCAGAATGTGACTCTACTTGGAAATAGACATTTTAAAAAGGTAATTCAGTTAAAATGAGGTCTTTAGGGTGGACCTTGTAAGGTCTGGTGTCCTTACAAAAGAGGAAATTTGGACTCAGATGCACACGCATACAGAGAAAAGTCCATGTGACACAGTGAGAAGACGACCACCAATAAGCTGCAGAGAGAGGCGTCAGAAGAAATAACCAAGCTGACATCAAGATCTCAGACTTCTGGCCTCCAGAATTGAGAGAAAGTTAACTTCTGTTAATTTAGCTAAAAAAAAAAAAGAAAAAAATAATCAAGACAATATACTTATCATACGATAGGCACTTGGCAGCAAGTGTAACGATATGTTTAATTTTGAGCCCTATTGGTTATGCATAAATGGCCCTTGCTAATCATTACTATTAGATGCTGAAAAAAAAACTATCACTCAGTATTTTTTTTCAGAAACTTTGAAAATACACACATGTACATGAATGCAATCAAGGGAATCTTCCTTCTAATACTTAGTACTTTGTATAAAGTTTATAGAATATTCACACACAAAAAACAATCTTGGCTTTTTGGAGTCTGGTATAAAATAGTACCTCTGTAATTACTCTGAGAACTCGCTCCAGAATTCAAGGTCTAACAAATAAAAGAGTGCTTCATGCATCATTAGTTATTTGCAAATAAGCCTAAAAGTATTTATTAAATTCATTACTTGGATTCCAAGCCCTTAAAATGTATTCTTTCTACTTATTATAAACTATTGGACTTTCAAATGACGCAAAAGCTGATATTGGAGAGCTAGTATTTCCTATTATAGTTTAAATTAATGTGGGATCTTGGAGGCTCTTAAGTGTGGGTCTACTTTCTTCAATGTCCAACTTGGTCATGGACAATCACAAAAATATTCAATTAATAATTAAAAATATTTACTATAATAGCTGACTTTCCAATTTCATGTATAGAAATTATTCATATAAGATACACATATTGCTTAAATGTTATTTTCTTTCAAGTAATCACATTGGAACAACTAAATCTGCATTAACTATATGGCCAAGAAAAATAAACACTATTCTGAAAGTAGTAATCAATTATGAAATATTTATTCAAATAGATTCTGTTAAGGTACCCCAGCTTATGTCATTTTTAATGTAGTAACCATTAAAACAATAGATGTCTTAATAATAGAGATAAAAATCTACAACTAGACAATAATAACAGATTAGCAAACAGGTAAATTTTCATAGAAGTGTTGTTTTAATACAAATGAGGAAAGGCATGATTAGAGAGCATCAAATCAATTCTTCTCACCTATCCTAAATATATAGGACAGAGAAATGCATTAATGCAAAGATAATCAATAGCTTCTATAGTCTCAGAATTGAACTATTTCAACTAGATGTATATCCACAAGCCTTCAGAATTTAAAGCAGTAATTCACATCATTACCCTCTTCCAATAGTTAAAATTGGTTCAATCTCTTACCAAAAATAATTAAAGAAAGAGAAACAGGTTGAACTCTTACAAATTATTCATTTTATTACCACCCCAAATTTTTGTGTACCAATCTAGTTGCCATTTAATAAACTGATAAAAATCAGGCTGAGTACTTTCAAAGGAGACTCAAGATCTACATAATAGTCTATAGAAACTGGCAATAGATAACTTTATCAAATGGGATAGAGATGTTTGTCACATATTAGTTACAAATGTTTGTTTGCCTGTTTGGTTGACTGTTCTATTATATATGTCATCTTTTACATTAAAACATTAGTCCATACTATGGGTGTTCATAGCCTCTGAGAATCTGATAACAGTTTTGAAGAGTCACACAGAAAAAATGCACATGCTTACATGAATACAAAGTTTTGTATTAATTTTCAGGACATTTCATAGGCATTGTGGACAAAGTGTCCATCCTAAGACTTTAGCAGGAAGGTGATCTGTATTACTTGCATCCCACCATATCAAATGTAGAGCTTTATGATACATTTATAATATGTTGCTGACTTAACATAATAATGTTTGGTGGTAGTGCACTTGAATATAGCAATCAAAGACTTATGTCAGTATGGAGGTTCCTTAAAAAACTACAAATAGAATTACCATATGACCCAGCAATCCCACTACTGGGCATATACCCTGAGAAAACCATAATTCAAAAAGAGTCATGTACCAAAATGTTCATTGCAGCTCTATTTACAATAGCCCGGAGATGGAAACAACCTAAGTGCCCATCATCGGATGAATGGATAAAGAAGATGTGGCACATATATACAATGGAATATTACTCAGCCATAAAAAGAAACGAAATTGAGCTATTTGTAATGAGGTGGATAGACCTAGAGTCTGTCATACAGAGTGAAGTAAGTCAGAAAGACAAAGACAAATACCGTATGCTAACACATATATATGGAATTTAAGAAAAAAAATGTCATGAAGAACCTAGGGGTAAGACGGGAATAAAGACACAGACCTACTAGAGAATGGACTTGAGGATATGGGGAGGGGGAAGGGTAAGCTGTGACAAAGCGAGAGAGAGGCATGGACATATATACACTACCAAACGTCAGGTAGATAGCTAGTGGGAAGCAGCTGCATAGCACAGGGAGATCAGCTCGGTGCTTTGTGACGGCTTGGAGGGGTGGGATAGGGAGGGTGAGGGGGGGGAGATACAAGAGGGAAGAGATATGGGAACATATGTATATGTATAACTGATTCACTTTGTTATAAAGCAGAAACTAACACACCATTGTAAAGCAATTATACTCCAATAAAGATGTAAAAAATAAAATAACATAAAAATAAATAAAATAAAAAATAATAATTTAAAAAAAAAGACTTATGTCAAATTTAAAGAAGGAAGTTATAGGTACAATTTTAATACCTTCATACTTCTACACAGCTATATACAGGAAAAGTTCACTCACAATCTAGGCCATAATGGATAGGAGTTTATATGGAAAATAATAGAATATTTAATGATATTTGTAGGTGAAAGTAAATTGTAATTTTTTTGAATACTGGATTTATTTTAAAACTCATAGAGACAAGACATATATATATGTATATATATATTTTAAAGATTTTAGACAGTAAAACCCAACATGTAACTTTAATAATACAAAGGTAGCATAAATGAAAGGCTATGTTATAAAATAAAATTAGATATAAATGTCTCTACTGTTATCTTCAGCTGATCTTAAGTACTATATACCAGTTAAGAAAAATATAATTGGAAGTAGCTATATAAAAGGAGGAACCTTCTTTTTATCCCTTTGAAGGTTTTAGTTTCACATACTTAAAATTGGAATTTTAAAGATAATTTGTCTTTAACTATGTGGAACTTTTTTTCCTAAGGCCGTTGTTTTCTATTCTCTCTCTCTCTCTCTCTCTCTCTATATATATATATATATATATATTTAAGTGGAATTGTAAGGAAAAGTAGAAAATAGTGAATTAGGTTTTAGAAAGTATAGGAAAGCACTAAGATTGGAGAAATAATATAGTACGATATAATAATACTATAATGTATTAGCAGCTTTTATGTGGATAATCTGAGGAGAAAAATGCTTTCACGGCATATTTGGGGAATACACTAGTATTTCCATTTTTTCTCCAAGAGAGTGAGCTTGAATTTCATCCAAATTAATTAAGATGGATCTGGAAACAAGCAATTCATTAATTCATTTAATTGTTCATTCAATAAATATTTATTGTCCTTGTACTAGGTGCCATGCACTGTAATAAGAGAAAAAATAAACTCAGATAAACAAAAATCACCCAGCCCAGACCCTCAAGGAGATTACAGTCTTTAAGAGAAGAATGATACAGATAGAATTAGGATGAAGCATAATAAATGCCATGAAGGAAGCAATATACAGTATCATGAGAGTACATACCTCTGGGTATTATGCACTTTTGGCAATCAGAAAAGGCTTCGTCTTTGCAAGAAAAACTTTAACCAGGAGATTGAAACAAACAAACAAAAATAAGCAAACAAAACCCCCATACTCCCTTGGCTTGATTGTTTCCATATCAAATCAGTCCACCAGTCATCAAACTTTGAACAAACCATCAAAGTCCTAAACAGAACATAATTATTGGTAGTGACTGGTTCCAGGGACCTAAGTTTACAGAAATTACTTAGGTCATTGATCCATCATATAAACATTTTCATATGCATCACTATTAAGGTGAAAGACACCTTTTCCCCTTGGAACCAGTAATTAACATTTTCGAAAGTTCTATTGGAAGCGCTTATCTGTGTTCAATAAAACACTAAAGTTATGGTGCTTAGTGTTCCTTTGCAAGTCATTAGTGAACTGAGGCTTCCCTTCTATTTTAATCTCTCTCTCTCTCTCTCACACACACACACACACACTTTCTCTTTTCCTGCTCTCTCCTCTCCCTCTCCCCAGCCATCCTTTCCCCCTCCCTGAAGCATTCTGGAAGTCGAGTCAGCTCTGTTGTGAAAGAAAAAGAGCGTCAACTGTCTCAAGAAGTGAAAGTGATTTTGATCAGATGTCCCTTTTCTCCACCTCTTTTCTGCCCTCCAGAAAAAGGATGGAGCAACAAAGCAGAGGGCCTGTGCGTGCCAGGCGGCTACAGGTATCATAAAGGAATTTGGTATCTTTGCAGCAAC
The DNA here is from genome assembly GCF_059928025.1 of Delphinapterus leucas. Lineage (NCBI taxonomy): Eukaryota > Metazoa > Chordata > Mammalia > Artiodactyla > Monodontidae > Delphinapterus > Delphinapterus leucas. The sequence continues at coordinate 69,959,762 of NC_143133.1, read as the reverse complement.
AGCTTGGCAAAGGAGTTGACTACAGAATGAGGCTCAAGTCCACTTCCTAACAGTTTGGCGAGAGTCTGCCCAGTGAGTTGCAACCCCTTTTACCAGGAAGAATCTTCTTTCCTTCGGCGCCCCCCAACACCTGAAGGGGAGAGTCCCAGAGGTTGTGTCCGTCCAGATTTGATCCCCTCTCCCTATCCTGGTCTCCCACTCCCCAGGCCCAGCAAGCCCTGCCATGTCGCCCTTTCTCCACCTCCAGCCTTGAAAATGGGTACAAACAGGTCCTCAAACAACCTAAAGAGAGAGGAGCTTCAGGGGTTCAATCTACATCCCAGCGGGAGGGAGAAGTGGAGGCTAAGCTTTGCTGTGGGCGGGGACACACCCGTGGTGGGGCGTTGCGAGCGCGAGGAGGGGCGGAAGCCCCTGGTTCTGCTCCCCGGGGTTAAAGGTCGGAAAGAACTTGGCTCAGCCCTTCCGTGCCAGCGCCCCAGGGTTAACCCCAGCAGGTTCGGGGTGCGGGCACGAAAGGGTGTGAAGGAGATACACAGCTCTCCATACACTGGAGAGCTCGGCAAGGAAAGGAGGGGGCGAGGCAAGGCAGGAACCGCCTCCCCGGCCCGCGTGCACACACGCGCCCACCGCGGCTGGGGCTGGCTGAGCGCAGGCGAGTGTGAGCGCGGGCGAGTGTGAGCGCGAGTGTGCGCACAACCGCGGAGAGCCTCTGCCCTCGCCTCGCACCCTGCTCAGGGCATCTGGAGAGCCTGGAAACCTGAACAGGCTTAAAGTATGGCATGTTGCAAAGATGGTTTCTGCCAAGAAGGTACCCGCGATCGCGACGTCCTTCGGGGCCAGTTTCGCCCTCCTGCACTTCCTGTGCCTGGCGGCTTGGTGAGTTCCCCGAGGTACTGAGGGCCTGGGGAAGGTGGAGAAGGAGCCAGCTCTGGGTCCCCTCTGGCTGCCAGCCTCCCCCCGCCCCCCGCAAGGGCGAATTAGACCCTCTGGTCTCCGCTGTAAGGTCAGCGGCCCGGAACCGGGCTTTGCTCTGACCACGTAGACGCCGAGAGCAGAAGGGGCGCGGGGTGCAAGAAGAGTGTGGATATTGGGGTCCGTGTGCGCGGGGTGCGCCTTTCCTGACCATTTCTCTCTGTCCCCCATCCCTCCGCCCTGCCTCCTTTAGTTTGGGGCAAGAGACTCTTTTCCTAGAAGATAAATGTTTCCACCTGTTCGCTGATCAATTCTTAAAATAACCCCATCCGCCCCTGTTTTTTTTTTTGTGTGTGTGTGTGTGTGCGTTTGCAGTTTAAACGAATCCCCAGGACAGAACCAAAAGGAGGAGAAATTATGCCCGGAAAATTTTACCCGCATCCTGGACAGTTTACTCGATGGTTATGACAACAGGCTGCGTCCTGGATTTGGGGGTATGAACGATTTCAAACGCGCAAGTGTGTCCTGTGTGTCTCTCTCTGCGTCTGTCTGTCTGTCTGTGGGAATATCATGAGGTATGCGTCGCGTGCAAAAATGAAAAATCTCTCAATCTCTCTCAATCTCTCCCTCCCTCCCTCTTTCCCTTTCCCTCTCCCAATGTCTCTTTTCTCTCTCTCTCCCGTCTTTTGATGAGACCTCTGACCAGAAACCCGCCCCCACCCGTACTTTCCCATCTCCCTGCCCCCTCAGAAGCTTGGCCTCTCCGGAACACCAATTACCTTCCGGGACCTGACTGCCGGGTGGGCGAGGTTGAAGGGGAAGTGTCCAAAATGGGAACTCGAGGCTCAGCTGCCCTGCTGCGCTGTGCCCCGAGAATGTACGCTCCCCTAACCTGGCCACTGCTCAGAGCAGGTTGCACTTGACACAGCTGATACGAAGTTCCCTGTCCTCCCACGTGGAATCAGTCCCTCTGCCAAAACCTCGACCCTGTTCTGCCTAGGACAAGAATCAGGGGCGCAAGATGCCTGCTCTCCTAGAGAACCCAGTCCTTTCCTATTCTTTTCTACCTTGGGATGAAAGTTTACTTTATTTGCAGAGGTGGCATTTACTACCCTCCTAAGACTTTGGAGTCGGGTATTTCTGCTTTATTTCTTCCTTCAGTAAATGTGTATAAAGGGTCTAATAGAGGCACATCCATTAACAGCACTGTTGTTCTTTTCCATATTCATAGTCCCTTTGCTTATGTAATGAGAATCTATGTGGCAAGCATTGTGCTAGGCACCAGGTTCACAGACATCTCAAGATATTATTCTTAACCTCAAACACCGTCTCAGTCCAGTTCAGAGAGAGAACATGTGTCTTCACCCAAAGTGTTGGCCCATGGCTTCTGACCACCAAGTTTCTGTTCTTTCCAGTACTCTGAGCTAGTTACCCTCTTGGGAAATGAGTTGAATAAGACATAGGCTCTACCTTAAAGGATATAGACACTTTACTGTTAAACCCTCACAGCAACCTCAAGAGAAAGCTATTACTATTCCTATTTTACAGAGGAAGAAATTGAGGCTTGGAAAGATAAGCGACTGGTCCAAGTTCACAGTTAATAAGTGGCGTGGGCAGGATGTGAACGCAGATCAGGTTGTGTATTTAAAAGACAAACCCATGAAGACTGGGATGCTATCAGACATTCTGTGATGAGTATCATAATATTAGAAGCACTGAAGCATTTCATTTAAGCTTCCTATGGAGGGTGTTTAAGAGATAAGAAGATGGGGAGTGTAGAAGGTAAAAGGAAGCAGCATGTTCCTGGGAAAGAGGACAGAATTAGACATTATTTCAAAGTTGTTTGGTCCCAGCCTAGAAAGAATTGTTGGAAATAAAAGAGAAGTGGATAGATTAGAGCTGGATGAGTCTTTAGAGTCTGTCTAGTCTTGTTCTCCTCATTTAACAAAGGAGAAGAACACTGAAGATTCAAACGAGAAAGTGATTTATACAGGAAACATAGCATATTAATGATAGGCTGGAATCCGGTCTTCTGGAATCAGGAGCCATTTTTTTCTGGATTTTATTGAGAAGGTTACAGGGAGCCATTGAAGGTTTTAATTCAGGCTTTGCATGTTGACAGTGATAAAGATGGATGAGAAGGATGAAAGATTCTCTTGGTTCTTTTCACGTTGCCTCTCCAGGGGTAGGATGCTCAGCACCACATTTGGCTTCATGCAAATATGAAAAGAGGCTTCCTTACAGAAGTGAATCATTTGTCAATGCACGATCTTTCATAAGTGACTAGGAAATTATCACTTTAGATTAAAAATAATTTTGTAGAGAAGGTTTCAGATGATGTGATACCATTTAAGGCTATATTATATCAATAAAAGACGATTTATCTGCCCATAAAGTTTTTAAGCTTGACATTTCAAGTAAAGAAAAAAATGATGGAAGTATGCAATCACATGTAGTTTAAATATTCATTAGTGAATTGATGTCCCTGAACCTAAAGTGAAAAGTTATTGAAATCATATGGTTTTATTATTTAATGTTGAAAATTAAAATCATATCTATGCCGTTGGTTATAATGCAAGTTATAATTCAAAAAGAAGAAGGGATCCATTGGAGTTGCATCTTTTTTACCAACTACCCTCTCCCATGATAATATATGGACAATAAAATGAATGAAATCAACCTATATAAGACATTGCTGGATTTTGGTTAGCTGCAGTACTGCTAAAATGTATCAAGGGCAATATTAGTCATCTTATTTGTCTCTGCCAAGTGATCTTCATTGCTCACCTGGAGATCCTTTTATAGCTTTATGGGAAGGGGTTGAATTCACGTTACTTTAAGTGTTAGCAGTTTATTAATTATTAATAACTTACCATGTAGCACAATTTTTGGGGTTGTTGCTCATAAATATTTGTGGTAAATGTAATTCATTTTTTAGAAGTGGGTCATTCTCTGTAAATACATAGTATTCCAAATGTGACAGAGGAATAGTAATTCTCACCTGCAGAAAATGTGTAATCTGTTTACAAGATGTTATAAATGAGCACCACTGAAAATAATAAGAAAAATCATTGCTAGCAGAGACTCTTGGATGCCACAGGTATGATCCCTTCTTTGACATTTTAAACTTTGTGGAAAGTTTGGCATTTTATAAATGAAATGAAAACAATTCAGATTTTGACCAGTGTGCTATAAATACAGATTTATTCCCTGGTTCCTTTAATCCTACTTCTGCTCTCTGTAAAGCATTTACTTTATATCTGTTTATACAGCTTAGCAGTGTTCCATATAAAATAAAGCTAAAAGCAAAGATCTGAATTGAAATTGGAAGGTTTGTGATTGCTCAGTAGGCCAGGCAAGGGTTGAAATAGATTTGGAAATGAAATTATATATTTTTAACTCAGCAGCACAGATTGCAATGGGGAAGTAAAAGGAACTGAAATGGTTCTTGCTTTTCATCCCTCTAAGATCTCCTTTCCCTTGTCTCCCACATTCTCCATTAGAGAAGGAAGGGGGAAAGGTGAGAAGGGAAGGAAGGAGGCAGAGTGAGAGAAACTAGATTGGGACATCTGAAGGGGTAGAGTTCTTCCAGCCGTTGACAAATCAGTCTGCTACCATCCAGAAGTAGCTTGCACCTGCTTAGAAGCAGCACACAGTAAACCATTCCACAAAGGAGCTAGAAAATCATCCCCTTGGCTCGTATCCACTTTCAACACTGTTACACACCGTCTTAAAAATGCATAGCTAAGGTACTAACCACCAGGAAATAGCTTAGGAAGCCAGCCCTTACCCACTTCCATTTATTGAAGGATTATACAACCTTTTGTGCATGTCAGTCTTTTGAGGCAAATGATCTGGAATAATAAATGCTTCCAGATACATATAAACAGAGATGATTGCCTTAGATCATCTTCTACAATCTCTCTGAAATGGCAATGGAGCACTAGGGTCAGTTTTGCAAGGTTGTTCACCAACACAGTAGGACTTCAGATGAGTAGGGTTTTCTACAATTTTGAAAACATTTTCACATACAGTGTCTAATAAGATTATCACAACTAGGCAAAAAGATAAGCAGGGCAGGCATCATCCTTCTGTCAGAGAGGAGGCTGAGAAAAGTTGCAATGAATTACCCAATAACCCTGTAATTGACAAGTAATTGACAAGCAATTGACAAGGCCAGAACTCACTTCTCACTCTTTAAACCCTTAGGCAGCTGGTCTTCTGCTACAATCACAGGCAGCTGGTCTTTTGCTACAGCCACTTGTAAGACTTTTTTGCACCCTTCTGTTGAAAAAGAGTCAAATTTTCATTAACAGACCTTCTTGTTACTAAGTAGGTCATTAAAATAAGTAAAACGACATTTCCCCCAGAGGAGTGAAATGAGAACTTTTATTTTAAAGCTCTAATAACATTTTTAAATGGAAAAGCAAACACTGGGGGAGTGTATACACTTAGGTAAATTTGGAAGAATTTTCCCACAGAAATAAAAACTTCTTTGCAATGTTTTCAAATGATCTATATCTCAACCTAAAAATTAAGTTGATGTGCCATGTGCTAGCTTTATTAATTGAACATTGACAGAGAATATATTTTTTAAAGTATATAGATGAAATGAACACTTGAAATGCCCAGGGCAACAGAAAAATAAAGCTTCATTGTCTTCTGACTTGTCACATTCATTCATTCATTTGTTGAGCTAATAGATAGTGAGAGACTGTTATGTGCCAAAAACAATGTTAAGTTGTGAAGATATAATTCTGAATCAGATACAGGCTAAGCAGTGTAGAGAGATAAAAATAACAAGGACACAAATAATAAATAAAGACAATGCTATGGAACAATCCAATAGTATGCTAGAATAAATCGTGTGAGAGATCTATTTCAGATACAGTGGACAAGGAAGTCTTTTAAGCTAAGACCTAAAGGTGACAGACATGGAAAGAGTAAGCAAAAGTTGTTCTCAGGCAGCAAAAAAAGCAAGTGCCAAGATCCTAAGGTAGATAATAAATTAGTGAGATTTAGACAGTGAAGGGTGTCCAGTGTGCCTGGAATCGAAAAGCAAGAGGAAGAATCTCACGGGACTAGCTTGGAGTTGTTAGCAGAGGCCAGATCATACAAAACCTTTGGTAAAGGAGTTTCCTTTTATGAACCTGGACATCACTGGAGATTTTTAGGTGGAGGGAATGACATGGTATGACTTAGATTGTAACATGATCCCTCTGGCTGCCACATAAGAAAAAGAAAGGCTTAGATATAAAAGTTGGAACAATACTAGAAGCAAGGAGACCAATGAAAAAACTTTTTTCCTTGGTTCTTTCCGTTAAGTTAATGGTAGCTTGGAATAAGACGGTAGATGTAGCAAAGATGAATATAAACGGATAAAAGTGAGATATATTTTGAAGGTATAATTCAGCAAAGAATTGGTGATGGATTCCATATAGGTGGTAAAGGAAAGGGAGAAATCAAAAATGACTCGTGGATTTTTTTAAGAAAATGGACAGAGAATAGTGTTATTTGAATTGGAGAGGATTGGAGGAGGAACAGTAATGGGAGGGAGGGTGAAATCAAGACATCCCTGGATACGTTAATCTTAGGATACATGTGTGGCATCCTAGTGATTGTCCTTGTCTGGATATCAGAGGAGAGTTTTGTCTGGGGTCATCAGTATGTAATGCTGTGAGAATAGATGTCTAGAGAAGAGTATAGAAAGAGCAGAGAAAAGAGCCCACAGCCAAGCCTCAAGGAATATTGACAGCTGAAATAAGGGCAGAAAACGTAGAGCTGTCAAAGGAGAATGAAAAGGAGCAGGCTGTGACATATGTGGGCACTAGGCGAGTGTGAGCTACAGTCAAGAGAATGGAATATCTTAGGAAGGAGGGATGAGACACCTCTCAAAGTTCTTCTAAGATATTAAGTAAGGTAAGAACTGGCCACACGGAGATATTTCATTTTATTCCCTTTCATCAAAAATTCATTGATCATATAATATACGCCGGGCACCGTTCTAGGATGGCACTGGGGATACACTGGTGGACAAAGGAGACGCTGTTTTCTGCCCTCCTGAGCTGATACTCTAGTGAAAGAGACAGAAAAGGAGCAACAGAAATAAGCCAAATATAGAGTATGCCAGATGTTGATAACTCCTATCGAGTAATACAAAGCAGGGGAGGAGGTTGCAATTTTAACTAGAGTAGTTAGGAGGGAGAGACTTGAATGAAGTGATATTTGGGTTTTTTTAAATTAATTAATTAATTTATTTTTGGCTGCTTTGGGTTTTCGTTGGGGCGTCCAGGGTTTCTCTAGTTGCAGCGAGCAGGGGCTACTCTGTTGTGGTGCGTGGGCTTCTCATTGCAGTGGCTTCTCTTGCTGTGGACACAGGCTCTAGGTGCGTGGGCTTCAGTAGTTGTGGCACGCGGGCTTAGTGGTTGTGGCTTGTGGGCTCCAGAGCGCAGGCTCAGCAGTTGTGGCGCACGGGCCTAGTTGCTCCGTGGCATGTGGGCTCTTCCTGGACCAGGGCTCAAACCCGTGTCCCCTTCATTGGCAGGCGAATTCTTAACCAGGGAAGAGCATAAGCTTCATTTGGGTGGGGTCTTCTGGTTAGAAGTAACTCTGCGTGCAGACATGGTAGGCATGGAATTGTTACTGCAGTGAAGGTAACAGGGCTGAGGAGTAAGAAGGGGTCAGTGTGATATAAGGATGAGGTAGTATAAAGCTTTGCAGGCTGGTGAGAACTTTGCTTTTACTCTGAATCATATCAGAAGTAAATGGAGGGATTCCGTTAGGGGCGAGACCTGAACTGGTTAATTTTCAAAGGGCTCACCTTGGTTGCTGGATTGGGAACAGTGAGTCAGGGTCAAGGGCAACTGCAGAAAGGATTTTAGGATCAACCAGGCAAGAGATGATGGACATTTTGACCAAGTTGGTGGCAGAGAAGTTTGTAAAATTGTAAGAAATGGTTGGCTTCTGGCTATTTTTCAAAGTTCTGGTCTACTGGTGACAGCTAGAATATGGGATGGGAGAAAAAGGGAGGTGTCAGGTGTCACTCCAGAGTTTGGGACTTGAACATCTAGAAAAATGGAGCTGCCAAGACTGTGGCAGAAGCAGCTTATGGATGTGGCTGAACAATTTGTATATGTTACATTTGAGATGCTCATTAGATGTAAAGTGGAGATAGGCTTGGAATTCAGGGATACTGGGTATGTCAATAATGTATGGTATTTAAAGCCATAAAACTAAAGAGATCACCAAGGAATTAATGGTGATGGGGAAAGGGTACAAATGTTGAGCTCCGAAGTCCCCAGCGTTAAGAGGTGGGGAAAGAGGTGGAGGAATCTCTGTCCCAGGAAGACTGAGAAGTAGTGACCTTTGAGGTAGGAGGAAAACCTCAAAGAGAATGTACATACCAGATGTTAAATAAAGAAAGAAAACAGTATTTCAGTGTGGAGCAGGACTGGTCGATTATGTCTAATGCTCCTGGCAGACAAAGAAAGATAAGAACATAAAATGGACCACCAGATTTAGCAATATCTACATTTTCAGTGAGTTTGACAAGGGCAGCTTTGGCGGCATGATGAAGGTGGAAGTCTGATTGTGTGGGTTCAAGAAAGAATGGGAGGAGTTTCTTTCTGGGCATTTGTACAGAGGAGCAGAGAAATGGGCTGGTAAATGGAAGGAGAAAGTAACATCAAGAGAGCTTTTTTAAAAATGAGAGAAATAAGATGTTTTTAAAAGTTTGTGGGAAAAGTGCTGTAGATAGGGAAAAACTGGTGATATTGACAAAAGGAATTTTAGTGGCTCCTAAGCGTGAAAGCTAGATTATAATAGATGATGGAGTGAATAGAAGGGGAGAATTCCAGGCACTAGGCATAGGTATTTTTCTCCCCCCAGATGTTTAAATACAAAAGAGAAGAGAAAGAGGGAAGGTTGCCTTTTTTAAAGCTGTTGGTGTACCACTGGAAATAGACAAGTAGAGAATAATATTAGAGTGGAGGGAGGGGATAACTGAAAGAAAGATGCCTGTGTGACAAGAAGAGACTGTAGAATCCAGAACACAAATTTACTTTCTTATGCTCTTAGTTTAAGAAAAAAAGATGTACTGGTGCTAATATATATTTACAGGTTCTTTAGGGCAAGAATATGCAAAATGCATTTGTTGTTTCCTAAAATAAGCACTAAAAATCTAGGTATAGGTTATCGATAACTTAGTGAACATTTAGATGATATTTCACTGGGATGTTAGCTTTCTTTTAGATGAAAAAATACATCAACTTGCATTTCGTATATCATTAAACAAATAGCTGCTTTATTGTCTAGGCCTTTTTTATGTATTTATTTTAAAAAAGCTTCTGCTGCATAGAACTGGATTCTGAATTAATAATCCATGGTTCATGACACACTCCCATGATTGGTCCCCATATCGGTGGACCTTCTTTTTATCTATCCATCTATTCGTTTATTTACTCTAATAAAATAGAACCCACGTAAATAATTAAACCTTGACAACTTACTCTGCTATATGGTCTCCCTCATCCTATTTGCCTGTCTTCCCCACTCAAAGTAACCACCATTCTGAGTCCTTTTAAAATTATTGCATAGCATGGGACTTCCCTGGAGGTCCAGTGGTTAAGACTTCGCTGTCCAATGCAGGGGGTGCGGGTTCGATCCCTGGTTGGGGAGCTAAGATCCCACATGCCTCGTGGCCAAAAAACCAAAACATAAAACAGAAGCAATATTGTAACAAATTCAATGAAGACTTTAAAAATGGTCCACATCAAAAAAAAACTTAAAAAAAATAAATTATTGCATAGCTTTATTTGAATATCATTTTAGCTCAACTTTACTCTTTAATAAATTGAAATTTTAAAAATTTAATTGTTTTGAACATGCTATTTACAATCTTTGGATGCTTTTCTCACTTAATTGTGTATTCCTAAGACTCATTCTTATTGTTGTGTATTGCTATAGATCATTCATTTTGACTGCTGTGTGATACACTCATTGCACAGGAACCAGCTGATTCATCTGCACTGTTGGCAATAGGCATTTTGCTTGTTTCCAGGATTGTGTTGCTGTGAATATTCTGGCCCAAATTTCCTGCTGTAAATGTGCAAGAGTTTCTTTTGCATATATATCCAAGAATGGATTTTTCTGGATCTTAGTGTAAGTGGGAGTTCAACTTGATGAGATAATGCCAAACTGTTTTCTGTGGTAGTTTTACAAATTCAAACTCCCATTTACAGTGAATATGAGATTCGGGATCCACAAACCCTTGAACACTTTGGAAAAGAATATATATATGTGTATATATACACATATATATGTGTGTGTATATATACATATATATGTATATATACACACACATATATATGTGTATATACATATATATGTATATATATATACTTGAAATGGTATTTTAATGTGAAATGATTTGTATTTTTCTGATTTCTAATGTGGTTGAACATCTTTTCAAATCTTCGTTGCCTACAAGAATTTTCCTTCTGTGAATTGCATTTTCATCTTTTGCTCACATTTTATTGTTGTTTTTAGTACTTTATTTATTCATTTATTTGATGCCTTTAATATTTAAAAAGTAGAGCTGGATTGATAGGATCATACCATAAAGGAAGCACTAATCTTTAAGGTCATCTAAATAAAGCTCTATAGTTATTTGCTTTCTCAACAATATCAATAGACATCTGTTCCTTGTTTAATATGCAGGAATGCTAGTTTTTCTATATTTTGTAAGTGACAAAGAGCATTAGAGCCTTATTTAAATATTTCACTAAGATTCCTTGCTGTTGTTGGACCTCTTAAGTCTCTTGATTTGGGAAGACACATTAATAGTGTTTTGTAAGACGTAGCTGGAGGCATGGATTTAGGTGGCTGAAAACCCAGAAATCTTTCCTCAAGCGCGTGGCTGGGGAGGCAATGTGGAGAGCAGGGAATGAGTCGTTTCAGCATCTGCGGAACTGGTTAAGTCTCTTTCCTGGGTGTGATAGCAAATTGGATCCTATTACTGGAGAAGAAATTAAAAAGTGATATTTTTGTCCAGGTCTCTACAGCTGAAGTAAACAGTGGGAAATTTTCTGAAATGTTAATTGCCTTCCCACTTTTCAAGCAAATAATAAAGTTATTAGATTCATTAATAAGATGGGAGTATTCCTCTGAATTTGATCCTGGTGGTGTTGGCTCCTTCTTTCAAAGACTGTTGAAGATCACTTTGCCTTAGGAACTGTCCACTATATTTGGGGGATTAAAAACTATTTCCCTATTAGCAAAGTAGTAAGGTTTTAAAATAAAAGATGTCTTTTATGTTACACAAATGCATAGAAAATTATGAGAAGTCCTTCCAAGCTGAAAATGATCTGGTTTCTATGTAATTATGCTCTTAGGAGGGTTGATTTGAACATCCTAAACAGCAGTGTTAGAGGAAGCGTCTCTAAGAATTATTCTTAATTGCATAGCGACCGTGATTCATTGAAAACTGATTTATTGGAAACCTATTACATGTAAGGCCTGGGATTTGTTCAGGGAAAGGATATAAATATAAATAAAACACGAATTCTACTTTAATCAGGAAATATTTTTAGCTTAACTGATGTAACAAATGAATTCCAGTACTTTTTCCTTTGGGGAGATTTTAAAATCACTGCTGGAATGATATTAGGAACACAATCAAATACATAGTTTTCACTACCTAGTATGTGTAAAGCACTATACTCATTTGGGATTTCCAAGAGGATTAAGATTGGTCTTTGCTGTTAAGGAGAGAAAGACTCAAGCAAGCCATAATAATAAGAGCAATGCATAGGAAGAGCTGCAGTAGTAACGTAGTTCAGAAACTACTCATGAAACAAAATGGGAGAGGTAGGTATGGCATGGTATGTACTAGATAGAAAATTATATGTAGGTAATTAATGGTTGATTTATTATTTAATGATATAATTAGCATCATTAAAACTAGAACATACTTTGTAGATCAATCCAGGGGCTTATAATTCTGGCTCTGGAATATAATATTTAACCTCTGTGAGCTCAGTTTCCATGTCCATAAAATTCTCATGAAATATATCTGGAGGGTGTTGTGAGGATTGAATGAAATAGCATATAGGAAGAGCCTAGTATCCTGCTTGGCACATAGTAGGCCTTAAATAAATAGTAATAGTATCTCTGCTTATTGTTCTTTGGGAAGAACCCCATTTCTTGAGAGCAGTTCCACACATACGTGCCCCTTGATCTGTCCACTCTCCATCCCGACTGCCACATCCTTAGTCCAGGACGCCGTCATCTCTCACCTGGCCTAGTACAGCAGCCTCTTAGAAAAGCCTTCTTCTACTCTTGCCTCCCTATAATTCGCTGTCCATACAACTGCCAGAGCGATTCAGATCATATATTTAGATCATATATTTTCCTTACATCAAACCTTTGATGGTCTCCCAATGATTACGGGATACAAGTCAAACTTCTTACCACAGCCTATAAACAGAGGCAGAGCTGGACTGCATATCAGAGGGAGAACACTTGGGGAAAGAACACAGGACAGATGAGTAACCTCTGGGTTCATTTGCTTCAGCTGCCGTAACAAAGCACCACGGACTGGGTGGCTTAAATAACAGCAAGTTTATTTTTTCACAATTCCGGAGGCTAGAAGTCCAAGATCAAGATGTCAGCAGGGTTGGTTTCTTCTGAGCTCTCTCTTCTTGGCTTGTAGATGGCCATCTTCCCTCTGTGTCTTCACATGGTTTTTCTTCTGTATGTTCCTGTGTCCTAATCTCCTCTTCATATAAGGGCACCAGTCTTATTACATTAGGGCCCATCCTAGTGACCTCATTTAAGTTTATTCCCATTGTAAGGACCCTATCTCAAAATATAATCTCATTCTGATGTACTAGGTGCTACTTCAACATATGAGTTTAGGAGGAACATAATTCAGCCCATAACAACCTCTCTCATGAAGATTTATACAAGTTTAAAACAGTGACAATAACATATATTATAAATATGTTGCTTAAAACATACTACTTTCAGAATATGGCTAGAGAAGTAGGTGCTCTGTCCGAGCCTTTCGCCTTGAAGCTGTCCTCACCTGAAATGCATTCTCTCAGCTCTTCCAAAGTCTCGTGATCATCATCCAGATCTCAGTTTAAGTCACTGCTTTGAAGATTGGCTAAATAATCTAGAGTGGCTTTCCCAGACTCTCACTCAGTTACTGGCCTCTTTTGTTTCTCTTATGAATGACAGCATTCTTCCATTTAATTCATTTCCTTATTATTTATACTTTCACTCCCCCAGTAGCATGTTAACTCCCTGAGGCAGGGAACTTGCGAGTCTGGTTTACCATTGTATCACCAGGGCCTAGCATGGAACCTGGCATACAGCAGGTGGTCACTCAATAAATGTTGACTGAATGGGTATCCGAATGAAATTTCTCTACCAATTATACGTTTTTAGGATCTCATTCAATCTCAAAGACCTTTGTGATCTTATAAAGCAAATACTGAATAATGTCACAAATACCAAGCAGTTTTCAAGAATCATTGAAAAAGTAGTATGTTATGTAAGAATTTGAAAAGATTCATTATTATTATGGAATCATTATAACCTTAAGAATTAGCATAAACCCACACACCTTAAAATAAATGTATAAGGAAAAATATGATTGGCCTAAATCCTCCCTCTCCTACCCTTCCCCCACTTCAATAGAACACCTATGGTATTAATATTTTACAGGACATGGTTTGGTAAATAAATACTGTTCTAGAAAACAGATAAATGCTTTCTGCGAACTGAAGTGAACAGCATCACCTAGGAACTTGTTAGAAATGCGAATTGTCAGGCCCCACCTTAGACCTAATCTAACAGCAAGTCTGGGGTGGAGTCCAGCAATCTGTACTTTAACAAACCTACCAGGTGATTCTGATCCAGTTAAAGTTTGAGAACCAGTATCCTAAATTGATCTTCAAAGTAACTGGATTTCTCAAGATTCTCATCAAACAGTCCTGTTGTCAGGACCTACTCAACCTTATTTGTTCTGAGTAACTTATCTCTCCTTGTCCTGACTTGCACTGAAGTAGTGTTTTTAACACTTTAGCAGTTGTCCTTAAGAAACAAGCAGAGTGATTTTTCCCACTTTTGAATCTTTTTGAATGAAATCTCCATCTGCTAGGGTTCAACACACATTACTTGCTTCCTGGATTACCTATCTATTCCTGAAACACTTTGGCTTTACTATCATATTTTTGTTGTTGTTGTTTTCAATTTCTCATTCAAATAAAAATTCAATTCTCTCTGTTTTCCAAAGGTGTTATTTTTTAAAAATGAAAACTCATGGCAGATCAGCCTGATCTCTACATTTTCTCTCACTATACTTCCAAAGGATATATTTTTCCTAGCATACTTATTCAAAAAAAGAATTTTCTTTCTCCTTCAAACTATTTTTCTTTCTGTGGCTCAATCTTCACCATATAGGGGGAGAGATATTCTCATTTGTTTTATGAGGGTAACTTTAGACCTAGGGCATTAAGCTATCCCAATTGTTCTTTGTCTTTTTTGGCGTTAAGTCCGATTGCCCAACCATTATTCAAGGGAAATAGTCCATCTTGATAGCAGATGTTATTCTTTCCAGTATGGAATAGGTAGCCCCTGGACATACAGTGTTATAAACCATCATTTAAGAAATCAGGGCTTCCCTGGTGGCGCAGTGGTTGAGAGTCCGCCGCCGATGCAGGGCACACGGGTTTGTGCCCCGCTCCGGGAAGATCCCACATGCCGCGGAGCGGCTGGGCCCCTGAGCCATGGCCGTTGAGCCTGCGTGTCCGGAGCCTGTGCTCCGCAACGGGAGAGGCCACAACAGTGAGAGGCCCACATACCGCAAAAAAAAAAAAAAAGAAAGAAATGATGTTCAAGATTGCAACAATTAAAAATTTTTATTAGTAATTAAAATTGATATGTATAATAACAATTGCTATCATTATTGAGCACATTATGTTCTGGAGACTGGGACAGGAGATTTACATGTATTATTTCAGTTAATAGTCATTAAAACCTTTACCTCTGATGATATGTTACTTGACCAAGATCATACAATTAGAAAGTGTTAGAGCCAAAATTGAACTCCAGAATTTCTGATTTTAAGCATCGTGCTAAACCCAGATTGCAGCAACTTTCCTTTGTCTAAAATCTGTGTCAGCCCATTGTCATGATGCTCCCACGTTTCCCTTCTGCCAGACACACCCATATACTTGTTCCTGAACCAGTTTTATTTAGACGTAGGAAAGAATCTCAGTAGTGGCCATTATTGGAAGAAAAGAGAAACTAATACCTGTTAAGTACTTTCATGAGAGAGTAACTGTGTTCAGGGTCTCATAGGAGCAATTTCATTTGATCTCTGTCAACAGTCTTGCCTGATAGTTATGGATGCTGCTGTTGAGGAGTTAAGTAACTTGCCCCAAATCACACAGCAAGTAGGTGATAGAGCATAAATAGGTCTAACGTTTAGGAGAGCTTGACTTTGGTCCTAATTACCAGTGGATGGTTTACCTATTGTTAAAGGTGACATGACTCATCTTTGTGTTTAAGTTTTTACCAGTATCCTTAACTTGCCAAAGATGCATTCCTTACAGCCATTTTGGTTTTTCTCCTCCTCAATCTTGTGGTTAAGTTCCCTCTTTTTAACAGCTCACTTCTTTACTAAAGGCCAATCAGATGATGGACTAAAAAAAATCACAAAGGCTAAAAGCTTTTGTTCCCTGCACTGCCTGTTGTAGCAGTGCGCAGGGGTGATGTATCTTGAAGAAATAAGGTTCCTCGTAAGTAATTGGGGTTTCTTTTTGACCGTAAGTAAACATTGCTTTCTGGTTTTGTTGTTCTTTTGTCTTCATTTTTTGTAGAGCTGCATTGTCTCATTGAAAATTTAAGATGCTCATGAAAACATGATATATAACCTGTCTTTACTTTTTAATTATCAAACCCACCTTGCCTATAAGATTGGTAATTATTTTTTCACACTTATTTACTTCATACTTACTAGGTCCTGTTACAGAAGTGAAAACTGACATATATGTCACTAGCTTTGGACCTGTTTCTGATGTTGAAATGGTAGGTATTTGGGAAATTAAATGTACTTTTTGAGGTTTGAAAAAAACATGCAGAAAAGAGGGCAATTAGCATTTATTTTGTAATTGATCACACAGAGCTAGAAAGTCAAAGAACAGCCTAAAAAGTTTACAAAAGTAAGACGTGGAACTTGCATTTCAGCTCTAACATTTGAGTATTTTTTGGTTTGGAATAATTCTCAACACAGAAAAGAACGTTCTATTACTAGTCCCCATAGTACAACATGTATGTAGTATTTTTTTCCTGTAGAAAATTATTGAAGAGGAGAAAATTAGAGAGTGTAATTAGTTTTGGTATGAAACTATATTGTAATCCTAACTGCATTGAGAATTCCTTGTTGGCCCAATTGCTCACTACCCCTCCCCCCCACTTCCATCTCTCAGGCATAAAGAGCTTAGGCTATCAAGCACTGGTCAAGATAAATTTGTCCATTCAGTTCTGTTCTCTAATATTAAAGATTTTCAGTTTCCAGGTCAAAGAAACTACTTTACTTTTCTCCTTGACTCTAGGCAAATGTTAATAAATTCTGTGGTCATGAAATTTCTCTTACATATTTTACTTTGCCTTAAAGAGATCCCTACAATTTTATGATGAATTATGCAGTGATATTTGTTACACATTAATTTTGCCACTTGATTTAAAACAAAGTACAACCGTAATTACCTGGTGCTGGTGGTTTTATTAAATTATAGTAATTATTCTTGAATGATTTTAATATGTATGATTATCTAACAAATGTAGAAGATTAAGGTATAAAGATGGACATAACATGCTTTAATTGCTGACACTTTTTTTTGCTCCACTGATTTTTTAAAAAAATGTTGCTCCTATTTGTTTTTATTTGGGGTAGTCTTTTTGGAGTGGGAAAGAGGCTAGAATTTAATACATTTTTCTGCATATTTATGTGTAGTCACCTGTGATTGAATATGTCACAAACTAATTTCCCTAGGAATACACAATGGATGTGTTCTTCAGACAGACATGGATTGACAAAAGACTAAAATATGATGGCCCCATTGAAATTCTGAGATTGAACAATATGATGGTAACAAAAGTATGGACTCCTGATACTTTCTTCAGGAATGGAAAGAAATCTGTCTCACATAATATGACAGCTCCAAATAAGCTTTTTAGAATTATGAGAAATGGCACTATTTTATACACAATGAGGTAGTCATTTTTCTTTTTTGCTTTTTATCATTTTAACTCTCTTTTTTCCTTTCTTCCCTTCCTTCCTTCCTGTCTTTCTTTTTTTCCTTCCTTCCTGCTTCCTCATTGAGGGATCTTTAAATTACTTTTAAAGAAAGTGTTGATTTTGTTTAATTGCCTTTTTCCATCATAGACTCACCATAAGTGCAGAGTGTCCCATGAGATTGGTGGATTTCCCCATGGATGGTCATGCATGCCCTTTGAAATTTGGGAGTTGTAAGTTACAATAAAAATGTTGTTAGAATTTATGATTATCTCACGCAAGCTGATATTTTTATATGTGCATGATTTTCCATAGTCCAACATTTAAATCACTGTCCCTGACAACAACTGTCCAAGGTTTGACTTACAGGAGACTGCTTATTATCTAATATATTTAAATAAAGAAGTAAAAACAACCCCTTTTCCCCCAAAAAGCAAAAACATATTTCTACTTACCTAGCCTACCTAGATAGCCTAGGTAGATTGACTCATAATTAATAGGTTGGTGATCCGTGGTGAAATTTAGGGGCCTCTGAACTCCATGTGATGGTGGTGTAACATAGAAAGTATAAATAATCTTTTTGTTTTTGTAATTTAATAGTTTTTGTTACAAGCAGAATCCTTTATGGCAGACTTGAAAAAGCAGAAGAAGGTTCGGGGCTTCCTGACATGACTTAGGTTAGAATAGCATAAGCAGCACTGTTAGTATAAAAGCAGCCGAAGCATGACCAAAACAGAGTAGGAGGTGTGGTCTGATATGTAGACAGAGCAAGACAGTATAGTGCCTTACAGACCACATTAAGGAGTGTGGATATTATTCTAAGTGCTTTAGAACACCTTTGGAAGGACTTACTAAGGGGTGTGGCACTCTTTGATTGACATTTCACAATTTCATTTCAGCTTTTCTACCTAGAAAGGATTGTAGAGATGCTAGAGAGAAGCAGAGAAGAGTTGGAGGCTGTATGTGTTAATATTGATACAAAGATGGTGGTGGCTTAGACTAGCATGGTACCAGAGGAGATGTGAGACAGATGGATTTGGGATATTTTGTGGACAGGAAGGCAGGAGGATAAAATGAATGGGTAGGACAGAATATGGAATTCCTTTCCCCCAAGCTGCCTTCTCAGAGATGGCAGCAAAATGTGATCGTCTCTTCTAACGTCTGCCTCAAATATTTGACTCAATCAGAATCTACCAAAAATAGATGCTGACTTTTACTATTGCTTCACATTCTTAGTCTCACTGATTGTGAAACTGTTGCCTGCTGTTATCATTGCTCATTGCTTAACTTAATGAGACTCGGCAGTCACCATTCTTTTTATAACCCCCAGTAATCACAATATTCCGTTGGCCTAACTTGAATCTAGAGAGGGTCCTTTGCTCCCTGACCAGTGATTTAATGAGAGAAGATAAAAACAGAAAAAAATACGTGAACAGAAAGGTCGATCTTACTGGGGCCAGAATTTAAAACTATTTGTGCTATAATTTAAATTTCACCCAAGATAGCTCTAATCTAGGGAAAGTTCTTTCCCACCCACCCACCCGCCCCCCGCCCCCCGCCCCCAGATCTCATGGAACACTCTTCAGAGTGACTTAAACATAGTTGGTCCTCCATCAGGGTTTGTATAAAATAAAGAAATTATTCCTTGGAAGCTGATGATTTGGGGTTGAGAACTGAAAAGAGAGGCCCATCATACTTATCAAATAAAGATACTTAATTACTTTGGAAGGAGAAAAATAACATGTAAACATGTTATGTTTACAATGTATGTTTACAATTCATAGGCATGAGAAAAAACAGGGGGAAAAATGGTTATAAGATAGCCAAGAGTAGGATACCTGATTTAAAATATCATGCAGGATCATAGCATTCTGGGACTTTAACTGTATGATTAAGCATAAATATACTTCAGAAAATAAACCTTGACACACAATTGTGTAGTGCTAAATGACAACACAAGCCTTATAGTTTGTTTTGCAAAGTCATTTATAAAGATAGTCTCCCTAGGTATCAATTCCTTTTGTAGAATTAAACACTTTCACTGAGGACCTACTGTGCTCTAGGCCTTTTAGGAAGGTTTGCAGAGGGTAGCATACAATTCATCTTTGTTCTTCTGAACTCATTTGTGTGTGAGCCAAGCTATCTGTTCTGGGTAGACTGGTAAGCAAGCAGCTGGTCTCCATTTGTACTGAACACCAAATAATAGAAAATGGGCTTGAATTGCCGCTGGGAGGGATTTGTTGAAGATAGAAGGGAAAATGTTCTGATTGTGAGAGTTTAAAGGTAGTGGAACTGGTTGTGTAAGTACGTTCCTTGGAGAGCTTTATAAACAGCATAGCCAGTTGTTACCGCAGAGTGGTTCCCAAAAAGCATGGGTATTGCCCAGAGGCAGAGTCTGGAATAGGTGACCCCTGGAGAGCTCTCCCAACAGTAGGATTTGCTCTTTTTGTTTTTGTTGTTGTATTATTATACGCAGCATCTGGTACATTTCTAATTGGCAGAGCTGCATTAGGATGGAAGAAGTCGATATTGGTCAAATACTGGCAGTGAGTTAGAAAGGGAGTAGCAGTTGGACAGTACTTTTGGGGGGTTTATTATTTCTGCTTTTCAACTGTTTATCCTATTAGTATGGAAACATACCAAGTGCACTGATGCATACATAGCATTTTCGTTGCCTTAGTTGTAGTCTCCCCTCCAAACCTTTGGCATAAAGATAAGAAATATGCCCAGTTGCAAGGCTGTTTATTTAATCTCTACAGTCTTCTCAATCTTAAACGTGTTTGAATAAATCATAATGATTCTTTTTTTTCATTTATTACATCTTTCCTGAACATGTGTAATATTCTTAATCGTTGACCATCATTGCTGATGGAAAAGGAGCTCTGAATCTAACCACATTCTGTGCTCTCATCCAGATGCCTATCCGAAGAGTGAGATGATTTATACGTGGACAAAAGGTCCTGAGAAATCAGTAGAAGTTCCAAAGGAGTCTTCCAGCTTAGTTCAGTATGACTTGATTGGGCAAACTGTATCAAGTGAAACTATCAAATCCATCACGGGTGAGATGTTTAACAATTTGAGTCAATATGCTACCTAGCATTGGCAATGGAGTTTTGTCCTGGCTTCTTCATTGAAATATCTCGTGTTTTCAGGGGACAACTAAAAGTTTCCAGAAATAGAGTTGATGCATAAATCACAGTTCAGACTTTATTTGTATTTAAATCTTGTTTTAGTTTAAAATAAATTCTGAGTTGGTGACATGTGAGAAGTGAGCTGGTTTTCTTATTCAGAAACAAAAGCCAATAATCAAATATATCAAAACTGTTTTCAACAGAATTCTGAGGCAGGAAATCTGACCATTGTTTTTTTTTTTTT
Organism: Delphinapterus leucas; assembly: GCF_059928025.1. Taxonomy (NCBI): domain Eukaryota; kingdom Metazoa; phylum Chordata; class Mammalia; order Artiodactyla; family Monodontidae; genus Delphinapterus; species Delphinapterus leucas. The sequence continues at coordinate 69,939,169 of NC_143133.1, read as the reverse complement.
TTTTTTTTGCGGTACGCGGGCCTCTCACTGTTGTGGCCTCTCCCATTGCGGAGCACAGGCTCCGGACGCGCAGGCTCGGCGGCCATGGCTCACGGGCCTAGCCGCTCCGCGGCATGTGGGATCTTCCCAGACCGGGGCACGAACCCGCGTCCCCTGCATCGGCAGGCGGACTCTCAACCACTGCGCCACCAGGGAAGCCCTGACCATTGATTTTTGAGCACTGGATTTCCCTGTTTTTGGTGATTTCCCCAAATCTTTTTTTTTTAAATCTCGCCCAATTTTTGTGGTGCTACGCTACCCTCTTTTCAAAAGTAAAAGCAAAATATAAAGCTTAATTATAAAATATGTTAAGGGTGTATATTAAAGCTGTCACATGAGTAGATGGATGACTATTATTGATGATTCTTGGTCTGTACTTGCTTTGGGGATGTGAATGGTAAGAAGCATAGGATTTAGTTTTTGTCATATTCAATGGGGAAAAACAGCTAATTATTGCTTGTTCTAAAACTATTCCTTACATACACATATCACCAGGAAAAACTATTTTTTTTTAAGACATTTCTTTTCCAGCCTGTAAGTGAGATTAAAAATACATTTTGGGAGGATTTGAGGCTTCTGAATCTTGGGCTTCACAGTCTGAGAATAAAGCTACTGCTTCCTAAGTAACTTTCTCAATACGTTACTTTCAGATGTAACATTAAAAATATTATCAAGAGCTACCAGAAATCTTATGGTATATTTACTTATTAGCTTTTTTAGGTTTTTGTCTAAATGCCAATAAAACATGCCTGAACTCAGGGATGTTACATATGGCTGTATGTTATATGTGTTTCTTTGTATTTTTCTTCACATATGCCACATTTAGAAATAAAGCTCTTTCCTAAAACTAAGACAGTAAGGTAACCTTTCCCTAAGCATATATGTATATATAATGTATGCCTTTGTATTCCAATTCTTTCTAAAATTAAGCTTTATATTTTCATGTGTATGTGTATTTTCATTTTTTTCTAGTGATTTTCCATAAAGGTTAGGTCTAAATTCTGCTCTAGAAAATGCTGAAAATGAAGGCCAATCGCTTTAAAATAGAAAGCACTGCAAAGAATTTTTATAAAGTTATAGCCCAACTTATTAAATTGCTTAATTACTACATGCAACAGAAATGTTTTTCTGTGTAATGATGGGCAGTATCATTCCCCCCCTAGTTGGGAACTACATATTTCTCAGTGCTTGTGTTGTTACGCAATCCGATACTTTCTTTGCCTAGAATACTGTTTGTTAGTCTGAAATATGATTATAAAGCCATTGAATAATTGCCCGCAGAACCTATAACGTATTTTCCTCATGTTTCATTCGCAGGTGAATATATCGTTATGACGGTTTACTTTCACCTCAGACGGAAGATGGGTTATTTTATGATTCAGACGTACATTCCATGTATTATGACAGTAATTCTTTCTCAAGTTTCATTCTGGATAAATAAGGAATCAGTTCCAGCTAGGACTGTATTCGGTAATTATAATCATTTCTTGGGTATTTTTGTCCACCTTACATTTTGATCATGGGAATAACCTTTAGATATCATCTCTAACAAAATATTAAACAGTAATATATCTGGCTGTGCTAAGTAAAGACTCACATAAGATTTCTTTTTTTTTTTTTTTGCGGTACGCGGGCCTCTCACTGCTGTGGCCTCTCCCGCTGCGGAGCACAGGCTCCAGACGTGCAGGCTCCGGACACTCAGGCTCAGCGGCCATGGCTCACGGGCCCAGCCGCTCCACGGCATGTGGGATCCTCCCGGAACGGGGCACGAACCCTTGTCCCCTGCATCGGCAGGCAGACTCCCAACCACTGCGCCACCAGGGAAGCCCCTAAGGTTTCATTTTTATCAGCCAATACAAAGTAATAAAGCTTGAGAGGATATGGGCAGTCCATCCAATCCCTTCCTTTGGGGCTCCACCAGATTTCCTTTATTGAGAACTGGCAGGTGAAGACCAAGTGTGAATCTGAATATAATTTAACTTTGGGTGATGTTCTTGGGTTCCTAGCTTAATACTGTGTGATTGAATTAAAAATCATATCTATGTGTTGAAATGAAATGCATTGGGAGCTTAAAATAAAACAAAAGTCATGGATGAATGAATATGAAAACCTTAGAATAATTTGCCTTTTAATGAAGAGGAACAAAAGGCAAATGGTTTAAATGCATGGAATTGGAAGTATTATATGCTTAGTTTATTAGCTTATTGTTATATTCTACCTACATCTTTTTTTTCAGAATACTACACATTTTATTCTTTTTGTTTTTACAGTGGCTTCCTATATATCATATTCTTAACCATATGAGGTCCAGAACACCTGAGTTTTCAATTTTTGTAGCTGAAAATAAGCCTTTTGCTTATCAGGCTTGCTTTTAAATATTAAAATTAGTTATAATGATATTTATTTAATTTAACATATCTCTCTATTCTTTTTCTATTGATTGTGAGTGGCAAAAGCATTCAGTTATGGGATGAAAATGATCAGAATTGCTCTGGAATGGAGGTATAATCCTCACAAGAGATGCCAATTTCCCTTTGCTTTTTCTACTTGGTAGAAAGCCAAATAGAAGCCATGGTATAATATCCCTCATCACACAATAGCTGAAGGGATGCTGGTGAGAAGGAACTGGAGAGAATGGGAACTTCTCATCCCACCCCTGATCCATTTAGAGAACTTCTGATATAAGGGCATCTTAGTGTTCTCAGTGGACCTGAATGTGGGGTGTTGGCCATGGACACCCTCCCCCACCCCTTTAGGTTCACTCAAGAAGGTTTTGGAATCCTACCAGGGATACTCTTAGAGGAGGGTCAGTGCTGAGGGTAGGGTGTGACCTCACGAAGGCAGTGAACAGGTGTTATGGTACTACCTACTTTGTAGAGTTGCGAGGGTTCATTGCAAGTGTTGAGTAAATTTTAGCTAGGTGTGAAAATGAAAGAGGAAAAAACACATCTAAGCTTTGGACTCCAATAGGTCAGGTTTTAAAACCCACATCTGCCACTTATTTTCTCCATCCATAAAACTGTGATAACACATCTCTCCTTCACAGACTAGTAAAGATTTAGAATTATGTGCAGTACTCATTACAGGGTATATGGAGCACTTAGCACATATTAGTTACTCTTTACCATATGCTCTATTGCGTAGGGGAGATTTATTTTGTTATGACCTGATTTCCTTGATTATTAACTGTTTTTAAAAGAAAATATGCATTATTATGTAATGCCAGACACTCTGCTAAATTCTTTTTTTTTAAAATGAAATACAGTTTATTTGCAGTGTTAGTTTCAGGTGTACAGCAAAGTGACTCAGTCATATATATATATTCACATATATGTATATTCTTTTTCATATTCTTTTCCCTCCGAGGTTATTACAAAATATTGAGTATTGTTCCTTGTGCTATAAGTAGGACCTTGTTTTTTATGTTATATATAGTAGCGTGTATATATTAATCCCAAACTCCTAATTTATTCCTCCCCCCACTTTCCTCTTTGGTAACCATAAGTTTCTTTTCTATATCTGTGAGTCTGTTTCTGTTTTGTAAATAAGTTCATTTGTGTCATTGCTTACTCCACATGTAACTGATATCCAATGATATTTTTCTTTCTCTGTCTGGCTTACTTCACTTAGTATGATAATCTCTAGGTCCATCCATGTTGCCGACAAGGGATTAATCTGCTAAATGTTTGATGTCCATTCTCTCATTGAGTGCAGTGAGAGAATGATTAACCTTGGGTCTACACATCATGTCCAGAGGCAGCCTGACTGGGCAGGAGGTATCTGCTGAGGCTGAGAACCAGATCAAAGTCCCTTAACTTTTCCTCGTACAAAAAATAGTAATATTTCAGGAACTGTCATCATTGAAAATAAAAATAAAATTACTTTTACACATATACCATCTTTTTTCTATGTTCCTAAATAATTTCTAGAACAGATAATATTGACCCATTAATGATGCCTTTGATTAAGAGGTAGTCATGTCAAAAGTGCAGACTCTGGAGCGAGACAAAAGTTGTAACCCCAAAGTCTACCACTTATTAGCTGTGAACCTTCAGTGAGTTATTTCTGCCTGTTTCCTCATGTGTTACAACAGGATACATTGTTGCTACTACATAGGGTTGCTAGGAGGATTCAATTAATTAATTTGTTTTTGTTTTTTTTTGTTTATTTTGGGATTTTTGCTTTTTAAAAAATTTTTATTTATTTTTGGCTGTGTTGGGTCTTTGTTGCTGCGCACGGGCTTTCTCTAGTTGTGGTGAGCTGGGGCTACTCTTCGTTGTGGTGCTCAGGCTTCTCAATGTGTTGGCTTCTCTTGTTGTGGAGCACGAGCTCTAGGCGCCCGGGCTTCAGTAGTTGCGGTGCATGGGCTCAGTAGTTGTGGCGTGTGGGCTCTAATGCATGCGGACTTCAGTAGCTGTGGCTCGCAGGCTCTAGAGCACAGGCTCAGTAGTTGTGGCACACGGGCTTAGTTGCTCCATGGCGTGTGGGATCTTCCCGGACCAGGGATTGAATCCGTGCCCCCTGCATTGGCAGGCGGATTCTTAACCACTGTGCCACCAGGGAAGCCCTCAATGAGTAAATTTGGATAAAGCCCTTGGAACAATGCCTACCACACAGTAAATACTATTTTTAGTGTCATTGATTACTGTGACAGCTCACGCTGCCATCTCCCTCATTTGAGAATCACTACTTGATACTATAATGTGAATGTTCTCCATATTTTCTAGTTATTGTGATTGGTTGATAAGCTTTGAATGCTTTCTTGGTTCATTATAAACTCATAGCCATTGTTTTGTCCCATTTGTCCGCAAATAATAGAAATTTCCAGTGGTGTGGGGAGAGATAGCATTGATTATATATTATATTGCCCACCCAACATTTCCTATCCAGATAAGATACTGTAAGGAAATTAAGTAGCATGTGGTAAGGATACCGGTAACACTAATAATAATGATGATAAGATTTGCCATGTACTGATAGGGGTCATCTCATTTAATCTTCACGATAACTCAGCAAGGTAGGCATTATTAATTTCATATGGCTAAGGATATAGACTCAAAGAGATTAAGAAACTTGTATAAAGTCATATATTTAAGCGATAGACCCAAGACAATTTCTGCCTAACTTTGAGAACTCTCCCATTTCTACTCTGCCTTTCTTTCTTTACAGGGGGTCTGGGGACATGGGGGCTTGTGGAGAATTCCAGAGCAGCTGAGTGAAATTGTATGGCTGTGTGCTGAGGATACTTTGTGGGTAGCTTTTTCCATTGGTTTCCTTCTGATTGTGCTCATGTACCAAGATACTGGTTTTGATTGACCAGGGAAATTATGCCCAATAATTAAGTCTTCTAAGTCCTAAGATGTGTCAGAATGGTAATTATTAAATTGTTTATTGATGCTTTCGATGGTATTTTTTAAGGAAGTTAAGTTTTAAGTATTTGCGGGCACGTAAGCACTCTTTCATTTGAGATTCAGGTAAAAAAATTAATTCTGGTCTAGTATTTATCTTTCCAAATTCTCATTTTCCTCTTCACCCAAGGAGAGAATTTTCTGGATCAGGGGTGTCTTTCAAGATCATGCAAAAACAAAACCAAAAAAAAAAATCAGTGTAAATATGAGGAGTAGAGTGTGCTGAATTCTCTGGCAAGGGCTTTTATCTCTAAAGTTGTGTGCCTCTAAGTTTTCTGATTATTCCAGTATAGTAAAACATGAAATCTGAGTAAATGCCAGCTGGCATGTGTACATCATTACTAGTTCATTCTCTAGGAGTGGCTATAGCCAAAAATGCACTCTTGTGTACAGTCTTAGCCTACTCGTACATGTCCTCTTCCAGCTTCTGGGCCAACCAATATGGTGCATATTCAGCACTCTAAAAACAGGAACTGGCGTCAATACTTGAACGTGTCAAAAAAATTCCATGGTTATTAAAGTGCTTTCACGGTAGATGTGGTAACGGATGTACTATCTTCCTCGATGCAGAGGAAGCATGGCTTCTTATCTGAAAAGTTGGCATCTGTTTGCTATTGTGTTGGTGTTTATTTAACCAAATGTTCCACCTAAAAACAGGTGTAATAAGCCCATTCCTGTTGTGCTAGTGCTTTCTTAAATTTGAACTCCAGGCAGAGAAACGTTTTAATGTCTAAAGGGATGGCAACTTCAAACACTCAGCCAATTGTTTATGCCAGTTACTTTCCTAATTTTGCCAACAGTCATAAAATAGGAGCCATAATATCTGAAGGGTCTTTCTACAAACTTTAGAATCAAGTTTACCCTAGACAATGAAAGAGAGATGGAAAGCGGCCACATATCCAATGTTTTTGTGTAGATGTCCATACGTTATTTAACATATTCATAAACCTGGTGATCCACCCTCATTAACATTCAGAAAGTAATTTTTGGATTCATGGCTCAATAATTGAATTAATACTCTGCTTACTTGGCATTAATAATGGAATTTCTTCTCATACTGCAGGAGAAGACGAAGACCACTACTTCTGGTCCTCAGGAGAAATCATTCTATTACCAAAAAAATATTCACAGCAACATGGAGAATCTTAAGTTGCTTATATTTGAGTTTCAGTTTCCTTTTTGATTATCACAGTATGGTCACTGTGAAATTTTCTGATTTCTGAGCAGTATTCTTATTTACACTGCACTGTTCATTTTTTATTTTCAAGTGCTTTCAGCACAATTTCTATGCTATTAGAGGAAACATGCTTAATAAAGTTGTAGAACATTTTTGAATTCTTAATAGGCCATTAAACTTAAGTTGTTATGAATAAGAAGAAAAACCTTGATATATCTTTAAATTTTGTAGCTAAAATTTTTCAGAATTAATTTAGGGTTTATTCACATATCTCACAATGAGCATGGGAATGGTGCCATTTTCCTGAGATTTAAAGTAGAGACCTAAAAGTCCTGAGGTCTCTTTTCGAAACAAAGTCTACTAAATTCACAAGATTGCATTTTCATAGGCATTTAGGTATTTATATATTTGACTGAAAAAACACATTTTAAAATCTGTTTTTGACTAATGAAATGCTAAAAATAGCATGAAAAATTTTTTAAAGGGAATACAACCAAATTCTCAACTTTCTTCCTCTGTATAGTTTATGGAATGTTTTTGAAAGATCCATAGCTCAGAAGCTACACAGTTGATCTAGTTTTTCATGTTCTAAACATTGACAATTCAGAAGGGACTAGAAAGAAAATAGATTGATGAAGAGCTGAAAAATGTATTTTTATTTACAGTGCATTTATCATGTGCTTGGCACTACGTGAAATAAGGTAAATCCTGAAGCAGTGTTAGACATTCTGCCCTTAAGAAGTCTATGCTCAATCAAGTAGTGGAAACAAAGCTCACTCAAATGGAACAATTAGGGAACAATACAAGGCAGAACATAATTAAGTGCTGAGTTGAGAGGACAGTATTATTTCTCCCTACATCAGAATATTATTATTCTTTTATTATTGCATGGGACTCACTATTTTTTCAGTTTAACATGTGTTATTTGGCTTTCAGCTATGGATTGGCATGGACTGGATATAGTTTATGCCTTCATCATTGTTATTGTTGTCATCATCACCATCCCCAAACACCTGGGTGTGTCAATTCAAGAGATTTCCTAGGCATTACATAGAATGAGTTTAAATGGATATGGTAAATCTCCATGTAAATTTCCAAGCTTAACTGCATAACATGGATTAGATACACAGAGAGGCAAAGATTCAGAAAGGGACAATTGTGCAAATATTAGCATCCCTACGTAATGCATTTCTCTACAGTTTCAGTGGCAAGAGGAATTCTTCCATTGAGAATGGGGACTGACTTTTTTCCCAGGCTGAGGAGAAGCCTTTTCTGGAGATGATATGCTTCAGAAGCCTATTGATGCGTGAGAAGTACCTCTATTCTTGTTGCCAATATTTTCCTGCCAACCACAAACTGATGGGCAGTAGATGCCCAATATTTTTAAAGCCAAATTATTCTAGAAGTCTATTTCTCAGGAGTATACCTATGTTGTTTTATATAAATTAAGCTATTTTACAACTAGTAAATTTATTATTTTAATTCAATAAGTAATATTCAGGTAAAGACTATAAATACATATAACTTGTGCTTTTTCTGATAGAGATTCTCAACAGCAGTGGGCCATGCCTACCCCAGGAATTCTGATGCTTCAATTTTCATTGCTACCATCTTCCCACTCCTGGTTGAGAGTCAGTGCTTCAATGAGTCACACTTTCTGTTAGGTGTGTGTTGAGTTTCTCAGGTACATTGGCCCAGGTACTAACATGAACCCAGTATATGTTAGGTGCCTTACATACTTTTAATCTTCATTGTAAACCCAATAAGTGGGTATCAAATGAAACCAGTGAGTTTTCCTAACTTAATCCAACTCACACTGAGCCAGTGATTAGAAGAGCCAGGATTTGAACCATCTCTGTCTCTCACTCCAAAGCCTGTGCTAATTTCACTGAACCACTATGACTGGAATCTTACATCAAAGATGGTTTGGTTTGAGTTATTGTAAACTTTGTTACCCTCACCCCACCAAATTTCCAGGTCTTTTTGTTTGTCTTTATGCATTGAAGTAACCATAAAGTATTTTGTCTCTTTGCTCTTTTGCTTTGAAGGAATAACCACCGTGCTCACCATGACCACACTGAGCATCAGTGCACGGCATTCTTTGCCCAAAGTGTCCTATGCGACTGCCATGGATTGGTTCATAGCTGTCTGCTTTGCTTTTGTGTTTTCGGCCCTTATTGAGTTTGCTGCTGTCAACTACTTTACCAATGTTCAAATGGCAAAAGCCAAAAGGAAGACATCAAAAGCCCCCCAGGAAATTCCAGCTGCTCCAGTGCTGAGAGAAAAGCATCCTGAAGCACCTCTGCAGGTATTTGACTTAATATGCTTTAAGATTTCAGCATCTCGGTCAAATTTGCATTGCCGGGGAAAAGCTAAGAAGTTGAAGATCCCAATGACAATCTGTAAGTCATTTAAAAATCCAGAAAAATATTAAAGGATAATCATGCATTTGTACTTTAAAATTGTGATTAGTGGCTTAAAAGTTAAACAGCTCTGCGGAGTGGCTGGGCCCGTGAGCCATGGCCACTGGGCCTGCGCGTCCGGAGCCTGTGCTCCGCAACGGGAGAGGCCGCAACAGTGAGAGGCCCGCGTACCGAAAAAAAAAAAGTTAAACAGCTCTGGATGAGCTTGAGGTACACAGCTAGTTGTTTGAAAGTTCTTTTCAGGATTAAAAAATTTTTATAGAGAGGGGCAAAATCTTATGTATGCGCTTAAAAGAAACCTGTGGATACCCTTAAGTGGGTTGGAAAGGCATCTCAGTAGAGTTCATTGAACAAAGTAAAGCAGCAGTTCTTAACATAGCTCCACATGAGAACGATCCCATGGGGCTGTGCCCTTGTATGGAAGAAGAAAACAAAACCAATAAATAAAAACACCCGGGCTTCCCTGGTGGCACAGTGGTTGAGAGTCCGCCTGCCGATGCAGGGGACATGGGTTCGTGCCCCGGTCCGGGAGGATCCCGCATGCCGCGGAGCGGTTGGGCCCGTGAGCCATGGCCGCTGAGCCTGCGCGTCCGGAGCCTGTGCTCTACAACGGGAGAGGCCGCAACAGTGAGAGGCCCGCGTACCACAAAAAAAAAAAAAAAAAAAGACACATAATTGTAGGTTATGCACATCCAAGACTGAGAATTCTTGTCCTAAAGAGACATATCTAAAAGGATATGAAAGCCTAATAAGAGCTACTGTAATTTACATTGGACACATAAGTGATTCTGTGATTAAAAAAATTAAAGTGACTTTTTCCTCAAGGAGGCCAGTTGTACAAAACTAGCAAGATCCTCATGAAAATGAGAAAGCTAACAGCCATCCCCTCCTCCCTCTCCTCCTCTTCCTCTGATACTCTGCTCTCTCTCTGTCTCTTTTTCTCACTCTACTTGGCTTCCTCCTTGAATCAACAAAATGTCAGTGGTCACATGCACAACCTTATTGCGGTTACCACAAATGGTAGTCTAAAGCTCCTTTTGTCTACATGTGCCCAAATCAAAATATATGTAAATCATCAACTTTATTCTCTATAGGTGATAACTCATTCCCTTAATTATTCATACATGCATTCATTCTTTTTCTTCACTCATTTAACAAACATACATTTAGTACCAACTATGAGCCAGACACTGTTTCTGGTCTGAAAAGCAAGGGTATACAAAGCCCCCTGACAAATATCTTACTCTATATAACTTATCTTTCAGTGTGTAGGGAGACAGACAATTTAAAAACATATATAGTAAAACACTTAGGTGTGTTAGATGGTGATAGTGCTATGACAGTGCTGAAGCACCAAAGTGGGAAGAAAGTGCTGGGGCCTTGTGATAGGGGTGGGATTCAGTTCAGAGACCAGGCAGGCAGGGAAATCCTGCCATAGAAGATGACAGTAGAACAATTAGGTTAGGGATTTAACCTGGCAAGGATTAACTGTTAAGGCTCCTACAGTTTATAGCTCTCCTCCCACAGGGCTCTGGACACTGGTTCTCTAAGAATGGCATGTGAGCAGATGGGAAGATTATTGTCCTTCCATTAAGTAAGTTTGGATAGCTTACATTTTCCTCTAAAGGAATCAGTTTCAACAAGATTTTCAAAATTATTAGAATGAATTTTGTATACTATTTTCAGTCAAAAAAAAACCCCCTGATTATCTACAGTTTTATCCCCTTTCCAGTTCCCCATAGGTAATTTTATGCCCTTTCTGCCTTTTACTGTTGTTTCATTTGCTTTGCTTTGTTGTGTTGAGGCCTTGGTAGAAGAATTCTATTTACTCTCCCTTTAAAAAAATTATCTTGTATTTACTTGTTTACTTTACTTTTTTTTCTAATTACTGACAAGATTTATTTTAATTTCATCTTTCTGCAAGTTAATGTTGTTACTCTTTTTTAGCTTCTTGAGTTTAATTCTTATTAATTTATTTTCACTGTTTCTTATAATAATAAAGTTTCCTTTATTGCAATGAGATTTGCTTTGCATATAGCGTTAGCCAATTCATGACTTTTGATACGTTATATTATTGTAATTATTTGCTAAGTATTCTGCAGTTATGCTGCTATTTTTCTCTACAAGCTCAGAATTACTTGGAAGATAATGTTAAAGTTTCCAAATGGGATTTTGTTTATTTGTCTCCATTGTATTTTTCGTTGTATCACTTTATGTTCAGAAACGTTACTTGTACAGATTTGAATGTTGTTGATATTTTCATTGTGCCCTGAGTTATGCTAAAAGCTTATAAATGTTTGATGGAAATTTAAAGGAGTTGACTGTTAGTTATTAAATTAATTTTACCTAAAACATTTTTATTTCACCCTCTTAATAAGTCACTTCTTGATCTTTCAAATACCAAGAAAGTTATGAAAAATTCTCCCACAAATATTATGAGATTGTGTTAGTGCGTTTTAACTATTTTTGTTTTATGTGTTTTGATGCTTCGATATTCAACATGTAAAGATTTATAACAGCTCTATTTTCATATCACTCTATTAATTTAATCATAAAATAACCTTTTTGGGGAGGTTCCATATAATGCCTCTTGAATTCTATTTGATCTGATTTTATTATTTTTTTTTATTCTTTCTTAATATTAACTTTTGTAGTATATTTTTATTGCTAAATTTTCCTATTTTTTCTTTTCTCATGTACTTTGGAAGCTATATACCATATTATTATATAACCAGTGGTTATCTTTAAGCTTTAAAATGACATATTGTAACTTATGATTTTCTAATAGTGTTGAAATTATAACATATACTGACTCTTCCATGTAGCTGTTAACTCCCTCCAACCCCAGGATTGCTCAAGTCTAAAGAGTCTGCATTTGGAAATATTTTATATATAAATTTTTTTTCTGTTTATAATGAGTTGATGTAGTTCGCTTTTCATTTTTGCAAGGTGATGAGGCTCCTTGCGCTAGTGTTATAATAGTATAAATACTTGAAAGTACCCCTTAATCAGCGAAAGACCATTCTGCAGAATTTCCAAAGGTGGGACGAGAACTAATAGTTCCTTGAAACATATCTCTTGACTACTACAGCATCACTGGTGAGTGGTAGGTTGAGTACATCCAGTTGGCTAAGTCCACTCTTGGCAGCATGGGCCACATGCTGTGTGCAAATGGCATAATCAAGATTAAGAAGATGAAATTTGTTTGTGAAGGGCATAGAGTCATAGTATTTAAGGGTTGAGAAGTTTATAATAAATCTCATCAAAATATTCATCATATGTTTCATGTCCTGTGTGGTATGTAACCATATATGTATCATAACAGATTGCCACAGCAGCTTCCTGAAGAATATCTATGTTCTAAGGACAGTGATTAATGGGTTGGCCCACACATCCTCCAGAGTACATCTTGCTGCCAGAGCACAGCTGGCTTTGGAGCGTCAGTTGTCATTGAATAGTTCAACTTTGAAGGTTGAGAACACATTAAAATTGAGGAAGGGAGAGAGAAAGAGAGAAAAAATATATATATATAGATAAATAGGGAGAAGGAAATCAAGATCGGGAAACAGTGTGTTAAGAGCAAAATTTTAAAACGTTACTGGAAGGAAATATTCTAGTAATCTTACGAAGTTTGGAGTTTCAGTAGAGATTCTAATCAAACAGCTAAGATTTGCTTATTCTAATATGTGTTCCAACGTGTATGGCTATTTGCTGATTTGAATGATGCTGCTTTGTTTAAACTGTGTTTAAACTCCTCATTTGAAATCGCCTTCAGTCTACACAATACTTGATAATTCAATAGTCCTTTGGGTTAGCTCGCTAGTGGTTTGATTCATTGTCACCATATGTGACCTATGGACTGTTAATGGCCTGGCAGAGGTTCATGGTGACCATTTTTATTTCTTGGGAATTGGAAAGCTTATGGTTCATGGAATATTCATGAAGGAAGGAGAAATAGGCCAACTGGAAGACTCTAAGAGCAGCTATGGGCAGCTTGGGTATGTCTTTAGGCATCTCAGGAGGCAAAGCAGCTGTTTTGCTTCTGCGCAACATCACCATAATTCTGCCTTTGACTCTGTCCTTCCAATATTGAAGTTGAGCTCTATTCTCGTGGTTCTATCCTTCCAAACCCTTACTACTTCTTAGAGTACCTGCTTGCTCACTGACTCAGGTGATTTGGATTAATGGGATGATTTGGAAAATAAATAACTATAAAATAAAACATGGAGATTTCTTAATAAAATCATACTTAAAACTTACTTGAAAATATATTCTGTAGCCCTTGTTCAGTCAGAAAGTATACATTAATGTATGTATGTTGTACGTTGTGAAAAAATCCAATGATATAATGACTAAAATTACTTGGACTTTTAAATTGTGTCAGGTACTATGTGATATGCTTCACATGTGCTACTTAATTTCAAGCTCACAATAACTATTTTATAGATGAAGAAACTGAGTCTTTTCTTTAATATCTTTATTGGAGTATAATTGCTTTACAATGGTGTGTTAGTTTCTGCTTTATAACAAAGTGAATCAGCTATACATATACATATATCTCCATATCTCCTCCCTCTTGTGTCTCCCTCCCACCCTCTCCTCTAAGTCTTGAAGTTGTTAAGTGATGTAATCAAGGTAACACAACTAGAAATGGTAGACCAAATAGAATAGAGAAGAGCAGTGAAGCACGTTTAATGAAGAAGCTAATTAGTTCGCGTTTAGACACGTGGAAATTTCCAGAGTGGGACATTTTCTTCTATCCCATGATAACGATGACATACTTTTTTCGAACTACAAGTGCGTATTTCTCCACTGTGCACCTTTCCTTTCCCATCTACCTAATTTCTTTGTCTATTTCCATTTTACTGAACTATTCTTCATAGACTTCTCAATATTAAAGCGTTCATAGATTCTTACAAGGGTATTTGTAAAATTAAGGAGCTATTTGCTCTGCTTAGAGTCTTTAAGAAAAAGATGATACAAAAAAGAATATATAAATAATTCAAGATACACCTTGGATTCAGTAATTCAGCTGTACTCATGAGAATCTCCTTCTTTACTATCCATTCTTCAAAGTCAAACTCTAGCCCTATTTCCCAGATGAGGATCATTTTGATAGAACTTAAGGATGCCAAGGATATGGTGTCAAGTATCCACATCTACAAAATAATAATAGAATCTGCCAGAAAGACTGATAATGAAGATTAAATTACATCCTGCATGTAAAGTACATGGTACAGTGCTTAGTACCCAGTAAATAATAGCTGTGATTATTATTTTATCAAAGTACAGCTGATTTACTATATTATATTAGTTTCATTTGTACAAAGTGATTGAATATTTTTATAGATTATACTCCATTTAAAGTTATTATAATATAATGGCTATATTCCCTGTTTTGTACAATATATCCTTGTAGCTTACTTATTTTATACGTAGTAGTTTGTATCTCTTAATCCCCTACCCTCATCTTGCCCCTCGCTGCTTCCCTCTCCCTACTGGTAACCACTAGTTTGTTCTCTATACCTGTGAGTCTGTTTCTATTTTGTTCTATTCATTCATTTGTTTTTATTTTTAATATTTATTTTATTTATTTATTTTCCTTATTTTTTTTGGCTGCATTGGGTCTTAGTTGTGGCACATGGGATCTTTGTTGAGGCATGCAGGATCTTTTCATTAAGGCGCACGGTCTGCTCGGGTTTCTCTCTAGCTGTGGCGCACACGCTCCAGGGCGCATGGGTTCTGTAGTTTGCGGCATGCTGGCTCTCTTATTGAGGCGTGTGAGCTCAATAGTTTTGGCGCACATGGGCTTAGTTGCCCCGTAGCATGTGGGATCTTAGTTCCCTGACCAGTGATCGAATCCGCGTCCCCTGCATTGGAAGGTGGATTCTTTACCACTGGACCACCAGGGAAGTCCCTCATTCATTTTTTTTATATTTTAGATTCCACATATAAGTGATAACATAAAGTTTTGTCTTTCTCTGTATGACTTATTTCACTAAGCATAATACCCTCCAGATCCATCCGTGTTGCTGCAAATGGCAACATTCTTTCTATGGGTAAGTAGTATTTCATTGTATATGTATGCCACATCTTTTTAATCCATTCATCTATTGATGGACACATAGGTTGCTTCCCTATTGTGGCAACTGTAAATAGAGCTGCTATGAATGTTGGGGTGCGTGTATCTTTTCAAATTAGTGTTTTTGTTTTTTTTGGAAATATACTCAGGAGCGGAATTGCTGGATCATATGGTAACTGTTTTTAGTTTTTTGAGGAACCTCCATACTGGCTGCACCAATTTATATTCCCACCGACAGTGTACAGGGTTCCCTTTTCTCCACACCCTCTTCAGCATTTGTTATTTGTGGTCTTTTTTTTTTTTTTGCGGTATGCAGGCCTCTCACTGTTGTGGCCTCTCCCGTTGCGGAGCACAGGCTCCAGACGCGCAGGCCCAGCGGCCATGGCTCACGGGCCCAGCCGCTCTGCTGCATGTGGGATCCTCCCAGACTGGGGCACGAACCCGTGTCCCCCACATTGGCAGGCGGACTCTCAACCACTGCGCCACCAGGAAAGCCCTTTGTGGTCTTTTTGATGATAGCCATCTGACAAGTGTGAGGTGATATCTCATTGTGGTTTTGATTTGCATTTCCGTGATGATTACTGTAGCTGGGATTATTATTATCCTTTATTTCCTTAAGCATCTTCAACATTTAAAGTTTGCATCACATAATTTATCACTTATAATAACCTGAAGTATTTTGCATAAATTGTTTCATATGTGATTGCCCTATTTACCTACCTAGATGGTGAGCTTCTTAATAAAACTGGTTATGGCTTCATTCTGTCTTCCCATACAGCCCATAGCACAGTGTTCAATAGTCACAGTTGTTTATTATAATGGGCCGACTATAGGAATTGAACAATAGGAAATGTGGGGCCTCTAAAAACCAATATATTTATCAACAATTTCCAAAAACATTTGTATTTTATGTAAAATTCTTCTGTAAATGTGAACATCAGGTGGATGTTAAGTAGTGAGCTAGAGCTGGGTCACTGTGAGGATTGTGAACAGCAGCTACTCATTCTGAGACACACTTGTCAGTGGT
The DNA here is from genome assembly GCF_059928025.1 of Delphinapterus leucas. Classification (NCBI taxonomy): domain Eukaryota; kingdom Metazoa; phylum Chordata; class Mammalia; order Artiodactyla; family Monodontidae; genus Delphinapterus; species Delphinapterus leucas. Next base: position 69,923,013 of record NC_143133.1, on the reverse strand, counting down.
TGGACTTTGCTAGTGGACAACAACACGGAACAGAGGACGACACTTTGAAAAACAAAAGAAAGCAAAACAAAAAGCCTCTGTAAATCTACAAGTGCAGCTATGCATTATGAGAAAAGCATAGTTTGTTGTCCTTGGGTCATTTTAGTCACCTCACTTACACAGGTATCAGTGCCTTTGACACCAGTGTTAAATACAGTGATATCCCAGTAAATGGTAATACACAAGCTTCATTCCATTCTAACAGGCTCTACAAACTAGGTCAGTTTCAGATTTTCATTTCAATCATTCTCAAAACTCCTCTTAGAAATGCTGTGCTTTAAATAGTTTAAGCTAACATGCAAAAAACTTTCATTTTTCCATTTATCCTTATTTCTCTCATTTCTTAACTTTGTTTAAAATCTCTTTCCTTGGCAGTTTGAACAAGGACATGATGAAGTATTGTCAGTTCACTTGACATTTCAGTGTGCTGGTGACAGAAGTTTAATGACGTTCTTTGAACCATATAAATTGTACCTCCCGGAAGCCATACCTTTTTCAGTACAGAATGTTCTGTAGTTAGTAATGCTCTTTAGGCAATGAGTAATTGTTTAATTGCACAATTATTAAACTGGGTGATTTAAGTGTCAAGAATCTCAGAATTATGTTTCATTTCCAACCATATTTTTCATATGGTAGTTTTGTTATGTGTCATATGCTGATTCGTGAGAAGTCGTCATTTTGCTAAGGCAAGAGAGCAAATCTCAGGTAGTTAATTTAACAAGTGTTTACTGAGCAACTACTATGTACTAGTCACCATGCAAGGCACTGAGGATTCAAAGAAGACAAAACCTGGGCACTTAGTCTAGTGAAGGAGACAGGTTATTAATCTTGCAAGTGACTATATGTAGTATATAGAAGTATGGTCTGAAAATTGGTTTTAGAATACTTCAGGCATGCTTATAGCAGTATAATCTTACTCTCAAATATTCACTGCTACCTTAGACCTATGTGCTGAAATACAGATCTATATATCCAATTACATACTGGGAACCTATTTTATTTATGGCTACTTTTATGGAATACCTATCAAGTGACAGTAGGCTGGGAATACTCTGAGGGTAGTGGGGAAGTTGACATTCAACAATTAACTTCAAATAGTTAAATAATGATAAATGTGAAAAATGCTATGAAGGAGAGGTAGAGAGGGTCATGATAAATTATATCAGAAAGTTAATTTGAGACTTCAAATTAGCCTTTGAAATGCAAAAAGTGACAAGGTAAGGGATGTCATTCAAAATGACAAAGGGAGGAGAAACGATCAATTTTAGTAGCTTATTGAAGCAATATTGTGCATATCTTGGTAATTGTTGGTAATAACATCACACGGGAAGAAAAATGCCAACATTAGCATCATAATTGAATGGCTATTTTCTCCTCCAGAAGGGGAAATGCCATAATTTCAATGCTGCATCAGGAAGGCTTGATATATTGCTAGTGTTCAAGGAAGTAGTAAGGCATCTTGTAAACCTAGTATAACACAGTTTAAGAGTGTGTGGGTGTGTGATATAGATATAGATTAATAGTAAACTTGTCCATTTATTTTCATGTATTCTGTGTTTACAAATATGACAAAGGAAGAAGCTGTGAAGCGTATTTACATAGTACATAGATTGGGGGAGGTAGCTTGTCACCATCATTGTCATCACCATCATTGTTATTTATTTATCGTCTTCTACGTGCCATATATATATATATATATATATATATATATATATATATATGGTGCTAGTTGCTTTACATGTGTTATCTCTAATCTCCACAATACACCCTGAGCTGAGTTGTTGTGTTGTTATACACATAGTTTTATGGTTGAGAACACTGAGCCTTGGTGAAGTGTTTTGGACACTTTCAGATGCACTGTGCTGTCTCTCACCTAGAGAAAACAGGCAGGCATCGAGGGATTTTGTCTCTACTCTCAGTTTTCCAGTGTAGCTTTGATCACACAACCCAATATTTGAGTTTGAATTTCTCTGTTAGATGACAAAGTTAAGCAAGATTATATCCAAATTCCCTTCTAATTTAAAAACCTGTTACTACAAGCTCATCCATTATCTATAACTAATGCCATCTTGCTTTATACTCTTTTAACATATGCTTACTTTCATAAGAATGGATTCTAGTGAGGATGGTTCTTTTGGGGTTCACTGAGACAGGTCAAATTAAATATTCAGATTATTTTATGCTCACTTACACAGCAAAAATCCATACTGTTCCAACAGCAATAAGAGCATCAACTGATCCTGTGTTTAGTATGCACCAGAGAGTATTTTAAATATTTTACATATATTCACTTATATAATTGGCATAGCAATCCTGTCCCATTTTCATCCTGTTTTATAGATGACTAATTGAGGCACAGAGTGGCCTAAGTGATTTGTCCAATCACACACCTCCTAAGTAACTGAACCAAGATTTAAACCCAGATGGTCTGGCTCCAAAGTCTAGGTTTACAGCCCCTAGAAATTGCCACCCCTCCATTGTAACCTCATCCCACACTGCTGACCCTCTGCTGTGCCTACCCTCACACACTCACTCCCCAGCCCATTCATCATTTTTCTGGAGGTTGTCTTAATGTTCACATTGTTGAAAGTGTAAGACGTACTATAAAACTCTACCCCATTCATAAACAAGCCCTATCCCTTAGCTGGTGGTTCAGCTTACATAGAAGCCAAAATCTCAAAAAATTAGCCACACTCTCCAAATTTCTAGTTTTGCATAAAATATATGTGGATTTTCTCAAGGCTAAAAATCACCAATTGATTGAGGTCATTTTGACTGTAGACCAATCCATAGTTTTCCCAATTTTTTGACATTTTAAACATCTAAAAATGTTAAAAAGAATTTCTTTTATTTTTGTCTTGAAATAACTGATCTGACATGCATTAATATATTCAATCAACAATATTTATTTACAACATATGTTCAAAAGAATTCTGTTGTCAAGGTGGTGAGAAAAATTTTAAAGAATTTCAAAAGATAGTTTTTGCCCTAAATGAATTTATACTGTGTCAGGTGACAGTATATTGATGTAAATAATCAAGAGGAATAGGTATTCTGTAGGGACCAAGAGATGTAAAAAATGTGCTGAACTTTGGGAGGAGCTGGTAGGAGAACTCAGTCTGGCAGTGAGGTGTATTTTATTGATGGTCAGCAGACAAAGGAGAGTAGCAAGGAAATAAGCCAACTCATTACTATAAATATCATTAGTTTGGTTTGTGATTTTTATGGGCTAGCTTGAGGATCACTCTAGAATTGCTATACAATTCATAAACTTTTACCGCATTGTTGGAATTTTTATTCTCCATTTACTCTGTTCCTTCTCCAGCACACCTGGCACAAATTTGCTAAGAATCTAGCAGTTGCTCAAGAAACACCTGCTGATTGGTTTCATTCTTCCTATAACTGAGATAGATGCTCAGTTGTCAGGGATAGCAATATATGAAGGAACTGTACGTTTCCCCAGGTGAAATTTTTGTTATGAAAATTTTTTCTTAATGGTGTTTCGAATTATTATTAATTTGGTGATCTTTTTCTGTGTTAGCAATGTGAGTGGGCCAGCACTCCTTTTTAGAGGGGAAAAAAATTCGGTCAGCTTCAAAAATATACAGACACTTGAAACAAATCCCCTCAATGTTTAGCTATATTTTCCAGCAAGTTCTCTTCCCTAAGCTACTGAGTAAGATTATTCATTCCTTCTGGTTTATTTGGCTAAGCTGCCAATTTCCCTTTTGCTATTTTGAGGGGCTAATTTTCCCACAACATAATATACATCGCTAAATCTCCAGCTTTTCTCTCAGCCTCAGATAATTTAGAAGTTTCAAGATGCATCAGTTCGGGTATTACTTATTTCATTTAATTTAAATAAAATCAGAGGTTATTATGCATAAAAATGTCTTTGGCAGAAGGAGATTATTATGTGTTTTGGTCAATTTAAGGAGAGGGCATTTTCTACTCAGATTGTATGGCATGGTGTGTTTTTCTTAATATTTTCTAGTATCTCACCTTCCAGGAGATTCTTACCCTGCCTAACTCTGAATAATACATCATATTCTTTCACAATGTCTCTTTTGCGGCTTTTATTTGTGAGCCTGAATTTTCACATTCCTCTTGCTTAGCTATTCTGTAGGATTCTATTCTTTCTCCTTCATTAGCTCTTTCTTGAACTTTAATTTTTAAAATCTACTGTCTTCATATAGACAACTAGCATGGGCATTTCTTTAGTCTCTCCAGAGTCATGACTCCCTAATGATGTAGTCCAGTGAATTTAGCTTCTCTCTCAAACTCTGTCTTTTGGGAGTAGTTTGGCTAAAGCAGACTTTTTTACTTACTTTTACTTACTTTTTGTTTGGCTAATTGAAAACAATTGTAGGTTCCATAGTCAGAGAAAAGTCTGTCTTTAGGGAATTCAAAGAGGACAATGGGGGTGTGAAGATGAGGTTGGGGGTTAGTTTCCCTGTGAATGCTTTCTATTTTTTGCTTCCTTAAAAAGTTTTTACTAAGTCCAATCAGTTTAATGTAGATATCGAGGGGTCACTTGAAAGTAAAAAAATGTACCATGAAAATTTTAGATAAAGGGAGGGAGGTAGGGAATAAGAAGGACGCCCACCATTTAGCACATCTGCACTTTTTCTTTGGCCAGGTTGTTGGCATTTGAGGATTAACATTTCCAACATTTCTTGGCAAAAGGTGGTGAGAACTCTGTATCCAAAGAGCAGAAAGTCAACTTTTCATGTACAAAATGAGTGTATTATTGTCTCCAGCTTATCCAACTGTGAACACTTGTGTATATCTGGGATTATTAGTCTGTTGAACAGATTTTTATTTTAAAAGAAAGCAATTTGAAGAATACAAACTATAAGACCAATACTTAACACAGAGCCTGCCACCCAATAAATGCCCTTCCAATATTTGTTGACTGAGTCAATGAATAAAAGAATGAATGCAATGTGGTCTCTGTAAAATATTACTACTAATAATAATGACCGGAAAGAGAAGTCCTAGATGACAACAGTAACAGAGAAAACTCCCATAAACCCATTCCAGCACTGCGTTTTTATTTTTGAGGCCCACACAGAGCTGTGGGATTACTGAAGGAAATCTAGATAACTCTTTTATTAACCTGAACCCACCTGATTTCTTTGGAACTCTTCCCTAGGAAGGAACTGCTTATCCCTGCCTTTTCATTGTCTGTGCATTTGACTCTTAGTTTTGTTGTTTGGGTTATCTCTGTGTCTTAATATAGATGAGCTACTAGATGGGAGATGAGAGTCATGCTCAACTCTGCTGTTGAGGCTATATCTAGAAAACAAGAAAATGTTCTCTGGTTGCATGTGGAAAAAGGATCTAATCGATAGTCTTCTCAAAACTGGTTTGAATGGAGACGCTCTGGGAGGGGCATCCTGCTTGGAAGGTGAAAAAAAAGAAGCCTCTGTGGAGCTTGAAAGGTGCTTCCCTGGAAAGTGAGAGAGAGCTGGATAACCATTTAGTAACTTGCTAGTTAGACTGTCAGAGCAGATCCTTAACTGAAGAAATGTCGACAGCAGCCATGAGTGGACAGCTGGGCACTTGACCTTCCCTGGCTACCCCTTCCATGAAGCAATGAGCCTGTGATTTGTTTTGAGAAAAGCCAGGTTTTATTTGGTTGAACCATGTAAAAACACCATTTTTGCTGGTTAAAAACAATTTTTAGAAAGTCAAAACTGGTCTTTTGAAATGAAGATGAGGCCACGATCTGACTTGTGATTTCCTTTATCAGCTGCCTCTTTTTGACAGCAAAACAGGTAATTAGTAAGAAATTGTGCTAGTGATTATAGTGATTAGCATTTTAGACTTTATTAGTTAGTTTATCTGTTTTCAAGACAAAGATTGATTTTGGAGCTGAGAATGTCAAAACTTTGGAGCTGTACTCCTGGTGCCTGATGGGGGCACATCCTCTGTGGGCATCTTAATGCTCTCAGTAGGATTGTTTTGTTGGTTTGTTTATTTAATTTTGACTTGAAGCCAGAGGAGCTTCAACAGGCACTTTCTCCTGTGCTGAGCTCATTCTTGCTGCTTCTGCAAGCAAGAAACCCGCTTTGCTAAAGCCTTAGCTGATCCTGAAAAATGTTAACATGCTTTCTGCTTAATGTTTGCCATCGGGCTGATCTAAAAATGGCACCAAGGAGGTTACCTATTATCCACAGAACAAGAATACATTTCAGGACAGAAATAGATTATGGTCAATGGAGGCTTGATCTGCTGACAGAAAGTTATATTAGTATCCCTAAGCAATTCATAAAAAGAGGAGATTTTATGTGGTGAATCCTGTTTTTTTTTATTAAAAAAAACTCTCTCCTTTAGTAGCTTTCAATATTTAAGCTCTTTTTCTCTTATTTTTCCACAGTGTTTATTTGTTGAATTGCATTCATCTTTCAAAACTCCATAAATCACTCATTTTTGCACATTTGCAACGGGTTTGTACCATAGCCAAATTTATTTTATCAAACTCATTACTGCATATACTTTAAAGACATGTATGGAAGCATCAAATGCGGTAGAATTTGGGATGATTTAAAAATAATTTTTTAAATGGAACATGCAATTATTTTCTATGTGATCTTCAAGTTCCTAGCAAATAGGAAATTTTTGTTATTGTTTTCAATTAATGTATGATGGATAGGTTGACGCTCTCTTTGCCTGTAACTACGCAAGTTTCTGCCTGTTGACCTACCAGGACAATATTTGACCTACCAACAAACAATATTTTGTTCTGGACAAAATATCCTGGCTTGACCAATGGAGTGTATGGTTACCCTAATGATGGAGCTGAAGTCTTCTTCTAGCACTGAAAATTTGCTAAAGTATTTCAGTTAAATGTTTTCCAGATAACAATCTGAATGTATATGACTGTAATATGCATGCTAAAATGGAGTCAAAGGTTAAAATTACAATCCATAGGGAATTTCAGAACCTCATGAGGCAATCTGAGATAATTATTTGCTACAATTAACTTCCTGGTTACTATCTAGTCATTCTGTAACCATTAAGTGGAACTAGCCACTCACAGTATTAGAAATTAGAGCATCTAAGTTATGTAAAATCTTAGTGTCTAACTTCCAAGACTCATAAACTTGAAGAAAACAGAGAAGTAATAAGGATCTCAAATCTTCATTGTTTGTGCAAAGTAGGGGCGAATTATTCTATAATGTAAAACAGTTAGATACTGTTGTTTTATTCTCAGAGATTTTATTATTGGAGTGTCTTCCTCATTTTGGAAAAAAAAAAGATACAGAAAGATGTAAAATTTGGGGCAGAAATATGTAGGGTGAAGTCAGAAGTATCAAAGTTAGAAGAGAAATACTGAATAAGATATCTCTTCTGTGTTACTTGGTGGGCTCTGTTTTGTGTATTACCTAAGCACTTCAATTTTTAGGATTTTTTTTTCTGTGAAGCACTAATCGAGGAAATCCTAAAGTTTCAGCATATATGTTGGCCTGAATGAGAATACGTGCTGGACTTGTACTGGGAAGAGAGGGTACAAATCCAATTGTCACATTCTGGATAGAACACTGCTGTTATTTGGGATTCTGGGATTCTGCCGGATAGACCTGGTTTTGCACTGAGTAGTAGAACCTGACTCGTTATAGAGCTGTTCATCTCAGCAATAGCTACATTAAATATGAACATTGTATATGTTTATTCCAGGCCAATCTGCCAGCACAGTAGAGCTAGCACAATCATACACTTTCAGCAAGGCAAGCAATGAGACAGAATTTGTTGTTGTTTTCTCACTAGCTCGCCATAATGTGCTTCGCCAGTTTGAATGCTTTCTGCAGTCTGATTATCGTGTTTACTCCGTGGTGTTCTTTCTTCATGTCATTAATATCCTCTTTTCTGGCTGAGGTTCTCTTTATTTATGATAATAGTTTGATAGGTTTCCAAAGGATAAACAAGTGTGATTCTTTTAATGGTTCAAGTACAATTTGGAAGTTGAGTGGCGGTCTTATGGCTGTTTCAGATCAGCCAGCTGTGTTCATGGCCTAGGCCCCAGCTAGGTTCACTACTAGAACAATTTTAAAGGGTGCTGAGATGATAAAGACATTAGCGAGAAGCCTCCTGATATACTGATGGTAGATGATAGATTAAGATAACAAGAACATATGTCCAAGTGGACCGTGTTACCCCTTGTAACAATTCATTCGGTGCTACCATTTCCACATATGCACTCCCCATGCTGAGCAGATATACCTGTAATTCAGGTCGGAAAATCCCAGTTATCCAGGTACCAAAAAGAACCAAAAAGCTAAATTAGGTAAAAGCACTTTTTGGTATACTGTATAGTGCCAACCTATATGAATATGCCACAATATATTTAGTTTCAGTGCAAAGCTAGTTTTTATGATACCCGAATGCTTCGAAAGCTGACAATGCATGAGTAAAAAGGGACTCTCTGTTAAGGACAAAAATTTAATCAGAAACTCATTCCAAAGTTTAATTTCAGTGTTCAGTTTTGGGTTTTTTTTTCAGTAATTCAGCAAGCTGACATTAAAAGTTGCTCCAGTCCTCTTTTTAGACTGATCATTTTAACTGTTCCCTCCCTAATTACTCCACCAAGCAGAGAGAAAGAGCCTGTGAAGCCTGGCTCCCAGGCTTTTTAAGAAATTAATGAATATTGCAAAAATTGTGTTGTGCCAGAAATCATTTTTCAAGACGGCTTCAATGAGAAACCCCACCCCCACCCCACCCCTGCCACAGGCTATCCATCCCACATGCATTTCTTACAATGTATGGCAGACTCTTTGTTCCCTCACCCTTGAACCTGCGTGGACCTATGACCACAGTAGAAGTAGTGCTTTATGACTGTGAGGCTGGCGACTCAGGACTGCTTTCTTGGATCCAGTCACCATGCTGTAAGGAAGCCCAGGCCACATACAGAGACCACAGTAGGGTATTCCGGCTGACAGTCCCAGCATCAATGGCCAGGCATATGAGGGAGGTGACTCCAGTACCAGCTGCTTTGACTGAAACCACATGAGAGACACGGAATGAACGAGAACTGCCTAGCTGAGTCCAGCCAACCTCCAAACCCACGAAAGATGGTGTTAAAATGATCGCCGTTGTTTAAGGCCATGATCATTTGGGGTGATTTGTTATGCATCACTAGATGGCTGGAAAACACATCTTTTAAGTCAGACATACTCAAGTCAAATACTGACTCTTCCTGCTGCTAATGAGATGATGTCAGCCAAGATCTCAAATTTCTCTAATTCTCTTTGTTCATCTTACAGATGTTTAATCTGGTATACTGCAGGTGCTCAATCAACTATGAATTTCCCCAATCTCCTCCCTCCCTCCCTCCCTCCCTCCTTCCTTCCTTCCTTCCTTCCTTCCATCTTTTCCTTTTTTGCTTGCTTACTCCTTTCCTCCCCTTCCTTCCCATGTAAATTCAATGGAGTGCAGCTGCTTTTGTGGTAGGCCATTTTAAACCGGAATATGTTAGTACCAGGTGTGGATTTAATTGGACCTTTACTTAGAATGCAAGCAGACAGAATTCAGGAGGCATTTTTTTTTTTTTGGTGAAAACTGCTGAATCACTTGTTCCAAAATCGCCATAAAATATGCTCAGACCTTCCACAGACAGTGTGTGTGGTGTGATCAAGTGCCTTGGGGGAGTGGGGTAAATACATTTTTAAAAAAGGAAATGTTTCCATCAGTTCACAGTGAACATTATCTGAATTCAGTTCAGGCGAAGAATATCTTAAAAAGCTAGATAAAGGAAATGAAGGCATGAGCAACATGTTATTTGTAGGAATGACATACATTATCTCCTTGGCAACTGCAGGGTGGCATGCAATTTGGCAATCGATGTTGTGTCATCTTGGATGCCTGGAAGTCACTGTTTCCTATGGAAACAAAGGAAAGAACAACATGAGAAAAAGAGTTCTGATTTTAGTATGCTGAGAAAGTATTTTAAAACCGAGGGGCCAGTAGCCTTTCACAACAGAACCAAAACTCAAAATGGTATTAAATTTTCACTTATTAATTCCACAGTGCTTTAGAATATGGATGAGATCCAAATTTGCTTTGGCCCTGCTGAGCTTTTTATTCATGCTTTGTGGTCAAATGATGACTCCAGACATTTTGTGTGGAACTTTCAATGCCCTGGGGTGTAGTAGGTCTTTCAGAAACATTAGGACGTCAGCTTATGCACGTTCATTTGTTTACTCATTCAACAAATATTTGTCTAGTGTCTAATTTGTGCCAGGCATTGTGCTGGGTTATTGAGGCTACATAGACCCTTTGCCTTATGTCTTATCATCATCTTGTCACATCCATGGGATATTGTGGTAGTTCTTTATTTGAAGTGAATCAATAATTTAGAAAACATTCATTTAGCCCCGGCCTGGAGAGCCTATTATATTGGAGCCAAGGGATAGCAGAAATGAACCACATGGCTGCGCGATATTTGATGGGGCACAGAACAGTTCTCATCATGGCTTTTCTTTGGTCAGTGATTTTGGTGAATTTTCCTAGGTACAGTCAGCTTGTTTTCATCGCCAGCTTCCAAGTGAATGGCTCCAAAACATTTATGATAACGACTCATGCTCAATATAATTTCATTTGGTAGGTAATTTGATGAAAATGAATGTCTTAAATGAAGGAAATTCAGACTGCAATATAGCTGGCTAGAGTTTAAAAGTTTCCACCTTGATGAAATTCAAAGAAGTATCGACATTATCGGATGCTACAAAGGCAGCCCACATGGTTGCGGTGGGACCGCTTGATCACAGTGGGAGAATGAAACAGCTGGTGAGGTGAGATTAAAGCATGACCTCAGTGTTGCCAGTGTTACCAATGGGCTCCTGGGAATTCTTCCACAGTAGTGCTGGAGATAAGGACTTGAGATTCACTGTGGAATAGAAGCCTGGATTCAAGAGTCAGTTCTTTCCAAGGATGATCTTGCCTTTCATTAATCTGTTTAGTGTCTCCAGTGCATGGCCTTTCTTGCTTATCCTACATCCACTCCCAACCTCATCACAGCAGAAGCTGAGGCATTTATCCACGTTTCTGAGACCTGCAAAAGAATGACTGTGAAATAGACAGTTAATGTCCGCCAAAGAGCCTCACAAAAAAGCCTTCTAGACTGACTATTCTAAATAGTGATTTCAGGTGTTCTAGCTCTGAGGAGTCGAAGCCATATGGCTGATTTTTATAATTTCAGTATTAAAATTAACGATCAGATTTCATTTCCTGGATTTTTCCTCCCTAGGGTCTTATTTTACTATGTCCTCTCTAAGAGCAATATTTTAGCTTAGAATTTTCTTGGGTTTGTGGATATATTCATGGAAGATTTAAATAGCATTGCAGCTGTACAGAAAAGCTGTTCTAGTGTGTGCTTTGAAAATCAGCTTTTCAATAACTGATAGCTTTAGAACTGTGATTGAGAGGAAAAATCCAGTCCTTGTTAAACAAGCTATTTCAGCCACTGGCTCCGTGTTTCAAGCAGTTTGAAGGAAGAGTGGCTTACAACCTCATCACTTTGCTCCCAGAGAGGCAGGTTGGTGCCCATGGGCCTCATGCATTTCCTGTGTGGCAACAGGGCACGAAGAAGGTGGGGCTAGATCCGGGAGGTGCCTCTCTTTTACTCCATAACGATCACTCAGCCATACTTTTAAACAGGCAAATGCATGAAATGGGAGAGGAAAGACATTTAATTCTGGTTATCAGTTAATATTCCAGGATTGACTCATTAAACAGTCCATTAACTACTGTAGTGGCCCAGGAAGTATAATCTGGATAGAATAAATGACTGTCATCTGGTTTTCAAGTGGATTTAAATGGGCTGCTTTTAGCTATATAGCTTTGCCAACTACTTATCTCTAGGGACACATTGTGTGAGACTCATTTTTGCTGTTTTGAGTGTATAGGAGTGAATGATTTTGTTGTTGATTTATTTCAATACAGTTTACTCATCACTTATTTAAATATTATTTAGTCATTGGACTTACTTTGATTGTATGCTTCTTAGTTTGTGGTACTGTGCTGGTCAGTGGGGAGAGGAAACTGGTAAGGCAGTGTTGCAGCCCTAAAGAAACTCACAGTTGGGAGGGGCACTCACGCAGCATGCTGGATGCTAGGCTAGGAAGAAGCATAGGATACTGTGTGAAGATGTCACAGTCCAGATTAGCATCTCTGTGGTGGGAGATTCTGATGAGGGTGGAGGGGCTGTCAGGTTAAACTTCTCAGAGGAAGCGATGGCTAAGTACTATCTCAGAAAACGCAAAAGGGAGGCAAAGGTGATAGAGGAAAGGGAGTGAGTGAGAAGAGGATGTGACAAGACCCTGAAGCAAGACAATACAGCTCATCCTTGTAGAACTAAATGAAGACATCCTGGCTAGAACCCAGGTGTTTTAATTGGGTTTCCCCCAAAGCAGACTTTGTTGCAAGGATTTGTGTGCAAGCAATTTATATTTGAACTGATCCCAAGATCACTGTGAGGAAGGTGAGATGGCAAGGAAGACAATCCAAAAAAGTGTTACTAATGAGCAGATTTACCACTGTGTGCTCATCGCGCCAGAGGCTCTCTCAGAATACGTGTGGAACCCACCTCAGAATTGTCCCGTTGGGTGGCAGAGAAGTTGAGGTACTTATTTATCAACTCTTATCTCTTGTTGATTATGTTTATTCAGGAGATGTTAACTTTCTTCTACTTCTGGTCAAACCCTCTCTCCCATTCCAGTCAAGCTGCTGTAGACAGAACTCCTCTTAGGGGAGAAAAAGCTGGTAAGACACAGCCTGTCTGGAGTGATGTCTGGGTAAACCAAATGAATACAGACCAGACACTCATAGCATATGCTACACTAGGGTACCCAGAGTGGTTAAGAGGAGGGTTCGGGAGTAAAGGGGAGATGTAGCTGGACTGGAAGGCAGGATCCAAGTCATGCAGAATGTTACGTCATGTAGGTGTGTGTGTGTTTAGAAAAACAGTAGCATGCCAGCTGAAAGACTTTAAACAAGGAAGTGGCATTATTGATGTTACATTGTATAAATATTATTTTACACATAATAGAAGAGAGAGTAGAGAGAGGGAATGTTCATAAGGATATGAGGTCTGAGAACTTCAATAGCCTCTGAGTAGCTAAGTGAGATATGTTGAATGCCTTTCCATGGCTTTGAAGAAAAATAGGAAGATTGGAAAAATACTGACGAAGCTGGATGGAAAAGAATAAGGCAGAAGGAGGCAAGAATCATTGAAGTTTTGTGGCTTGCAAAGCTAACTGGAGCATGTGCTAGTCTCTAAGATCTAGCATGTTTGTTTGGATAAATGTACTGGGTTCACTGGATATGAATAAATTTGTACGTAGATTTGACTTTGGTCAAAAGGGTTCCTTAAGGTTAAGAATTTGGGGCTTTCCCTCCACCTTTTTTTAAAATTAATCTATTTATTTATTTATTTTTGGCCGCGTTGGGTCTTTGTTGCTGCACGAGGGCTTTCTCTAGCTGTGGCGAGCAGGGGCTACTCTGCCTTGCGGTGTGCAGGCTTCTCATTGCGGTGGCTTCTCTTGTTGCGGAGCACGGGCTCTAGGCGCATGGGGTTAAGTGGTGGTGGCTCACGGGCTTAGTTGCTCTGCAGCATGTGGGTTCGTCCCGGACCAGGGATCAAACCCGTGTCCCCTCCAATGGCAGGTGGATTCTTAACCACTGCGCCACCAGGGAAGCCTTCCCCTACTTTTGTATCCCCAGAGCCAAGAACAGTGCCTGACATACAAATAGGCACTCAATAAATATTTGTTGACTAATTGAATGAATGAATGAATTAAAAGTTTGTTATGCCCCTAGTACATGTCCTGCTGGAGAGATGGGTCTTCAGGTTGGAGAAAAATTTGGGAAGCAGACATTGATTTTATGATATTGATATAAAGATGGTAATCTAAGCCACTGGACAGGTTTATTTATTTACCTGAAGACTGAAAAAACTGAGATGTCTGAGAGTTGAACCCTGTGGAAAGGTGACAATTTAGGATTGGGTAGAGGAAGAGCATTCCATACTGGAGACTGAGAAGGGTAAGGGGAACATACCTAGATTATGGAATTTATAGGACCAATTTAAAGAAGGAAGAAGTGATAAGCAGTGTTAGATGCTACCAAGACAGTATATAAGATGCAGATTTTAAAAAGTGTCTACTGGATTAATCCACAAAGAGTTCCAAGGGAAAGATGGGAAGGGAAATAAAATAACAATGGGTTGAAAAGTAAACGACAGGTGAAGAAGTGGAAACATTAAGTGTAGACAATTTTCCCCTAAACTGGCAGTGATAGAAAGAGTGGTAGCTGGAAGGGGTCAAAGGTTCAGGAGTTGTGGGACTTGATATTTTCATTTCCTTCTTTGTAATATGAGAAAAGTTTTGGTATGTTATATGTGGAGAAAGTGCAAATATTTTTTAAATTGCTGATATGATTAAGTAGAACAATATCCACAGGATTGTTGATTTTATGCTCTCTTCAAATATCCATCAGCCTAGAAGGAAGCCTCTTAAATGGGAATCCTCAATTATCTCTTCCTACAGTTGGCAGATTTGGGCAAGTTGGGTTTTAGCTAGTCCTTAGCATTGCTGCAAGGAGTGGAGCTAATTATTTTCAACTAGGAATAGAAAGTAAGATGAATTTTGAAGAGAGCACAAAATGTAAGGTTCCCACACATTCCCAGCATTTTCTGAGGTGGATATAGTTACAGTATTAATTTAACACTTAGTTCTGTTGAAAAAATACAATGAATATCTGAGTATAGGAATAATGGAAACTATTATAATATTTTATTTCACAGTGACTATCTACATTTTTGTCTTAGACTATGGATAACAATATCAAAATAATATTGAACAAGTATTGATCACTTACTGTGCTTCAGGTAGGGTGTTAAGCACTTTATGAATACTAATTCATCAATAACTCAGTAGTTATCATTATTATCCTCGTTTTACCCAGGAGAAATACATAGCACAGAGAGGCTAAATAACTTCCCCAAGACCACACAGCTAGGATTTAGCAGAGGCCAAGGCTTGAATCTACCTGATTTTAGAACCTATGGTTCTGACATTGGTTTTTAACTATCAGTATACTGCCAATAAGGATGAAAATGAAGATAGATATTTGGTAGCTTTTGGTTTTAGGATTCATTTTATTGGTGTCTATAGAGGCACATTTCTCTTCCTGCCTACCAGATACTTGTTTCTTAGTTTCTGGCCTGCTTGGCTGAAGTGGTTACATTGGTGATATACATTAATGTGCTGATGAGCCATTTGCCATAAATTGCAACTCAGCTACTGGTTTAATTCCTGCTAAATTTGCAATCTGCCTTTACCGAAGTGCAAAATTTCCTTTCTTGTCATAAAGTGGTAGAACATGCAAAAGAGTCTAATACCTTATTTTCTAGCTCAAGTAAAATTATCTAGGCTCAGAGAGAGTTTTAAAATTTTCACTTTGGAGGAACAGCTGTTTCAGCATGAGAGCCTTATTAAATGTCGAATGGTTTTGCTAATGCCTCGTTGGAAACTACAGCTGACAGCATGACACCTACTCCTCAGGACAAGTCAAATTATTTCCTGGAGAAAATCAAAATGGCTTCAGCTGTTTAGGGGGTTGTCTGTTTGACAACTGGTGTGGTAGAATATCAATTTCTTCTGCTGACTTAATATGTTGTTTTACTATGGATGGAGATTTGTAATGAATTGTGTTAACAGGATAATTCAACATATGCTTTATGACCAATTGACTGTGCTTCCACTTGTAAAGACTAGGGAACGGGATTGATTTTTAAAATATAAGAGCATGCACATAGGTGCTTAATGAGTACTTTTCTGCTACATACACATGTGTACACACATTAACTTTATACATAATTGGGCGCATGCGTTGCTGAACTTCATTAACTTTAATTATTTGTAGATACTTAAATGTTTGAAGAATCATTTTCAAGTCAGAAACTAGAGCTAGTGCTTATGTTGATATCTTCCCTGGGTTACAATTAAAGTTGAAATTGCAGTTTCCTATGCATGGTGGGGGAGTGTTTTAGTTTTTCCATATATTTGAGCAGTAATTTTGTAAACATCTTTTGAAAATTCTATATTCAAAATTAAGGGGAAGTCTGCGGAAGGAAGTTGGGGCGCAGCTTCCCTCTTGTAGAAAAACTTCATAAAAATGTGTTTATCGTATAGAAGATGCTTTTTTTTTTTTTTTTTTTTTTTTTTGCGGTACGCGGGCATCTCACTGTTGTGGCCTCTCCCGTTGCGGAGCACAGGCTCCGGACGCGCAGGCTCAGTGGCCATGGCTCACGGGCCCAGCCGCTCCGCGGCATGTGGGATCTTCTCAGACCGGGGCACGAACCCGTGTCCCCTGCATCGGCAGGCGGACTCTCAACCACTGCGCTACCAGGGAAGCCCAAGATGCATATTTTGAGTGGTGATGCTGGTTCATTTTTCAAACAACCTGAAGAGAAGTTTTCTCCAATTAAAAAAGAAACTTTGCACAGCTAGATTCCATTTGTGGTTAAGATAAAATTTTCTGTAAAATAAATCATCTAAATGTGGACCTATTTATAAATATTTATTTAGGCCTGAATGTAGAAGTTATATGGGATACAAAGTCATATCCATAAGCACATTATGACAGCTAAGCACCAAAGAAATTGAACGAATATCAAGAAAAACAGGTGCAAGAACAATTCATAAAAACTCTACAATTTTTACAGATACTGGAAAGCAAGGATTAATCAGAGGAAGATTTTTCATGGGATAACGTGGATCAAACAGTAGTACAGTATTTACCTTATAATAGAAACTAAATAAATGTAACTAAAATCCAAATCTGAAAAACCAAGCTGTTCATAAATGTCACTTAATCTGGTTTGGGTTGTGTGGACATTCTTCAGGTAAATTCTTTTTTGCTTTCTTTGAATCCCATTAGTGTAGCTTTTTAACATAGCAAATTAACATATTTGCTGTCGTAAGGAGCTTCCTGAGTAGCTAAAATTGTTAGTTTGGGATGCAAATCATGACTCGAACCCATTTTAACTGTCTGACCTTAGGAGAAGTACCCAACTTTCTTAGGCTTCAGTGTCCTCATTGGAAAAATGAGAATATTAATACTATTTCCTGGGTGGTTGTAGATGGTGTGTGAGGTTATTTGTGAAAACCATGTAGTGTAGTGCTTGGTCCATAGTAAGTGCTCAATGCATTGTAGAGATATTGATAAAGATTCAAGATTTCTGTCTGGCAAGTGCTAATATCAGACGTTAATTATTTAGAGTAGCCCCTGCATGGGAAGCATTGCCTTAACAGTCTATTTCAAAAAAATGTAAAAGAAAAGGAAGATTTTAGAACATCCTCAAGGTATCTCAAATTTTAATTGACAAGGAAAGTAATTGGTCTTCTTTATCCTTGTACCACTGAGGGAAATCTTTGAAAATTGTTCCCCTACCACCAGGCACTTTGTTCCCTTTCCCCACAGTCCCTCTTCCCCCTTACTTATCCCTGAATTTCAGCTTATGTGTCACTTTCACAAAGAGGCTCTCCCAGCAATCAGGCTATGCCACGTACTCCCTAATTTAAAAAAAGTTTCCTTGATAGCATTTATCGCTTGTTATAACTTTTTAATAATTCCTGGAAGAAATTGCAAGGCCTATACTTTTTCACCTCTGTATTCCCAGTTTCAACAAAGTAATTTGAAAAATTGGACACTCAATACATATTGTTGAATGAATGAATTGGGTAAATCATTACCTTTCATAAGTCCTTCATTGCTTTTGAGCTTAAACGTGGATCTTCTATTACTCACTTCCAGCAAGAGATGAAGCATGGGACTTGAGCCTTTTTTCCTAAAAATAAATCTATTAAAGCTATCACGAATGTTTAGATTCAGTAGGTAAACGTTATCTAATATTTCAAAGAAATTCAGCCCCCTTTAGGTAAGATTCGTAGTTCATCAGAGACTTCCTTACACAGCACAGCTATGATTTTACAAAATGACTTGGATGATAATTCTTGAGCATTGAAATTTTCCCCCCAGGCAGAGGTATAATGAAGATTTGGCCTTGATAAATTATTCCTTTTTAGACATTGCCCCTTGTTGTCTTTGCTGATGCAGATAAAATTATGACTCAGACTACTTGCTACGCCAGCCTCCTGTAGGGTTGGCAGGGATCTGAATTTTTCTGGAGGGCTATTTATTATAGCACAGTTTCATTATGATCAAGTCATATCAAGTCTATATTAAGAAAAAAAACATTGTCCAAATGTTTTCTAAGTTCAACTATAATTTTGTGAATATTTTAAGGCTGAAACAAATCATTTCCATAGGATGATTGCTTTAAAAAATGAATTTATTTGGACGCCCAAGTTAGGAATTCAGAAACGTAGTAAGATTTCTTTTGCAATATTTTATCAGATATCTACTTATATTACCCCTACTTTTAAGGATTTAAAAAATATTCTTAATATAAAATGTGAACAGAAGTTATAAATTGTTATTAATGACATTTTTCCAATATTTAAACAAACGCATGCTCTGAAATCCACAACACATGTACACACACTGTGACATAAAAGTCATAATCTGCAAGGGAGGCAAAAATATTTAGGGAAAAAATATTGGGTAGTTAAAGAAGGATCTGGAGCTAAGTCCAAATTAGAAGGTTAAATGAAAATCCCAGTTAACTGAAGTCCTCTGATTTGGGTGAAGAAAAGCTGAAAGGAACTCAAGAGGTATCCTGGGAGAACTTATATGCAGGCAACTTGGACAGTTTAGAAAGATGATGTAGATGCCCCCTGGTGGATATATGGAAGTGTTTTCATTCACCAAGGACAAGTAAAAATATTACAAAGAAATCAATGCTTAATTCCTGTCAAAAGCATCTCAATTTCTCTACGTGTCTAGTATCTTAACTATGCCTAGGATTTGGGGTTATCAGAAAAGGATACTGGAGAAGAGAGAACAGACTAGAAACAAAGAAAATATCTGAGAAGAGAAAGCTGCAAGTTTGTTTAGGTTTTATTTTTTTCCTATGAGAGGGTTAACATTCACTATTTAAAAATCTTAAGATAATTGTGTCTTAAGTTTAAATTTATTAAAGTTAGATGATTGTCTTAGTCTCCTCAGGCTGCCGTAGTCAAATTACATAGATTGGGTGGCTTAAATAACAGAAATGTATTTTCTCATAGTTCTAAGGGCTAGAAAATCCAAGATCAGGGTTCTGGCAGGTTTGGTTTCTGGTGAGAGCTCTCTTTCTGGCTTGCAGACTGCTGCCTTCTTGCTGTGTCCTCATATGACACAGAGAAAAAACTCTCTGGCGTCTCTTCCTCTGTTATAAGGACACTAGTTCTATCTAATCAGGGCTCCGTTCTTATGACCTCATTTAATCACGCTTCCTTAAAGATCTTATCTCCAGTGTAGTACCCTCCCTCAAAAGGGGACACAATTCAGTCCATAGCAATAATGAAAACCTCTTAATGTTTTTTTAACCTTCTTTGACATTTGTTGCCTTGTACTATCCCCAGTCTGGTGTCCTTCATTGTCCCATTTCCTACTTCCAATTTAAATGTGGAAGAAAGTCCTTTTGGCTACTGTAATTGAACTAAGAGATAAAGTAAAAAGAGTGCCAGACCGATAATGCCAGACCAATATATCCGCAGATACAATTCTTTTTAACATTCCATTCCATTTAGAAAGTGGGCCAGCCAAACTGAGTTGCTGAAGTTCTAATTGTGAACCAGTGTTCTGTGTATGTCTTTTCATAGCATCTTGAGGTGTGAATATCATCCTGTAGGTTGGATTACAACAGTTCCTCCAGTCTTTGCTGTTTCCCTGATGCCAGTTTCTAGACTTCACTGATAGGTGGAAAGTTCCGGAAAGAGATCAGTGATGTGATACGTTAATACAATGAGATGCCTTTTTTAGACAACCCACATCTCTTCTGGACATTGAAATACCTGTGGCTGTAGGTTATTTCCTCCGTCTAGCTTTGACATATGGTTGTGGCAGCTGGGTAGTTAAAAGCATGTGAGCTGGGTGCCGGGTGCAGAAGAACCGCTCAGTAAAAATTAACCATTGTTGTTGCTGTTGCTTTTTTCCTAGATGAGCTTTTTATGTTTGTCTCACGCCATCAGTTATAGGATTTACTCTAGTGTTAATCCTTACCTTTACAATGTCTAAAATGTATTTTAATTTTGTTAATTGAATTTTATACTTCCTTGTGTTTATTCTTATTTTAGCCAGCAACGTTCTTTTCATGGCTGACTTCACCACAGACTGTCCTTTGCTCCAGTGGTCCTCTACCTTTCTGATTATTCAAAACGGTGGCCTTATTTTATAGAAAGATAGAAAAAATATTCTAAAATCTTGTCTATAATGATTTGTTCATGAGTGACATACTTTTTATTTTGGAGGAAGGATCTTGTTATCTGCCGTCTGGATTATTTCTATATAATGTTCTTTTGATGCCTTACAAGCGTTATCTTATTTATTCCTTATGAGGAGCTACCGTTACTACTCCTGTTTTAACAAGGACTTTGAGGTTTCAAGAGGTCAACCAACGTGTCAGATATCCCACAGCTAGTAAATGGCAAATTCAGTATTCGAGTCCAAGTCTGTCTGATTTGATGGTCCACAATCCTAACTATTTAGCCAATGTTTCCCAACTTCTGATTCCTGATGACTGACAATAGCATAACTAATAATTAAGACTTCCTCCAAAAAGGCCCTGAGACTGATTCCAGGTTATTCTTATAAACACTTGGTGTGACTGTAATGCTACTTGAGAGAGAGAAGATTCATCCAGCTCAGTGTTTGCATTTGGAGAAAGTGAGTGGAGCGTGCTTTGCCCTCTACCCTCTCCAGTGTTATGTTGGTAGCGTTTGGTGAACATAGCTCCCGGAGCATTTCCAGGTAGCATTCTGGTCAAGTCCAAGTCTGCTTGATCAAGCTGAGAACTTCTGCTCTGACTGGTGAAGTCTCCGACAAAAAAATTTCCTCTCCTAGAGCCATGTATTTATACAAAGCCTTGGCAAATAAAAAGAAGCCCTAGGAATCACTATGAAGCAAAACTAACTACAGAATCGTGTATCTTCAAGAAACCCTACTATTTTAAACTTTCAACTTTTAAATATGTAAAGACAAAATGAATGCATTCTGTAAGACATTGTTCTCTGGTAATTCCAAATTGAAGACATAAATTTCTTATCCCAGTGCCAGATATTGAAAGTAATATTTCTATAGCTTATGGAAATCCAAATGTTGAATTAAAAGCTAACATTGGGAGGAAATGAAATACAGTAAATAGAGAACTCGGCGTTTTCATTTCTACACTTTGTTGTTCAGTGTGTAACAATTGATGAAATATTTAGCATGTTTATTTGTAGGGGATGTTTTTCATTTCTATGTGGTAGCATCTTTTAAAAACACTACTGATGGTCCTCTGTAAATCATTACCTTGGGGTTTAGTTCCAGCTGCTCTACCATAGTTGTTTATTTCCTTATTAAATAAGATGTGTGGCTAACCCCTGAAGCCCTGTCAGAACAGCCTTGAATAAATGTCTTTGCATTATTGGATTTTTTTTGGTATGTAAATCATTGATATTCTAAAAGATAAACCTGTTCATTATTAGCCTTGTTTGTTTTTAATTTAGAAGGGTGAAATTACATTTTATTAAACTTCATTAGCTTCTCAAGCAAGCAATATGAATGTAGCTTGCGTTCTGCAAACCTCGTCATAGTCACTTTATCTCACTGCTGCTAGAGTAATTAGTTGAGTTGAGTTTTCTCTTTGCAGTTGATAAGACTTCTTTAGAAATCATGTCAGATCACAGTCACGATTGACGAATTACTTGGATTTGCTCCTGTTTGCCTGTTGCTGCTTTAATTTGTTGTTAATGTTTGAATCTATCACCTCGCATCTCTATCCCACCAGTTTCCCTTGCATCTGACTATTGTGACTAATGACAAAATGATTTCAAACTAAATCATCTTTTAAAATTCAAATTAAGCTTAGGTGCTTTTCTTGTTTGGAACCACTGTGTGTCTGCTGAATACTGATGGAGCCACTGTACACTCTGTGTGAAACATAACATCGCTCTGACTGTCGCATTTGTTGTTCCAAAACTTGAAGGCTGTGTGAATATTATTCCCAGTGAGTCCTGTGCCAGGTAGCTCAGCAGATTTTTCAATCCTTTCATAGTTTGTCATCATGGAAAATGACAACTACTTTTTACATAGTAGACCTTGAGACATCAGTGTAAAATAACTTGAGTATCATTGGGCTGCCTGGCAGAGAACAAAGATTTAAGCCTCAAATCAGTCTAATTCTCTTTTCCATATATAGGTTATGATATTTAGAGTGTTGAGACTTCTTAGGCATTCTTAGTCAGCCTTGGGATTGAGTCAGGATAACTTATATAATTTAGGTACTACCTGCAATATTCTAGAAATATGCCCATAAACAAAGAAATAGTAATCTGAAGTTCAGATAGAAAGTTTCTGACACTTTCTCTTTAATTTGAAAAAAGAATCTTGACTCTGTATTATATCCATTTCAGTGAAATCTATTAAAAAATGAAGTAGGTGCCTGCTGTGTGCATTAGCCTGCAATGATTAATAAGATAGTTTTACACTCTAGAAGTTCACTAATACTTTAAAACTGGGAATAAAAAGATTTGACCTTTGTTTTCAGATGTTAATCCTAGTGGCACACTTCATACTGCTCCCTCCATTTTCATAAAGTCTGGTGCTTCATGGATTCTTTTTTCTGGCCACCTTAGACTGATCCTCTCTCTTTGACTTGGGATCACTGTTTTCTCCAGACATATTCTTCAAGTCTATGCGTACATTTCTTTGATACTTGTAACTTGCGTAGCAGTGGATGTTGTCAGAATATAATTTTCAAACCATCAAAAACGTGAGTCATGCAAATATGGAATGAACCTGTATCAAAGTTTTATCTAACTCATTAATTAAGGAGTAATTATTTAACAGTAAAACGGTTCAAAATCTTTTTTGAGAAATGCCTATAAGTAGCCCTTAAATTTTTTTCAAAAAAGGATACTAGAATGCAATTACCAGATTAGATACAGAAGTAGTTAATATCCTTCAGGGCATCAAAACCATAACCTTTGGGGCTCTTTTCTACTGAACAGGAATCTATAAGTTAATATGCAACTTCACAGTGTTTGGGGTCAAATCCAATATTAAACAGCAAACTCAAACTCAAGTATCTTCCCCTAGAGACTTAATAATCCTTGGGTGGACTTTTTAAACAATACTCCATACTGACATTGCAGGGACACGCTGTACTCCTTTCTGATTTCCAAGTCTTGCATAATTTTTTAACATTATACTTGACTATTACAAATACTTGACTGACTCAACTATATAGGGTGTAGTTTATCAAGTTCCTTAATGCCTCGTCCACACTTGTGCATCCAAAGGCTGTGCAACATGGCAGAGCACTCAGTAGGTCACTCACTCTGTGACTTTCATCTGCCATAACACTTCTGCTGTTATTCTCCTCTACCGTAAAATGAGAAACTGGAATAAGTTGATCGCTAGAATCTCTCCTAGCTTTACAGTATGGTTATTCTTTAAAAATGGAATTATAAAGGGCAGAATATCTTGGTCCTTTAAAATAACATGGAATAGACAATAGGGTCCCCTAATGGTCTTTGATGAATTCTGGGCAGACTAGCTCTCTAATTATCCTAGAATGTCTGAGAAACTTCCCCTGACAAGAGGTGTGGCAATAGCTCCTGTTAGGCCCTTGATTTAATTGGTCTATATACGTTGTCTAGTGCCACACTAATGCTGCATAACAAAACAACTACAAAAAAAAATTTGTTTTCAAGTCTGAGTCAACTGGGAAGTTCTGTTGATCTTAATTAGGCTTGGCTCAGCAGTTCATCATTTCTGAGCTGGGACAAGCACAGGTGTCTAGTGGTCAGCTATCTATTGGGCGATGTAGGATAGCCTCAACTAGGATAACCGGTTCTGCTCCAAAGGATCTCTCCAGCAGGCTAGCCCAAGCTTGTTCTTGTGGTGTTGGTGGCAGTGTTTTGAGAAAGAGTGGAAGCAAGCAAGGACTCATAAAGCTAAGACTCAGAAATAACTCACCCCCACTTCCACCACATCCAGTTGGCCAAAGAAAGTCATAGGAAGTCTGTGGGGAAATAGAGTCCATTTCTTGATGGGAGGAGAAGGGGAAATTCATTTTACAAGGGGCATTAATACGGAGAGGGAGGACAAATTGGTTCCATATTTGTATTCAATCAGCCGTATTAGAACATCATTCACAGTTGGAATTTCAGGATGTTCCAGAAGGATTCTGATCTGGAGGGAAGGAAGGCAGGGTCCTATAAGTGTTCTTGTGCTTCCTTCTGGGGTGCAGTTAAGTCACTTAGAGTTAGTTTCATCTGTTAAGGTCTTACTTTTAAAATTCAGTAGGCAGGATTAGAGCAGTCTTAGGGGGTAATTATTCCATATTACTGAGGCAAGGCCCTTCTGAGGACTTTACCAAATGCTACATGAATGTTGAGATTTTCTATTATGTCTGGTGGGAAAATGCACTATTCCTGGCTTGGTATGTGCTAGGTACCGTTTCTTCTAATCCTTTCAGGTGGTTCTTTTTGCCTTGGGTAGTTACACTCAAAAATGGATCTGTGCTTAGCAAAATTCTCAGTGGGGACTCTTCAGATTTTTTGGACTTTTCTTTTCGGCATCACCTTCTCTGGTACCTTTTCCTGTGAACTCTAGCCACCTTGATTTCCTCACCTTCTCAGCTTCATCTCCTCAATTTAGGTAGTCTGTCAGATTGTTCCTGGATTCTCCTTTCCCGCTCTACAGCATGCAAACTCAAGTTTTTTTCTTCTCTCTCAATGATTGTGTCCTATGTTGTCTAATGTCCAATGTCTTCAAAAACAGTTGTTTTACAAATGTTTTTAGTTTTTTTGTTATTTCGTGCAGGAGAGTAAATTCAGTCCCTGTTACTCCATTTTGGCCAGAAGTAGAAATCTCCACTTCTTAGAATTTAGTCTGAGGGAAAATATGAGTTTCTAAAGATTATGGGCAACCCAACTTTTGGTGGAAGAGGGCAATATGCAAATATCAGACTATATTTGAAAATATATATTTCTCTCCTGCTTATCCAGTTGGTCCTTTATTGCTCCCTTCCCTTCTCTTCTTGGTATATTTAGCATTTTGCCACAGTTTGACCCATCATTCTGTTTTACTTTTTGTATATTTTTGATTGTGTTGTGTGTGGGTGTGCATTTTATCTTCCTAGTGATATTGTAAACTCTTTAAATGTTGTGGATATACCTTATCCTTCTTTATATTTTTCACCATGTGTATAACATTTTAGAATTAATTCTAATTAATTGATTATCCCTTTCTGTAAAGAGGGACTCAAAATCTGAGGATTAATTAGGTGGTGTTTACAATGTGCTTTGTAGAGGAAAAGTACAGGGTAAATAATGGTACCTTTAACTTTTAGGTGGATGTCAATTTTGGTTTCACTTGTCTCCACCTAAATTGGCTGCCGTATTTTAGACTACAGTTTCTCATGAGTTCAGCTGCAAACTGTTTAGATGAATACTTCAGGCTGACATGAAGAATACGTTCTAAACCTTTCAGAACCTGCTTTGGCTCTGCATGTTGTGAGGCTTTTTCTTCTTTCTCTACTCAAGGAACTTGAAGCCATAGTTCACGAGTATATAAGATATGGATTGAACACTTTCAACCTGCTTGATAAGTGTAGTATTGAAAAGAGCTTCTACTTGTAGAATAAACACTTCTCTGTAAGGGAGTTTACAGTTAATTGTATATAATATTATCCATAAAATTCCTTGCAGACTAGCTCCTTTTAATCACCCACTTGTGAGCTGTTCTTCCTCTCTCTCTCCTCTACTTCTCCATCTCCTCACCCATTTATTTCATAAAATGGTGGGGGAAGAGGGTAGAAAAAGCAATTACAATATACCCTTAATATAACTCAGAATAAACACAATTAAGGCGGAAAAATGGTTGCAAAAAATCATAGTGTCGGGCTTCCCTGGTGGCGCAGTGGTTGAGAGTCCGCCTGCTGATGCAGGGGACATGGGTTCGTGCCCCGGTCCGGGAAGATCCCACATGCCGCGGAGCGGCTGGGCCCGTGAGCCATGGCCGTTGAGCCTGCGCGTCCGGAACCTGTGCTCTGCAACGGAAGAGGCCACAACAGTGAGAGGCCCGCGCATGGCAAAAAAAAAAAAAAAAAAAGTCATAGTGTCTTCTAAAGACAGACATGATTATTTTGGGAATCATTTGAGCAATTACTTTCCTTTATTAGTATGGACAGTCTATATGGTTGGCTATATGGTTATTTATCATGCCTGTCAAAATATAAGAATTAATTTTAATACTGACCGTCTGTATTCAAATGCAGTCTTGTTCTACAGATAAAATAATTTTATGGAAAATAGTGAATTCCATTTTGATTTAAATACTCTTTATTGGTAAATAGTTTGAACTCAGATATTTATGCAATGATATGGTGATGCTGTTTATATGTATGATACAACATTTTATTTAAAAATGATTTTCCTTTTTTTCGGCTGTGCCACGTGGCATGTGGGGTCTTAGTTCCTGACCAGGGATTGAACCCACGCCCCCTGCATTGGAAGCATGGGGTCTTAACCACTGGACCGCCAGGGAAGTCCCAAAAATGATTTTCCTTTGTATTTGCATTACTAATTGTGGTGAAAAACTAAAATGCATGAGGATTTCTAGACTTTATATAATAATGTCTATGTAAGATTATGAAAATAATTCCCAGGGATTTGGAAATTAAAGCTTTTGGAGCTTCTGTCGTTTTTAAAGGAATGTTATACACATGTGGATGGTTATTATTGTTTTTATTCTGTGCCCAAAGTAGATATAGTTCTTCCTGTTTATAAAGCAAACATGTACAAAACTCACTGAAATGTATACAGCATATCAGAGAATATTATTTACAATAAAACTCAACAAAGAAGTTGTACAGCTATCATCATGAATTCTTAAAGTCAAATCAAGTATAACTCTAGCTTATAGTCCTAAAAGCCTAACCTTTCCATAGATTTAAATTCTAATAATTTATAAGAATGGATAATATTTTGAAATAGCAGATGTTTGATTCAGAGTTTCACATATATGTATATATATATATGTCCTTTTTTAGTTAGGTATTTTTAAGCTTTTACATCAAGTTGAGTGACTATAGCATATTAATAAAGGTTTATTTTATGAAAACAGCTAATTTGTAACTCTTTGACCCATTTAAATTTTGTATAACTCTACATAAAATTACATAGCCAATATAATTTTTAATATACCTTTTCAGAACTCAAATGCCAATCTGAACATGAGAAAAAGAGCCAATGCCTTGGTTCACTCTGAATCTGATGTTGGCAACAGAACTGAGGTGGGAAACCATTCGAGCAAGTCTTCCACGGTTGTTCAAGGATCTTCTGAAGCCACACCACAGTCTTACTTAGCTTCCAGTCCAAACCCATTCAGCCATGCAAATGCAGCTGAAACTATATCCGCCGCAAGAGCAATTCCACCTGCTTCTCCTTCTCCACCTAGTAGAACTGGGTACGTGCCCCGAAAAGTTCCAGTTGGATCTGCTTCTACCCAGCATGTGTTTGGATCAAGACTGGAGCGAATTAAGACCACAGTTAATAGCATAGGGGCTTCTGGGAAGTTGTCAGCCACTACTGCTCCCTCGGCTCCACCACCTTCTGGATCTGGCACAAGTAAAATAGACAAATATGCCCGCATTCTCTTTCCAGTAACATTTGGGGCTTTTAATATGGTCTATTGGGTTGTTTACTTATCTAAGGACACTATGGAGAAATCAGAAAGTCTAATGTAATTTTGTTGCTATAATAATTTCCTAAAAGATGATGAACTTCATGCAGAATGTCTTTTTAAATGTTTTTAAAGATAAACAGTTGCTCTTCACTAAAATAAAAATTCCATGTAAGTTTTCCATTTAAAAAATTCAAGCCAGTCATTGGGAGAGTTAATTAATTCCTCAGTGAAGGGAAAGTGAGCCATCTTTCATTTCAGAAAGATGATTTAAATAGAATCAATTCAACATTCAAATTAGACAGGATACAGACCATCCTGGAAAGTTGGGACAAGAAAAATAGGGCTATTAGAGATCCATGGTGCATATTTATGCATTGAAATTTGAAAACAGACTATGACATTTTCTAATACACACTATGAATATCAACCAGCCACCCTAAATTTCCCAGTGGCACTGCCCTTAATCAGAATTATCGGATATGATATGCGGTGACCTTTGGAGATCCTCTTAGTATCTTCAAGAAAAGGACTTTCCCTGTTAAATGAAACATTTTTAAAAGGAAAATGGAACACAACAAATACCTATAGAGTGAAACCTCTGCTGCAACAAAGACAGAGACCAGGGAAAATGTGTTCCCTGCATGTTGGCCAAACAGGACTTAACAGTTGACTTGAAAATTTGTGCTTTGAGCCAAAGTTTAACTTATTGTATGAATTCCTTTTGATAATAGTTCATTCAGTTATGTATTCTTTCAACATATAGTTATTCAGAGCCTACCACGTTCCAGGCACTATGCTAGACACTGTCTCTCTAGATAAGCTTATTCACCTTTACCTGCAATGTTACTCAAATAGTAGAACAGTCAATGCATGCTAATGAACCATCAACTAGCAGCAGACACTGCATTCTTTAATGGAGGAAATTTATTTAGAGTCTGATGACATATTCAAAATATTTGTTTCTCCTATATTGATAGAGGATAACAAGTGTATTCTTCATATAGCCACTTCTGAGATTAGTACACATTAGCACAACTTCAGCAATTGACTTCAGAGTATAATGAAAATGTGGTACAGATTGTTCTCTAAGTGAAAAGCACTGTGTACCTCAAAGTAGAAATCTGGGCACTGTAAGACCTTATAGATTACCTGTCTCAAATTTGATCAGAATCACAGAATATAATTTGATCAGAATCACAGAATCATCAGAATTAGGAATCCAGTACAAGGCTTTTTAGATGCTTTTTCCAACATAGATCTATATCAACTGGTGAAATGCTAAGCTTCTAGGGAGCTTTTGTGTCCATAGTTCTGTATTTCTGGGCAGTTCTGTGTTTATTTTGGAGGGGGGAGTTTTTGTATAGTTTCATAATGAAGGTGAGTTTTTTAAAAGAACAGCAAAGTCCTGGAGTAAAGAAAAAAAATTATAGCCAGGGCGTAGAATACTGCTGACTCTGTTATGCAAT
Organism: Delphinapterus leucas; assembly: GCF_059928025.1. NCBI lineage: Eukaryota > Metazoa > Chordata > Mammalia > Artiodactyla > Monodontidae > Delphinapterus > Delphinapterus leucas. The sequence continues at coordinate 69,893,665 of NC_143133.1, read as the reverse complement.
TTATCAGGATTTTCATGAGCTGATTTTTCTTTTTCATTAGGTAGGCTTAACAACTTAATTGAATTTCTTGCAGCAGGCCTAGGCCACTAAATCTGGGTCTAGTTTTTTACTGTGTTACTTCCAAGATTTTTCTTCTGTACTTCTCTCTTCCTGATCTGGGGTATGTGAATGAATGTGTTCTGGGTGTTTGGGGAACATTTTGGTAGAAATGGCCACCTTGCAAACAGGATCTCTTATTTTTTAGAAAAGAAATGATATTAATTAATTGGCATTAGTTTTTTAGTTGTTGCATTGCCTTGGAATGGTTGTATATGAGACCTGTAAAATGTGCAAACGCCAAATATTACTTGTGGGTCATATCTGAGAATTCCTTCTTGGCTATGTCTCTAGGTATTTCTTAGAATCATCAATAATTTTAAGGCTGAAGAATACTTTAGAAATCATCCAATCCAAACCCCTCATTTACAAATTGATGCCAGTAATATGAAGCCCAGTAAAATTTGTATATATGTATATATTTAATAAAAAGTACTTATACAAAAAAGCTGATAATAAATTATTTCATGAATGTGAGTAGATTTCTAGCCTTGAGGACAATGTTTGAAATTGTGGTTGGAAGCTATGATTGGTCTTTATTCCAAAAAAATGACCTTATTTCTTTGGTAAGGAATATACTCCTTGCTTGTCTGTTAGCCTATTCTTAAGAAATAGTTCATTGGCTTCCTTTTTTAAAAAGAAATTCTTCTCCTGTAAATTTTTACAGATTTTTAAAGGGATAAAAATAAATGATTTTAGATTTGTAGATCAGTGATACAGGTGGATTCACAGTTTTTTCCTTACCTTTGTATTAGAAAAAGATTTTAAAATAAATCAGGTGGCCAAACAAAGAGAAAGGACAAAACTTAACCAGGGATTCTTAATTGGAAGAATAAGTTGACCAGTATGTTTACTCATTCGTATGAAAAGAAATTATTTCAATTGCACACAGCGTTAGTAATAAAAACGCATAGTTTGCTTTCCTTAACTCAATTCCATCAAATGAATTCAAAACTAAATTTTTTATTTTGGGCACCATTTCTATCTTTTCAATAACTCAGAGCTGCGTTAAATGGAACACTTTTGTGAAGAACCAGTCACTTTTCACTATGAGAAAATGTCACAAGGGTCATTATTAGAGCCTAAATCCTGGCAATTTGTGAAGAAGAATGGCTGAGAATGATACCTTTGTATGTCTCTATCTTTTTTTTTTTTTTGCGGCACGCGGGCCTCTCACTGTTGTGGCCTCTCCCGTTGAGGAACACAGGCTCCGGACACGCAGGCTCAGCGGCCATGGCTCACGGGCCGGCCGCTTCGCGGCTTGTGGGATCTTCCCAGAACAGGGCACGAACCCCTGTCCCCTACATCACCAGGCGGACTCTCAACCACTGCGCCACCAGGGAAGCCGATGTATGTCTCTATCTTTTAAAGATGAAATTCAGAATTGTTTTCTTTAGTACCAGGATCTATATTCTAGCTTTCAATTCCAAGTTGGCCACTAACTGCTACATAATAACTTCTAGTTTCCTCCAGGCATGACTAGGGATGATAATATATTTACATGATTAATCCACAGTTGAAAATGACTTGCATTTGTGTATATACAGAGCATTTGAATAATGTGTACTTTAAATTGGACCTCACAAATCTTGAATTCAAGTCGGCAGAGAGTAGAGTCACCCTTTTTCACAGATGGACATGAATCATAGAGAAGTTAGTGACAAGGATAAAAGCACGGAGCTGGAATGAACTTTGAAAGGTCATTTTTCAATCATTTAAAAAAATCGAAATTTATGCAAAAATTGATGAGAAACAAAATACCCAAATTTTAAATAAATATGGGATCAGTATTAATAATTTTTCCTTTTGCATCAGGCTCTAATATTACTTGGCATGGCATTGGTATAGATGGTGGAAAAAAAGGATGCATGTAATTTTATGACTGTTGATGTGGAGCAAAAAGAGTGATGGCAGGGAAGGCTCCACAGAGATACTAACTGAATTTTGTAGAATGACTGGGAGTTCTTGCACCTCTGCCTACTCCCACAAGCAACAAAAGCACATTTGTACCGCCATCTGAAGCTTGAAAAGAGATATAGATTTGGAACTTCAAGGGGAACTCTTACTACAAATAGTTCAAGGTATTGGGAGGGAAGGTGAACGTGGGAAGTTGCTGATGTTGGAAAGACCTGCTGGGGTGGATTAGAGAGAGTTTTGTGTAAATTACCTAAGAGATTAGACGTGATCCTGGATTAGTGGCAATTTATTAAAAATCTTGCAGGGTAATAAGATGAAAATGAACATGCTATGCTTCTGTTTTAGAGAAATCATTTGATTGCTGTATGAGCTATGGAATGGAGGGCCATGAATCTTGAGGTAGTACAAAAATTGAGATGTCTAACTTTTCTTTTCCCTCTCAATTAATCTTTGCCTTCTAATTCTTTTTTTAATCCCAGTGACTTCATTGTCATTTGTAAAAATGCTATGAGATTGTTAAAGATAGGTATTGCAGAAAATTAAAAAGAGCCTCAAAATCCCACCATGGAGAAATTGTTAATATTTCGTGAGTATCATGCCAGATACTTTTGTACAGATGTTTGTTTTGAAAAGCAGACTGATTGATTAAAAGACAGAATTTTGTAAATTTAGGAGCCAAATATGCCATATATGAATGCTGTTAAATAATTTTAAAGCATTAAATTTACCTTTGTCTAAATTTAAGATAAAAATATAAGGGTAAAACTTAAGAAATTATTGAAATTTTTATAGTGTTTAATCAAAGCAGAAGATTTGATGGACACCATGTCTTTTCATCCCAGATTTCAGTCTTTATTTCAGGAATTATTTTTTTCCTATTATGTGTCTAAATGATTTTTTTCAGAATGTTCTTTTGTTTCCATATCTCCTTATAGTATTCTCTACAATCACTTTTATGTTTTTAAACTTGTTGTCAACTTTTGTCAGCCATAACCCAAGTGAGTTTTCAGTTGTGTTTACTCTGTTTTGTAACCTCTAAAATAATTTTCATCTTCATAATGGGTTTCTTCTTTTCCCTTTCTTTCTTGGTCTGTGCCACTTCATTTTTTCTGCTTGTTTTTATAATCTCTTCATTCAAATATCTCTTCTTTGATCTTCTCACTCTCTTAATGAGATCCTGTCTATAATTTATTTGAGACTACAGAGAACTATTTATAAAAATTTTTCCTCGGTTTCCTGAAAAAAATTTTTTCCCCGGTATGAACTTCATCTGCTTTTCCATTGTGTTTTTGTCCTTTGCCTATGTTCCAGGCTGGTTTCTTTCTATTAATCACTGAATGAAGCCAGCTATTTACTGAACTATAGTGTGGGAAGTGATGGGAGAGTGAATCAGATCAGCCTACAGCAGTTATTTAACTTTCAGGTGTCAAGCCCACCTCCCCAAATCTGTCTTATCTTCTGCCCAGGGACCATATTATTTCTCTGTTGTTGACAGCTGGGTGGTCTATTTGGCTCACGGTGTAGAACTCTCGGTTTTACTTTCTCTGCGTTGTTAGTGCTTTAATGGTTATTGCCACTTCTTCCAACTTTCCCACTGTAATGCCAGTAATCCATATCATCCAGCAGGCTGTTTCACAGCTATCAAGTAGAGTCCACTGGCTCTACCACATGGCTTTACCCCCATATTCTACCATTTGGGAATAAATAACTGGAAACCTATGCTTTTCTCTTGCCTTTTCATACTCCATGTCATGGTGGCTTCAGTCTTTGGAGGACATCTCAGGACCCTAACACTCAGTAAGATCTATATCCTATCAGGATATGTATGCCAGTCAATATTCTTTCTCCTGTTAGTGCAAATGTCTCTTCATTTGAAAGCTATTTATTATAGTTTATAGTCAATTACTTGTAATTACAGATATGGTTTTCATTTTTCTTCCCAATTTTTTATTATTATGCTATTTTTGGAGGGATTTCATAGCAGAGGAGTGAATTATAAATGCTTTTATTTCACCCTTCTAAATTGAATTCATCTGTCATTTTTATTTCCATTAGATCAAGGTTGACCAGATTATCTTTTGCCGATATCTTTCACTAACAACGAGAGCTATGTGGTTTTTCCCTTCTGCTTATCAGGTGTCATTGGAATCAGGTATTAAAACTGGATTAAATCTGTGATAATACAGTTGATAGAAAGGACTCCCCATTGGGGAAGGAAAAGAAACTATAATAATAGAAAATAAAGATTTAATATTATTGCAGTTAACCATTGGCTGACATTCTTTCTCAGCCATTTGTATCTGTGAATGGTAGTCTGCATTCCATCTTTGCAGATGTTTGCTGATATAATGGAGCATACTTGTTGTCATTTTACTATTATGTATACTGTTTCCTAGTTCAAACATACAGTAAATCAGGGCTTTCATTTTTCAAGATACATACAAATTATTGTTGGTTAATGAGGTAAGGCTTTATGATTTTACCAAGTTTCACTGTAAATTGAATCAAAATCCAAAGTTTTCATGCAAAGCCATGCTCTATGTTACAAGACATTGAATGGCCATAGTAAATAAGAGGTTAAATTTTCCTCTGGTTTATCCTTAATGATGAAACCTTAACAATTTTCTGCTAAAAATATTGAAAACTGAAGAAGAAATATAGTATTCTGTTTGGATTTTCAAGTGGAATATTTCACAAACCAAGGAATAAAAGCTTATCTGCTTCACCTCTGAATAATTTTAAGTTGTTTGCTTCATTGTACAATTGAAAATATTCCTTATCATGAAAGTAAAGAATAATAATTATACATATTTTATTATATCATAAAACCTAATTTTGTCATCCTTTGAGCTTCATTATTCTTGCTCAATCAGAAAGCAGATAATAAAGTATGATATTTAAACAGTTCAAAATTTGGTAAGAGATACAGGTGTTTTGATTTCATGGGAATACAGTTTTCCTACAAATTACACAATTCTGGGGCTTATAGCAATCACGTTTGCCTCCCTGAAATTGATGATTTTATTCTATGTAAGAGTATTTTAAATTATAATGAGGTAAATTATAAAGAGGAGCACATAGTCATTATGATTTTGTTTTGGCAGATTTATTTTGGAAATAGGGATATTATCAAATGTTGGTTTAGTATTTTTAAATAATTCATCAGAAAGTGATTTTTTAAATTCTATCTCTTTAAGCAAACTTCCCTTGCTTCTCAAAGTTAAACTTATTACTGGTGGTAATGAACTTCCTTTGCTTCTTAGAAACAAAATTTATACCTGAGCATAGCATGGGAAATAATTCAAGTTTCAACTTCTGCTGGAGAAGGAGTATTTAAGGTAATAAGGATAAAATTTCCATAAAATTTTACGACAGATACTTATATTTTAAGATACATATATTGGAGCTAAACTCTGGAATCACTAAAATACAAACATTGTATCTATCTAATGCAATTTTTCAATTTCTATTTAAAACAAACATAAATATCTTTGGAATATTGGGGGAGCTTAAGAACTTTTTTTTCTGCATATAAATATCCTTCCTTTAAGTTGGTCGCAGTATTGTTTCTGACATAATATTTCACGTTTGAAGCTCTGTTTTTACTTACCTTTAATTCCCTGCATGACCAATACCATCATCTAGGTTGTAGTTTTGCAAAATTCTCATGGTTGGGAAATTTCTTTGTGGGTGACGTGGATGAAGAAAATTTCTAAGGCCCATGAGATCTAATGTGACACAACAAAAGCCTTTATGTGGTTTTGATTAACTAAAAGGGTATCAATTGTGTATTTTACATATATATATATATATATATATATATATACACATACATATGTATATACATATATACACAAAATTTCTTTTCTGATGAGTCAAAATGAATAAAGTATAGCTATCTATGACTTAATCCTAACTTGTGAAACCAAAGTTCTGAAAAACTGAAGAACGCTAACTTATAAAAATATGTGAGCTTATGTTTTAAAATACCTAGCTCAGAATATTAGTGTAATTATTTTGATGAGATGAAGCACTTTGAACATTTCTGATGGTCTTTAATGAAAATTTTGTGTTTTTTTAAAAATATTTTATAATGTACCATGAAACATTTTTAATGTAACCTTTCTTGTTCTAAAACAATGGTTTTCTGAAGAAAAATTCAGCTTTTTGATTTATATCTTTAAAAAAGAGAACATACCTGAGAGAAAAAAAGTTGACCACAGATTTTCCACAACATACACACGTTTGTGTATGATGCACACCAATAAATTACATAGTGTAAGTAGTTTCCTTTTTTGTTGTTCACTTTTATGATAATTAAGTCCCCTTCATACTTAATTGTATTTGTTCAGTTCAACATGATTCTTGTTATGGACTGAATGTTAGTGTCCCTCCAACATGCATATGTTGAAACCCCACCCCACCATGTGATGGTATTAGGACATGGGGCTTTGAGGAGATAATTAGGATTAGATGAGGTCATAAGGGTGGAGCCCTCAAGAATGTGATTAGTACCCTTATAAGAGTCAGGAGAGCTTGCTTCTCTGTGCTCTCTGCTACATAAAGATACAATAAAAAGATGGCAGTCTGCAACCTGAAAGAACCTAACCATGCTGGCACCCTGATCATGCACTTCCAGCCTACACACTGTGAGAAATACATTTCTGTCCTTTAAGGCACCCAGTCTATGGTATTCTGTTATGGCAGCCTGAACTGACTAAGGTAATTCCCTACTCTTTTTTTTTTTTAATTATTTTATTTTATTTTATTATTTATACAGCAGGTTCTTATCAGTCTTCTATTTTATACATATTAGTGTATATATGTCAATCCCAATCTCCCAATTCATACCACCACCACCACCACCCCTGCCACTTTCCCCCCGTGGTGTCCATGTTTGTTTTCTACATCTGTGTCTCTATTTCTGCCCTGCCAACCGGTTCATCTGTACCATTTTTCTAGGTTCCACATATATGTGTTAATATATGATATTTGTTCTTCTCTTTCTGACTTACTTCACTCTGTATGACAGTCTCTAGGTCCATCCACGTCTCACAAATGACCCAATTTCGTTCCTTTTTATGGCTGAGTAATATTCTATTGTATATATGTGGCACATCTTCTTTATCCATCCGTCTGTGGGTGAGCATTTAGGTTGCATCCATGACCTGGCTATTGTAAACAGTGCTGCAATGAACATTGGGGTGCATTTGTCTTTTTGAATTATGGTTTTCTCTGGGTATATGCCCAGTAGTGGGATTGCTGGGTCGTATGGTAGTTCTATTTTTAGTTTTTTAAGGAACCTCCATACTGTTCTCCATAGTGGCTGTATCAATTTACATTCTCACCAACAGTGCAAGAGGGCTCCCTTTTCTCCACACCCTCTCCAGCATTTGTTGTTTGTAGATTTTCTGATGATGCCCATTCTGACTGGTGTGAGGTGATACCTCATTGTAGTTTTGATTTGCATTTCTCTAATAATTAGTGACGTTGAGCAGCTTTTCATGTGCTTCTTGCCCATCTCTGTGTCTTCTTTGGAGAAATGTCTGTTTAGGTCTTCTGCCCATTTTTGGACTGGGTTATTATTATTTTTTAATATTGAGCTGCATGAGCTGTTTATATATTTTGGAGATTAATCCTTTGTCCATTGATACGTTTGCAAATATTTTCTCCCATTGTGAGGGCTGTCTGTTCATCTTGTTTGTAGTTTCCTTTGCTTTGCAAAAGCTTTGAAGTTTCATTAGGTCCCATTTGTTTAGTTTTGTTTTTATTTCCATTACTCTAGGAGGTGAATCAAAAAAGATCTTGCTGTGATTTATGTCAAAGAGTGTTCGTCCTATGTTTTCCCCTAAGAGTTTTATAGTGTCTGGTCTTACATTTAGGTCTCTAATCGATTTTGAGTTTATTTTTGTGTATCGTGTTAAGGAGTGTTCTAATTTCATTCTTTTACATGTAGCTGTCCAGTTTTCCCAGCACCACTTATTGAAGAGACTGTCTTTTCTCCATTGTATATCCTTGCCTCCTTTGTCATAGATTAGTTGACCCTAGGTGCATGGGTTTATCTCTGGGCTTTCTGTCCTGTTCCATTGATCTATATTTCTGTTTTTGTGCCAGTACCATATTGTCGATGACTGCAGGTTTGTAGTATAGTCTGAAGTCAGGGAGTCTGATTCTTCCAGCTCCATTCTTTCCCCTCAAGACTGCTTTGGTTATTCGGGGTCTTTTGTATCTCCATACAAATTTTAAGATTTTTTTTTCTAGTTCTGTAAAAAAATGCCACTGATAATTTCATAGGGATTACACTGAATCTGTAGATTGCTTTGGGTAGTACAGTCATTTTCACAGTATTGATTCTTCCAATCCAAGAACATGGTATATCTCTCCATCTGTTTGTGTCATCTTTGGTTTCTTTCATCAGTGTCTTACAGTTTTCTGAATACAGGTATTTTACCTCCTTAGGTAGGTATATTCCTAGGTATTTTATTCTTTTTGTTGCAGTGGTGAATGGGATTGTTCCCTTAATTTCTCCTTCTGGTCTTTCTTTGTTATTGTATAGGAATGCAAGAGATTTCTGTGCATTAATTTTGTATCCTGCAACTTTACCAAATTCATTGATTAGCTCTTGTAGCTTTCTCATGGCACCTTTAGGATTCTCTATGTATAATATCATGTCATCTGCAAACAGCGATGGTTTTACTTCTTCTTTTCCAATTTGTATTCTTTTTATTTCTTTTTCTTCTCTGATTGCCATGGCTAGAACTTCCAAAACTATGTTGAATAATAGTGGTGAGAGTAGACATCCTTGTCTTGTTCCTGATCTTAGAGGAAATGCTTTCAGTTTTTCACCATTGAGAATGATGTTTCCTGTGGGTTTGTCGTATACAGCCTTTACTATGTTGATGTCCGTTCCTTCTATGCTCACTTTCTGGAGAGTTTTTTTTATCATAAATGGGTGAAAAGCTTTTTCTGCATCTATTGAGATGATCATATGGTTTTTATTCTTCAGTTTGTTAATATGGTGTATCACATTGATTGATTTGCATATATTGAAGAATCCTTGCAGCGCTGGGATAAATCCCACTTGATCATACTCTATGATGCTTTTAATGTGTTGTTGCATTCTGTTTGCTAGTATTTTTGTAATTTTCTTTTTTTGTAATATCTATCTGGTTTTCATATCAGGGTGATGGTGGCCTCATAGAATGAGCTTGGAATGTTCCTTCCTCTGCAATTTTTTGGAAGAGTTTGAGAAAGATGGGTGTGAGCTCTCTAAATGTTTGAGAGAAGTCACCTGTGAAGCCATCTGGTACTGGACTTTTGTTTGTTGGAAGATTTTTAATCACAGTTTCAATTTCATTGCTTGTGATTGGTCTGTTCATATCTTCTGTTTCTTCCTGGTTCAGTCTTGGAAGGTTGTACCTTTCTAAGAATTTGTCCATTTCTTCCAGATTGTCCATTTTATTGGCATAGAGTTGCTTGTAGTAGTCTCTTAGGATGCTTTGTATTTCTGTGGTGTCCATTGTAACTTCTCCATTTTCATTTCTAATTGTATTGATTTGAATCCTCTCCTTGATGAGTCTCGCTAAAGGTTTATCAATTTTGTTTATCTTCTTAAAGAACCAGCTTTTTATTGTATTGAACTTTGCTATTGTTTTCTTTGTTTCTATTTCATTTATTTCTGCTCTGATCTTTATGGTTTCTTTCTTTCTACTAACTTTGGGTTTTGTTTGTTCTTCTTTCTCTAGTTCCTTTAGGTGTAAGGTTAGAGTGTTTATTTGAGACTGTTCTTGTTTCTTGAAGTAGGCTTCTATTGCTATAAACTGCCATCTTAGAACTGCTTTTGCTGCATCCCATAGGTTTTGGACCATGGTGTTTTCATTATAATTTGTCTCTAGGTATTTTTTGATTTCCTCTTTGATTTCTTCAGTGATCCCTTGGTTATTTAGCTGTTTAGTAACGTATTGTTTAGCTTCAGTGTGTTTGTATTTTTTACAGTTTTTTTCCTGTAATTGATATCTCATCTCATAGCGTTATGGTCAGAAAAGATGCTTGATACAATTTCAATTTTCTTAAATTTACCGAGCCTTGATTTGTGACCCAAGATGTGGTCTATCCTGGAGAATGTTCTGTGTGCACTTGAGAAGAAAGTGTAATCTGCTGTTTATGGATGGAATGTCCTATAAATATCAATTAAATCTACCTGGTCTAATGTGTCATTTAAAGCTTGTGTTTCCTTGTTTGTTTTCATTTTGGATGATCTGTCCATTGGTGTAAGTGAGGTGTTAAAGTCCCCCACTATTACTGTGTTACTGTCAATTTCCTCTTTCATAGCTGTTAGCAGTTGCCTTTTGTATTGCGGTGCTCCTATGTTGGGTGCATATATATTTATAGCTGTTATGTCTTTTTCTTGGATTGATCCCTTGATCATTATGTAGTGTCCTTCCTTGTCTCTTGTAACATTCTTTATTTTAATGTCTATTTTATCTGATATGAGTATTGCTTCTCCAGCTTCCTTTTGATTTCCATTTGCATGGAATATCTTGTTCCATCCTCTCACTTTCAGTCTGTATGTATCCCTAGATCTGAAGTTGGTCTCTGGTAGACAGCATATGTATGGGTCTTGTTTTTGTATCCATTCAGTGAGCCTGTGTCTTTTGGTTGGAGCATTTAATCCATTCACATTTAAGGTAATTACCGATATGTATATTCCTATTACCATTTTCCTAATTGTTATGGGTTTGTTTTTGTAAGTCCTTCTCTTGTCTTGTGTTTCCCACTTAGAGAAGTTCCTTTAGCATTTGTTGTAGAGCTCGTTTGGTGGTGCTGAGTTTTGTTAGCTTTTCTTGTCTGTAAAGCTTTTGATTTCTCTGTCGAATCTGAATGAGATCCTTGCCAGGTAGAGTAATCTTTGTTGTAGGTTTTTCCCTTTCATCACTTTAAGTATAACATGCCACTTCCTTCTGGCTTGTAGAGTTTCTGCTGAGAAATCATCTGTTAACCTTATGGGAGTTCCCTTGTATGTTATTTTTTGTTTTCCCTTGTTGCTTTCAGTAATTTTTCTTTGTCTTTAATTTTTGTCAATTTGATTACTATGTGTCTCGGCATGTTTCTCCTTGGGTTTATCCTGCCTGGGACTCCCTGTGCTTCCTGGACTTAGGTGTCTATTTCCTTTCCCATGTTAGGGAATTTTTCAGCTATAATCTCTTCAAACATTTTCTCGAGTCCTTTCTGTCTGTCTTCTCCTTCTGGACCCCTATAAATAGTGCAAAAGTTGTTGCGTTTAATGTTGTCCCAGAGGTCTCTTAGGCTGTCTTCATTTCTTTTCGTTCTTTTTTCTTTATTCTGTTCCACAGCAGTGAATTCTACCATTCTGTCTTCCAGGTCACTTATCCGTTCTTCTGCCTCAGTTATTCTGCTATTGATTCCTTCTAGTGTATTTTTCATTTCAGTTATTATATTGTTCATCTCTGTTTGTTTGTTCTTAAATTCTTCTAGGTGTTTGTTCTTTAATTCTTCTAGGTCTTTGTTAAGCATTTCTTGCATCTTCTCAATCTTTGCCTCCATTCTTTCTCTGAGGTCCTGGATCATCTTCAGTATCATTATTCTGAATTCTTTTTCTGGAAGGCTGCCTATCTCCACTTCATTTAGTTGTTTTTCTGGGGTTTTATCTTGTTCCTTCATCTGGTACAAAGTCCTCTGCCTTTTCATTTTGCCTATCTTTCTGTGAATGTGGTTTCTTTCCACAGGCTGCAGAATTGTATGGCAATTCCCTACTCTTATGAGAATATTTTTATTAAATTTTCAATATTTAAAGTATATAGCCCCTTTATTGTGAAGTGATTTGTGCTTTTTTTTTTTAATTTCTGAAAGTCTCACTGATCACCAGATCCTATTTCCAACTAAACTGAATACTAGTTAGAAAGTACCTGCCTTTTATTGTCAGTATTGATAATAGAGAGGTGTAGCTAATGTAGAGGAAAGTTGAAGTCAACATCAAACAAAGCTATTCTCAAACACAAGCATGAATAGAGAGGTAAGAAAAATAAGTTAATGGAACATATAGAGGTATTTTGACTTTTCAAATTGGATTATATCAATTATTGAAATTATCCTAGTTTCATTTGTTTTAAACTTCTATGAATAATTTCTACATAGCTCATATTTAAACATTGATTTTCTTTCTAATTTGTAGCAGAAGCTCAATGCTGGCCACTTGGTTATGAGAATAAACCCTGGGCTGGTTCAGTAATTGTGAACTTGCTTACAATGTTACCTAATCTGTATTATCATCCTCTGTGCATTTTGAAAATTAATCACTCTCCTGAGGTAAATTATATGAAATTCTTGCTATTATATTCCAGTATGTTTTCTTGATGTCAAATATTCATCCGTCATGTGAATTCTTAAATGTTATCCCTCTCATTTTATTCTGGAGGATATAAATAATGTCATTCATTTAACAATGTTTGGATTGTGTTCTCACAGTAACATGCATCAACCTGGTATTCTAGACAAACGAATTCAGGAACCTGTATCATTACCATTAGGATAAATGCTAATCAGTGGTATCTTTTATTAAGTAAGGCCCATATGTCTGCTTGTAGAATATTACTGTCAAGATGTGCCATGTGCATTTATCAGTTGAAAACTAAACAGACTGATACATGTGTACTCTTAACGGAGGAAGATATCTCAGTTGGCATTTATTCCAGCACTCTGATACATTTCCATTTCTTCCTTCAGTCTCCTGCATTTTGCCTCCTCACTCACTAGTGTAAACTTATGGTGACAAAACTCCTTCCCTCATAGTTTATGGTGTTCCTACCAGTGTCATGGAGAGAAAGTAATGAAAAATCCTCTCTTCTCCTGAATGCAAAATGGAAAGGGTAAAGTCATCATTCTATTTTTGTGTATTTTCAAGTGCATAATTTTCTAACCAATCCATCATATAATATATAATACTCCCCCATAAATGAGAACAATACATTCTGACTCATAAGTAAGGCTCTGTCTAATGTTTCTTTTAGCAGAAAAGCAAATGTGAGGGGAAAAGCTATTGCTTTTTATTTAGGAAAAGGAAGCATTGTGAATAGAATAATACCTTCTGGCCACTCTAATAATAAACCATAGAATTGAAAATGCCCTGTAGAGACTGTGCTAACTGAATTATTCGAATACATCTTTCAAAGAGCAGATCTAAAATGCTGGCATGCATCATAAAGGTTGGAGCATTTAATCCATTCACATTTAAGGTAGGTTGAGTGATATGTAATCCATTTTTCATTACACAATTACTCCTTGCATTTCTGCTCAAGTAGTGGCCTTATTTAAGCTCCTTGATCTCGCATCTCCAGCCCCACCCATTCTACATACTGATGTCAGAATATTTCGGTTCATTTAACACTTACCTTTAAGTCTCTGTTGGTTGGTTCTCCATCACCTTTGGAATAAAATATTAATCCTGACCATTACATTCAGGGCCGAACACAATCCAACTCTGATGTCACCTTCATCCCCTCCTTCCACCTCTTCTACCATCTAGCAACCCAGGACAACATGAAATTCTCTGAACATATGCATGACTGTACATTGGTGTCTTTTCAACCTATATCCTTTGCCGTGATTGCCTTTCTTCTACTCTTGTCTTGTTGACGAACTCCTATAAATCACAGCACTAATATCCCCACTCACTGAGTGCATTTCTGATTCTCATTAGTAGAATTAACTCATGGCATTTCCCCATGTTTCCTACATCTATTTTTGTAGTAACTTTCATATGAAATTATTTGATAACATTTGTTTTTTATCTGTGAAGTGACTATATTTGGATAATCATTAAAGGGACTATGCTCCCTGATCACAAGTTCAGTTTTATCTTATAAGTTTAACAAGATTAAATTAATTTGCCCATTGCCTTATAACAAACTGAGGATCATAGCATAGTACTTGGCTGTTTATAGGTTTAGTTTATTTTATAATTTGAATTTAGTTGAATGCTAAAGAGGACAGTATGCCAACAATAGCTTTCACTTTATTTATACATTTTGATAAAATAATACATAATTATTTAAAAGAAGTAGGATAAACAAATTCCTTCATACAATTCCAATTTAAGATTGTGTACTGTGATTAAAACACCCATTTTTTAATGTGGAAAGGTCCCCCCCGCAGTTTTATTGAGATATAATTGACATACAGCACTGTTTAAGTTTAAGGTGTACAGCAGAATGATGACTTACATACATCATGAAATCATTATCACAATAATTTTAGTGAACATCCATCATCTCATATAGATATAAAACTGAAGAAATAGAAAAAAAGTATTTTTCCTTATGATGAAAACTCTTAGGATTTACTCTGTGAACAACTTTCATCAATAACATATAGCAGTGTTAATTCTATTTATTATGTTCTACATTACATCCTCAGTACTTATTCACCTTATTTATCTTATACCTAGTTTGCACCTTTTGACTGCTTTCATCCAGTTCTCCGTCTACCTCGCTCCCCACTCCTGATAACCACAAATTTGATCTCTTTTTCTATGAGTTTGTTTGTTTTGAAGTATAATTGACCTATAATGTATGTTAGTTGCTGTTATACAACATAGTGATTCGATATTTCTATACATTTCAAAATGGTCACTGTGATAAGTCTGGTTATGTCACCATACAAAGATATTACAAAGTTATTGACTATATTTCTCATACTGTACATTTCATACCCATGACTCATTTTGCAGCTGGAAAGTTTGTACCTTTTAATGTTCCTCACTTATTTCTTTTCTCCCCACATGTCTCTCCCCTCTGACAACCACCTATTTGTTCTCTGTATCTATAACTCTTTCTGTTTTGTTATGTTTGTTTGTTTGTTTTGTCATTCAGAATCCACATATAAATGAAATCATATAGTATTTGTCTTTCTCTGTCTGACTTATTTCACTTAGCATAATACCTTCTAGGTCCATCCATGTTGTCCCCAATGGCAAGATTTTATCCTTTTTTATGATTTATCACTCAGTAATATTCTATTTGTGTGTGTGTGTGTGTGTGTGTGTGTGTGTGTATGTGTATCTATCTTCTTAATCCATTTATTTATTGATGGGCATGTAGATTGCTTCCATGTCTTGGCTATTGTAAATAGTGCTGCAGTGAACGTAGGAGTGTATATATCTTTTCTAATTATTATTTTCATGTCTTTGGATAAATACCCAGGAGTGAAATTGCTGGATCATATGGTCATTCTGTTTTTATTTTTTTGAGGACTCTCCATACTGTTTTCCATAGCAGCTGTACCAATTTACATTCCATCTAACAGTGCAGGAAGGTTCCCTTTTTTCCACATCTTAGCCAACACTTATTATCTGTTGTCTTTTTGATAATAGTCATTCTGACAGGTGTGAGGTGGTATCTCAGTGTGGTTTTGATTTGCATGTCCCTGATGATTAGTGATGTTGAGCATCTTTTCATGTGCCTGTTGGCCATCTGCATGTCTTGTTTGGAAAAATGTCTATTCAAATCCTTTGTCCAGTTTTTAATTCAGTTGTTTTTTTGATGTTAAGTTGTATGAGTTCTTTGTATATTTTGGAGATTAACCCTTTGTTGGATATAGTATTTGCAGATATTTTCTCCCATTCAGTAGGTGGCCTTTTTGTTTTGTTGGTGGTTTCTTTCACTGTGCTAAAACTTTTTAATTTGATGTAGTCCCATTTGTTTCTTTTTGTTTTTGTTTCCCTTCCCTGAGGAGACAAATCCAAAAAGCTATTACTAAGACTGATGTCAAAGAGCTTACTGCCTATGTTTTCTTCTACAAGTTTTATGGTTTCAGGTCTTACAGTTAAGTCTTTAATCCAGTTTAAATTTATTTTTGTGCAGGATGTGAGAGAGTAGTCCAGTTTGGACAGCTACATGCAAAAGATCAAAACAACCATTTTAAAATGCTCTTAACTAAAGGTATTATCCTGATTCTATAATTATAATTCTGACATTTAGTTGGTAGCAATTGGACAGAGACTCAGACCTGTGTATTTCAAAGTTGTTGTCGGGTTGTATATTTTTACTAAATAATAAATATAGCTTTACTGTTCTTGACTGTCTTTTCCCCACTTGCCACTTGGTAAGAGCATATTTATAGAAAACAAAAAGGATAAGCTTTACACTCATATCATGGTTGAAAACTTTTTATATCCCCTGAGAACTTTTGTTTGCCATTTAAGTGTTCATTTGTGATTCTTTGACAATAATCATTCTTTGAGTTAAAGTCATGCCTTACGCAGACAATACAAATTGTTTTGCAATAAATTGTCTGATAAGTAACTATAGGTTAGAATCGATTCCACTGGTTTTAGAAGTAGAACATTGACATTACATTGTCATTCTATGAAAACCTTACTTTAGTGCATTGCTCATAGCGTGCACCAAACTCCTTCCTATAGTGAGAGTAGGAAGAGAAAAATGGTATCAAGGAGATAAGAGAGTGAGAAAAATTAGAAACAGTGGTAAGAAGTATTTTGAAAGAAGTTCCACAATAGTTTTTAAAGTTGGCCAGGAGTAGAGTGAAAAGAAATATTTTCCAAAGAAGGGATGCCATTCTACCACTTTTAGATCAGTTTTCAAATCTTATACAATTAAAAGTTAACCTTGTGCCACAACAATAAGTTGGAGAAGACAGAATGAGATGAGTCTTTTTCAATTAATGTAATGTGATACATATTCAAGCTTGCTGCTGTTCTTATTTCTGAATTGTTTGTGCAGAAACATAGGTGTTTAGTGGTGTGGACACAATCATAGGTGTTTAGTGCTGTGGATACCATTTTTGTTGCTGATCTAGTGTTGGTTGGTTTTGTGGATATAAATGCAAAAATAAATCCGTCATTTCTCCTACCTGATGGCAAGAAATGACTTTCTTAGAATACAAATTGATCTTTATGTTATTATGTAAGAATAATGTAAAGATAGAAAAGAAACTGTGGAAATAAAAACAGAGAAAGGGAAGAAATACTCTGAGGATATGAGGTACATAAAAGCAAAATTAACACTTTTAATTTAAAAAGTGATCTGTTGTATTCCTTGTGTCAACATGCCCTCATCTTTGGGAATTCTAACTGTCCCTGGCTATGAACGCTTCAAGAACAGACTACATGTGATCTAGTATTTTATTTTCCTTTCAATGTTTCAGTATTACTCTTAAGACTACATGATATACATATGGATGAGAGCTTATATAGCAGTGGTTCTTATTCACTTGTTTTTCTCATTTGAGGGAAGAACCATGTCTGGTACTATGTAAGTAATGGAAACATGTATATGATATAGATATATTTTTGTATTAATAGTAATGCTTTTACTTTTAAATTTAATCTTTATAGTGTCTTCATAGTTTATATACATCTTGCCATCTGATATGTTGAAGCTGAAAGTATTTTCGATGAGTTCAGTGCATGCTGGCATAAATTATTAGGCAGGCATGCACACACACATACACAAACGCATAATACTGTAAATGAGAGACAACAAACTGAGATATGTAAGGTGACAATATACTACCTAGAGGTAGGTTAACATAGTGCTGGTCTAGGGGCTCTAGGTTCATATATCACTTAGTAGTGTGTGACGTTAGGCATATTATTTAATCTCACTGCTGTTTACTTTTCTCGTCAGTCAAATAAGGATAATTACCTCAAGAGTGATTTTGATGTTTAAATGAGTTGATTGATATGAATATGTTTTGAAAAGTACCTGGCTCAGAGTTAAATGCTCAATAAATGATGGGTTTTATTCCCAGTTATCAATTGAGACTTAACGAACTTCCCCAACACATTTGGTGGCTTAAAACCATAATCTGTTATTTTTCTTTGTTGTTCTCTTGGCTCAACTGAGTGGTTCTCACTTGGAGTCTCTCATGGAGTTGCAGTCAAATGGCAGGTGAGGATGGAGTCATAGGGACTTTTTTTTACTCACAGGCCTGATGCATGGACTGAGAGGCCTACAGTCGTGGCTATTTGAGGATTTCTCTCTGTATGTGGCTACCTTGTGCCTTCCCATGGCATGGCAGTCTCATAAGTCACATTTCATACAGGGCAGCTAGCTTTCCCCAGAGCAAGCATTCCGTGATAGGAAGTGGAAGCAGCAAGTCTATTAATGTCCATCTTACAAACTGGCACAAATATGGCACTTGTGCGATACTCTGTAGGTCAAAAGAGAGTCCTCTCAGATTCAACAAGAGGGGACTCAGACCTTACCTCTCAATGGGAGGAGTGTCAAACAATTGCAGGCAACTTTAGTCTGTCATGCATATTAACATTATTCAGTGGCCTATTTAATGAATACCAATGTTTCATTACTTCTTGGCAGTCGATAACCTCTGTGGAATTTAGATATATTTGCCCTAGATTCACCACACTGAGATATTTTAAAAAACACAGTATTTGGATAATTATATTTATAATCAGCACAGAATTTCGGCCTGTGAAAAAATAACCCCAGCCTTATTCCCCTTTGACCTGTGTTATCTGGTGTGCTGTTGTGTGCACTGCCATTACCTAATAGCCAAAAATCAGTCCAGAGGACAGGACATAGAGGAAGAAACATTTGTCCTTCAATAAAATCCATAGAGGATACATGTCTCTACACTTATAGCACATGGAACAAGTTTGTGAAGAGAATCATACATGTTTCTCTCAGCAGGGTGTAAAAATTAGAGGTCATTCAGGTTCCAGGGAAAAGAATTACCAGGGCTTCTGAGTGGCTTCTTCCTAAACCTTAGCTAAAAATGGCAGTACAATTAAGGAAAGGGACTCCAAGCTTTGGGACTGTGACGTGGAGATATAGCCTTCTACTGCTATTAAACCATTCCCCTTAACCATCCCTTTATTTAGCTAATTGACTCCAGACCTTAGTGAGCAGGCAGTTGAGCCAGTTAAGTGGCAATTTGAAACAAGGAAATTTTTAAATTAGTTTTTGAAGTGCAGTATCACAAATTTAGACAAGCATTTCATATGATCTAGATAAATGGAGATGTCAGTTCTGTCAGATAACCTGCAAAGTATTAGTTATAAAGAAAATAAAAACAAAAACTTGCCAGGAAGCATAGAATGTCTCAAGAAATTGTGTGTGGATAGTCAAGCTGTAAGGCTGCGTAGCTTGGTATCATAGACTAAACACATCTTACAAGTGCTAATATAGTTAGATAATTATTCTAAACTTGAATCATTTCTTGACCAAGACATTATTTTATGACATTTTCTCCTGAATTCCATTGTTTGTTTCCGTTTTTATCCTATTGAAATCATACAATTGCAGTATGATGGTTGTAGAATCACAGCACAGCAATTAAAAATCAATTTCCAAGTAATTTATTCACTTGGATTTCTTAAACACCTTGAAGTGTATGCATATATAGAAATGAACACTTCTTAAAATTCCCTTTTATGTCCCATCCATTTTCCCATATTCCACAGTTATTCCCTTATCGCTGCCTCCAAAACTCTCCATAAATGCCTCCCCAAGACCTATATCATGCACTTCTCATCTGTTTTACCCTTACTGTTTTCCATCTAGCTCTCTAGTTGAATTCTTCCTCATATTCCATTATGAAGAAAAGAACCAATCTGGCAATTGACAAGATTTTCCTTAGAGATTTCCAATCACTCCTTCTCCCCAACATGGATTTCTGAGTGGGATCTAAACTGAGAAGTGGGGAGGGGCGGTTGGTATTCAGAGATAGAGGAGAGAGAGTTATGGGAAAAGAGAGGCAAGCATAGTGTGCCACTTCTCACTTCTGAGATTCAGCTCTATGACTGAACAAAACAAAATCTGTGTAGTTAGAAATAACTATCAAGGGAGGGAAGTAAACAAAATATATGTAGTTTGTTTAGAGAAGATCTTCTCAAATGGGACTCACTTCCACTCCTTATCTGGAGAGTTCTGAAGGTGTCAGGCTCACAGAAGCATGCCACACCAAAGAATGTATATCCTATTTCTTGGCATCTTGTCAAATATAGTATTTATCCCAGATTTTTAATTTTTGATGAAAAATAGTATTTACCTTTGCATTAAAATAAGTCAGGGTGGATTTGTTAGCTCTTGACCTTATTCTTTTGGCTTCTGCCATGATCTCATTTAGAAATGTATGAAACATGTATAATAAACAAAATTCTGATGTTAACACATGGTCAAACCTCAAAGACAACCCAACAGCAGATTGGCTCTGGTTCTGATCTTTCCAGACCCAACATAACCAGGATCTTTCTCTTAAGAACATCATGGAAGACATTCACTAATAAAGCAATCTGGTCTGGGACACTAGCAGTTCAGGACAGCTAGGAAAGCTTGGTCGTGGTGAGCAAACCATCTGATGCTGTCCTGCTTACCGTCCAGTTGGGGTACCATCCAGCTGTGGCCTGGTTCATGCACAGGCCTTTGAGAGGCTGGGGGCGTCCCTAAGATACCAAAAGGTGGGCTCAGTGAAACACTACAGATAAGGGTACCCAAAACATGCCTGCACAGCTGAGGCTAACTTATACTACTCTTGAGCTCAGACATAGTAGGCTGAATTTTCTTATAGTTTTTCTGTCATTTACTACATACTATAAATACATAAGTATTTTATTGTTCAGTAAAACTTAAATTTGGCAATAAGCCTTTTCATGAGCAATGAGATTGAAGAAAAGGAAAGTTCATGTTTAATGAGATTTTAGATACTAAATTTCTGTTTTTAAGTGAGTTGATAAATAATAAGTACACAAAATATGTGACTCATGAGAACATTAGTGATATCACTATGAAAACCGGAAGACATAGACTTGCAGAAGAATCATCAGCATCTACTTCAAAGGTTAGTGGTTATTTTAAGAAGAGTGTACTAGAAGATAAGAAATTAACACACACATGGTTGCAGAGGGTACATCTACATATAACATTGCGAAATAGACATTTTCCTTTAGAGTAAATGCCTATTCATCTAGTTAGTTTTTCTTATTTTTAATCCCCAATTTTCTAGTGCATGTAGTTTGAGACATTGGCTGTTAAATAAGGCCAGTTTTATATTGTTGCTATCAGGTGCTTCAAGAAGAAAATAAGTTAAATAACTTCCCATGCTTTCTTTTTTCCCCTTTCAGCTCATGGAATCACATTACAACTTGAAAATTCATTCCTCAGGAGTAAAATGTCTGCTATTTTTGTGAATGTTATTTTGTATTAAGTTAAAAGGATTATATTTAAAATAAAGTTACTTGCAGTAATATGAATTTAAATTTGGCAGGGCATAAGGTCATAGTAAAAAATAAAAATTCTTGTTGAGAAATGTATGCAATGACTACATTTGCAAAATCGACTGTGGTGTGTACATAATTCATAAATGCATCCAAACTGCAATTGACTTATAAACTGTAATTGTCAAACTTCACAAATATTGTTATAATGCATACGGACATACCTCGTTTTATTGTGTTTCACGCCATTGCGTTTTGTAGAGGTTTGTGGCAAATTGGAGGTTTGTGGCAACTCTCTTTGGGGCAAGTCTAGTGGAGCCATTTTTCCAAGAGCATCTGATCACTTCATGTCTCTGTCACATTTTGGTACTTCTTGGAATATTTCAAAGTTTTCATTTTATTTTACTTGTTATAGTGATCTGGGATTAGTGATCTTTGATGTTACTTCTATGACTTGCTGAAGGCTCAGATGATGGTTAGCATTTTTTAGCAATAAAATATTTTAAAATTAAGGTATACACATTGTTTTTTAAAAATATAATGCTATCATATTTTAACAGACTACAGTATAGTGTAAACATAACTTTTATATGCACTGGGAAACCAAAAATTTTGTGCAACTTGATTTATTTCAGTATTTGCTTTACCGCGGTGGTCTGGAACTGAACCCACAATATCTCCGAGGTATGCCTGTATATAGTTGGCCGTCAGTATCTGCAGGTTCCACATCCACAGATTCAACTAAACACAGACTGAAAATATTTGAAAAAAAAATTCCAGAAAGTTCCAAAAAGCAAAACTTAAATTTGCAGTGCACGGGCAACTATTTAAATAGCATTTACACTGTTTTAGATATCATAAGTAATCTAGAGATGATTTAAAGTATATGGGAGAATGTGCATAGGTTAGGCTATATGCATATACGATGGCATTTTATATAAGGAACTAGAGCATCCATGAATTTTGGTATTCTTTGGGGGTGGAGGGGTCCTTGGAACCAATTCCCCGTTGATACCAAGGTACTACTGTATATAACAATTTGATGAACCAAACTACAAAACTCTTTGTGATAAAACCAGAATTGAGTACAAAAAAAAAGAAAAAAAAAAAAGACTCAAACATAACAGCATATGTTTTTTCTCTTTGGTTGCTTCTAAATAGGATTTTATGAATATTTAATTCTTTACAAATACATTTTGTAAATAAATTTCAGTGGTCTACAGAGCTACTCAATTTTTTATAAACAAAATTTACAAAATTTTGTTGCATTGTTTTAAAATCATTTAGAAATTTTAATTAAACAATTAAAAATTGTGCTAATAAAATTCAGGTTTTGAAGATTTGTAGACTGCAGTTATTGAAAAAAATAACTTCCTTGTGACACAAGAAAGACATTTAAATTTACCTCTACAAAATCAAGGAATAACCTAAACAAGTTCAAGTGGATTTTAAATTTTGTATAATATTGTTGCAGGAAGGGGAATCCCTTCCAGGGCCTGAGAGTGGGCTCTTGTCTAACACTCAGAAATGAATTGTTCCAGGAGACACACATGCTGACAAAGCAAGAGACTTTATTGGGAAGGGTCACCCGGTCGGAGAGCAGGACGGTAAGAGAACCGTCGGCTTCTCTTACCGTAAGGAGGAGGAGGACGACGGCTCTGTCACATGGCTTGCAGTCTCACGTTATATGGTGATGGTATTAGTTTCCGGTTATCTCTGACTTTCAATCTTTCTGACTCAGGGTACTTCCTGGTGGCACGCGCATCGCTCCGTCAAGATAGATTCCAGCGAGAAGGATTCTGGGAGGTTGGTAGGACATATGGACTGGCATCTCCTCTCTCCTTTTGACCTTTCCCGAATTCTTCTGGTTGGTGATAGCTTGTTAGTTCTGCATTCCTTACCAGGACCTCATGCCATGATTACTGTGGTGCCTGGCCGGGGCTTGGCGGTTTCAGTCAGTGGTTCCCCTAACAATATAAAATTTAATTTTGAAATTCTCTAATTGTTCCTTGGGATAATTTCAACCCATGTGAAGAATCTTTTGATGGAGCTCCTATTATAACAGGATAAATTCACGTTCTTAGAGAAATAAAGTGAACTTTAAAAGGCTTTCCAGGGGCTTCCCTGGTGGCGCAGTGCTTGGGAGTCCGTCTGCTGATGAAGGGGTCACGGGTTTGTGCCCCAGTCTGGGGGGATCCCACATGCCGCGGAGCCCGCTGGGCCTGCACGTCCGGAGCCTGCGCTCCGCGACGGGAGAGGCTGCAGCGGTGAGGGGCCCGCGTACGGCAAAAAAAAAAAAAAAAAAAAAAGGCTTTCCAATTTGCAGCCTCTAAATTTGGCAAAACCTTCAAAAGTATCATAAATAATGGAAAACTTATTTTATGAAGCTTGTGTCCTACGAATGTTTGCTGAAGATTGTTACTTTGAGTAGAGGCAGAAAGACAGCACTTGGGAAAATATTTGGACTGAAAAATTTACATATTTTAAGAAAAAATAGGAATGAGATTTTGTTTAGCATAATTTTTGAGTTTTTCTTAATTTAAAGTATTATCATCCACAGTGAAGAGGAAAGATGTCAAAATTTCCTATATATCAACCATAAAATACATATTTGAGAAGACTGTAGGCAGTTTAAAAAATTTAAAAACAATAACACCGTATTAAAAATGTATTCTTCAGAAAAATATTAGTGACTCACTATTACAGGTGATAAAGGCTGAAACACTAATTAAAATACATTAATATGTGCGAATAATTATAATTCTGTTATTTTTAATGTTCATATTATAATAAGACATTTTAAAGTTTTGCTTAAGGGCTTCCCTGGTGGCGCAGTGGTTGAGAGTCCGCCTGCTGAGGCAGGGGACAAGGGTTCGTGACCCGGTCCGGGAGGATCTTACATGCCGCGGGACGGCTGGGCCCGTGAGCCATGGCCGCTGAGCCTGCGCGTCCGGAGCCTGTGCTCTGCAACGGGAGAGGCCACAGCAGTGAGAGGCTCGCGTACCGGAAAAAAAAAAAAAAAAAAAGTTTTGCTTAAATATAGCTGCTTTAATTTTTAGAAATAATTTTATTTTACAAAATGAATTTTGAATTGCCCTCTGTATAAATCCATCAATATAAAATCTCAAAAATTTATAATTTTAATTAATTTGATTTCCCCCTTTCACTTTAAAGGGGCATCGGTTGGAAAACATTATATGGTTACCATAATTAACAACCTGGCATGTTTAGGAGAGGTCAGATACACTACTAGACTTGTAGCTCACTCTCTGGTTACAGGAAAAGTTCCCTTGCGGCCCAGGGGGATTAAGATGTAACAGAAAGAAAGAAATAGTGAGTTTGCCAAAAGATTGCTGTGATATGGAAGGAAAAGATTCCCACCGGCGAGACTATACATTATGTAGAGGAACGGGAACACCTCTGCCAATGCTGTTTCCTTTACTATGGAGGGACATATATGAGAACAACACGCCTAAAGCTTCTCCGTCTTTTTACTTCTTCCCGTGGAGCCGGCAGTCAGCTATCTGATTGGTCAGTTTTGAAAGAGAACGTCTGCGTGTATGACCCGCCCCTTCCTTTCGTCTTAGGGAGGAGCGGTCTCTAGAAAGTGCCCACTTTACTCCGCCCCCCGGCCGGCAGTGAAGTTGACAAGTGCGGAATTTGCCTGTGCGCCATCTTGCCGTTGGCTGCTGTCTGTGCCGTAGTTGGTAAGTCTGTCTAATTCTGGAGTTTAGTATCAGCAAACCTGCCGTTATGAGCCAGAGTCTTAAACATCTTCGCTAGCATTTATAAGGAAATAGTTTGCTTTTCCTGCTACGTTATTTCTTTTTTTTTTTTTCATTTCTTCCTGGGTAAAAGAGAGACGTTACTCGCACGACCCTCTTCACACCCCAACATCTAGGATATAAAGTGGGAATAGAGAGAAAACGAAAAAAGAGGAATTCTGTGCTGTAGAGTGCTTATGGAGTAAAACTTTGGGCATGCTTATGGCATGGCTGGAGTGGGAGGTGTTAAACTTGGATAGTTTTGGACTAGGCGCTGACCACATATTTTCAGCTGTAGTGGGTTGTTGCAGTTTGTGGCGATTTTGTTTACAAGAGAGTGGCCAGTTTTATATAAGCAAACACCGATTTCTGTAGAGGCAAGTCTGCAGACTCTGGGCTGTAAGCAAAGGCAGGCAAGCTTAGATAGGCTCAGCAAGCAAAATCTGACCAGTACCTCTGAGATGTCCTTATTAAATGCATTCTAGCCAAATAGTTGCTGCTGCTTGACCATAAATTCTGCATACCTGATTTTTTCTAAGAAGCCTTTTCTGAGACAAGGGTTTAATTATAGAGAGTCTTTTCATGTAGTGGCCTTTTTTAGGTCTCAAAGTGTTTCTACTATATCCAGCGGTATCTGCAGGACGTGGTTAGTGCCAGGCTTAGGTTGGTGACAGAGAAAGTCTGCTGAAATTCTGATTATCTTTTATATATATATATATTTTTAAAGATTTATTATTTATTTATTTAGGCTACGTCGGGTCTTAGTTGAGGCATGCGGGATCTTTCGCTGTGGTGCGCGGCCTCTTTTGTGCATGGGCTTCTCTCTGGTTGTGGAGTGTGGATTTTCTCTTTCTCTAGTCGCGGCGCGCTGGCTCCAGGGTGCGTAGGCTCTGTAGTTGTGGCTCGGGGGCTTAGCTGCCCTGTGGCATGTGGAATCTTAATTCCCTGACCAGGGATCAAACCCAAGTCCCCTGCATTGGAAGGTGGATTCTTTACTACTGGAACACCAGGGAAGTCCCATATATATATATATATTTTTTTTTTTTTTTTAATAAATTTATTTATTTATTTTTGACTGCATTGGGTCTTTGTTGCTGCGTGCGGCTTTCTCTAGTTGCGGTGAGCGGGGGCTACTCTTCATTGCGGTGCACAGACTTCTCATTGCAGTGACTTCTCTTGTTGCAGAGCTTGGGCTGTAGGCGTGTGGGCTTCAGTAGTTGTGGCACGTGGGCTCAGTTGTCATGGCCCGCAGGCTCTAGAGCGCAGGCTCAGTAGTTGTGGCACACGGGCTTAGTTGCTCCGTGGCATGTGGGATCTTCCTGGACCAGGGCTCGAACCCATGTCCCCTGCATTGGCAGGTGGATTCTTAACCACTGCGCCACCAGGGAGGCCCCCCGTTTTATATTATTTTGAGTCTCCTTCAGAGTCAAGAGAGGGAACGTTGGAGGAATCATGTGACTTGTTGGTAAGTTTTAAAGTTTTAAAGTTTTAAAGTTTAAGTTTTAAAGTTGCTCCTACCTCTTGATCTCAGGTGGCTCTAAATTTGGTAATTTTATACAATCTGACCATGACTTTTCACTGCTGAGATTCAAACTGTGACTCTACCCATAGGAGGTTGATGGACATCAAAATTTGATGGGGACCTTTACTCTACAGAGCATATAATTTCTTCTTAAATTCAGAATGAGAAACAACTAAATGAAATTATTGCAAAAACAGTGGCTAAGAAAGCAAGTCATAAAGGCTTGCTCTTGGGGTGCTCTAGTTCTAATAATGGATTTTGCTTAGGAGTTTGCAATGTTAGAGTAATTTAAAATTTGTGCTTCAAGTTAATATAGAACAATGGAAGAGTGGAAACAAAAAGGAAGATAGGGTGGAGGAAAGTAAAACTTTTTTTAGAAGAAAACCTGAGAAATTAAGGAGTGAATTGACAAAGGTGACATAGGAAATGACACTTTGAAGTTCCAGTAGACATCTATAAGAGAGAAGTGGAGATTCAAGAGGATCTAAATGCTGTACAACAGAGTATTGGAAAAGGGAGAGGTGTTTAGTTGTTACTAGATTGAAATAGGGTCCCCAGGTCCCAAATTAATCAAAAAGAGAAAGAGGCAAGATCTCAAATGGTATGACTCCTTCAAAGAGAGTCAAGGAACAGGAAACCATTGAGAGGTCACAGATAAGAAATGATGTAAAATGCATTAGAACAGAATCGTAAACAGTGAGAAAACTAGGAAGATATGTAGAATATACCAAGTTTGATTATGTGATTTTCAGGTAATATAGTTTTTGTAGGTTTGCAGGGAGGTATAGTTTGTGCCTCAAAGGAACATGCCCAAGAATTAGGACTCAAGACAAAGCTCAGCAAGATAAGGCATACTGAAAGGGGCAAGGCAAAAACATGAGTTAAGGTTAAGCTTGAATGGGCTTGATATCAGTCTGTTGGGAGAAAAGTTTTTTTTGTGGTATTATCCATCTCAGGGAAGTGGAAGAAAAGAGATTTGTTTAAACAGTGGATACTTTCAGTAAACTCAGAATTTAGTGATTTCATCATTGATGGTAGAAATGATTCTGGAATTTAAGAAACAGAGGAAAAAATTAGGAAAAAACTGATGTCTAGAAAAGATAAAAAGGAAGGGAAGTATTCATTTCCAGCAAACAGCAATAATCCTTTATATTTTGGAGAGGAGAACAAATTAATAAGCAGGGTAAGCCATTAGAAACTCAACTTCCTAAACAGATTAAATGGTTAAAAAATTAAAACTTTATGAAAGGTGTAGGAGAAGGAGAGAAGAAAATAAAAACTAGAGGCATATTTCATTGCTGCAGAAAAATATGTAGCAGAAAAAAATGCTATTCAAGGTCTGAACAATTCAGTGATGAAAGACACTGCCTACAGGAGCATATGGAAGGGGTATTAGTTCTCCCTGGGCCCGTAGGGTCTCAGCTTCAGAAGCATCAATTGCAGTTTCAGTTCAAGAATCTGTTGAGAGTGATTTTCCAGCCAAAACAAATGGGATAAGAAAGAAGCCCTCCCTGAGAGGCAGGTTTCACCAGCTTAGCAATTCTATAACAAGAGGCAGTGGAAAGAGTCACTGTGGTATAGGATTGAAAATATCTGCTTCCTGGAGATAGTAGGGCTTGTTTAGAATCTCCACTTCCAGCAGTACCAGAGAGCCAGAAACTGGGAGTTAAAGGAGGGAACAGAAATGAAGAGGTTTTTAAAATATGTCGCAGAGGGAAAAATTGTACTTCAAATAAAATCTGGTGATCTTGAGTGCAAATTTTTAAACTTTTCTGGAAGGCAGGAATGTTTCAAATGTCATTCTTTCAGAGAGGCAGTGGTATGCTAAGTGCATTTTGCTCCCACTTCTCCGTTTTTGCTCTTACTTCTATCCCCTGTAAGTTTTACTTATTTAAACATTTCTGTAATACTTAGTAAATGCCCAGTACTGTCCTATGTCCTTTGCAAATGTTAACTCATTTATTTTATGTATCAATCCTGTGCGGTAAGAATTCCTATAATTCCTATTTTATAGATAGGTTCGAAGAGTTTCATTAATTTGTAAGGGGGACAGACCCAGGCAGTCTGGTTTGAGTCAGACTAGTTAGGTAAACTCTTTAGTAGGTCCTATATTATGTATGTCTCCTGTGTCATTTTTTAAATGCAAATGCATGCAAATATGAACATATATTCTTAATTTTTACTTTTCTCTACAAAGGAAATCAAATTTTATACACTGTTCTGTACCTTGTTTTTTTCTCTTAATTGCGAATTCTGGAAATATTTCCATATCGGTATGTACAGAGCTTCTCATTCTTTTTCATTGTATAAAATATTAATATAGCTGTAGTATTAATATTTTATGTGAATGTATCATAGTTTATTTAAATATTCCCCTGTGGATGGACACTTGGGTGATTTCCACTCTTTTACAATTAAAAATAGTAGTGTGGGGCTTTCCTGGTGGCGCAGTGGTTGAGAGTCCGCCTGCCGATGCAGGGGACATGGGTTTGTGCCCCGGTCCGGGAAGATCCCACATGCTGCTGAGCGGCTGGGCCTGTGAGCCATGGTCGCTGAGCCTACGCGTCCCGAGCCTGTGCTCCGCAACGGGAGAAGCCGCAACAGTGAGAGGCCCACATACTGCAAAAAAAAAAAAAAAAAGACAAATGCATATGTAGCATTGTTTATATATTACCAAATTCCATAAGTCTTTTACCATTTTGCATTCTGCTTACAATATGCTTCATCATAGCCTCATTAACAGAGTGTTATGAAATGTTGAGATTTTTGCCAATCCGATAGGTGAAATGTGTTACTTCAATGTTGTTTTAATTTGTATTTATTATTTAATAATAAGATACGAATGAGTTAAATATCTTTCCGTTTGTTTAAGAGTCACTTGAATTTCTGTTTCTGTGAACTGGCTGTCGTTTGCCCTTTTTCTAGGGAACTTTTAGTGTTTTATTTCTGTTTGAAATCTAGCTGTTCTTTTTATATGAGAGAGATGGACCTTTTGCCTCTGATGTGAGTTTCAAATGTTTTTTCCCATGTCAGTCATTTGTCTTTTGACCCTGCTTATTTTTTTAATATAGTAAAATATATCAATATTTTCTTTTATGGGTTTTGAGTCACATTTAGAAATGTATTTCTCCAAGTTTATAAAGGAATTTGTCTGCTTTAGTACTTTCGTGGTTGCATTGTTTTTCCTTTATATATTTAAATCTTTGACTCTTTTTGAGTTTATCAGTGGTCGTGGAGTATGATATAGATTCAACTTTATTTTCTTCCAGATGACTATCCTTTGGGCTCTTTAAAATGTGGCTGGTAAAAACCTGTCTTTGATATGATACAATTTATGAATCCCTGAAGGAACTATACCCATTTCAGATACTGGGAATGCCTCTGACTGAGAGGAAGCAGAAAAAGAAATTCATCAACATGAGTTTTGGACTTTCTCCTAACAGTCTGATTTTAACATTTTCAAGCTGCAGCTCACAAAGGCATGAGAATTTGACCATAGACGTTAATTCCTTTGAACCTTAAAGTTTTTTGTATTTGAACTTTCAAGGTGATCTAATGTTTGGACTTTAATTTCTCCTTGGGAATTTAATAATTTAAAGAGGTTACTTTCAAATTGGGATATGTCTATAATGTCAGAATTTTATTCTTAGAATTTAAGCCATTTGATATAATTGCAGGACCTCTGATAGAAAGGGTGAAAATTTGAAATAAGAAATAGAATTGGGAATAAATTTTCAGCTCTAGATTTAGAATGACTACAGCTTTAATTTAATTAATGTGGTTTTTGACCTGTTTTGGAGTATTCTGGGCTCAAAAATCTAAACTGCCAACAGTGGTTCCAGAAGGATACCCAGAATCATAGTTGGGGTGGGTGACTCAGTGATGGGAGCAGGAATGTCTTGATAGGCTGCTGATTCCTTTCTCTTGGGGGAAGCCACTCCCCTAGCTGAGCTGAAGCTTAATGATAAAGCTCAGTGGTTTAAGAGAACAGAATGCTAGAGAATATTGGTGTATGGGAGGGATTGTAGAATGCTTCTTCCCTACCTCTGATGTTTCCTTAAGATCCATTGTCATAACATGTCTGGCCTTTCAACCTAACTTCTTCCTAAGTAGTTCAGGGAGTTATTTGATTGTTGAATTGAGAAGAAGAAACTGGGAGCCCCTTTATCTCCGCTTGTTCTTGAGATTGAACTGTCCTCAGGAAGCTGCTCTGCTCTTCCATTTTACAAGGGTGGGTGAAGGACTGTCTCCATATCGTATTACTGAGACTAAAAGGGAAACAGCGTAATTTTGGATTCACTGCTAGAAAACATGTTAATGGATAAACCGCACTCTCCACCATCTGTTTTAATCAGACACAAAGGTAATATTTGGATCTCCCAATAAGCCAACTAATTTGTATTTCTTAATTCTTCACAAATTGAGTAGGAGTGCCAATTATTGACCTTCCTCACCTCCAACTCCATCAAGGTGGGAAGCCCATGGTAAGGACAATGGGGTGACTGAACTGAAATTTCAGATGCTATATTGTGTCTCATAACTGAGGTGGGAATCAAGTCAGCAAGGACATCACCATTCAGTACACTCAATACATGCTCAGTAGCAATCTATGTTTAATAGCTGTGTGGAGGGAATATATGCAAGTTATATCTCCACAAGATATCTCCAGAAAAATGAGCAAGGATCATATGCATACCACCCTTGATGCCTTAATTTTATATATACCTTTTCTGACACCAAAGTGTGAAATTACAGGAAAGTCTAAATTTAAAAAGTTTTGTGTTAGGCTAAGTTTTTAGAAGCAGAAATAATGAGACGTAGAAGTAAAGTAAGTTATACACCTGAGTGTTTAGAACTGCCAAGACTGTAAAGTCACATCATGTTGAGTTTTGGGTTTTTAATATTCATCTTTATTAATTTTATTCTGAATGAGCCCTTGGATACTTTGTATCAGTGACAGATTTTTATTAGTAATAAAAGCACATCCCCACCTCTGCCCTTTGCCTTATACTTCTGGTGACACAATGAGAGCCAAGTCAGTTGTTCCACTCAAGTAGCCAAACTGTCTGTAGGCAAAGAACATATTTTTTTCTCCGCTTATTAAGTGGTAAAGAGGTAGCTGTCTTCCTCCCCTCCTGAAAGAGTCTCCTTGGAAACATGATGGGCCTGATTCATAATTATAATACTTTTGTATGTAAGTAAAGTCTCCCCAGAAGCCAGAGAGCCTTGTGTGTCTCAGACTGAGAGATGTCTCTAAGTCCTGGATCTCATTCCTCCTTGAAATGTAAATACCTAGGAATACTCCCCTCAGTGCTTTCATCCAGTACTTACAGACCTATGCTAGAATGTAACCCTTTGGCTTTGGAGGAGATAAATTTTATTATCCTTCTGGATCAGAGCATTTAGTACCATCATTAGGGAAACAAATGGCTACAGATTTAATCCTATGATGTATGAAAATGTTTCTAGGAGAAATGAAAGAAAGGATTCCCTAACTTTATAATGAATTCATTTTCATGTGGCAGGAGGATTGGACTTTTTATAGGAAATCTTTTATTTCCCACACATCCCTTACATGATTTTTCTGTCATTTCTGCTGGATAAAGATGTTAATACTATACTTGGGACATAGCAAATAATTCACAAATGATAGCTATTATAATAATTATTATGCTTATTATTTTAAGATCTCAAAAATGCCTATATCCATGTTGCACAATCATTAAAATTTAAATTACTTTTTTTTGAATTTTATTTTTTTTTTTATACAGCAGGTTCTTATTAGTTATCCATTTTATACATATTAGTATATATATGTCAATCCCAATCTCCCAGTTCATCACACCACCACCACCACCCTCCCCGCCGCTTTCCCCCCTTGGTGTCCATACGTTTCTTCTCTACACCTGTGTCT
This sequence comes from Delphinapterus leucas, assembly GCF_059928025.1. Lineage (NCBI taxonomy): Eukaryota > Metazoa > Chordata > Mammalia > Artiodactyla > Monodontidae > Delphinapterus > Delphinapterus leucas. The sequence goes on along the minus strand of NC_143133.1, from coordinate 69,861,239 downwards.
CAATTTCTGCCCTGCAAACCGGTTCATCTGTACCATTTTTCTAGGTTCCACATATATGCGTTAATATAGGATATTTGTTTTTCTCTTTCTGACTTACTTCACTCTGTATGACAGTCTCTAGATTCATCCACGTCTCTACAAATGACCCAGTTTCGTTCCTTTTTATGGCTGAGGAATATTCCATTGTGTATATGTACCACATCTTCCTTATCCATCCGTCTGTGGGTGGGCATTTAGGTTGCATCCATGACCTGGCTATTGTAAACAGTGCTGCAGTGAACATTGTGGTGCATGACTCTTTTTGAATTATGGTTTTCTCTGGGTATATGCCCAGTAGTGGGATTGCTGGGTCATATGGTAATTCTATTTTTAGTTTTTTAAGGAACCTCCATAGTGTTCTCCAAAGTAGCTGTATCAATTTATATTCCCACCAACAGTGCAAGAGGGTTCCCTTTTCTCCACACCCTCTGCAGCATTTGTTGTTTATCGATTTTCTGATGATGCCCATTCTAACTGGTGTGAGGTGATAACCTCATTGTAGTTTTGATTTGCATTTCTCTAATAATTAGTGACGTTGAGCAGCTTTTCATGTGCTTCTTGGCCATCTCTGTGTCTTCTTTGGAGAAATGTCTGTTTAGGTCTTCTGTCCATTTTTGGATTGGGTTATTATTTTTTTTAATATTGAGCTGCATGAGCTGTTTATATATTTTGGAGATTAATCCTTTGTCCATTGATACATTTGCAAATATTTTCTCCCATTGTGAGGGCTGTCTGTTCATCTTGTTTGTAGTTTCCTTTGCTTTGCAAAAGCTTTTAAGTTTCATTAGGTCCCATTTGTTTACTTTTGTTTTTATTTCCATTACTCTAGGAGGTGGATCAAAAAAGATGTTGCTGTGATTTATGTCGAAGAGTATTCCTCCTATATTTTCCTCTAAGAGTTTTATAGTGTCCGGTCATACATTTAGGTCTCTAATCGATTTTGAGTTTATTTTTGTGTACGGTGTTAGGGAGTGCTCTAATTTCATTCTGTTACATGTAGATGTCCAGATTTCCCAGCACCACTTATTGAAGAGACTGTCTTTTCTCCATTGTATATCCTTGCCTCCTTTGTCATAGATTAGTTGACCCTAGGTGCGTGGGTTTATCTCTGGGCTTTCTATCCTGTTCCATTGATCTATATTTCTGTTTTTGTGCCAGTACCATATTGTCTTGATTACTGTAGCTTTGTAGTATAGTCTGAAGTCAGGGAGTCTGATTCCTCCAGCTCCATTTTTTTCCCTCAGGACTGCTTTGGCTATTCGGGGTCTTTTGTGTCTCCATACAAATTTTAAGATTTTTTTGTTCTAGTTCTGTAAAAAATGCCATTGCTAATTTGGTAGGGATTGCATTGAATCTGTAGATTGCTTTGTGTAGTATAATCATTTTCACAATATTGATTCTTCCAATCCCAGAACGTGGTTTATCTCTCCATCTGTTTGTGTCATCTTGATTTCTTTCATCAGTGTCTTATAGTTTTCTGCATACAGGTCTTTTGTCTCCCTAGGTTTTTTATTCTTTTTGTTTCATTGGTAAATGGGAGTGTTTCCTTAATTTCTCTTTCAGACTTTTCATCATTAGTGTATAGGAATGCAAGAGATTTCTGTGCATTAATTTTGTATCCTGCAACTTTACCAAATTCATTGATTAGCTCTAGTAGCTTTCTCGTGGCATCTTTAGGGTTCTCTATGTATAGTATCATGTCATCTGTAAACAGTGACAGTTTCACTTCTTCTTTTCCAATTTGTATTCTTTTTATTTCTTTTTCTTCTCTGTTTGCTGTGGCTAGGACTTCCAAAAGTATGTTGAATAATAGTGGTGAGAGTGAACATCCTTGTCTTGTTCCTGATCTTAGAGGAAATGGTTTCAGTTTTTCACCATTGAGAATGATGTTTGCTGTGGGTTTGTCATATATGGCCTTTATTATGTTAAGGTAGATTCTCTCTATGCCCACTTTCTGGAGACTTTTATCATAAATGCGTGTTGAATTTTGTGAAAAGCTTTTTCTGCATCTATTGAGATGGTCATATGGTTTTTATTCTTCAATTTGTTAATATGGTGTATCACATTGATTGATTTGCGTATATTGAAGAAACCTTGCAGCTCTGGGATAAATCCCACTTGATCATAGTGTATGATTCTTTTAATGTGTTGTTGCATTCTGTTTGCTAGTAGTTTGTTGAGGATTTTTGCATCTATATTCATCAGTGATATTGGTCTGTAATATTCTTTTTTTGTAGCATCTTTGTCTGGTTTTGATATCAGTGTAATGGTGGCCTCATAGAATGAAGTTAGGAGTGTTCCTTCCTCTGTAATTTTTTGGAAGAGTTTGAGAAGGATGGGTGTAAGCTCTTCCTAAATATTTGATAGAATTCACCTGTGAAGCCATCTGGTCCTGGACTTTTGTTTGTTGGAAGATTTTTAATCACAGTTTCAATTTCATTACTTGTGATTGGTCTGTTTATATTTTTTATTTCTTCCTGGTTCAGTCTTGGAAGGTTGTACCTTTCTAAGAATTTGTCCATTTCTTCCAGGTTGTCCATTTTATTGGCATAGAGTTGCTTATAGTAGTCTCTTATGATGCTTTGTATTTCTGTGGTGTCCATTGTAATTTCTCCTTTTTCATTTCTAATTTTATTGATTTGAGTCCTCTCCCTCTTTTTCTTGATGAGTCTGGCTAAAGGTTTGTCAATTTTGTTTATCTCCTCAAAGAACCAGTTTTTAGTTTTTTTGATCTTTGCTGTTGTTTTCTTTGTTTCTATTTCATTTATTTCTGCTCTGATCTTTATGGTTTTTTTCCTTCTGCTAACTTTGGGTTTTGCTTTTTCTTCTTTCTCTAGTTCCTTTAGGTGTAAGGTTAGATTGTTTATTTGAGATTTTTCTTATTTCTTGAGGTAGGCTTGTATTGCTATAAACTTCCCTCTTAGAACTGCTTGTGCTGCATCCCATAGGTTTTGGACCGTTGTGTTTTCATTGTAATTTGTCTCTAGGTATTTTTTGATTTCCTCTTTGATTTCTTCAGTGATCTCTTGGTTATTTAGTAATGTATTGTTTCTCCTCCATGTGTTTGTGTTTTTTATGTTTTTTTCCCTGTAATTTATTTCTAATCTTATAGTGTTGTGGTCAGAAAAGATGCTTGATATGATTTCAGTTTTCTTAAATTTACTGAGGCTTGATTTCTGACCCAAGATGTGATCTATCCTGGAGAATGTTCTGTGCCCACTCCAGAAGAAAGTTTAATCTGCTTTTTTTGGATGGAATGTCCTATAAATATCAATTAAATCTACCTGGTCTACTGTGTCATTTAAAGCTTGTGTTTCCGTATTAATTTTCTGTTTGGATGATCTTTCCATTGGTGTAAGTGAGGTGGTGAAGTCCCCTACTATTACTGTGTTACTGTCAATTTCCTCTTTTTTTTTTTTTTTGTGGTACGTGGGCCTCTCACTGCTGTGGCCTCTCCCGTTTCAGAGCACAGGCTCCAGATGCGCAGGCTCAGAGGCCATGGATCACGGGCCCAGCCACCCTGCAGCATGCGGGATCCTCCCGGACCGGGGCACGAACCAGTGTCCCCCGCATCAGCAGGCGGACTCCCAACCACTGCGCCACCAGGGAAGTCCTCAATTTCCTCTTTTATAGCTGTTAGCAGTTGCCTTATGTATTGTGGTGCTCCTATGTTGGGTGCATATATATTTATAATTGTTATATCTTCTTCTTGGATTGATCCCTTGATCACTGTGTAGTGTCCTTCCTTGTCTCTTGTAACATTCTTTATTTTAAAGTTTATTTTATCTGATATGAGTATTGCTGCTCCAGCTTTCTTTTGATTTCCATTTGCATGGAATATCTTTTTCTATCCCCTCACTTTCTGTCTGAATGTGTCCCTAGGTCTGAAGTTCGTCTCTTGTAGATAGCATATATACGTGTCTTGTTTTTGTATCCATTCAGCAAGCCTGTGTCTTTTGGTTGGAGCATTTAATCCATTCACGTGTAAGGTAATTATCAATATGTATGTTCCTATTACGATTTTCTTATTTGTTTTGGGTTTGTTTTTGTAGGTCCTTTTCTTCTCTGTGTTTCCCACTTAGAGAAGTTCCTTTAGCATTTGTTGTAGAGTTGGTTTGGTGGTGCTGAATTCTCTTAGCTTTTGCTTGTCTGTAAACCTTTTCATTTCTCCATGGAATCTGAATGAGATCCTTGCCGAGTAGAGTAATCTTGGTTGTAGGTTCTTCCCTTTCATCACTTTAAGTATGTCATGCCACTCCCTTCTGGCTTGCAGAGTTTCTGCTGAGAAATCACCTGTTAACCTTATGGGTGTTCCCTTGTATGTTGTTTGTTGTTTTTCCCTTGCTGCTTTCAATAATTTTTCTTTGTCTTTAATTTTCGTCAATTTGATTACTATGTGTCTCGGCGTGTTTCTCCTTGGGTGTATCCTGTGTGGGACTCTCTTGCTTCCTGGACTTGGGTGGCTATTTTCTTTCCCATGTTAGGGAAGTTTTCAACTATAATCTCTTCAAATATTTTCTCTGGTCCTTTCTCTCTCTCTTCTCCTTCTGGGACCCCTATAATGTGAATGTTGGTGTGTTTAATGTTGTCCCAGAGGTCTGTTAGGCTGTCTTCATTTTTTTTCATTCTTTTGTTTATTCTTTTCTGCAGCAGTGAATTCCACCATTCTGTCTTCCAGGTCACTTATCCGTTCTTCTGCCTCAGTTATTCTGCTATTGATTCCTTGTAGTATTTTTTTTGTGTGTGTGGTATGCGGGCTTCTCACTGTTGTGGCCTCTCTCGTTGTGGAGCACAGGCTGCGGACGCACAGGCTCAGCAGCCATGGCTCACGGGCCCAGCTGCCCCACGGCATGTGGGATCTTCCCGGACTGGCGCATGAACCCATGTCCCCTGCATCGGCAGGTGGACTCTCAACCACTGTGCCACGAGGGAAGCCCCCTTGTAGTGTATTTTTCAATTCAGCTATTGTATTGTTCATCTCTGTGTTCTTTAATTCTTCTAGGTCTTTTTTAAACATTTCTTGCATCTTCTCTATCTTTGCCTCCATTCTTTTTCTGAGGTCCTGGATTATCTTCACTCTCATTATTCTGAATTCTTTTACAGGAAGGTCGCCTATCTCCACTTCATTTAGTTTTTTTCCTGGGGTTTTATCTTGTTCCTTCATCTGGTACATAGCCCTCTGCCTTTTCAACTTGTCTGTCTTTCTGTGAATGTGGGTTTTATTCCACAGGCTGCAGGATTGTAGTTCTTCTTGCTTCTGCTGTCTGCCCTCTGGTGGATGAGGCTCTCTAAGAGGCTTGTGCAAGTTTCCTGATCGTAAATTACTTTTAAGTTCATTTATTTCACTTTTAAAATGAATTTGTGGTTGAAATTTAGGTGGGATGTCTTTCTTGAGTGTTGAAATTTTCAGAGAGGTATCTACGTTTTTCTCATGGAAGACCACTGTTTGGTTCACAACTACTTTTTCTCCCTCCTTGGTGAAAGAGTACCTCCCACCCCCACAAACATATATATCTGTACAGATGTCATGTATACACACATACACACACGTGCGTGTCTTCAAGTGCACTTAGGTTTCTCTCTACAGCTTTATCACACTGGATTTTATGCCTTCTAAGGCATTGAGACTTATTCCCTACTATTTCCTAAACCCAGTAGTTTGGAGATGATCTCTTATTCACTTGCCTTTCTTAACTCATCTTTTAGATTCTAGTTATAAGGATTCAAATTCATTTTATTTCCTGTTTAATTTTTGAAATAGACAGGGTACAATAATATCTAGCTAGAAAGACAAAGCTACTTCTGGTGAAGTGGAAAATAGGGTATTGTAAAGCTATAGTAGTTGAAAAAGGAGAAGGATTGGGACTTCCCTGGTCCTCCAGTGGTTAAGGATCCACCTTCCGATGCAGGGGACTTGGGGTCGATCCCTGGTGAGGGAACTAAGATCCAACATGCTGTGAGGCAACTAAGCCCACGCGCCACAACTAGAGAGAAGCCCACGTGCCACAACAAAAGATCCTGTGTGCTGCACCTAAGACCCAGTCCAGGCAAAAATAAGTAAATATTTTTTTAAAAACCTAACACAAATTATTCTTAAAAAAACGTGAAAAGGAGAAGGATCAATATAGGTTGGAGGATTGATAATATTTATTGGAGGAGATGGTATAGGATTTGGACCTTGCTTTTTATAAGAAGTAAAGAAAGAAGACAGCATATCAGGTATGGAAAATAATATGAACTAAAGCCATTTCTTGAACACACAGTAAATTTTTTCTCTAAGAATAGTGAAACACAGCGATAAACAAGAAGTGATGAACAGCCCCCTTTTTTTTCATGATTTTACAGTATAGTAATTTTACAGTACACTGTGATTCATTGATTGCTTCTATGTTTAGGGAACAGAAGGAGATATGCTGTCAGCAATGAACCCGTCAGGTTAGACCAAAAAATTTACGATAGCTGGTGTACATAATGTAGGATCAACAAAAATTTTAAACCAGAAAGTGAAAGAATGAGCAGCAGTACTTTAGGAAATTTGGTCATTGATAAATTGAATGGAGAGAGTCTTGAGTCAGGAACACCAATTAGGGAAATAGTTGAATAATCTAAACAATAAATGATGAGAACACCTAACTTAATTTTGACTTTATGAACAGAGAATTTCAACGAAGAATCAACAGTTCTTTTAGACTTAATTTATGAATGCAAGGGAAGAGGTGATTCAGAGCTTCAAGACTTGGAAAAAAGTATATAAGTTTGGAAGAGAAAGAGGCAAATTCTTCTTTATGCACATGTGGATGTTGGTCAGTGGCTATATACAGGCGAAAAATCTCTATGTGAATAATGAACATATGTTACTGGAATTCTAGGCAAGAGATGAAGGTTTGGAATTCACCAGCCTAAAGGTGGTAGCAGTCATGAGAGTGAGTAAGCCTTCTAAGTTATAAGGCTAAAGAGTATATTTTAGAGGAATAGCTCACAGAAGTTTAGAAGAAACAGTGAGGTGAAGGTCAGAGAATATAGCCAGTATAGTTAGGGAAGCTGAAAAAAATTGTGATGTCAAGCTAATGTGTCACGTGCTGCCCTTAGCCTATTGATAACTAACTTGGCTGGACCGGCCTTTGTGGTTCTTACTCAGATTGCAAGATGTCCTCAGCAATAACTCAGGAAACTTTGAAAAAAAAAATCTTTATTACTTACTGGTCTTGGAAATTACATGGCACACCAGGGGCCATGCAGTGAGCGTGCAGTATGAGAGAGGGAGACAGGGGGTGGGCGGGAGAGCTTGCTCAAGGGCATGGATTTGGGGTTCTGCTTTTACTGGGGTTGAGGGTGGGGGCCTAAGGTTTTGCAGGCTCACTCCTTACTAGTGAATTTAAATATAAAAGGAGGAATTTAGCAGGAAGAGAAAAACCAATGGGCCCAAATGGGCAATTATCCAAATCAGCCAAGATCTTCAAAATAAAGGAGACTGGGTGAGGCCTTGGTCTTTATCTAGCTATGTGACTGACAATGTGTTTGATATAGCCGTCTTTGAAGGGGATGCCCTTTGAAGTGGATGCCAGGGCAATCAAAGCTTAAGTCAGGCACTTGCATTACAAAAAGTAGAAAACTCAACCGTCAGGGCTTACACTACAAGTGGTGAGCTATATGAAATTTTCTTGTGAAGTAAAAGAAAATGAGATCTGAGAAATTCTAATTAATCTTCAAGTTTAAAGTATTACCCAAGGTGGGGTGAGTGTGAAATGAGGAGGCCTGAACTCTTATATCCATATAAATTTGCACATTAAAACACCATCACCCATTATTGTAGAATGATTTGTCAGATAAATTGTGAATGAGCTATTTAGTTTGAGCAGTGGAGAGGGATTGGGGGTAGCAGTATGGGTGGTGATAGGAGGGCAGTGCTGAGTTGGCAGCCATAGGGGTTATCCTGAGGGGTGCTTGAGAAAACAGAATACTTGTGTAGCGGAGGAAAAATAATTTCCTTTACCCTTCTAGGTTCTTGGCTGAGACACCCTCTATAATAAAAGAGAGATTAACAGGAGAAAAACAAATTTAATTTAATTTTGTACATACATGGGCCCTAAAGATATGAGACCCAAAGAAGTGACCAAAGCTGGCAGCTTTTATACCTTTCAGGCAAAGAAAATGGACTGAAATAAAAACACACAATGTAAAAGTGGTGAGTTAAGTTTTATTCAGGGACCTTATTGAGGACTATAGCCTGGAAGACAGCCTCTCAGATAACTGTGAAGAACAGCTCTGAAGAGGTAAGGGAGGGGCCAGGATATATATGAACTGTTTGGCTGGGAAAAACATGTAGTCAAGCATAAAATAGATTACTGCTAATTACAAGGAATAGACATCTCAAGTTAATGATTTTAGTGCTTTTCTATGTATGGGAAAATGTGAAAATATGGGATCATTGAAATTTTTCCTTAGGTGTGTGTCTTAACTCTCTAGGGACCAGCATATCCAAAGCACAGAATGCTTCCTGTTTTTCTCCATCCTGAATTCTTCTGAGTGCACTGTCAGTGGGCACTGCAGTGGCAATGGCTTGGTCCTTGTAGAACTGGAACGGCAGGCAGTATTTTTTCTGTTCAGTGGCCCCTGTTTTTCATAAATTTGACCAAGGTTTGGGAGGCATTTCATGACTAATTTGTCCCATGGCCCTAATAACTTAACTCCTAGGTTAGGGGAGGATCTTGGTGATAGGCCATTTATGTGCTATATCTGGATTAGGCCCTGTTAATAAACAAATTCTCTGGACTATCTGTCTTACTGGTCTATTATGATCCATGAATTGCTTTTCCCTTGTTGCTTCTTCCCATATCTAGTGTTGCATAATTATAATTAATTTTATGTAGAGCTAAATAAGTGATCAGTTGCCTCAAGACATTTAGCCATCATTAATTTTGTTGAAGGTCTGGTTACACAATGAGTAATGCAAGAGACAACAATCTAATAAAATAGACAAGATATAAGTAATATAGCTAGTAACACATTAATAAGGTCGTAGTACAGCAGAGTGAGACAAAAGCACAAACAGTTTTAAAACAACAAGGAGTGAACAAGTTCAAACAATGATTAGTATGACTAGTTGCAGTCTGGATCACAGTAAGCCATCAGGTCCTGAGGGGAGCCAGCTGGAGAAGCCAAACTCTGGAGGGCTCACATAGAAAAAGATAAATGTTTCATCTTCATTTATAAAGGTATACTTTATTAACTTGCTGTAGGTCATAGCATAAAAAGAAGGGTTTTCTGGAAAACAAAGATTAAAAGCCTGTAATATTTCAGACAAAAAGTCATAAAATTATAAATCGTATTTATCAGTTCATGCAGTCCAATTTAATTAATTTTTGTTTCACTGGATGAAGCCATAAGGTTTTCCATTAGAGTTTTGTAATTTCTTACTGAGTTCAGCAGTATGATCTAAAAATCACCAGAAATCTGTATTTGTCAAAAATCCTTTTTATGAATTTTCTTGAAAATCTTCATTTTTATAAAAGCATCTGAGTAAAATAATAACTGTCTATAAATGATGAAAGACTTAAAATGGCGTGGTTAAAGATCTGATTACAGTGCAGTTGAAAAAGAAATTTGGTTAATTCTGTGACATACAGCATTTTAAGATAACTACAATTATGACTGATAACATTATATCAGCACATACCAGAGTTTTAGGAATCCCATGTAATTTCTAGAATATCTATATTAATGGCATTTACCCATGCAATATAACCTAAGAAGGTTTATTTGATGTTTCCCAGGTAATTGAACATACTAAATAGACCTAATTAATTTAATATCTCTCTTTGGAATGTATCAGGGGCCCTCTGAAGCATCCCAAAGTTAGCTAGATGTCAAAAGAACATTTATAATTTGATTCGAGGAAGTTTGTCAAAGATAGCAAAAGGCTTAAAAACACTTGGTCAACTAGGATCACAGGTCATTTGAAACAGTACTTATTCACTCACCCAAAGGGACAATAAAAGATTTGAAAGACAAATACAGAAAGTTACAGTGAATTAAAAGGTACAGAAACTTTACACTTTGTTATCAAAAGCAGATCAGTATTCCAAGAAAACTTTGTTCTCTTAACACAGAGAGGGAAACAAATTCTAGTTTTGTACCAGCTTATTTTTACTATTAAAACTTATTTACTCAAATTCTTTTCTAATCTTAGCCAATCAAGACCATGCACAAAACTCTTTTTTCAGGGTTCCTTTCCCACAAACCATCTATAACTTTCTTATTTACATTCAGATTTTGTCCTACATTTTCCCTTTCTTTTTCTCTCTCCAGGACAAAATCACTTTCTTTTCCCTTAACGACATGCATTTCCATTCCTTATATATTTTTTCCTTTCATACACAGATGTTTTTATTACTACTTTTAGTATTTTAATTACATATATTAGAATTCTTAGTTTTTAAAAACCTTAATTTCTAGTGAAAACTAAGAAGTAAACAATTATGAACTGTTTTTTACAGTAGCATTCTGTAGATTGGCAAACATAAATATTTATGATTTCTAAAATGTACTTTTTTAAGGAAAAATTTTCAGTGTGGCACCAAATATTTTTATCAATAATCCTAAATATCTTTAGTTTTTCTCCAAACAGAAGCCTATGTTCAGTAATTAATGTTTCGGTATATTATTGGGTTGGCCAAAAAGTTTGCTTGGGTTTTCCTGCAAGATGTTATGGAAAAACCTGAAAGAACTTTTTGGCCAACCCAATATTTTATTTTGGAATGATCTAGATATTTAATAAATTTCCATCATTTAACTTAACTTAGCAAAACTCTACTTACCAAAAATCTGAAGAAACTATTTTTTAGTAGGCATAGCCTAAAACATAATTATTCTTAACAAGTTCACCTAAAAGTTCTTACCCCATTTATATCTATTTAATTCAGTTGTTCTCAGCAATTATGTTTAGATTAGCCATGAAAATTTCATGAGACAGTAGACCAAGTCAGCCATCATGCCAAGCTATTTTTTTTTTTGCTGATAAATTTTATAACAGAGATAATATGACCTTATTTGACTTTTAGTGAACATAGTTACAATAAAGTAAGACATGTCTGTATTAACTAAACCAACAAACTTAAACTTTAATACCACGTATTAATTTAATATTGAATATTTCTCAGATCACATGAATTTGAAATTCATTTGGGTTAGTTTCTATTACATTTAGAAGTATTTAATTTATAAGCACTTACTCTTAAGTCTGTTAAATAGAGCTCTTTATAAATTAATTTTGATTCTGATAATGTTATCCAAAGGTAGAGAAATATCAAATTTATAACATACACACAGACATATAAACAGACATAACCAGTGATCTCATAGCTTCATTTCAAAACTTAAACCTGAATCAGGGATTACAATATAAACTTACTAGTTTATAAGTAACAGTTGGAATAAGTTAAATTTATTTGCTCAGATGACTGAGGCTTTTTACTATTTGTGGAAAAGACTTTTTAAGATTTTTATTTGTCCTTGATAAATCCTTAAGTAAGCTGTGAATTAGATTTTGAGCAAGGAAGCCTTTCCAGTAGTTTGTACTTTTAAAAAGGCCTCTTTTCCTCTTTTTTTTTTTTTCCTTTGGTTTACCTGATTGAGTTAACTAGGCTCAGTCTCAGGTCATTGTGGGCTGTATTTACATTTCTGATTTGTAGAGATTTGCAAGACAAACACAGTTGCTTTTAATTCCCCAAAGAACTGGTCTGCCGCCTAAATGATAGCAAAAAATTGATTTGCCCAGCTACATTTTCTTTAATTTGCTTTTTTATATCAGTGAGAATATTTCCAACTAAACTGGAAATCAAGAGTTCTATGTTCTAGAACTTTAGGGTTCATTTTATCAAGCCTTCAAAAGTTTGCACAAGACATTCAACAAAGGCCCTCTTTCTGAGTGCACAAATTAAACCCAGAGCAATTCACCTCAGAGGCAAAAAACATCAACAACAAAAACCCCTCTATTATTGCCTTTATTAGCCCCGAATATTAGTCCCCAGTTTTTACTTCGTATTGTATGGGTTCAGGTAACCCTATTGGTTTCTTTTAGTATATTTAATTAATATTGCCAGAGGGGCAGGTTTATATGCCCTGTCTTATAATACCAGGCAGGGGAGCATTCCCCAGTGAGACTTAATAGTCTGTCCCACAATATTATTAGAGATTTAACCATCTTATATAAAGCCCGTTCAAATGCATTGAGTTTTATAAAATTTCATCTAATTCTTTCAACTCTTATACCTTAATTTTAACCTCCATTAGGACCCCACCAACAAGTATTATTCCTACAAGGAGTCCCAGAAACTTTCCCTTTTATCCCCTGGCCATTGAACCTAATTTTGTATAAAAGGCATTGGGGTCCTCAGTGAGGGGTCGAGCCAAGGGACCCAGACCCTTTTGTCAATCTTTTTTTTTTGCGGTACGCGGGCCTCTCCCGTTGCGGAGCACAGGCTCCGGACGCTCAGGGCTCCGGACGCTCAGGCTCAGAGGCCATGGCTGACGGGCCCAGCCGCTCTGCGGCATGTGGGATCTTCCCGGACCGGGGCACGAACCCGTGTCCCCTGCATCGGCAGGCGGACTCTCAACCACTGCGCCACCAGAGAAGCCCTTTTGTCCATCTTTAACTTGATTAATTGGTCTAAATGTTGTACCAAGCAATTGCTGGTCTGGTATCTCAGTGTAATTTTTTCTTTCAGCCTTTTAAATTTTTTCTAAACTGGGGTTAAATAGAGCGGACTTGTTTGGGGCCCTTTAATGTTGGATGAATAGGGGGTCCCTTTGGACCATTCAACCTTAGGTAGTGTTGTATCACAGCCTCTGTTTTGTTTTTTTTTTTTTTTGCGGTACGCGGGCCTCCCACTGCTGTGGCTTCTCCCGTTGCGGAGCACAGGCTCCGGACGCGCAGGCTCAGCGGCCATGGCTCACGGGCCCAGCCGCTCCGCGGCATGCGGGATCCTCCCGGACCGGGGCACGAACCCGTGTCCCCTGCATCGGCAGGCGGACTCTCAACCACTGCGCCACCAGGGAAGCCCCACAGCCTCTGTTTTTATCCCATCAATGTCCATTTTATTTATCTCATTTAAAATAATCATCTAAAGATTTCCATCCTGTTGGGATGAGTCCCTTTAAGAGTTCCACCTTGTTGGGAAGAAATTGCTTGACTTTCCCCTTAGCTTCTTCTTGTTGCCTTGTTAATCATCTTAATTAACATTAATTAACCTAATATTTTTATTAACATCTGTAAGACTTATTAAAAGGAAGCTGAGACCACAAAAAAGGCTCCCAAACCTTTTTTTTTTTTTTTTTGGTTAGTTTGTTTTAAAATAAGGGAGTTTTTAAGGTTAGCCAATTATATTTTTTTGTACCCACCTTTTAATTTACTTTTTTCATAGGTACCAATAAAATAGCTATTTATAATGAGAACTCTCTAGAAATTTACCAATTTAGAAGTGTTTTTCAATTTAAAGGATCCATCCTCTGGCCATTTGCAAGTAGTATTAATAGTGACTCAAACCAATAAGGCACAAGAGGCATCCCACAAGAGAGTGCAAAAGATGCAGCCTCCACAAGTTCCAGAAAGATTACTCCCCCGAATAGTCTAAGTAAAGGCCTTTGTCGCACAGGTGGATACAACAAAGGTTGGATGAGGCCTTTGTTGAGATGAGACCCCTTTTGACAAATTTCCCTGAGAGCTGGCACAAAGAGACTGCTCAAAATCCCAGTCTATTCAACTGGCTACCAAATGTTCACCTTAGGTATACCTTCCAAATAGCAGAGATCAAGCTCTCAAAACACAGAACAGAGCACCTAAGAAGATCAGGTAGAACATTTGCATCTCAAAGGCATAGGGAGAGAAATGCAAGTTCCTCCTAGAAAGGTTTTTCTTCCTTTGAGATGAATTCTAGAAAAATGTTTTATCAAGCTAGCTTTCTTTAACTGTGTACACAAAAACCAGTTTAGGAATGTCAAAAAGAGTCCCATCTTGGCCATTTTTAAGGTGAGATTTCCTTAGTTCCCAATTAAGTAAGTACTTGCAAATATGTTTTGTATGTATTGTACATGAATCTGGCTGGGGTGTTAGGTTGGAGGCTGGCTTTCTGATGCCCCCCATTTAGGAAAGATGTTAGGCCAACTTCCTACCTAATAACCCAGTCCAGATGGCTTAGTGTTTTTTAACTGAGCAAATCCCAGTATCTTTCAGCTGGGGGGCACCTCCCCCCCCCAGTATCTTTCAATTGGGTAAATCTCCCTCAGTGTCTCTCAGCTGAGGAGTCAGGTATCTTTTTATTCATCACCAAAAAAAAACTTGGGATCGTCAGCCCATAGCAGGAGATCTAAGACCTAGGAGATATTTGCCCAGTCATCTAGGCTCACTGAGGAGGTGGACTGGCACAAGTGACCTTTGCTGGTACCAAGGCTCCAGATCCTGGTGGAGTTCAGGCAAAGGAGAGAATTCTGTTCTGGGTCCCTTCACAGTCACCAAAACTGTTGACTGAAAAACATACAACATAAAAGTTGTGAATTAAGTTTTATTCAGGGACCTTACTGAAGACTGTAGCCCAGAAGACAGCTTCATAGATAGCTCTGAGGAGCTGCCCCCAAGAGGTAGGGGAGGAGCCAGGATCCACATGAACTTTTTTGCTGGGAAAATCATGTAGTCAAGCATAAAAAGATTACTGCTAATCATCTCAAGTTAATGATTTTAGTGCTTTTATATATATGGGAAGTTGCAAGAATATGGGGTCATTGAAATTTTTCCTTAGATATGCATCTCGAGTATCTAGGGGTCAACATATCCAAAGCACGGATTGCTGCCTGCTTTTCTCCATCCTGAATTTCCCTCAGGGTGTACTGTCAGTGAGCACCTGGGGTGGCTAATGGCTTGATCTTCGTAGAACTGGAACAGCAGGCAACATTTTTTTCTTTACAAAACAGATTTGTGAAGAATTGGCAAGGTGAAGAAGTCTGAGCTTAGGGTAGTAAACTAGTGAGGAAGAAACAAGTTTTGTTTATGTGGCCTTCTTGGCTCTGAATTCCCTATCTCTAGTGATAAGAATGTCTGTCTCCTGGTTCAGGGAGGATACCTTTCTTATGGAAAATTTATTTCCTGCTTTTCGGGGGACAGAGGGTCAGAGTGTCCTTGAACCAGCTATTTTTTAAGTAACTTTAATTCAAAATAATCAGTATGCCAAAGGGGCATATTTTGGGGTGGCCTGACCTGCACTCATCACTTGAGAGTGGATGGTAATGGGCTGGTTTCTAGTGTCTTCTAGTACTACTGGGGGTAAATACTTTATTTCTTAACAAAAGTCCAAGTGATATTTCTCTGCCTTAGCATTTTCCTGTTATAGAGAGAAAGAATCCCAACTGAGCTGATGTTGAATTGTTAGCTTTTTTACATGGATAAAAATGAGAAGAAATATGAAGATATATCACCTCCTCTTCTGTTTAAAGACCCAAAACAAGAGTTGTGGTAGGGGAAGGCAGGGGACAAAGGAGTTGGAAGCTTAATTTTTACAAAAAAGCTAGCAGTTCATGACAGAGCCCACAGCTTGAGTGGCCTGTATTTCCAGACAGTTGCCCCTGTCTTGACCCTGTTTGTTTCTGGTTTTGTTATCTGTGTCCCTGGGGTGAGGCCAAGGACAAAGGACAATTGGGAAGCCAGCCATGGCCCACAAAATAAGCCTTCAATTGTCATTTTAATATGTCTACCATTTCACCTTAATTTAATTTCCCTACCTCCAAGAATATATCTTGTTTTGTAAGTTCACAGGCTGACACATCATCCAGAGAGACTATTTATTTTTCCTATCTTCTTCACACAAATGCTGAGATTATTCTTGCAACAGTAATCAAGATCTTCTGTCTTTGGGTTGCAAAGAAAATGCATTCAACTGTACTTGAAGGAGAAAATTGAAATTCGGCAACAGATGATAAAGCACATTCTCCTTCTCTTTCAGTTGTCTGCTCATATCAGCTGAACTGCATTAATAAAAGCAAAAGGGGACTGTTGCTTGCTATTGGCAAGATATACAGTATTCAGTTGCCCAAAACTCTGTATTAGGTGTGTTGCGGTTTACTCCTATTATGGAACCTTGTGCTTTTAGTCCTTTTTTTTTTTTTTTTTTTGTCAGTGCTAGCATGGTGCAAAATGAACTACGAAAGTACTCCCTAGAGGAAGGTGTTTCCCACTAGCTTTAAGAGCAGAGCTACTGTGAATTTTCTAGAAATATGATCAAATCTCAAGTATTTGAGATTGCCTTGCCTATCTGCTTGCTGTAACCTTTTGACATTACTGGTGTAATTATTTTAGGAAACAGCTCTGTAGATTTATTAGCATGCTTAATGCTAGCTTTAATTAGTGATTGCATTTATTGGGTATGCAAGTCATGAGGTTGCCACTGGGTACGTTTACGAATAATACAACCACCATAATAATAAAAGGCATCCACAAATAAAAGTAGGTTGGTACCTCTGAGAGAAAGATTTCCATAAATAAAGGGCGTACTGCAGATTTTTCTTTTTCCGCCATCAGACAATCTCATGGGCATGCCAATTGTGAAACCATAGTCAAATTTATAGAAATGCATGGGAAAGGACAAAATAAAAGTTCATACTCATATACACTCAAAATAATTCTTTTTAGCCAGCCCTGTAACAGGAGGCCAGTGGCTCAAGTATAGGCAAAATTTTGAAGTAGGAATAGTTTAACTTTAGGTGCCTTTAGACTCGTCTTTGTGTGCCTAGCAATATCTCCTTCTCCAGAAGACTCATTAATTTTCTCTCCCCTCCAAGATTATTTATGCTCAAGAGGAGATGAAATGCATTAACACTGAGGTTTAAATGATGATAGGGGCTCTTTGAGACCAAACAGCCCTAGCTTCAAGTCCACTTTTTATCATTTTCCAGCTATGTGATTTTAATGAACACTTTTTACCTCAAGGAGATGAGGTTTTAGTGCAATTTGAGCTTATACAATTTGGGGGGCTCTTTTTTGAAAAATTCAAAACTGTGTCTATATATTTAGGTAAGAAAGTGAATATTTATAATTACACATTGAAAATGACAAATAAAACAAAATTCAGAAGAATAAATTTAACTTGGTATTCACCAACCATATTTGTCCATAAAAATTTTTCCACAACAATAAGAATACCTTACCAAAATAACTAGTGGTCTTGGGATACAGTGACCTATTCTGATTCTCATTTTCTGAAGATGTAGGGGCCACTTTGATTTTTCTGTCCTTCTAATGAGTCATTTTTCTTTCTGATCATGGAAATTAATGTGGGTAAGAAGGGCAAAGTTTGGGATGAGTCAGGCACCATTGAACAAATCATCTCTTCAAGTGCACTAAGCTCTACCTTTCATATAAAGTGGTGGCAAGTCCCCAAAGTAACTCCTATGCAAGGAATGCATGTCTTTGTGTGCTTCAGTTCCTGAACCATGGCCAAGCCAGTAAACACCTCTTGTAAGATGTATCATAAAGTCCATAAAGGATTATAGAAATAAAGGTACATGATAGTGACTTAAAAGATGCCCACCTATGCTGTTTGCCTATATTAACTCATGTGACATTTCTGATAAACTTGTCCTACTAACATTATGAAAAGTATCAGTGAAGTCTGATACCATGTGTGATACTGCTTTTCTTTTCCTTTTAGGGTATATTATAATCTCAATACCAGTAGTCCTTGCAGTTAGTATCAAAGTCAGGAAGACTCACAGGCTACTGGAGTTAGCAAGAAGGAGTACTTGACCCTCTTGGGAGGAAAGGAGTTCTTCCCTTTCCATTGATGCATTAAGTAGGCTGTTCTTTGGAACCTTTGAGTTGTACTCGATAATAGTCCTTAATATTTGCCTCTCCTAAAGGATGCCCAACAATAGCTAAAAATAAATTTAACTGAATAGGGTGAAAGAGTAAGGAAATAAATGAATACATAAGAGGTCCATTGCACAGAGCTGGAACAAAAGAAACCTACTTACATCTGAGATTCATTTTCTCTTCACTGCATCAGAATAACATGCCTAAAATTTAATTTGGTTTTACAATGCTCACAATCGAGCTTGGCTTTCAGGATGTTGTATTCTGAAAAATCTGTGGTGTCTTCAGCTTGTGCTGAATCCAGTGTCATTCACTAGTGACACAGGCAGGAGAACAAGGGGAAGAAGCAAGAGTAGGCTCAGGGTAAACAAACTAATCCATAATGGGGTAACACTGTATTCACTGGTCTACTACATAGATTTCAAAGGGATGGGGGAAACTGAAATTTGACGTGAGTTCATGTCTTTTCTCCAAGTCCTCTGAGATCAGAGACAAGACAAGGAAAGTTTACATAGTTGTCTTATTCAAAGTGCATTCTCTTAGACACTTAGTTCAGCTGGCTCTGGGGGCGTCTCTCTTTCTTCTGATCTCCTTTTCTCACTGCTTCTCCCTTTCAGTCCTCTCTGTTGGATCCTCTTCCTCATCCTGGCCTTAAATGTTGAAGTATCACGGGACTCTGTCCCTGGACCTCTTCTCTTCTTTAGACACTTTCACTCCCTAGGTAATCTTTTAATTACCATCCTGACACTGAAGGCTCCCCAGGTTCCATCTCTGACCTGAATCTTTCAGACCCATATCCAACTGTCTACTTAAACCTAACATATCTGAACTTGAATTCTTGATTTTTCTCCACTAAGTCTGTTTCTCTCAGCGTGTTCCCCTTCAAGTAAATGATAACATTTGGTTGCTCAGGTCAAAAAATTCGGCATCACCCTTGACATCACTCTTCATTTCATATCCCACATCAGCAAAACTGTTGGTTTTACACTTTTGAAATTTATTCTGAGTCTGACCACCTCTCTCCATTTCTGTTGTCACCACTTTCATTCAAGCCACCGTCATCTGGAACCTGGACGTTTACTTTATCCTTCTACCCCTTGTGTCTACTCTTGCCTCCATTTAGCTATACTTCATACATAGCCAGAAAGATCCATTTAAAATGTAAATATGCTATTACCTTCTGAGTAAAACCCTCAAATGCATTCCTGTCACACTCAGTGAAATAAAAAATCCTTATTCTGACCCAAAGGCCTTACATTAATTGGCTCCAGACCCACTAGTTTCTATCTGTACTTGCTCTTCTCCAGCTGCTCTGCTACTCCTCCATGCTGGAAGGACTTTACCTCAGAGTCTTTGCACTTGCTGTTCCCCCTGTCCAGAATGATCTTCATCCAAATGTCCACGTGGTTTGCTCTTTTATTTCTTTTAGTCTTTGTCAGCTTGTCAGAGAAAACTTCACTGCCTGTCCTGCTCAAAGTAGCACCTTTACCCTGCTTTATTTTTCTTTACATCTTTATTTATTGCCTACGTCTCCCAGTAGAATGTAAGATCTATGTGGAAAGAAATGTGGCCTGATTTGTCTTTTATATGCCCAGAGTCTCAAATGTCCTGGCATATTGAGTAAATATTTAGGGAATGAATGAATAAGGTGCCATTAATGTTCTAGGGGCTCCATTTGCTTTAGAGCAGTATCCTTTCTGTTCCATAGTCAAATCCATTATACTGATAGTTCCCAGCCAGTTGCCACACCTGGCTTTTAGCAGCTAATCTGTACTAGAACAGAAGCCAAATCCTGTGATTACGAAAACATGACATGTACTGAGGAAGGCATAGACTTAGGCTGCATTTCTACTCAGACACACCAGAGTAACATAAAGCTTCAGGACTCATTACCGATTCTACTTAATTGGGGCTTAAGTCTGCTATCTTACAACCTTCAGCTAGAGCCATTGTTTCTGGAGTTTGGCTCAGTTAGCTGTGCTGGTTAGAGGTTTCAAGGCTTAGGTGAATTTCTTTAAAAAATGCTGCTGGTATTTATTCCTTTGTGTAAATCATTTTTTTCCCTTGTAGTAAAAGTAACACAGACTAGATTAATGAGGAAACATTGGAAAAACAATTGTAGAAAGAATTCCGCTCCTCAGAAACAACCATTCTTAATTTTTTTAAATAGATCTTTATTGGAGTATAATTGCTTCACAATACTGTGTTAGTTTCTGTTGTACAACAAAGTGAATCAGCCATATGCATACATATATCCCCGTATCCCCTCCCTCTTGAGCCTCCCTCCCACCCTCCCTATCCCACCCCTCTAGGTGGTCACAAAGCACCGAGCTGATCTCCCTGTGCTATGCGGCTGCTTCCCACTAGCTAACTATTCTACATTCAGTAGTGTATATATGTCGATGCTATCTATTCTCACTTCGCGCCAGCTTCCCCTTCCCCAGCTGTGTCCTCAAGTCCATTCTCTATGTCTACATCTGTATTCCTGCCCTGCCACTAGGTTCATCAGTACCATTTTTTTTTTTTTAGATTCCACATATATGTGTTAGCATACGGTATTTGTTTTTCTTTTTCTGACTTCACTGTGTATGACAAACTCTAGGTCCATCTACCTCAATACAAATAACTCAATTTCATTTCTTTCTATGGCTGAGTAATAGGCCATTGTATATATGTGCCACATCTTCTTTATCCATTCATTTGTTGATGGACATTTAGGTTGCTTCCATGTCCTGGCTATTGTAAATAGTGCTGCAATGAACATTGTGGTACATGTTTGTTTCTGAATTATGGTTTTCTCAGGATATATGCCCAATAGTGGGATTGCTGGGTCGTATGGTAGTTCTATTTTTAGTTTTTTAAGGACCTTCCATACTGTTCTCCATAGTGGTTGCACCAATTTACATTCCCACCAACAGTGCAGGAGGGTTCCTTTTTCACCACACCCTTTCCAGCATTTATTGTTTCTAGATTTTTTTTTTTTTTTTTTTGCGATACGCGGGCCTCTCAGTGCTGTGGCCCCTCCCATTGCAGAGCACAGGTTCTGGACGCGCAGGCTCAGCGGCCACGGCCCACAGGCCCAGCTGCTCCACGGCACGCGGGACCCTCCCAGACAGGGGCACGGATCCGTGTCCGCTGCATCGGCAGGCGGACTCCCAACCACCGCGCCACCAGGAAAGCCCTAGATTTTTTGATAATGGACATTCTGAGCGGTATGAGGTGAAACCTCATTGTGGTTTTGATTTGCATTTATCTAGTGATTACTTATGCTGAGCATCTTTTCATGTGCCTCTTGGCCATCTGTATGTTTTCTTTGGTGAAATATCTAGGTCTTCCACCCATTTTTTAATTGAATTATTTGTTTTTTTGATATTGAGCTCCATGAGCTGTTTGTATATTTTGGAGATTAATCCTTTGTCCGTTGTTTCATTTGCAAATATTTTCTCCCATTCTGAGGGTTGTCTTTTCATCTTGTTTATGGTTTCCTTTGCTGTGCAAAAGCTTTGAAGTTTCATTAGGTCCCATTTGTTTATTTTTGTTTTTATTTCCATTACTCTAGGAGGTGGGTCAAAAAAGATCTTGCTGTGGTTTATGTCAGAGTGTTTTTCCTATGTTTTCCTCTAAGAGTTTTATAGTATCTGGTCTTACATTTAATCCATTTAGAGTTTATTTCTGTGTATGGTGTTAGGTAGTGTTCTAATTTCATTCTCTTACATGTAGCTGTCCACTTTTACCAGCACCACTTGTTGAAGAGGACTTCTTTTCTCCATTGTATGTTCTTTCCTCCTTTGTCATAAATTAGGTGACCATATGTGTGTGGGTTTATCTCTGGGCTTTCTATCCTGTTCCATTGATCTATCTTTCTGTTTTTGTGCCAGTACCATACTGTCTTGATGACTGTAGCTTTGTAGTGTAGTCTGAAGTCGGGGAGCCTGATTCCTCCTGCTCCGTTTTTCTTTCTCAAGATTGCTTTGGCTATTCGGGGTCTTTTGTGTTTCCATACGAATTGTAAAATTTTTTGTTCTAAATCTTTGAAAAATGCCATTGGTAGTTTGATACGGATTGCATGGAATCTGTGAATTGTTTTGTGTAGTATAGTCATTTTCACAATATTGATTCTTCCAATCCAAACACAAGGTATATTTCTGCCTCTGTTTATGTCATCTTTGATTTCTTTCATCAGTGTTTTATAGTTTTCTGAGTAGAAGTCTTTCGCCTCCTTAGGTAGGTTTATTCCTAGGTATTTTATTCTTTTTGATGGTAAATGGGATTGTTTCCTTAATTTCTCTTTCTGATTTTTCTTTGTTAGTGTGTAGGAATGCCAGAAATTTCTGTGCATTAATTTTATATCCTGCAACCTTACCAAATT
Organism: Delphinapterus leucas; assembly: GCF_059928025.1. NCBI lineage: Eukaryota > Metazoa > Chordata > Mammalia > Artiodactyla > Monodontidae > Delphinapterus > Delphinapterus leucas. The sequence continues at coordinate 69,838,977 of NC_143133.1, read as the reverse complement.
CATTGATTAGTTCTAGTAGTTTTCTGGTGGCATCTTTAGTTTTTCTATGGATAGTATCATGTCATCTGTAAACAGTGACAGTTTTACTTCTTCTTTTCCAATTTTTATTCCTTTTATTTCTTTTTTTTCTCTGATTGCCATGGCTAGAACTTTGAAAACTAGGTTGAATAATAGTGGTCAGAGTGGACATCCTTGTCCTATTCCTGATCCTACTGGAAATGCTTTCATTTTTTCACCATTGAGTATGATGTTTTCTGTGGGTTTGTCATATATGGCCTTTATTATGTTGAGGCAGGTTCCCTCTATGCACATTTTCTGGAGAGTTTTATCATAAATGGATGTTGAATTTTGTCAAAAGCTTTTTCTGCATCTATTGAGATGATCATACAGTTTTTATTCCTTAATTTGTTAATATGGTGTATCACATTGATTGATTTGCTTATATTGAAGAATCCTTGCATCCCTGGGATAAATCCCACTTGATCGTGGTGTATGATCCTTTTAATATGTGGTTGGATTCTGTTTGCTAGTATTTTGTTCAGAATTTTTGCATCTGTGTTCATCTGTGATATTTGACTATAATTTTCTTTTTGTTATATCTTTTTCTGGTTTTGGTATCAGGGTGATGGTGGTTTCATAGAATGAATTTGGGAGTGTTCCTCCCTCTGCAATTTTTTGGAAGAGTTTGAGAAGGATCAGTGTTAGCTCTTCTCTAAATGTTTGATAGAATTTGCTTGTGAAGCCATCTGGTCCTGGACTTTGGTTTGTTGGAAGATTTTAAATTACAGTTTCAATTTCATTACTTGTGATAGGTCTGTTTATATTTTCTAATTCTTCCTGGTTCAGTCTTGGAAAATCATAACTTTTCAAGAATTTGTCCATTTCTTCATGGTTGTCCATTTTATTGGCATATAGTTGTTTGTAGTGTTCTCTTATAGTCCTTTCTATATCTGTGATGTCAGTTGTGATTTCTCCTGTATAGTTTCTAATTTTATTGATTTGCATCCTCTCCCTTTTTTTCTTGATTAGTCTGGCTAAGGGTTTATCAATTTTGTTTATCTTCTCAAAGAACCAGGTTTTAGTTTTATTGATGTTTGCTATTGTTTTCTTCATTTCTATTTCATTTATTTCTGCTCTGACCTTTATGATTTCTTTCCTTCTGCTGACTTTGGTTTTCTTTGCTCTTCTTTCTCTAGTTGATTTATGTGTAGGGTTAGATTGTTTGAGATTTTTCTTGTTTCTTGAGGTGAGATTGAATTGCTATAAACTTCCCGCTTAAAATTTCTTTTGCTGTGTCCCATAGGTTTTGGGTCATTGTGTTTTCATTGTCATTTCTTTCTATATATATTTTTTATTTCTTCTTTGATTTCTTCAGTGATCTCTTGGTTATTTAGTAGTGCACCATTTAGCCTCCATGTATTTGTGGTTTTTACAGTTTTTTTTCTTGTAATTGGTTTCCAGTCTCATAGCGTTGGGGTCAGAAAAGATGCTTGATATGATTTCATTTTTCTTAAATTTTCTGAGGCTTGATTTGTGACCCAAGATGTGATCTATCCTGGAGAATGTTGCATGTGCACTTGAGAAGAAAGTGTATTCTGCCAGTTTCGGGTGCAATGTTCTATAAATATCAATTAAATCTACCTGGTATCTTGTGTCATTTAAAGCTTGTGGTTCCTTATTTATTTTCTGTTTAGATGATCTGTCAGCTGGTGTAAGTGGGGTGTTAAAGTCTCCTAGTATTATTTTTATTTATTTATTTATTTTAAAAAAATTTCCCTAGTATTACTGTGTTACTGTCGATTTCCCCTTTTATGGCTGTTAGCATGTGCCTTATACATTGAGGTGCTCCTATGTTGGGTACATAAACATTCAAAATTGTTATATCTTCTTCTTGGATTGATTCCTTGATCATTATGTAGTGTCCTTCCTTACCTCTTGTAACAGTCTTTATTTTCAAGTCTATTTTGTCTGGTATGAGTATTGCTACTCCAGATTTCTTTTGATTTCCATTTGAATGGAATATCTTTTTCCATCCGTTCACTTTCAGTTTGTATGTGTCCTTAGGTCTGATGTGGGTCTCTTGTAGACAGCATATATATGGGTCTTGTTTTTGTATCCATTCAGCCAGTCTGTGTCTTTTAGTTGGGGCATTTAATCCATTTACATTCAAGGTTATTATTGATATGTATATTCCTATTACCATTTTCTTAATTGTTTTGAGTTTGTTCTTGTGGGTCTTTTTCTTCTCTTCTGTTTCCCACCTAGAGAAGTTCCTTTAGCATTTGTTGTGAAGCTGGTTTGGTGGTGCTGAGTTCTCTTAGCTTTTGCTTGTCTGTAAGGGTTTTAATTTCTCTCGAATCTGAACTAGATCCTTGCTGGGTAGAGTAATCTCGGTTGTAGGTTTTTCTCTTTTATCAGTTTAAGTATATCCTGCCACTCCCTTCTGGCCTGCAGAGTTTCTGCTGAGAAATCAGCAGATAACCTTATGGGGTTTCCTTTGTATGCTATTTCTTGTTTTTCTCTTGCTGCTTTTAATATTTTTTCTTTGAATTTAATTTTTGTTAGTTTGATTAATGTGTGTCTTGGTGTGTTTCTCCTAGGGTTTATCCTGTATGGGACTCTCTGTGCTTCCTGGATTTGGGTGACTATTTCCTTTCCCATGTTAGGGAAGTTTTCCACTATAATCTTTTAAAATATTTTCTGAGACCCTTTCTTTTTCTCTTCTTCTTCTGGGATCCCTATAATTCGGATGTTGGTGCATTTAGTGTTGTCCCAGGTCTCTGAGATTGTCTTCAGTTCTTTTCATTCTTTTCATTTTTTCTTTAATCTTCTCCTTGGCACTTATTTCCACTATTTTGTCTTCCAGCTCACTTATTCATTCTTCTGCCTCAGCTGTTCTGTTATTGATTCCTTCTATTTTATTTTTCGTTTCAGTTATTGTGTTGTTCATCTCTGTTTGGTTGTTCTTTAGTTCTTCTAGTACTTTGTTAAACATTTCTTCTATTTTCTTTATCCATGCCTCCATTCTATTTCTGAGATTCTGGATCCTCTTTCTTATCATTACTCTGAATTCTTTTTCGGGTAGATTGCCTATTTCCTATTCGTTTATTTGGTCTTGTAGGTTTTTACCTTGCTCCTTCATCTGTGACATATTTTTTTGCCATCTCATTATTTTTTCCTTTTTTTTATGAGTGGGATTGTGTTCCTGTCTTACTGGTTGTTTGGCCTGAGGCTTCCAACACTTTAATTTGTAGGCTGTTGGGTAGAGCTGGGTCATGGTGCCTAGATGAGGACCTCTGGGAGACCTCACTATGATGATTATTCCTGGGGGTCTGAGGTTCTCTGTTAGTCCAGTGGTTTGGACTTGGAGCTCCCACCAAAGGAGCTTCGGCCCAACCCCTGCCTTGTGAACCAAGATCCCACAAGCTGAGCGGGGTGGGGAAAAAAAAAAAAAGAGAGAGAGAACAATAATGAAGTAAATAAAATTAGACTAGTTAACTAACAGCTATGTTAGAAAATATAAAAATAAAAATATAGATGAAACAACAACTGGAAGATAAAACAGAACCACAATAGTAAAAAGGAGGAAGAGAAAAAAAAAAAGTGGAAGAGGCATTGGCTGTGGAGGGCGGAGCCTAAGCAGGGTTGAGGTTTGGGCAGTGGGTGGGGCCTATGCTTAGGAAAAGGGCTGGAAAAGGTGGAGGAGTGAGGGGTTGGGGCTTAGGCGCAACAGAACAGAAGGGGCCCAGGCTTGCCCCTGCCTCTGGTCTCAGTTGGCAGGAGACCACACCTGGCAGACCAGCAGGCTTCCTGGGCTTGAGTGGGTGGGGCAAACGCCCTCCACTTCGCTCCTGCTCCTCCGGTCCTGGAGGACTCCTCTCGCTTGCCTCTCCTGATCTCGCGGGCTTCCCCCCTATGTCCCCAGGACCCACATGGCCTGGAGGGGGGCTTTGGAGGACAGGGGACCAGCCTGGGAGCTCAGCAGGCTCCCCATGCCCGAGTGGGTGGGGCAAATGCCCTCTGCTCCTTTCCCACTCCCCCTGCCTGCCTCTCCTATTCTATTCTGGCCTCCCTCCTGCACCCCCAGGATCAACCCAGCCTGGAGGGGAACCATGAGGGCATAGGACCCAGCCCGAGAGCGGGGCAGACTTCCCTGGCCGATTGGACAGGGGAAACGCTGGGCCCGCTTCCTCCCTGATCTGAGCCCCCGAGGGCCCCTCCAGGTGTGGGAACCCCTCTCCCCTCTCAGCCACTGCTCAGGGGCACTGGTCCTGTCTAGCCTCCACTTCTTCTCCCCCCTCAGTTCCCCCACATCCTACTGGTTCGCTTGGGGGTTCTTCCCATTTCCTTGGGCGTCAGGGTCCCCCACAAGCGTCTGCCAGGCACCCTAGTTGCGGCAACCATGGTTAATTTTGATGCATTTCTTATTAGTTTCACTTTAGTGTGTTTGTTTATGTGTGTGTGTGTGTGTATGTGTGTGCGCACGCATGCATGTTTACACAGTTGGAGTAAGCCAATAATATTTACTGAGCACTATTTTTATTCAGAGCCCTTTGTTCCTGTCCTAATAATCTTATTAAAGAAATGAGGGGCTTTGACTTTCTGTCCTCATTGTGAACTACTCCTCAGGAGGCATTCCTTTCACGTGAAATTAGACTTCCCTCTTTCCATGTTACCGTTACCCTGTGCTGAATGTATGTTTGTCCTTTTTGTTATATCTATCTAGGCTCTCTCCCTCTCTGAGAGATAATACAGTGGAAGCCTGCTCAGACATGTCGGAACAATATTGGAAAACAGAATTCAGTCAGTGAAAACAAGAGAGTAAAGTATGTGAGAGTGTCCCTGACTTGAAGAAGAGTCAAGTAGTGTTGTGATGTCAGGCTTGGTGGATATGGGGAAGAGTTGCATGCTAAGACTGTTTTGTGACGGAAGCTAACTCCAGGGAGCAAATGGCAGGTCTAAGGCCAGACCTAAGAAAGAAGATGTTAAGTCCTAGCCAGAGGGAATGTGGGTAATAGACATAGTGGATGATGGAAACTTGGGGACTTATTATAAGGGTGGCTGAACTAGTTCTACCAAATGGAACTAGTTCTACCATATATTAATTAATTAATATATGATCATTATAGGAACACTAGAAAGTACAGATAAGTGGCTGTCCACTTACTTTAAAATATCTTTTGGTGCTTGCTTTGTGGTATTAGTTGTATCTAGGGTGGAGATTAGGGGAAGAGAGAGAATTGGGAATTGGAGAAAGTATATACAAGAGATGAATAGGAAAGTACATCACTGCAATATAATCATTCAAGAAGAAATATAGTGATCTGTCATCTTTGTAAATATAGTAACCTGTCCATCACTGCTACTTGACTTGTTATGTATTACTTTGGTGATTTGAATTAAATCTGTTATTTTTAGAAAACACTTAAATTCATAAATTGGCATTAACAAGCTGGAAATAGACCAGGATTTAAATGTGGCTTATTTCCTGTCATCCTAAAAGAATTCATCGAAGTCTTGGTGGAATGCAGTGTCTAATACCTGAGGGCACCCCTCTGAGATACCGAAGTGTTTGCCTCAAAGGAAAGCGATGAGCTCTTATGGCCCCTTCTAAGGGACACCACTTTGCTACTCCCATTGTGCTCCTAATGCACAGTACCCAGCATGTGAGTTATTGCTTGTCAGGAAAGCTCTGATTGTCACTGTGAAATGTTGTTCTCCAGGTGTTTTTAAGAGTCATTTTAAGAGTCATTAAGAGTGGTGTCAGCACAGCCAGCGGGCCTTCCATTTTGGAACATCGATGCCTTCCGCAAGGGTTGGCAGACTACTGGTTCTGGCCTGATTAATAGTTCCAAACAGGAGTGAGGCATGTCCAGGAGGTGGCAAAGAATCCCTGGACCAGGCTAAGTTTTTATTCTTCAATCTGCCTCTAGGGTGCAGAGGCTAACTCTGCTCCTGTGAGGTAATTAGGGAGGAATCAGGAAGTAAGACTGCTTGCCTGCTTGGTATGAATTGTCATACAAGACTCATTTGTGACTCAGTTGTCTTATATCTTTATGAGATATTTATTTTGTAAAGTAGTTTTACATACATAATTAGATGAAACCTCTGAGTCCTGGGTGGCAGGCAGTGTATAGATAAAGGACATAAGACAATCTTTTCTTTTTTTAGCACCTATTACTTTTTTTTTTTCCCCTAATACCCTTGGGCTTGGAGGACATAGTATCTTCCTATGGAAAATGCACATGAAAATCTATGCCCTAAAATGCTTCTCAGCAGAAAATGAACACAATGAAACATGAAGAGTCTAGAAAGAAGAGATGAGATTCACTGCTTCCCTCCCTCCCTTCCTCTCTCCTTTCCTTCCTTCCTTTCGGTTTGATATATATTAAACCCTCCTAGACTGAGGTACACTTAATGGTTCCTGCCTCTTGCTAGAATTGTAATGCTAATTTTTTTTTTTTTTTTTGGTCGCACATCAGTTTATTGAGGAAATTGTGATGTTAGAGGTTAATTCTATTCACTTGATTACTTTTCATGATGTCAAACAAAACTCCAAAGGCCACAAGCCATGAAGTTACACAATTACTTTCCCATATTTTGTTCAGGAAACACAAACATCAAACACAAAGAAATGTTCAAGTGAATCTGAAAATTGCCCCCTTCCTACTTTTTTTCAAAAGGTGGTAATTAAGGGTTAGGAAGTACAGTGGAATGGAGGAAGGATGAAAATGGGACATGTAGAAGGCAAACATTTTTGCTCGATTTAATTTTCAGTGTTTCAAATCTTTCCAATTTTTTTAAACATGTTTTGCACCAAAAAAGGAATCAGTACTTTTCATTCCACTCTTGTCAACTTTAGCCAAAGCCTTCTGAGCTGCAGTCATTTTGCTATTTTTCTTTACAGTCTTCAAATCTTTAGTGTTAAACTTAGTGTAATCTTCTTTTGCTTCTACGGGCTCATCTGATTACTTTCTTTGATGGAGGGTTTGGCACTGAAGCTGGAGGTTCTGGAAGCTTTAAATATTTAGATAAGTCATCACTTAATTCTTTAAGGATGTAATCAGATATCAGACCATGGGCATAATGAATATAATCCTCTTCCTTGTCACTGGAAACCGGGTCACCAGAGAAAAATGCAGTAGACTGTACCCGGGCACCGACATTTACACTATTGGTTTTTAATGCTGCCATAGTCTGATTAACCTTTTTTTCCAGCCATTTTAATGTCTTCTCTTTCCTGTGCTTGTAATATTTCTTCTTGTCTATTTCTTTCTCCTCTGTCACATGTCAAAGTAACTTCTTAAGTTCAGGAAGTTTCAGCAACAAGATGCAATTCAGAAACATGTCATCCATCACAACTTGATCCAGGGGCTGAAACTTTCCCTCTCTATCAGCCTTTATAAGGTAGTGGAGAAGCAGAAACAGAGGGTCCATGGGTGTGGCAAAGTGAAGAAGAACTCTTGATTGAACTGATTCATTTATAAACCAAGAATGTTTTTTTGCCTTGAAAACTTTTATTTCAAACAGCTGCGGTAGACACATATTGAACAAGTAAATGGCTCCTTCCCCTGAACATGGGTTAACCAGTTTTACAAACATAAGCCCACTTTTCATCTTCTTTGAAGCATCTTTTAGATACTCTGGGACTAGGAACACGTGCTGCCAGGAGCGAGCCCCTTCTCCGCAGTCCACGCCTCCCGCCCTGCTGCCTGTTTGGTCTCGGCGGCCGCAGGCCAGGCCTCTGCTAATTGTTTTTTAAAAAGCCAATTATATTTTCATGTTGCCGAGAAAATTTCTGCCTAGAGTATAAAACACCTGCTTGTGACATTTTTTTCCATACCGGTTAACAGTTCTGTCCAGTAGGTGGACTCCTTCATGTACAGATAGGGGTTTTCTTTTTCCTTTAATCAAGTGTTCTTAAATTTGTGAAAAGGCATTTCCTCATATTGAACTTTTGGTTTCACCAATTTATTTTCTGAAAGACTGAAAATAGATTTTGGTATACTGCCTGTTCCTGTTTGAGAAATAACTTCATCTTTAGTTACTTTTTCTTTTGTTTTATTTCATTTTTGTTTTAGTTTATATCTTGACATTTTAAATTTATAAATCAGAGCCCCTTTGCAGTGACTAAATTTACCATCTGCCTTGGATTCTTTTAAAATAAACTACATTTCTGTGCTTATATTCATCACAATATACAAATGTGTGAATGATTATGATTAATATATATTGATACCAAGGACTAATAATTATATTTGTTGTGAGAATAAATCTGTTTATAGTCTCCATAGTTGTTTTCTTCACATTGTTCTGGAGTAAATGTTTTTTTATAATGCTTTTTTCAACAGGGAATCTGGCACATGAGTCATTTTTAAGCCAGTCCCTGAAATTTACACTAGTTACTACCCCTAGGGTCAGATGTCTTTGGCAGTTTCTCTGTGGCCACTGGGACAAGTGCAAATTCTCATTCTGGGTTATGAGTCTGTCTTTGTCCCTAAATCCTTACCTTTCACCCCTGTTCTTTGAAAATCTTATCATACCATGTACTTATAGACACTGAGATTTTGTATGCGTGATGAAAATACCAGTAGTTGATTCAATACTTCTATTCCAACATGAAAAAGAAATCTCTTGACCTGGAAACCCAATTTAGGAAAAGCTTCATTTAAGTAACCTTTGTGTGCTCTTTCTCTGTGACTGAGCCAGTGATGATAGCATGTGACCTGAAACCAAATTTCTCTCACAGTTCATTGCGTTTTCATATATTACAGGTTCTACCTCCAGTGAAAGATTAAAATGTCAAAGATAAGTAGAAAAAACAAGGCAACCTCTTCCCTGTATAATCAAGGCCAATTTTGCTGTTTTTATTCTAGATTGTAAATTTGTTGAAAGAAAGAATTGTATCTTATTCATCTTCATATTTATCCTAGTATCTGATATCAAACATGGAAGCATAACTGAACAGAATGTGTTCTGTTACTTCAAAAATTGAAATAACTTGGATCAGAACCTTCTATTAAGCAGAATAATTAAGGATGTCATTACAGAACAGAAATTTAAAAAAAAAAAAACCACACACAGATATTTAAGATAGGCAGATATAGTTTTGAATCATGACTCCTTTTATTAGCTGTCTGACCCTGCTCAAGTTATTGAACCTCTTGGAGCTTCAGGTTTCTCAGTTTCTAAAATGGGAATAACAGTACTTAGAAATAATCGAGGACAAGATATTATATAATTTATCCAATAATATGTTATGAAAAATGAAGACTCAAACCCAGCTCTTCTGATTTCTTCTGTATAACATTGAAAATGTCTTTCTATACTTTAAGTACTTACAAAGGACAGGGATTAGAAAACTCTCCATACTAGTTACGATAATCCTGTTCTAGGATGATATAGGGAGAAGGAAAAAGATAATACTGGAAACTTCATTCTGAAAGCAAACTTAAATTTTGAGACCTTTCTATGGCCTGAACTTTAGTGTCACCTCAAAATTCGTATATCCTAATGCCCAGTGTGAAGGTATTTGGAGGTGGGGCCCTTGGTGGGTGGGTGGGGGGGTGCTTACGTCATGAGAGTGGAACCTTCATGAATGAGATTAGTGCTTTTATAGAAGTGACCCCACAGAGCTCCCTAGCCCCTTCCACCATGTGACGATATAATAAGAAGTCTGTGACAGGAAGAGAACCCTCACCCAACTATGCTGGCACCCTGATCTTGGACTTCTGGCCTCCAAAACTGTGAAAAGTAAATGTTTATTGTTTATAAACCAGCCAGTTTATGGTGTTCTGTTGTAGCAGCCCAGATGGGCTAAGACAGACCTTGACAAGAACTTTAAACTGATATTCAGGCAATGTAATTAAATGTTTAACATTTTATAAGTTGGTAGATAAGAATTAGTTTGAGAGAAAATTTTAGTGCAAAAAAATGTGGAAAGGTAAGGAATTCTGAAAGGACCAAATCAGAGAGATTATTTTCTAAATTAAGTCAGATAACCAAAATATATGCCAAGATATTAAATCTATGAAGTAATTTCAAGAAAGCATGAAGAAAATGAAGAGTTGGAATTGTCAAAGTAATTGATAATGTCCTTCACATGGTTAAATATTTTCTTCTAGAATTAAAAATTTAATCCAGATATGATATCAATTTAATTATACTCAGGACTGGTACTAGCCTTACCTAGGATTCAACTGTATGAAAATATAATACACCTTGATTTTTTTTTACCAAAAATTTAAGGTAGAGATTTTATTTCCCGCTGCCTGTCAAAAATAAGAGGAAACTGACCTTATTTTTTATAAAATTATAACCTTCAGATTAAGTTGCCCAAGAGACCGAGTGAAGGATATTTATTAAAAGTCCCTTTCCCCGGCTTCCCTGGTGGCGCAGTGGTTGAGAGTCCGCCTGCCTATGCAGGGGACACGGGTTCGTGCCCCGGTCCGGGAAGATCCCACATGCCGCGGAGCGGCTGGGCCGGTAAGCCATGGCCGCTGAGCCTGCGCGTCCGGAGCCTGTGCTCCGCAACAGGAGAGGCCGCAACAGTGAGAGGCCCGCGTAACGCAAAAAAAAAGTCCCTTCCCCATTGCAAAACTAGGAATAGTACAGGTATGCAATAATAATAATGATGATTGCAGACAGAAAAAGGGTTAAGAACCAGGGCTATGGGACTATTCAAGGAAACGGACAGGGTCTACTATTTGATTCTTACTCTTCTCTGCAGGCCACTATATCAAAAGGCATTCAAAGGATTGCTTTCTTTTAGGCTCTAAATATCCTTTGGGCGTTTGCAGATCTGCATGCTACATTGGAAAAACCTCAGCTTACAAGATGTCCTGTTCAAGCTGTGCCGTAAAAGCAGAGGAAGTAGCAGCCCCAGGCTTTCTATCTTTGTCAGGACTCCTCTTGAGATATTAATGTAAAAGTTTACAAAACTAAAAGTTGAATTACATCTCAGGTTCAATTGGATCTGTTAAAATGGCTTATGGTTCAGGGTAATTTATCAGGTTTATGTATCTATTGGCAGAATTTATAGTGTTGCATAGACCACATACAGGTGGAGTTGAGGAAAGAAATCACTCTTTGTCATCTCTTAGTCTTTTTTGTCTTTGAGATGTGGCAGGAGTAGTGCTGAATAAAAGCCAAGTAACCTGGAAATCCATTCTTTCTTTTAGAGTGACTTGGGATAAGATCTCAGTTCTCACATAGGTGTTATTTATAACATATAGAGTTTAGAAAGAAGAGAGCTTTGGTTGTCAAAGAGATATTTTTATTATCCTGGGATACATACATCTAAAACTCTAGGACTTTCAGTAAAAATTTTCTTCATAGCTTCCAATCAGTTGCACCAGCTGCTTCTTCAGAATGTCTCTTGATCAATAATGCCCATGATACTGGAAGGAGAGGAGAGAAACTTTCTATACAGTAGAAGTGAAATCTCAGTTAAGAGATACATATGTCTGGTTGCTGGCCCAAATTTTTGAACTGCTCCATGTTTTCTAATATTTATTGTTAGATCAAGAATGTGTATTTTTATGGTGTTTCGTTTATCTAAAAAATTTTTATGACTCTTCTCATTAGCAAAGACAAAATCAGTCCACCATATTTGAACTTCAGCCAGTCATTACCAGGCTAGACTAACTGCCTTTCTGAGATGATTTTTAAGAAATAGATTTGGGGGACTTCTCTGGCAGTCCAGTGGTTAGGACTCCACGCTTCCACTGCAGGGGGCACGGGTTCGATCCCTGGTTGGGGAACTAAGATCCCACATGCCCTGAGGCGTGGTCAAAAAAAAAAAAAAGAGAAAAAGAAAAAGAAATAGATTTGGAACAACCAAGTTTTACTAATCAAAAATCAGTTGTATTTAACACTAATTAGGTGTAGTGACTTTTCAGAGTAAAAAATGTCAGATATATTTTCAGCATAGATAAAACTACACACTCCTTTTTGGTACTTGCATCAACCTGCCCTGCTCTAGTTTGTTTTATATACATGTGGGTTTACATTACTGTATTTTAATACATTTTAATAATTTTCAGAGTATCTATTGTTAATGATTTTCTTATAGAATCTTAAACTTAAAAGAAAAATTGGAAGCACAGTACAAAGAATGCTTTTTTCCCCTAAACTGTTTGTAAGTTACTAATTTGATTCTTTATCATTCCCAAATGCTTTAGTGTTTAAACCGTATGAACAAGGACATTCTACCGCATAATCATGACACCACCTTCAGAACCAAAAAATCAACTTTGATACATCCAGAGACATCTCAGATTCCATTCAAGTTTCACCGATTGTCCTAAATGCATCCAGCAAAAAATCCAGCTAAAATTCTCATATTGTATTTAGTTATTTTGTCTCTTTTGACTTTTTCAGTCTGGAATATTTCCATGATTTTTTCTTTGACTTTAATGACCCTAACTCTTTTGAAGATTGCATGCTAGTTATTTTGTAGAATGTTCCCTCAATATGAATTGGTCTGCTGTTTCCTCATGATTACATTCAGATTTGTCAGGAAACCACAGAAGGAATACTTTCATCTTTTCATTATATCCTATCAGGTGGTGCATGGTTTCAGTTTGCCCCATTACTCATGATATTCACCTTGATTACTATATTAATGTGGTGTCTGCTATATTCCTTCACTGTAAAGTAACTCTTTTCCCTGTTGTAATTTATATTTTGTGGGAAGGTACTGTGGAACTGTGTAAATATCCCGTTCCTCATAAATCTGTAGTTTAATTTGTTAATTTTTATCAATATAGACTAGAGGCTTTCTATTTTATTTTTGTGTTCAAATTGTTCCCAATTTGGCAAGCAGTAGCCCACTTATGCCAACTTGTCTGTTCTTAGGATATGTGCCATTATTTGAGCACTTCATTTCTGTGGCTTATCTTTAAAATTTTTTTTCCAGCTTTATTGAAGTATGATTGAAAAATAAAAATTGTATTTAAGGTGTACAATACAGTGATTTGATATATGTATACATTGTGAAGTGATTACTACAGTCAAGCTAATTAACATATCCATCACCTCACAGTTAACTTTTTTTTGTGTGTGTGGACTTAAGATTTACTCCTTTAGCAAATTTCAAGTATATAATACATCATTATTAACTATAGTCACCATTCTGAACTTATCTTAAAACTGAAAGTCTATACCTTTTGGCCAATGTCTCCCCATTTCCTCCAAGACCCAGACCCCAATAGTAACCACTCTTCTACTCTGTTTCTATGGACTTGACTTTTTTAGATTTCCTGTGTAAGTGAGATCATACAGTATTTCTCTTTCTGTGTTTGGCATATTTCATTTAGCATAATGTCCTCAGGGTTCATTTATGTTGTCACAAATGGCAGGATTTCCTTCCTTTTTATGGCTGAACACTATTCCATTGCATGTGTATGTATATCTTTATATGTATTTATACATTACATATATAAATAATATGTATTTATATATAAAATACATATTTATGATAAATTTATATATGTTATATATAAGATGTAGATATATGTATGGATAAAGAAAATTTGGTTTATATATGTAATTTTCTTTATCCATTAATCTATTGATGGACACTTAGGTTGTTTTTATGTCTTGGCTACTGTAAGTGATGCTGCAATGAACATGAGAGTGCATATATCTCTTTGAGATATGGATTTTATTTCCTTTGGATATATACCCAGAAGTAGAATTGGTGGCTCATAGTGTAGTTCTATTTTTAATCTTTTGAGGAACCTCCATATTGTTTTCCATATGACCAAGTTACATTCCCGCCAGTAGTGTACAAGAGTTCCCTTTTCTCCACATCCTTACCAATGCTTATCTTTTGACTTTTTGATGATGGCCATTCTGACAGGTGTCATATCTCATTGTGGTTTTGATTTGCATTTCCCTGATGATTAGTGATGCTGAGCACCTTTTCGTATACCTGTTGGCCATTTGTATATCTTCTTTGGAAAAGTGTCTGTTCAGGTCCTTTGCTCATTTTTAAAATTGGATTATTTATTGCTATTAAGTTGTATGAGCTCCTTATATATTTTGAATAGCCATATTGGATATTTGTAGCTTATCTTGCACATTCTGTGTCTCAGGCCCAGAGTCAGCCATTTCTTCAAGTAGCCTCATTTCTTTTAATGGAGAATGGTAGAAGCTAAGACCCAGGAGTTAGGTGTACTGATTGCTTTTGGAGTGTCAGTGCTTCCAGGCCTTACAGTGGATTAATGTAGGGAATATAGATATATATAACACACATACAAGCACACTCTCATTTATGTCAATAATTATTCCTCTTTATGTAGTGAAAACCGTGAGTTCTTAGTACAACCAATACCAGTCCCAAACTACCAGATTTATTTTAGTTTTCTCCTTTTGCATATGTTTAACTCTTATCTCTGATTCTGAGAAACCTGTCTCCTGGTTTCTCCCAGGAAATATATTGTCTTTAATGTACCAATTATTTGTCTTTGTTTTCAACTCCTACCCCACACAGATGCCTTTCTCATCCTGTTCCAACTCTGACTCCCATATGGGATGTCCTCTTCATTCCACTAGGGATTCTATACCCCATCCTAAGTCACTCTCCGTAGACGAGCTCCTTGCCCCATTTGGACTCTGACATCCAGTGCTGTGCTGCTCTCACTTATAAATATGTTCCTTACTGCATTTGGGCTTCTGGTTCTCCCTGCTGGACCAGCCTACATGCAGAAAGATCCTTCTCGCTGTGCTCGAGCTCTGACACAACACAAAAGGCCACGCCCATGAACAGATGCCCCTCCTCATCTTGCTTAGGTGCTGGCATCTCAGGTCAGGCACCTTCCCACAGGAATCACTGCTTACTCTGGCTCTGAGTGCCTGTGCCGAGCTTCTCCTCCTCTCTCTTGCTCAGATGCTTCCCCAACTCACAGCTAACTCCAGGTTGCCCTTCCATGTGGATGCCCTCCTCACCCAGGTCAGACTGATACTCCGTCACACGGAGACTTCCTCTGTGGACACCCCTGAATCTCATTTGTGCTCTGATACACTGTTCTGGGTTTCTATTTGTACCCTTCTCACAACTGGAAAACATGTCTATTTTGCTCTCCTCCTATGTATGATTTTTTATATGTATTTTTTTAACTCCTATTTTAGAAAATCAAAAAGCTTTCTTTTTAAGAGAATAGAACTGAAACGTATGTTTGAAACTCTGAAAATCAGGTGGTCCTCTTTTTTTTTTTTTTTGCGGTACGCATGCCTCTCACTGTTGTGGCCTCTCCCGTTGAGGAGCACAGGCTCCAAACGTGCAGGCTCAGCGGCCATGGCTCATGGGCCCAGCTGCTCCGCGGCATGTGGGATCCTCCCGGACCAGGGCACGAACCCGTGTCCCCTGCATCAGCAGGCGGACTCTCAACCACTGCGCCACCAGGGAAGCCTGGTCCTCTTCTCTTTATGAAGAGAGTCACAAAAAGATTATTTGAATATCACCATTCAGTATATTTAACCTATTATTTTTTTTTATAAAAGTTTGATCTCTACTTGACCATTTTTACAAGAACATAGGTTTGCCCCATTCACATATCTTAGACAATCATTAATCTATCCTTAAGTAACACTACAATTAGTAGAGTTGAATTTTGTAAACCCTTTTTTAAAGATTATGTCGAGTCCACTTTGTGTCCTTATATACCTAGTGTGTTTCCAGCAATGAAAAAAGCACAGTGGGTAATAGAGAGATAACATAGGGCATATCTCATCACCTCAAGCAGCTTATGATCTTTTTGGACTAGCAATAGTTCCAAAGGAGAAGCAATGCAGTGTAGCATATAAACTTCGCTGAATAACAGTCTGTTGGTAAGTATGATGTACATTCCAAGAAAAATATGGCTTGTGGACTGGATCAGTTGAATTTTCTCATAGGAAGTGTCTGAAGCGTTATCACTTCAATTGGCCCTGGAGAGTAGATGGGATTTGGACAGATGAAAAGATGGGGTAAAAAGAAGAAGCATGCATCAGGAAAATCACAGGTAGAATAAGCATGGCGCATGGGGGGATGCAAAGGAATTTATTGTGATGGGAGCAACAGTAAATTGGGAAGTCATAGGAGGTTAGATTGACAACTAAAATGGGATACTATTTCCCAGGGCTTGGAACCTGTCAGTACAAAGAGTGGGCTTTTCCCATAGTCACTAGAACCACAGTAGGATCTAGAGCAACATTATGACATGATGAAAGTTGTGTTTTAGGAAACTTAATCTAGAGGATATTTCTTGTGTAGGTTAGAGTTGGGGAAGACTAATTTAGTCAGTTAAAAACAAGCTGGAAGTGTTCAGGGCCTCGAATTCAGCTATGACACTGAGGATGGAAAAGATGGAACAACTCTGAACTCTTTCCAAGGACAACTGAGAACACAGTGAAACAAACCAACAAACAAAAAATGAAAGGTTAAAAGTGGCTTCAGAAGCTATGAGGCAAAATGAGTGGGCAGTGCATTCTCTGAAAGTAACATTAACATCTAACATTTTGCACTTTCCATTCGATTTAAAATGCCTTTCTTTAATTTCCTGGTTTAGTAATTATTTTATCTCATGACTTTCCAGATAATCTGCAGAATGGCCATTTAAAAAAGCAAAATAGAGAGGAAGATTAAAAAGAAGAATTGGTAATGAATGGTTTGAAACACATACATGAGCAGAAGTTATCTCTACATGCAGTGTAGCAGCTACCCACAAGCAGGTACATGTTCGAGATAAATTATTCAGCCTTAGTTCCCAGCCATAGTCTTGGAAGCAGATGGAAGGTTTGAAGTATTTTTAATAAGCATTTAGATGTAGGATTGAACCTGTAATTTTCAGAGAATACTTAGGAGACCAGCCGATATATCAAGTAGGGAGCACGGTAATATGATTATGTCTCTGTACAAACAAACACATAACAGAAGAGATGCAACCAGCATAGAACTGCATGTGTCAGTCTTACAAAATACACAAAAATATCAGTGCTGAGAGAAATTTCTAGAAAACATCTGCTATGTTTGCAGATATTTGGCCAAGTTTACAATTTTTTTTTTAAAGCATCATGTCTAAGTCTACATAGATAAAAAATACTGTGTGCTTTCAGAGGTTATCAGGGACTATATAAAACCTACATATCAAAGCATAACCTTTATTTAGAAATATGATTAATATAGCTGAGAATACATTCTGCTCTTAGAACAAAAAAAATAGACAAAAAATCAATATGATGGGCCATATGTTGTTTGGCAGTTATAGAAATGGAATATAAAATGAAGGCTAGTTAATTTTCAGCTTGTTTGTTTTTTTAGTTTTGTATCTCCTGTTGCAACTGAAAAAAGTATATTCCCAGTGAAGATTTTAGGGGTGAAATTCTACTCACTGCTTCATTCCTTTGGGATCTTCTTGTATCTTAACTGCAACTAAAATAACCTCATCTTTGCTTTAAGTATATTTTGTGAATCTTAATAGTATCACAAATTTAAGCAAATTCCAACTTTTTTCCCCTCCCAGCTCTGTTGCTCTTACTTGAATAAAACATAAAATTAAATGTTTGATTTTGGTTGTATGTTGTAAATTATGCATTGACTTTAGTTTTCACAGAAACATGAGCCAAATGTATTTTTTAAAAGGGAAAAAATAGATGGATAAGCTAAAGTTCCAAGACTCAGAAAAGAATTGCTTCAATTTGATTTGAGACACAAAGTAAATTGTAATCTGAAAGAAAAATATATTTTTCTCTTTATGGTTTATAATATTTTAATCCATTTACCAACTGGACATCCATTTCAGTCCTCTGATAATCTGACCAAAAGAATGTGACTGTGGTTTAAATAAAGAAGGAAATAATATCACTACTAACAGATAATAGCAAAATTTATTGAGCTCCTGCGATAATTTAAGTGCATTCTACTTTATTTTCTATTTAATTAAATTAAACACAAAAGCTCTAAGAGATGGGTAGCATTGCTATCCCTATTTTAGGCATAGAGTGAGTCAGTAAATTGTCCAAGTTTCCACAGCTAGGAAGAGGTGAAGACATGAACTCAGACTCTGACATTCTGACCTCTGAGTTCATTTCCTTTAGTCATGCTATAGAACTTCTCTATTTGGCATAATTTGTGAAGAATTGCCTTTCTGAGATAGAAATGAGAAACGGAGATATGTATTCCCAAAAATCAGATAAATTGAGGGTACAATATTTCATTAAAGACATAGTATATAATAGTAGTAGCTACCAGACATGACTCTTAGGTTATCATATTTAATTAATAATTTTTTACTTATTCTCTTTCCCCAGCACCATTTTCTAGGGGAGGAAACTAGAGCTCAGATACAGTATTTACCTTCTTCAGGATCACAGAGCTTGTAGATGTCAGATTCAGAATTTGAACACAGACCTCTGACTCCAGAAATCTGAGTTCCTTTTGGTAGGAACCTGTGAGTCCAAAAAGAGGGAGTAGAAGAGGCAGTTGAGTAAGGATTTAGGAGAAATGGAAGAGGCTGTGTCTGTGGCTAAGAAAAAGGAGGAAGCCTGGTAGATCGGGGTATGGAGTGTTAGGGTGGAGACAAGCTCCTTGGCAGGAAGAGACCACATTTCTGGTGAGAGACAGAGGCTTTCAGCAGTCTCACTCTTTTATGGAGCCCAGCGTGAGGGCTCATTCATCTAACCATGCGTTCCCTATCACATCCATCCACATATGTTAAGGACAACACACTGTCTCTGAAAGAGCATTTTTTCCATGCTAAGTCAGCAGATCTAAGTGGAGCTTCTGGCTCTGCCAGCTACTGGATAATAATCAGAGGAATATCATACATACACACTTTTTAAGCAGTAAGCAGCATTCATATTTCAAGGTTGGGATAAGGGGCAATCAATGATGTTTGTAAAATGGCTTTAGAAAAGTGGTCAGCCTGTCCTACATGTTAGTTACTGTCATGACTAGTTAAGTTGATTTCCACAGTTTTAAATTTAGTTATATATCTGAGGAATAAGATACTTGCATGTCAGTTGCTTAGGGCTAGGGCTGTGATTGTCAATCCTTACAATCCCCAGAACCCACACAAATGTACACACACACACACACACACACACACAAACACACACGGCACCCATCCGAATCTTCTAGAATTGGGGGGAACAGCTGTAATGTTTGAAAAAGTCTCATGCTCCTAGGAACTTCTTAGATATTCCTCTAGGGTGTGTCTAACTATACCAAAGCAAATAATTAGGTAAATTTGAGATGCAGTATTTTAAAGCTCTAGAATAATATTTATATCTTTTCTCTTTCTCAGTTTAAAATGTATTTAATACAGAGCTAATCTTTTCATGAATGAAAATGGCCTGAAACCCACATGCTGCTTCAGCTGGTTTATTAAAATATCTTAAGATATAAGTGATGCTACAATATTTTCTTAACTTTGTTGGGAAATTGGGGGAGGGAGGCAAGGAGGGTTGTGGTAAAGAAAGTTAACAAGTTACATTTCTGTTTCCCAAATGTAATTAGTAGTCTTTTTCCTCCTCACCTTTTTGTATAAGCCATTTCTTATACAAAGGTTCTTATAGCAATGTTTGAACATTGCTGCAATTCTTCCCTACTGTGACCCAACTCTAGCTAATTCCTCCATTTCCTTTAGGGGGTCTGCAGATATATATATATATATATATATACACATATATGCTTATGTTATTTTCTTAACTGAGCCAAGATTTGAAAAATTAGGAGACTTTACATTTAAAAAACCCCAGGTTTCCAGTTTTTTTCTTTTTTTTTTTTTTTTAAGAAAAATATCAGAAGTTCTAGCAACACTGGACTATCTCTCCAAGGCTAGATCTGAGATACATAACCTTACTCATGAAAATATTATTTCGAATTTTCCCACAAAGTTTAGGTAATTTAAAGGGGGATAGTACAATTTGATTTTTAAAGGGATCAGTCTTCTTTTTGTGTTTTTGAAATTAACAAATTATTTGTTTAAGAAGGTAGACTAGTTTCATCGCAGTGATCAAGGCAGTTTGTAAACTTTTGTGGGGGCAGATCATACTATCTGCGATATCAGTGTAAGACACTTTGTAGGGCGACTGAGTAATCTCCAGATGAAATTAAGAAATGTAACTTTAAAATAGTAATGACAGTAAAGGTGGTTGTTGATCATTGCTTGACACTGAAGACTAACGTGAATAAAAAAAGCAATTTCTTTATACTAGCTTTCGATGTTCTGTTTTGTGGTGAATGTTAAATTAAATATTATTTAGGTATTATATATAATCCACTTTCCCTGGTTCCCACTGTGAAGTGTCTACTGACACCAGTCCAGTTTCCAAGTTAGTCTCTAAAAATACCATGCTCATGCCTTCCTCCAGCATTCACATGTTGCCTCTAACTGAAACCATTTTATATCTCCCCTTTGGGTACCCAAATCTTACCTACCCTACCAGGTCTAAAATAAAGTTCTGTTTTTTCATATATCCTTTTTTTGATAAAAAATGTTGCCTATTAGAAAAGGATATGGACAGACATTGGAGGGCGACAAACCTGGTTTTGAAACCAAATCTTCTGCTTATTGTTATGTGACTGTGTAGACATTATTTAGCTTCCCTCATCCTCAATTTCCCCAAAAATTGCAAATATTGGTGTAATAATTGCCTCCAGCTTTATGAGAAAAATATTACAGCATGTTAAACATCTGAAGAATCATAAAGTGTTAACAAATATTTTTCTATAGCGTTTAATAATCCAAAGATTGTAAAGTAGCAGCTCACAGGATGCATAGACCTCGGAGTTGTGTCTGTTTGATTTACACCATGTTTAAAAACGTTTAAATAATTTCCAACACTAGAAAAAAAATAGATATTTTACATAAACATCTAAATTCTTGTTTCTGTTTAGAAAATTAGAAGATCTGGGAACTCGGGACCTCCATTACTAAATGGCAGCAATCCATGGGCAGCTTTTTTGAGAAAACATGCTTCAGTGTGGCTCAACATCTACTTTGCCCATTTTACTTACTTGCCTTTCTTGGGTCTGATTATCATTTGAATTTACTATCCTGGAGTTAAGCCATTTATTTTTGTATTTGAATACATTCTACCTTTCATCTTTAACTATATGTGTCTTATTCTATAGTATATAAAAATACCATATATTTTTTATACACTATATTCTATAGTGTATAAAAATACCACATTAATACCATATATTTTAATGTACCTTATTATATATAACATCTTATATGTCTTATTCTATTATATATAATATATAACTTCCTAGGACAGACATGAGATTTTAAAAAAATCTTAAAAACCCTACCAGCTTCTAATATCACATTGTAAGTTAATAAATACTAGTTAAATTAGATTATAATGTTAAAAGGTGAAAACATGTAATGTCAGTGAAATTAATTTTATCTGTCATCAGTATACCTTCCATCTCTCTATGAGACTATGAAGGAGGGTACATGCAGAGAAAAGAAAAAGCTTATTTTTTTCTCTTTTCAATACTAGGATTGGATTTTCAGGGATTTTCTTCCATTCATTGAAACTTTAGTATGCATACATTCTAAAAACTCTTTGTTTTGATCAGTTTTTAGTTCTGTAGCTCCCCCACTGGGAAATTGTACTCGCTTTTTTAATTTAGCTGTTACATAAATATGTTGAAATGCTTCACTATTTCAGTTCCTGCTGTGAAAATATTTTTTAAGCATCAGTATTAAAACACTTTTTTTCTCCCAGCTATATAGATCATAGGAATTTGAAAGCAGCAAGAGAATGTAGAGCTTATCCAGTACACCTCATGACACCACTGGGGCTTAGAAAAGAAAATGGTATGCCCATAGCTCACCTTGAGATCGAAGAACCTCAACTAGGACCTAGCATTCATGACTCCAGTTCAAACTGATGTTTAAATTTTAAATAGTAATTCAACTTCTTATGTTGTAAAGCAAATAAAATGGATTCCACTGAAATAGTTACGTTCTCCACCTCATAATCTAAATCAACTAGTATTTATTAAACTTACTATGTGGTTTATTTTATTCTCGCAAGAGCCATGTAAGTTAAGTATTGTTATTATCCTCATTTTACAGTAGAGAAATCTGAGTGACTTGAGAGTTAGACAGCTAGTGATGGTGGAGGTGAGATTTCCACTCTGGCCCTCAGACTTCAGCTTCTGTGCCTGTAACCACTAGACCACCTGCCTTGTCATCATGTGCTTATTTTCTCTATTCTGTCCTGAATTTGTCATGTCCATGTATAAGAACTGGTATAATGTTGACAAAGTTTTCGGTCTATCTGTGATTGCTTGAAGTTTAACTTTTAAAGTTAAAAGTTTCTACCTTCATTACACAGTTCTATCAAACTGTATCTCATTGTTCCAGCTATTTCTGTTCCTATTCACCATTTCACCTGTCTGTGAAATTCTGAAATTGGGAATTTTCTTCCACTGCAAATATCTCTACGGATGTTTGCCACAAACAAACAAAAACACTTTAGCTATGATGACTTTGGATGAGCCAAATAATTCTTTTAATAAGTTTGCCTCAAGCTTTTTCTCAGTTACTCAAAAAATCTCGTTTCCCCAGTAGTAGTTTTGGTCTTCAACTATTAATTTCACCCTTTGTATGAAAAGAGTGCCTGATGGGATAAAAAACTGGGCACTTTCTAGTCAAGGGAGAATTTCCTGTTCGACTTTTTAATGTCCTTATTTTTGTAATAAATAAGGATGCTGGATGAGACACTATGTAAGGAGACCAAAGGATTGGAACCTGGACTTCACAGTTGAGAAGTAAAACATATGAACAACCTGGCAAATAACTTAAGTCCATATAAGGCGACCCTGAGCAGTGAAAGTCAGTGTCCCAGTCCTCTAGTGCTGAGCTGAGGTGAGTGTGTGGAGTGAAGCACAGTTGAGTTGAGTGATGTTAGTCAAGGGCTTTGGAAAGAAATACTGTCCAATTCCGGTTCCGTAGTCATATCCTCTGCCTGGCTCTCGTTCCTCACTGATCTGTAAGAACTCAGAGGAAGCACATAATTCAGATCCTGGGCTATTTTTTTTTTAGAACACATTATTTTTCTGATTAGACAACAAAACCTAACTTAACTGTGAATATTGTAGAACTGTAAAAACAGTATGAAAACAATATTGTCATCCAACACCCAGAGAAATCTACTGTAAACAGTTAATTATCTTTTTCTGCAGGTCCACGTATTTAACTGCCTAAACACCTCTCTGTTGCCTCTATATTATATATGTTCAACAAATTTAGGAGCATATTATCTATGTAATTTTTAGCTTATTTTTTCTCACTTAACCCAAAAGTCAGAGTAGCACAAAATATACAACTGGTTTGCATACATTTAATATTTCTCAAAAGCATGTTTTAATGCCTTTGTCATGTTTTCTTCTGTGATGATTAGTATATTTTGTTATTCTCCTATTATGCTCTTCTCCATTTTTTTCTCTCTTCATTTTTTAGTTGTAGTTGATCTACAATATTAGTTTTAAGTGTACAACATAGTGATTCAATATTTTTATAGATTATACTACATTTAAAGTTATAATAAAATATTTGCTATATGCACTGTGCTGTACAATATATCCCTGTATCTTATTTATTTTATACATAATAGTTTAGACTTCTTAATCCCCTATCTTTATCTTGCCTCTCCCCTCTTCCCTCTCTCCACTGGTAACCACTGGTTTGTTCTCAATATCTGTGAGTCTGTTTCTGTTTTGCTGTGTTTATTTATTTGTTTTATTTTTTTAGATTCGACATATAAATGATATCATACAGTATTTATCTTTTTTTCTCTGACTTATTTCACTAAACATAATGCCCTCCAGGTTCATCCATGTTGTTATGACAAAATTTCATTCTTTTTTATGGTTGAATATTTCATTTTATAAATATTTCATTTTATATCTATCTATAGATAGGTAGATAGATAGATCTATAGATATATCAATCACATCTTCTTTATCCATTCATCTGTTGGTGGAAACTGAGGTTGCTTCCATATTATGGAAATTGTAAATCTTGCTGCTCTGAACATTGGGGTGTATGTATCTTTTTGAATTAGTGTTTTCTTTTCTTCAGATATATATCCAGCAGTGGAATTGCTGGATCATATGGTAGTTACATTTTTAATTTTTGAGGAACCTCCATACTGTTTTCTATAGTGGCTGCACCAATTTACATTCCCACCATCAGTGTACTAGGGTTCCCTTACCTCCACGTCCTTGTCAACATTTGTTATTTGTGTTCTTTTTAATGATAGCCATTCTGACAGGTGTGAGGTGATACCTCATTGTGGTTTTCATTTGATTTCTCTGATGGTTAGTGATGTTGAGCATCTTTTCATGTGCCTGTTGGCCATCTGCATGTCCTCTTTGGAAAACATGTCTATTCAGTTCTTCTGCCCAGTTTTTAATAAGTTTTTTTTTTTGATAGTTGTATGAGCTGTTTATATGTTTTGGATATTAATCCCTTATTGGTCATATAATTTGCAAATATTTTCTCCCATTCAGTATGTTGTCTTTTTGTGTTGATGTTTTCCTTTGCTGTGTAAAAGTTTTTAAGTTTAATTAGGTCCCATTTGTTTATATTTGCTTTTGCTTCCTTTGCCTTGGGAGGCAGATCCAAAAAAATATTGCTGCAATTTATGTCAAAGAATGTTCTGCCTATGTTATCTTCTAGGAGTTTTATAGTTTCTGGTCTTATATTTAGGTCTTTAATCCATTTTGAGTTTATTTTTGTATATGGTGTGAGAAAATATTCTAATTTTATTCTTTGACATGTAGCTGTCCTCTTTTCCTAGCATCACTTATTGAAGACATTATTTTTTCTCCATTGTCTATTCTTGTCTCCTTTGTCATAGAATAATTAACTATAGGTGTGTGGGTTTATTTCTGGGCTTTGTATTCTGTCCTCTTGATCTGTGTGTGTTCTTGTGCCAGGACTGTACTGTTTTTATTACCGTAGCTTTGTAGTATAGTCTGAAGTCAGGAAATATAATATCCCCAGCTTTATTCTTTTTTCTCAAGAGTGCTTTGGGGATTCAGGAACTTTTGTGGTTCCACATAAATTTTAGGATTATTTGTTAGTTCTGTGAAAAATGTCATGGGCATTTTGATAGGGATTGCATTTAATCTGTAATTGCTTTGGGTAGTATGGGCATTTTAATATTAATTCTTCCAGTCCATGAACATGGGATATTTTTGCATTTCTTTGTATTATCTTCAATTTTCTTCATCAAGGTTTTATAGTTTTCAGAGTATAGGTCTTTCATCTCCTGGTTAAGTTTATTCCTAGGTATTATTTCTTTTTGATGTGATTTTAAATGGTATTGTTTTCTTGCTTTCTCTTTCTGGTAGTTCATTTAGTGTATAGAAAAGCAACAAATTTCTTTATATCAATCTTGTATCCTGCAACTCTACTGTCTTCATTTATTACTTCTAATAGTGACTTTAGGGCTTTCTATATATAGTA
Source organism: Delphinapterus leucas (assembly GCF_059928025.1). Lineage (NCBI taxonomy): Eukaryota > Metazoa > Chordata > Mammalia > Artiodactyla > Monodontidae > Delphinapterus > Delphinapterus leucas. The sequence goes on along the minus strand of NC_143133.1, from coordinate 69,813,496 downwards.
TCATGTCATCTGTTTTACTTCCTCCCTTCCAATTTGGATGCCTTTTATTTCTTTTTCTTGTCTGATTGCTGTGTCTAAGACTTCCAATACTATGTTAAATAGAAAGTGGTGATAGTGGGCATCCTTGTCTTGTTCCTGATTTTAGAGGAAAAGCTTTCAGTTTTTTACCACTGAGTATGATGATACCTGTGGGTATGTCATAAATGGCCTTTATTATGTTGAGATATGTTTCCTTTATACCAACTGTAGATGAGGATTTTTATTATGAATGGATGCTGAATTTTCTCACATGCTTTTTCTGCATTTATTGATATGATCATGTTATTTTTATCCTTTTTTTCATTAATGTGGTGTATCACATTGATTGTGAATGTTGAACCATCCTTGTGACTCTGAAATAAATCCAACTTGATCATGGTGTACAATTCTTTTTACATACTGTTGGATTCAGTTTGCTAATATTTTATTGAGAATTTTTGCATCTATTTTCATCAGAGATATTGGCTTGTAATTTTCTTTTTTTTTTTGTAGGTTTTTTTTTTTTTTTTCTGGTTTTGGTCTCATGGTAATGGTAGCCTTGCAGAATGAGTTGGGGACTGTTCCCTCCTCTTCAATATTTTGTAATAGTTTGAGAAGGATAGGTATGAGCTTTTCTTTATATGTTTGGTAGACTTCCCCTGTGAAGCCATCTAGTCCTGGAGATTTGTTTGCTGGGAGTTTTTTTAATTACAAATTTCACTTCACTACTAGTGATCTATCTGTTCAGATTGTCTATTTCTTAATGATTCAGTCTTGGAAGATTGTATGATTCTAGAAATTTATCCATTTCTTCCAGGTTGTCCAGTTTATTGGTATATAAATGTTCACAGCATTCTCTTAAGATTTTTTTTGTTTCTCTGTGATACTGATTGTTATTTTTCCTCTTTCATTTCTTTTGTTTATTGGGATCCTCTCTCTTTCTTTCTTGATGAGCCTTCCTAAAGGCACATCAAATTTGTTTATCTTTTCAAAAAACCAGCTCTTGGTTTCATTGATCTTTTCTATTTTTTCGCCTCTATTTTATGTATTTCCTCTCTGATCTTTATTATTTCATTCTTTCTGCTGATTTTGGGCTTTTTTTGGTCTTCTTTTTCTAATTCCTTTAGATGATAGGTAACCTTGTTTTCTTTGAGCTTTTTCATTTTTCTTAGAGTAGGCCTGTATCATCATAAATTCTCCTCTTAAAACTACTTTTGTTGCATCCCACAGAATTTGGATTGTTCTGTTTCCATTTTCATTTGTCTGGAGATATTTTCTCATTTCCTCTTTACTTCTTCATTGACCTGTTGGTTTTTTTCATAGCATATTGTTTAGTCTCCATGTGTTTGTGTTTACCCATTTTTCTTCCTGTAATTGATTTCTAGTTTCATACCATTGTATTTGAGGAAAAATGGTTGATACAGTTTCTGTCTTCTTAAATTTTTTGAGACTTGTTTTATGGCATAGCATGTTATCTATCCTGGAGAACATTCCATGTGTAGTTGAAAAGAATGTATAAGCTGCTTTTTTTGGATGCAGTGTCCTGTAGATATCTATTAAGTCCAACTGGTCTAAATTGTCATTTAAGACTAATGTTTCCTTATTGATTTTCTGTCTGGATATTTCCATTTATATATGTGGGGTATTAAAGTCCCCTACTATTATTGTATTATTGTTAATTTCTTCCTTTATGTCTGTTAATATTTGTTTTATATATTTAGGTGCTCCTGTGTTAGGTGCATACATGTTTATGAGTGTTATATCCTCTTCTTGTATTGATCCCTTTATCATTATATAATGTCCTTCTTTGTCTTTTGTTATATACTTTTTAAAAAAGTCTACTTTGTCTCATATACGTATTGCTATCCTAGCTTTCTTGTCATTTCCATTTGCATGAAATATCTTTTTCCATCCCCACACTCTCAGTCTGTGTCTTTAGCTCTGAAGTGAATCTCTTGTAAGCAGCATATAGATGGGTCTTGTTGTTTTATCCAGTCACCCACCCTGTGTCTTTTGATTGAGCATTTAGTCCATTGACATTTACAGTGATTACTGATAGGTATATACTTATTGCCATTTTGTTACTTGTTATGTGGTGCTTTTTGTAGTTCTTCTATGTTCTTTTCTTCTTCTTTTACTTTCTTCCCTGTGGTTTAATGATTTTTTTTAGTGGTATGCTATGTTATTTTCTCTCTAGTTTTTGTGTATGTCTCATATTTCTTTGATTTGATGAACCATGGGGTTTATATGTTGACCTATAACTGTATGTAACTAATTTCAATTTCAATAGCCACATATGTCTAGTGGTTATTGTCTTGAATAGAGCAAATATAGAGTTCAACTATTGGTATTTTTGAATCTGCTGACTATCTTAACCGCTGCTTACTGTTAGAACTTTCATAGATCTGTATTAAGATGTCCTTTCATATATTCTGTGATGAGAAATATCTTTGTTATTCTATTGCAGAGGTTTTACTAAATTCAATAATACTTTTTCAAACTCAGTGTGCTAATTAGGTAGCTAGTTATCTGAAGTAAATGTGAAAACCCTTAAAAACTGTATGTTGATATATACTGATGCATATGTTATTATATAGTACTATATCTTTTACAAATGATTAAGATGAACTTAAAAATTAGTTGTCTAATTATAAAATAATCACTCTACATTCTGCTCAGTGTACCTTACTACTTTTATTTACGTGGTTAAAAGTAGATTAAAAGAAGTAGAGTTTACTTGAATTATTTGAAAATAAGACATTTGATTCTTCTGCCTTTAGATTTTCTAATTTAACCTATATGAACACCTATAGTTATGTAGAACTGCATGTAGCAAACCTAGGTTCTAGAATTGAAATGGAAAACATTTAAATTTGTAATTTGTAAATAACAGAATCAATTCAGTTGAAATATATCATTAGTGACACTAGTGACACTTCTGTGGGTATATCTTTTTGTATAACTCTGATTCTTGGAATTATAGAGTAATATTTTATATATCCCTCAAATAAACCAATATATAATTAAAATTAATGAAGAGGTGGGGGAGAAGGCAAAATAGACCACAAACTAAAAAATTAACCTAACTACATTGCAAGTGAGTATTTTAACCACACTGAAGAGAGTAGTAAAGAAAATAACCATATTTACTCTGGAGAACAGAATCTTAACTGGATACATATGACAAAAACGTGTACATAAATGCTATAATCTAATTAGTAAAAGTGTTCCTAACAGGAATGGGTTAGCAAAGCACATTTTATACACATATTATATATACTAGAATTTTTATGTATATACTAGAATTGAACAAATAGATAGACTAAATAGACTGTAGGTAATGAGAGCTGGGCTCCTCACTGTTTCAGAAAGAAGTATAAATAAAGAAAGGAGGAAAGGCTAAAGTGAATCCTGTGGTGTTGGATTGGAATCAGAGGTATCAATATAAATTCATTGCTTTTAATATATAAACAGATAGATAAAGAAATATAGCCTGTTCTCATTATTCACAATGGTTATAATCTACGAAGTCACCACAGACAGTGAACTAGTGAATACCAAATCATTGCTCCTCTGGAAAATATAGAATTAGTTTCCTGCAAGCCTTTGTTCACAGTATTCTCATCAACTGATCAATATTTAGCCTTGTTTTACATGTGTTTCTGTTTAAAGACACCTTAGTTATTGTTGATTCTTTAACATTACTCTCACAACCAGTGGTCCTATAACTCATTTTTAATGAAGCTTATCTAACACACATGTTTTCTCCATAAGGCACATCACAGCCTTCTTGTGCTTAGAAACACTAGATGGCACTTCAACATTACCCTTGGGAGCCATATTAAACAGTAAAATCACCAACAAAACGCACAAAAATGCAGAAAAAATAGCACTAAATAGACTGCCCCAAAACACATGTTTATACTGTGAAAGCTGAAACAAGAAGGCAAAAGCTTGTCTTGTTTTATTACCTTAGCTGCAAACATGTATGGCAGGTGACTCAAATTTTTCACTGCTCTCCACATGTCTGAGGATGACTGTGAAGGTGCTGCAAATGTTGATGACTGTGAAAGTGCTACAAGTGCTGCAAATAAATTTTAGCCATTAGGTGATTTTATAAATACAGTCAGATCAACTGTGTGTGTGTGAGTTTGTAGGCACACATATATAACCTAGCTATGTATGTTGAGAGAGTCAGAAGCCATGATGCTCAAGTAACAGTGAGTATACTCAACATCTAGATCTTGGTCCTAAACACCATTCTCCAGTAAAAAGGAACCAGGACTCCTTAGAGAAGTGGTTGATTATAGGCATAGGACAAAAAAACCCACAAATTGAGTCTGCAGCATTGTGTGGTTCCAGGAAGTAAGAAAATACCAAAATAATAATAATAATAAGTTGGTTGCTTTTCCAAAGATGATAGGAGGCAACCTGAAAGAGCCTCTAATGGCCAAAGCCATAACAAATAGAATAAGAAAATAAATAATAATAGTATTGAACTTTAACACAAGAATAAAAGAAATATTCATGCATTCTTGCTGATATTAATAAATAACTCCATAAATAAGCAAATACGTGAGGGAGAAGAGATAGCTCTTCCTCACAGTGGAATTTCAATTAAAAAATGTAGAAGAAAATAGAGAAATAAGAAGTTACTATTAGGCAAACACCACAGTAATACATGTTGCAGATAAAACCCTCTAAAGGTAGTGGGGAGACACTGAGGAGAAACATGATTTGCATAGTCTCAAAGTATGTCCCTAAGATACTTTTCAACAAAAAAAAAAACCTGTGAAAAAAACCTGGCTAACACCAACTTAATCAAATGATCACCATAACCATCATTAGTAATATGACATATTGATAGATATCATGAACCTCTTGGTATTATGCACTGGGAAAGTCACAACATTGTTTTTGTGGTATTTTTCCCAAAAAATGCATAACTTATTATAATCTTGAGAAATTATTGGACAAACACAAATTGAGGGATATTTTACAAAGTGACTGATCAGTACTCTTCAAAAATGTCTAGATCATGAAAGAAAAGGAAAGACTGTAGAACTATTAACTGCTAGAGGAAACTAAGGAGAAATAACAACTAAATGCAGTAAGTGATCCTGGATAGGATCCTGGAACAGTAAATGACTGGTGGTGGAAAAATTGGTGAATATCAAATAAGGTTTAGTGTTTAGTAATAATATTGCATCACTGTTAATTTCCTCTTCATAGTAATTGTACTTTTGTTATGTAAGATGTTAACATTAGGGGAAATGAGTGAAGGCTGAAACATCTTTCTCACTAAGTTTGCAATTTTACTGCATGCAAAAATTATTTAAATAAAAAAGCTTTACAAATACTCTTAAAATTTATTGACTCCATGCTTCTGTGCTCATGTCTGATTTGGAGTTAGTTTTGTTATCTGGAAACTGAGATTCTACAAATGTCTAAGAATACTTTTAGAGAAGCTTGGATTACCTTAGATATACAATTGCTCTAGTTTATCATTTCTGGTTCCCAGCAACTAATACTTCCTCATGTTATCTGAAGATAAAGCTGTTTTCAAGAGAGAAAGAAGGCCATTATATCTTATAAAGGGGTCAATTTATCCAACAGATATAACAATTGTAAATATTTATGCATTCAGCATCAGAGCACCTAAATATATGAAGCAAACACCAACAGAACTAAGAGAAGAAATAAACAGCAATGCTATAATAGTAGGGAACTTTTTTTTGAATTTTATTTATTTATTTATACAGCAGGTTCTTATTACTTATCTATTTTATTCATATTAGTGTTTATATATCAATCCCAATCTCCCAATTCATCCCACCTTCACCTCACCACCCCGTGCTTTCCCCCTTAGTGTCTATACGTTTGTTCTCTACATCTGTGTCTCTATTTCTGCCTTGCAAACTGGTTCATCTGTACCATTTTTCTAGATTCCACACATATGCATTAAGAGATGATACTTGTTTTTCTCCTTCTGACTTCACTCTGTATGACAGTCTCTAGGTCCATCCACGTCTATACAAATGAACCAATTTCGTTCCTTTTTATGGCTGAGTAATATTCCATTGCACCACATCTTCTTTATCCATTCGTCTGTCGATGGGCATTTAGGTTGCTTCCATGATCTGGCTATCGTAAATAGTGCTACAGTGAACACTGGGGAGCATGTGTCTTTTTGAATTATTGTTTTCTCTGGGTATATGCCCAGTAGTGGGATTCCTGGGTTATATGGTAATTCTATTTTTTAGTTTTCTAAGGAATGTCCATACTGTTCTCCATAGTGGCTGTATCAATTTACATTCCCACCAACAGTGCAAGAGGGTTCCCTTTTCTCCACACCCTATCCAGCATTTGTTGTTTGTAGATTTTCTGATGATGCCCATTCTAACTGGTGTGAGGTGATAATACCTCATTGTAGTTTTGGTTTGCATTTCTCTAATAATTAGTGATGTTGAGCAGCTTTTCATGTGCCTCTTGGCCATCTGTATGTCTTCTTTGGAGAAATGTCTATTTAGGTCTTCTGCCCATTTTTGGATTGGGTTGTTTGTTTTTTTAAAATTGAGCTGCATGAGCTGTTTATATATTTTGGAGATTAATCCTTTGTCTGTTGATTCACTTGTAAATATTTTCTCCCATTCTGAGGGTTTTCTTTTCGTCTTGTTTAGAGTTTTCCTGTGCTGTGCAAAAGCTTTTGTTTCATTAGGTCCCGTTTGTTTATTTTTGTTTTTATTTCCATTACTCTAGTAGGTGGGTCAAAAAAGATCTTGCTGCGATTTATGTCAAAGTGTGTTCTTCCTATGTTTTCCTCTAAGAGTTTTATAGTGTCCAGTCTTACATTTAGTTCTTTAATCCATTTTGAGTTTATTTTTGTGTATGTTGTTAGGGAGTGTTCTAATTTCATTCTTTTACATTTTATTGTCCAGTTTTCCCAGCACCACTTAGTGAAGAGACTGTCTTTTCTCCATTGTATATCTTTGCCTCCTTTGTCATAGACTAGTTGACCATAGGTGCGTGGGTTTATCTCTGGGCTTTCTATCCTGTTCCATTGATCTGTATTTCTGTTTTTGTGTCAGTACCATATTGTTTTGATGACTAGCTTTGTAGTATAGTCTGAAAACAGGGAGTCTGATTCCTCCAGCTCCGTTTTTTTTCCCTCAAGATTGCTTTGGCTATTCGGGGTCTTTTGTGTCTCCATACAAATTTTAAGATTTTATTGTTCTAGTTCTGTGAAAAATGCCATTGGTAATTTGATAGGGATTGCATTGAATCTGTAGATTGCTTTAGGTAGTATAGTCATTTTCACAATGTTGATTCTTCCAGTCTAAGAACATGTTATATCTTTCCATCTGTTTGTGTCGTCTTTGATTTCTTTCATCAGTATCTTATAGTTTTCTGAGTACAGGTCTTTTACATCCTTAGGTAAGTTTATTCCTAGGTATTTCATTCTTTTTGTTGCAGTGTTGAATGAGATTGTTTCATTAATTTTTCTTTCTGATCTTTTCTTGTTAGTGTATAGGAATGCAAGAGATTTCTGTACATTAGGATTGTATCCTGCAACTTTACCAAATTCATTTATTAGCTCTAGTAGTTTTCTGGTCGCATCTTTAGGATTTTTTATGTATAGTATCATGTCATCTGCAAACAGTGACAGTTTTACTTCTTGTTTTCCAATTTGTATTGCTTTTATTTATTTTCTTCTCTGATTGCTGTGGCTAGGACTGCCAAAAGTATGTTGAATAATAGTGGCGAGAGTGGACATCCTTGTCTTGTTCCTGATCTTAGAGGAAATGCTTTCTGTTATTCACTATTGAGAATGATGTTTGCTGTGGGTTTGTTGGGTATGGCCTTTATTATGTTGAGGTTGGTTCCCTCTATGCCCACTTTCTGGAGAGTTTTGATCATAAATGGGTGTTGAATTTTGTCCAAAGCTTTTTCTGCATCTATTGAGATGATTATATGGTTTTTATTCATCAGTCGTTAATATGGTGTATCACATTGATTGACTTGCGTATATTGAAGAATCCTTGCATCCCTGGGATAAATCCCACTTGATCATAGTGTTTGCTAATTTGGATTCTGTTTGCTAGTATTTTGTTGAGGATTTTTGCATCTATATTCATCAGTGATATTGGTCTGTAATTTTCTTTTTTTCTAGTATCTTTGTTTGGTTTTGGTATCAGGGTGATGGTGGCATCATAGAATGAGTTTGGGAGTGCTCCTTCCTCCGCAATTTTTTGGAAGAGTTTGAGAAGGATGGGTGTTAGCTCGTCTCTAAATGTTTGATAGAATTCACCTGTGAAGCCATCTGTTCCTGGACTTTTGTTTGTTGGAAGATTTTTAATCACAGTTTCACTTTCATTACTTGTGATTGGTCTGTTTATATTTTTTATTTCTTCCTGGTTCAGTCTTGGAAGGTTATACCTCTCTAAGAATTTGTCCATTTCTTCCAGGTTGTCCATTTTATTGGCATAGAGTTGCTTATAGTTAGTAGTTTCTTATGATGCTTTGTATTTCTGTGGTGTCCATTGTAATTTCTCCTTTTTCATTTCTAATTTTATTGATTTGAGTCCTCTTCTTCTTTTTCTTGATGAGTCTGGCTAAAGGTTTGTCAATTTTGTTTATCTCCTCAAAGAACCAGTTTTTAGTTTTTTTGATCTTTGCTATTGTTTTCTTTGTTTCTATTTCATTTATTTCTGCTCTGATCTTTATGGTTTCCTTCCTTCTACTAACTTTGGGTTTTGCTTTTTCTTCTTTCTCTAGTTCCTTTAGGTGTAAGGTTAGATTGTTTATTTGAGACTTTTCTTGTTTCTTGAGGTAGGCTTGTATTTCTCTAAACTTCCCTCTTAGAACTGCTTTTGCTGCATCCCATAGCTTTTGGATCATGGTGTTTTCATTGTTATTTGTCTCTAGGTATTTTTTGATTTCCTCTTTGATTTCTTCAGTGATCTCTTGGTTATTTAGTAATGTATTGTTTAGCATCCATGTGTTTTATGTCTTTTTTTTACCTGTAATTTATTTCTGATCTTATCGTGTTGTGTTTGGAAAAGATGCTTGATGTCATTTCAGTTTTCTTAGATTTACCGAGGCTTGATTTGTGACCCAAGATGTGATCTATCCTGAGAATGTTCCCCATGTGCATTTGAGAAGAAAGTGTTATCGGCTGTTTTCGGATGGAATGTCCTATAAATATCAATTAATAGTAGGGAACTTTAAAACCCCACTGTGAACAAAAGACAGATTATCTAGATAGACAATCAATAAAGAAACAGTGAATTTGAACAACACAATAGTTCAAATGGACCTAACAGATATATATATAGAATGTTTCATCCAAAAATAGTGGAATACACATTCTTTTATGATAAAAACTGTCAACGTTGGGTATAAAAGTTATGTACCTCAAAATAATAATGACTGTATTTGACAAGTCCATAGCTAACATCATACTTAACAGTGAAAGGCTGAAAGCTCTTCCTCTAAGATCATGACCAATACAAGGGTGCCCAGTTAAACCACTTGTATGCAACATGGTACTGGTAGTCCTAGCCAGAGCAATTAGGCAAGAAAAGAAATAAGAAACATCCAAATCAGAAAGGAAGTAGTATAAGTGTCTGGTTGCAGATGACATTATTTTATATATAGGAAACCCTAAAGACTCCACTGAAATCTTGTTAGAACTAGTAAACAAATTCAATAATTCCAAGATAAAAAATCAGTGTATAAAAATCAATTGTGTTTCTATACACTTATAATGAATTATCTGAAAAGGAACTCAAGAAAACAGTCTCATTTACAATATCATCAAAAGTAATAAATTTAAGCAAAGTGAAAGACCTGTACACTGAAAATGATAAGACATTGTCAAAAGAAATTGAAGAAGACATATATACATGGAAAATATCTTGTGTTCATGGATGAGAAGAATTAATATTGTTAAACTATCCATACTACTTGAAGGCATCAAAAAATTCAATGAAATTCCTATCAAATTTCCCATGGTATTTTTCACAGAAGTAGAAAAAGAAATTAAAATTTGTATGGAACCACAAAGTCAAATTTGGCAACCCAAATTGCCAGAGTCACCTTGAGAAAGAACAAAGCTGGAGGCATCGCTTTTCTTGATTTCAAATTATATTAAAAAGCTGTAATAATTAAGAAGTATAGTCCTGGCATAAAAACAGACACATAGATAAATGGAACATAATTGAAAGCCCAGAAATAAACCCATGCATATATGATCAACTAATATTTGACAGGGGAGCCAAGAATACTCAATGGGGAAAAGGTAGACTATTCAATAAATGGTGTTGTGAAAGCTGGACATTTCCATGGAAAAGAATGAAACTGGACTCCATCTTACACAACTGAGAAAAATTAACTTAAAATGGATGAAAGACTTAAATATAAGACCTGAAACCATAAAACTTCTAGAAGAAAATGGGAAAAATCTCCTTGATGTTGGTGTTGGCATTTTTGGATATGACACTAAAAGCACAAGCAACAAAAGCAAAAGTAAATGAGTGGGACTACATCAAACTAAAAAGCTTCTACACAGCAAAAGAAACAGTCAGCAAGTGAAAAGGCAATCTATGGGATGGCAGAAAATATTTGCAAACCATATATTTAATAAGGGATTACTATCCTAAATATAGAGATTCATACAACTGAATAGCAAAAGATTCTAAATAATTGGATTAAACAATGGGTAGAGGACTGGGATAGGTGTTTTTCCAAAGAAGATATACAAATGGCTAACAGTACCATGAAATGGTCCTTAACATCACTAGTCATCAGGGAAATGCAAATCAAAACCACAATGAGGTATTACTTCACCTGTTAGGATCGCTGTTATCAAAAGGCCAAGAGACAAAATGCTGGGAAGAATGTCGTGAAAAGTAACACTTGTGCCCTATTGGTGATAAAGTAAATTGAGGCAGCCATATGGAAAATTATATGGAGATTCCTCAAAAAATTAAAAATTGAACTACTCTTGTGATCCATCTATCCCATTTCTAGGTGTATAGCCTAAAGTAATGAAATCATTTCCATAGGGAGAGATAGCTGCACTCTCATGTTTATTGTAGCATTATTTACAATAGCCAATATATGGAAATAATTTATCTGTTGACGGATGAATGGATAAGGATGTCCTATACAGGTTTCACTCACTATTCGAAAGCAGAGTGTTCCTATGAAACCTTTCTTAAGCTGAAATGGTGTAAAGTGAAGAAGCAGTTACCTTAGGATACATACATTTTGCTAATGGATGCATGAAATAAATCTGGATATAGCACAGATGCTCACAGACACAGTTCAAACTATACTGGCTTGATGCTGAGATGCTGAGTGTAGTTCATGGGGAAGGAGCTTGGTGGTGCCATTCTTGCTACTCCAGGTACACACTGCTTATATAATGGCCTCACTGCAAAACAAGCGCTGAACACTATTTTTACTTTTTGCCTTTTTTCGTATACGTGAAAAATCCTCCTCAGATTTCTTTTGATTAACAAAAACAGGTTCTAAAAGCCAAGTAGTGTAAAGCAAGCCTTTGAAAAGCAGGAGGTATATATATATATATATATATATATATATATATATATATATATATATATATAAAATAATTAATATAGTGTGTTAATTATTGATATCGATAATATATAATCATTGATGTATAATATGATTATTCATACATAGTATTTTCTAAATAATATAAATAATATTCAGCCATAAAAAAAGAAAAATATCCTACGATTTCCAACAACAAGGATGGAACTTGAGGGCTAAGTGACATAAGTCAGAGAAAGACAAATACTGTATGATACCACTTATATGTGAAATCTGAAAAAACTGGACTCAGAAACAGAGAGTAGAGTTGCAGTGGGAGAGAGGAATTGGGTGATGATGGTTAAAAGGTACATACTTCCAGTTATAAGATGAGTAAGTTTTGGGGATCTAATATATCACGTGCTTGAAAATTGCTAAGAGAGCAGATCTTAAAGGTTCTCACCACACACACACACACACACACACACACACACAGGTAACTATGTGAGGTGATGGTTGTGTTAACTGGCCTTACTGTGGTAATTATTTTGCAATATATATGTCAATCAAATCATCACATTGTGTCTCTTAAATGTACTCAGTGTTGTCAATTATATCTCACTAAACCTGGAAAAATAAGGGTTAAGATGTTTTCTTATTAGAACACAGATGGATTTGTATTGAACTGCAAAGCAAGTGCTTTTGGAGGCCACCTACCTTCTTGGATCCTGTCATAAACCAAAACACCTCCGATGGCAACTCTGTTATCCTCTATGCCTATATTCCTAAGTAATTTTTATTACCTCATTATTCCTCTGTCACTTTCGATTCTGTCACTGCTCAATCTTCCTGTCATTTCTTAGTTTGAATCCAAAGAGAAAAAAGAAGTACATTGGCCCCAGCATTTTTAAAAAATGGAACCAGTTCTCATTTAATGTGACAAACCAACCCAATAGATTCACTGCCCTTGGATTAGATGTCTAGCCCAGGAACACTGACTTCTTGTCCTGTGGGGGCATGGACACGTGGTACAAAGCCTGGCTGCCTAATGATTGCATTCATCAGGGATAATGGCTTCAGCGGCTTGCTGTGGTACTGGCAGGCAATGCATTTGGCCTATGCAGAGTAGCAATTTGTTCTCACTGATAAAACACTGATAAATAACTATACTTTTTTCAATGTTAGTCACTAATTTACATTTTTGCAGTGCCTTATAAGCTAAAATTATGTTCACTTATGTAACTTCATGTGATACTTCATATTAAAATAAAGTCTTACTCTTTAATTTTTTTAAATATCTTTATTGGAGTATAATTGCTTTACAATGTTGTGTTAGTTTCTATTGTACAACAAAGTGAATCAGCTATACATATACATATATCCCCATATCCCCTCCCTCTTCCGTCTCCCTCCTATCCTCCCTATCCCACCCCTCTAGGTGGTCACAAAGCATCAAGCTGATCTCCCTGTACTATGCAGTAGCTTCCCACTAGCCATGCATTTTACATTTGGTAGTGTATATCTGTCAGTACTACTCTCTTGCTTCATCCCAGCTTCCCCTTCCCCCTCTGCGTCCTCAAGTCCGTTCTGTATGTCTGCATCTTTATTCTTGCCCTGCCGCTAGGTTCATCAGTACTGTTTTTTTAGATTCCATATATGTGCATTAGCATACAGTATTTGTTTTTCTGACTTCACTGTGTATGACACACTCTAGGTCCATCCACTTCATTACAAATAACTCAATTTTGTTCCTTTTTATGGCTGAGTAATATTCCATTGTATATATGTGCCACATCTTCTTTATCCATTCATCTGTTGATGGACATTTAGGTTGCTTCCATGTCCTGGCAATTGTAAATAGTGCTGCAATGAACACTGTGGTACATGTATCTTTTTTTTTTTTTTTTTTTTGCGGTACGCGGACCTCTCACTGTTGTGGCCTCTCCCCCTGCAGAGCACAGGTTCCGGACGTGCAGGCTCAGCGGCCATGGCTCACGGGCCCAGCCGCTCCGCGGCATGTGGGATCCTCCCGGACCGGGGCACGAACCCTTGTCCCCTGCATCGGCAGGCGGACTTTCAACCACTGCGCCACCAGGGAAGCCCTACATGTATCTTTTTGAATTATGGTTTTCTCAGGATATATGCCCAGTAGTGGGATTGCGGGGGTCACATGATAGTTCTATTTTTAGTTTTTTAAGGAACCTCCATACTGTTCTCCATAGTGGCTGTACATTCCTACCAACAGTGCAGGAGTGTTCCCTACGCTCCACACCCACTTCAGCATTTATTGTTTCTACATTTTTTGATGATGCCCATTCTGACTGGTGTGAGGTGATACCTCATTGTGGTTTTGATTTGCATTTCTCTAATGATTAGTGATGCTGAGCATCTTTTCCTTTGTTTGTTGGCAATCTGTATGTTTTGTTTGGAGAAATGTCAATTTAGGTCTTCCACCCATTTTTGCATTGGGTTGTTTGTTTTTTTGATACTGAGCTGCATGAGCTGCTTGTATATCCTGGAGATTAATCCTTTGTTAGTTGCTTCATTTGCAAATATTTTCTCCCATTCTGAGGGTTGTCTTTTCGTCTTGTTTATAGTTTCCTTTACTGTGTAAAAGCTTTTAATTTTCATTAGGTCCCATTTGTTTATTTTTGTTTTTATTTCCATTACTCTAGGAGGTAGGTCAAAAAAGATCTTGCTGTGATTTATATCAAAGAGTGTTTTTCCTATGTTTTCCTCTAAGAGTTTTATAGTGTCTGGTCTTACATTTAAGTCTTTAATACATTTGGAGTTTATTTTTGTGTTTGGTGTTAGGGAATGTTCTAATTTCATTCTTTTACATGTAGCTGTCCAGTTTTCCCGGCACCACTTATTGAAGAGGCTCCCTTTTCTTCATTGTATGTCCTTGCCTCCTTTGTCGTAAATTAGGTGCCCATATGTCTATGGGTTTATCTCTGGGCATTCTGTCCTGTACCATTGATCTAAATTTCTGTTTTTGTCCCAGTACCATATTGTCTTGTTGACTGTAACTTTGTAATATAGTCTGAAGACAGGGATTCTGATTCTTCCAGCTCTGTTTTTTTCCCTCAAGATTGCTTTGGCTATTCAGGGTCTTTTGTGTCTCCATACAAATTAAAAATTTTTTTGTGTGCCAGTTCTGTAAAAAAATGCCATTGGTAACTTGATAGGGATTGCACTGAATCTGTAGATTGCTTTGGATAGTATAGTCATTTTCACAGTATAGATTCTTCCAATCCAAGAACATGGTGTATCTTTCCATCTGTTTGTATTGTATTTGGTTTCTTTCATCAGTGTCTTATAGTTTTCTGCATACAGGTCTTTTGCCTCCTTAGGTAGGTTTATTCCTAAGTATTTTTTTCTTTTTGTTGCAGTGGTGAATGGAAGTGTTTCCTTAATTTCTCTTTCTGATATGTTGTTAGTGTACAGGAATGCAAGAGGTTTCTATGCATTAATTTTGTATCCTGCAACTTTACCAAATTCATTGATTAGCTCTAGTAGTTTTCCAGTGGCATCTTTAGGATTTTCTTTGTATAGTATCATGTCATCTGCAAACAGTGGCAGTTTTACTTCTTCTTTTCCAGTTTGTATTCTTTTTCTTTCTTTTTCTTCTGTGACTGCCATGGCTAGGACTTCCACAAGTATGTTGAATAATAGTGGTGAGAGTGGACATCTTTGTGTTTGTTGTTCCTGATCTTAGAGAAAATGCTTTCACTTTTTCACTATTTAGAATGTTGTTTGCTGTGGTTTTGTTGGATATGGCCTTTATTATGTTGAGGTAGGTTCCCTCTATGCCCACTTTCTGGAGAATTTTTATAATAAATGGGTGTTGAATTTTCTCCAAAGCTTTTTCTGCATCTATTGAGATGATCATATGGTTTTCATCCATCAGTTTGTTAATATGGTATATCACGTTGATTGATTTGTGTATATTGAAGAGTCCTTGTATTCCTGGGATAAACCCCACTTGATCATGGTGTATGATCCTTTTTTTTTTTTTTTTTTAAAGAAGATGTTGGGGGTAGGAGTTTATTATTTAATTAATTTATTTTGCTGTGTTGCGTCTTCATTTCTGTGCGAGGGCTTTCTCTAGTTGTGGCAAGCGTGGGCCGCTATTCATTGCAGTACACAGGCCTATCGCTATCGCGGCCTCTCTTGTTGTGGAGCACAGGCTCCAGACGCACAGGCTCAGTAGTTGTGCCTCATGGGCCTAGTTGCTCCGCGGCATGTGGGATCCTCCCAGACCAGGGCTCGAACCCGTGTCCCCTGCATTATCAGGCAGATTCTCAACCACTGCGCCACCAGGGAAGCCCTGTATGATCCTTTTAATGTGCTATTGGATTCTGTTTGCTAGAATTTTGTTGAGAATTTTTGCATCTATGTTCATCAGTGATATTGTCCTGCATTTTCCTTTTTTCTGTAGTATCTTTGTCTGGTTTTGGTATCAGGGTGATGGTGGCCTCATAGAATGAGTTTGGGTGTGTTCTTCCCTCTGCTATATTTTGGAAGAGTTTGAGAAGGGTAAGTGTTAGCTCTTCTCTAAATGTTTGATATAATTCTCCTGTGAAGACATCTGGCCCTCAGCTTTTGTTTGTTGGAGGAATTTTAATCACAGTTTCAATTTCAGTGGTTGTGATTGGTCTGTTCATGTTTTCTATTTTTTCCTCGTTCCACCTTGCAAGTTTGTACTTTTCTAAGAATTAGTCCATTTTTCCAGGTTATCCACTTTATTGGCATACAGCTGCTTGTAATAGTCTCTCATGATCCTTTGTATTTCTGCAATGTTAGTTGTTACTTCTCCTTTTTCATTTCTAATTCTGTTGATTTGAGTCTTCTCCCTTTTTTCATGATGAGTCTGGCTAATGGTTTATCTATTTTGTTTATTTTCATAGAGAACCTGCTTTTAGTTCTTTAGCTCTTGATCTTTGCTATTTTTTCTTCATTTCTTTTTCATTTATTTGTGATCCGATCTGTATGATTTCTTCCTTTCTGCTAACTTTAGGGGTTTTTTTTTTGCTGTTGTTCTTTCTTTAATTACTTTACTTGTAAGGTTAGGATTTTTATTTGAGATTTTTCTTGTTTCTTGAGGTGAGATTGAATTGCTATAAACTTCCCTCTTAGAACTGCTTTTGCTGCATCCCATACGTTTTAGGGCATCGTGTCTTCATTGTCTCTGGGTTTTTTGGTTTCCTCTTTGATTTCTTCAGTGATCTCTTGGTTGTTTAGTAACGTATTGTTTAGCCTCCATGTGTTTGTATTTTTTACAGTTTTTTTCCTGTAATTGATATCTCATCTCATAGCGTTGTGGTCGGAAAAGAAGCTTGATACAATTTCAATTTTCTTAAATTTACCGAGGCTTGATTTGTGACCCAAGATGTGATCTATCTTGGAGAATGTTCCGTGTGCACCTGAGAAGAAAGTGTATTCTGTTGTTCTTGGATGGGATGTCCTATAAATATCAATTAAGTACATCTGGTCTAATGTGCCATGTAAAGCTTGTTTTTCCTTATTTATTTTCTGTTTGGATGATCTCTCCATTGGTGTAAGTGGAGTGTTAAAGTCACCTACTATTATTGTGTTACTGTCGATTTCCCCTTTTATGGCTGTTAGCATTTGCCTTATGTATTGAGGTGATCTTATGTTGGGTGCATAAATATTTACAATTGTTATATCTTCTTCCAGGATTGATCCCTTTATCATTGTACAGTGTCCTTCCTTGTGTCTTTTAGTAGTCTTTTTTTGAAAGCCTATTTTGTCTGATATGAGTATTGCTACTCCACCTTTCTTTTGATTTCCTTTTGCATGGAATATCTTTTTCCATCCCCTCACTTTCAGTCTGTATGTGTCCCTAGGTCTGAAGTGGGTCCCTTGTGGACAGCCTATATACGGATCTTGTTTTTGTATCCTTTCAGCCAGTCTATGTCTTTTGGTTGGGGCATTTAATCTATTTACATTTAAGGTAATTATTGATATGTATATTTCTATTACCATTTTCTTAATTGTTTTGGGTTTGTTTTTGGAAGTCTTTTCCTTCTCTTGTGTTTCCTGCCTAAAGAAGCTCCTTTAGCATTTGTTGTAAAGCTGGTTTGGTGGTGCTGTATTCTCTTAACTTTTGCTTGTCTGTAAGTCTTTTGATTTCTCCATCAAATCTGAATGAGATCCTTGCTGGGTAGAGTAATCTTGGTTGTAGGTTTTTCCTGTTCATCACTTTAAATATATCTTGCCACTCCTTTCTAGCCTGTAGGGTTTCTCCTGGGAGATCAGCTGTTAACCTTATAGAGATTAACTTGTAAGTTATTTGTTGCTTTTCTCTGACTGTTTTTAGTATTTTTTCTTTGGGTTTAATTTTTGTTAGTTTGATTAATATGTGTCTCAGCGTGTTTCTCCTTAGGTTTATCCTGTATGGGACTCTGCGCTTCTTGGACTTGGGTGACTATTTCCTTTCCCATGTTGGCGAGGTTTTATACTATAATCTCTTCAAATATTTTCTCAGACCCTTTCTTTTTTTCTTCTTCTTCTGGGACGCCCATAATTCGAATCTTTGTTCACTTAATGTTGTCTCAAAGGTCTCTGAGACTGTCCTCCATTCTTTTCATTCTGTTTTCTTTATTCTGCTCTGCGGCAGCTGTTTCCACCATTCTATCTTCCAGGTTACTTATCCATTCTTCTGCCTTAGTTATTCTGCTGTTGATTTGTTCTAGAGTATTTTTAATTTCAGTTACTGTGTTGTTAATTACTGTTTGTCTTCTCTTTAGTTTTCTAGGACCTTGTTAAACGTTTCTTGTATTTTCTCTATTCTATTCCACGATTTTGCATCATCTTTACTATCATTACTCTGAAATCTTTTTCACGTAGTTTGCCTATTTCCTCTTCATTTATTTGGTCTTGTGGGGTTTTATCTTGCTCCTTTGCCTGTATGATATCCCTGTCTTCTTATTTTGTCTGATTTACAATATTTGAAGTCTCCTTTCCTTAGGCGGCAAGGTCATAGTTTCTCTTGCTTCTGTTCTCTGCCCCCAGTGCTGGGGTTGATCCAGTGTCTTGTGTAGGCTTCTTGATGGGAGGGAATGGTGCCTGTGTTCTGGTGTGTGGAGCTGCGTCTTTTCCCTCTGATGAGCAGGGCCGTGTCAGGTGGTGTGTTTTGGGTTGTCTGTGTGCTTAGTATTACTTTAGGTAGTCTGTGTATTTATTGGTGGGTTTGTGTTCCTGTCTTGTTTGTTGTTTGGTGTGAGGCGTCCAGTGCTGGGAGGTGCTGTCAGTTGGGTGGAGCTTGGAATCAGACAGCGGCCTCCATGAGAGCTCTTGGCGATTAATCTTCCCTGGGGCCAGCATTCTCTAGTGTCCAGCATCCTGGACTCGGTGCTCCAACTCCAGAGCCTCAGGCCCAACTTCTGGTCGAGGGACCAAGACACCACAGGTCGCTTGTCCTGGCAATAAAGGGGATTTGAAAAAAAAAAAAGAAAAGACTAACAAAACCCCAGACAAATGGTAGAAAGTAAAATCAACAAACAGAAACAGAAACAAGGAAACACACACAGACAAAAGAAACAAAAACAGAGCCAAATAAGTCAAATAGAAAGATAACAACCAAACAAACAGAAGAACCCAAGAGTGAAATCAAACAGTTAAGAAGAAAGCTGACAAAAACCCTAAACCAAAAAACAAAACCAAAGCAGAGTGCCAACTGAAAAGTGAAGCAAAGAAACCAAGCAAACTGACAAAAATAATATTAAAAAAAAAAGAAAATGAGAAGGGGGATAGAAGGGAGAACAACAGAAATTCAACATAGAAACAGAAATATACAAAAAAATGTATATTTAAGAAAAAGAAAAGATAAAGAAAACTCCAGAGAAATGGTAAAAGCAAAATCAAACAAAGAGAAACAGAAACAAGGAAACACACACACAGGTAAAAGAAACAAAAACTAGCCAAACAAATCAAAAAGCAAGAGAACAACCAGACAAATAGAACTCAAAAATAAAATCAAACAATTAAGATTAAAACTGACAAAAACACGTAACCTAAAAACAAAACCAAAGCAATGTGTTAACTGAAGAATAAAGCGAGGAAACAGAACAAACTGATAAAGGTGATTAAAAAAATAATAATGATAAAATAAAATAAAAAGGGCAAAAACAAGGGACAAGAAAGCAAAGTAAAAATAGACATTGAAAAAATAATAAAAATTAAAAATATGTTATAAATCATGGAGATCCCAAAAGACTAAAAAAAAAAGAAAAAACTAAACAACGAACAAAAAAAAACTAGAACCAACAACAGAATGAATCAAAACATAATAAAATTAATAGTGATAATTATGTTTCCCTCGGGTCTCTGCTATATGTGTCCTCGCCCACGCCATGAGTCACAGCCCACCTCTGCCTCTGGGCTGGTGTCTGGACCTGCTGTGGGCCCTGTGGGCACCACTCAGGCTGTGATCTGGCCCACTTCCTGCGTGTGCTACCCCCAAAGTCTGCAGCTGCCTGAGCTTCACCATTTTCATTTGTGGGAACACTCATTGTCTACTTAGATATTCCATAGATGCAGCGTCTACCCAGCTGATCGTGGGGATTTAATCTGTAGCTTGTACAGCTGATGGAAAGATTTTCATTCTTCTTTAGTCACCCTGTCTCTGGGGTTAAGGTTTGGTTTTATCCCTGCCTCTGCGTGTGGTCCACCTACAGGAGTGTGGTCCTGAGGCTGCCTTGGAGCTCTTGGCTCTGCACCTGTGAGGACCGAGTGCAGAGGTGGTATGACTGCTTGGATATTGGGAGCCCCAGTGGCTCCAAATGCACAGGGAAGCCAGTGGCCATGGGCTTAAGAGATATGGCCCTAGTGAGGCCTTTTCTGGTGCCTGGCATAAGGCACGTGAGGGCTAGCTCTGAGGGGGCTTTTCTTTTTATTGCTCGGCAGCTGGCACACAAGAGCCAGCCCTGAGCCGGCTTCTTTTATTGTTGTCAGCAGGCACCGGCGTGTGGGGAGAAAGAGGTTACAATAGTGGCTTCTCCCCCTGTGTGTGACTCAGAAATAGCACCCAGTGGCAGTCCAGTCTTCCTCCATAGGCATTCCCTGCTGCAGATTTCCTCCCTCCCATCCCCTCAGTCTGTCTCCCCACAGCCAACAGCAGTTTTCTCTCTGGGCCTGTTCTCCAATCCCCATGCATCAGCTCCCAGCCCCCTTGCACACCTGTGAACACACATCCCAGTCTGGGGCACGTAGAGCTGTGGTACGGACCATATGTATTTCTCACTCTGTCCCCTGTGCCACGGATCGGCCGCTTTACCTTCTTCTGACAGCCTCAAATGCTTCCCTTTTATCCCAATCAATTTCCCTGTCGGAGAGGGGGTTTCCCCAAATTTGGGAATCTCTCCTCTGCTTCATCTCCCCCACCCTGGGGTGCAGGTCCCATCCCATTTCCTCTTCTCCTCCTTCTCCCTTCTTTTTTTCCATCCTACCCAGTTATGCAGGGATCTTTATAGTTTTTCCAGTGTCCAAGATTTTCTGCTAGTTTTCAGCCAGTGTTCTGTGAGAATTGTTGCATCTATAAATGTATTCCTGATGCACCCATGGAGAGAAATGAACTCCACGTCCACCTACTCCTCCGCCATCTTGAATCTCCCAAGTTTGCTCTTTCGGGGAGTAGAAAATAGATATTAATATTGAGGTATGTTTTTTCATGCAAGATAACCTATACTGTACAAATATATTGTGCATTTGGGAAAACATTTAAGACATGTATGCTCATTTAGCAATCTGCTGTTTTTTTCTTCTGTTCTTGAAAATGCTCACCAACTTGTTCTAATAAATAATAATTATCCCTGGGTATAGCCATAAATAACACAAAGAATGATAGTTGATAGAATCACAACAGAAATTCTGGAAAAAGCTGTATATCTCACTCAATCCAACACATTCATTTTAGCAATTCTGTGTCAATTTATCCATCTTTCTTTAGATCATTAAGGAAGATATGTGCTCTGATTTTTGCTTTAATCTAATTATCTTTGCAATAAATTCTTAGAATTCATCACCCAGGAAAAACATGCTTTCTTTCATAAAATGAAATACTTCTTTTTGTTGGAAATAAGATTACACAATCTGTATTTTGCTGTTTGTAATAGCTGTGAGAAAGCACAGGGCCAGATTTAATTTTCAAATATAGTTATGTGGACATAGTTTTAAAAACAGTTATTGTCTTCAATTCATTAAACAAATTGTTGAGTGGGTTAAACATTTTGTAGGCCCTTTTTATTTAGCTTTAGTTTGTATATGTTTATCTAATGGTGTATTTCCATTTGCTTGTCTAAATGCATATTTCCATTTTCATGCAAGCCACCTCAATCATTTTGGAAAGTAGCTTTTCAGTCAGGTGATGCTTATTGAGAACATACTGTGTGCTAAAAAGTGTTTCAGTGGAAAGCAAATAGGAGTACATTCTATGGAAGGGCATACGTTCAAGTGACAAAGAAGATTAGGAAAGCCATTAGTAATAAAGCAAGTTGAAAACTCCTCCATGCCATGATCTAGTCTTATACTTCCCTTTGTTTCATGGTGCCGAGGACATGACTGAGAATAATGAAGCCTGCTAACCTGAACCGAGTGAAGTACATCAGCAATTGATTTAACTTTTAGCCTTGATGATAGAGCAAAACCTAGGGAAAAGCTGATGATGCAAGGGTTGTACTGCTAGGTTAGCAGAGTATCTACAGATAAATATACAGTAAATATATATATATATATATATATATATACGCACATACATACATGTATATGTGTATACACTATATACCAGGCAGAGTAAATGTATATATATATATGCGTGTATATGTTTATATATATAATTGACCCTTGAGCAACACAGATTTAAATTGCAGAGGTCCACTTATAGGCAGATTTCTTTCAATAGTAAATGCTACAACACTACATGATCTGAGGTTGGTTGAATCCACAGATGTGGAACTGAGAATATGCAGGAAGCATGGATATAGGAGGCTGACTATAAAGGCATAGGAGAATTTTCAATTGCACTGAGGGTTGACACCCCTGACCCCTGTGTTGTTTAAGAGTCAAATGTGTGTGTGTGTGTGTGTATATTTATACACACACACAACACATATGTATACACACATACATTGATAAAGAATATTGAGGACATAAATGAAAAGGGAGATGTTTGGCACATTTTGGATAGCATTGTTCTTATAGAACAGGAACATTGAATACTTGCGCATTTTTTATCTAATTTGCCCCTCTCTGTAACTAAGTGAGTGCTCAGTATATCTTCATTGAATGAATGAATAGGAAAGAAATTGCTTTCAAAGCACTATAGGGAAATAGGATGCTCACTGTAGATAAACCTAGATAAAAGCTGAATACTAGTCACGTTAGGGCACAACATAGTCTTTGATTGTGTGACTGCTTTATAAATAGTATAAGTTTGCATATGAATTATAGATATACAAAAAGAGGCAGGGCAGCTTCTTTCACTGAGCTATATACCTAGTTAATTCAGGGCCTTTCACATAATACATGCTCATTAGATTTGGTTGTATTGATTTAAAAAAAAACACGTACATTAAAAGCCAATCTAAGCATATCTAAAAACAAAAGTTTAAAAATAAGTTATGTTAGCTACTTAGTAATTAAAATGAACTGACTTTGATTAGTATTACGTGTTAGCCAGTTTTGAAATACCAACTTTCAAAGCCTTATAAACAGTGAAGTAGCACAACTCTGGCACTAATTGGGTCTTCCAGGGAGCCTAATAAGTATGTATGTCTTTTACTTAGCAGTGCCAATTGCCACTCTCCTTGGAAGGAGGCTGAAGTGGAGGTGGCTCGGACTTGGCTTCTCATGTCCCTTTCAATGGTGATCACCTATGAGCTGGCTAGACTGCTAGAGCCCACCCCCTCAAAAACATCTGTAGGGAAAATCATCATTGCTAAAAAACAGCTGTAAATGTTTCAGCTAATATTCTTAGTGAATGACCACCTAGAGCAGAAAGAACTGAATGCTTTCTGGCTTCTACCAGTACCCACGTAGAATCACTGGCTCTTACCACTTTCTTCCAGGAAGGGGTAACGTAGAGGACCCCATGGTTGGAATGGAGGTGGCTCCACCTGGCTTCTCGTGTACCTTTAGTAGTGATTACACATGAGCCTCTAGCAGGTCAGGGGACTCAACTTTCTTTTTGCTCTTTATCTATTTGTCAGATTTCTCTGAGGAAGCAGGCAATAAGTCCCTTGGAGAAATGCTTTTCTCTTGGTTTTCCTCCTGCCTCACCAGCCTCTCTTCCTTGGTCTTTTCCTGGCTCTTTCATAGCTCCCTCACCTCTAAATTTTGTAGTATCTCGGGTCTTGCATTACTTTTCTATTGGTGCATAACAAATTACCTAAAACTCAGTGGTTTTTAAACAACAGATACATATTATCTCACAGTTTCTTTGGGTCAGAAGTCTAGTGTAGCTTAACTAGGTCTTCTATAAGACTGCAGTCAAGGTGTCAGCTGGCGTTGGGGTATCATCTGAATGCTTGACTAGAGAAGGATTTATTTCCAAGCTTAAACAGGTTGTTGGCAGGATTTATTTTCTTAAGGCTATAGGAGTGAGGGCTTCATTTCTTGTTGGCTGGAGGCTGGAGACGTTACAAGATGCCAGCTAGAGGCTGCCCTCAGTTTCAAGAGGCTACCCTCACTTCTTTGCCCAGCAAAGGTTGAGGTTCCCCAATATGGCTGCTTGCTTCACAAAAGTCAGCTAGTGAGGGAAAAATCTCCAGCACAATTGGCACTGTAATAATGTGATCACACAGTGTCAGTCACTTGCATGCTGTCATGTATTCTATTGGTTAGAAGCAAGTTACAGGTCCTGCCCACACTCTAGGGAATTGGAATCATACAAGAGCATGACCACCAGGAGGCAGGGATGATCGAGGCACCTAAGAGCCTGCCCACCCCAGGGCTAGTCTCTGTCATCCGTCTTCTCTGTCTGTACTCACTTCCTCTTGTATCTCACGTCTTTAAATACTGTCAGTGATTGGACAACCCTGTTTTATATTTAACGCTTGATATCCTTCTCTAAACTGCACACTGATATAGCCACTGCTTTCTTTATATTGTTCCTCTTCTGATAGACATCTCAAAATTCATATATCCAAAGTCAAAATAATTATTTCCCCTAAAAGTAACCTGTTTTTCCCATGGTTTCCCAGTCCCACTAAATGGCAGCTCTGTTCTTTCAGTTGCTCAGATCAGAAACTTTTATGCCATCCTGACTCTTCCTGTTCTCTCATATCCAACATCCAATTTATTAAATCTTTATTTTTAATTTACCATTTCTTGGTTAGTGTACTTATCTTCAGGTAACACTAGGACCTGATATAAAATATAGGGCACTTGGTGGCTCTCTGGCAACTGGAGTCCTAATGGGAAGAAGTAACCTCTGTCTCCATTTTATACCAGCTGGCTCCGGGCCTGCTTCTAACAGGATGGACCACATGGAACTCCAACACCACCGCTCTCTGACTTCGCTATTGATGGAAACTCTTGTGGCTTTGCCACATGCCAGATTGGTTCATGTCAGATGTTGCCTCTCACCAAACAAGGCTGCATTTGCCTTAATGAACCTCTCCGTACAAAGATTAAGGAGTAATGCCGATAATGGTAGTCACCTAACTCCTCCTAACATACTCTCTCTGCAGGGTTTTCTCCTCTGGGGCCTGTCCTTTTTTCATCCAATGTTCTTTTTTCCTTTCCTTCTCGCCCACATTTTTTTGTTTGTTTTTAATTAATTAATTTTTTGGCTGCGTTGGGTCTTCATTGCTGTGCACAGGTTTTCTCTAGTTGTGCCGAGCCAGGGCTACTCTTTGTTGTGGTGTGCCGGCTTCTCATTGCAGTGGCTTCTCCTGTTGCGGAGCACGGGCTCTAGATGCACGGGCTTCAGTAGTTGTGGCACACAGGCTCAGTAGTTATGGCTCGTGGGCTCTAGAGCGCAGGCTCAGTAGTTGTGGCGCATGGGCTTAGTTGCTCCGCTGCATGTGGGATCTTCCTGGACCAGGGCTTGAACAACCGTGTCCCCTGCATTGGCAGGTGGGTTCTTAAACACTGCGCCACCAGGGAAGTCCCTCACCCACGTTTTGGAAAACTGTGTTAATATCTGTTTCTGGGTAGGTAGGGCTTCCTATCATCCACATATACTTTGGTCTAAAGTAATAAATAAACGTATCATTTTCTCCAGGTGTATTTTTACTTTATAGAATGAAAAATATTGTTCCTGTCACTAGAATTTGAGACATTAGTATGATGGCAAATTTGATTTATGGCACAAACAGTAGAGAAGTTCATGCTTGTTTCCCTGAACTCACGTGGAAGAGGTAGCTCCCTATTCTCCATACACATAAGGTGAACCTTGATCAGAACTCTCCCTATTTGAGCTTGTGCACAGGTAGATAGTAACTCATGGAGGCAGCTGACAGATGAAGGGGGGTGATCTCAAGTACATGGGTTGAGAAAAATTTACAAACTCCTTCTGTATCACTATAGAAAGACAGGTAACTATGTCCTCTTCCTTTCAAATACTTTGCAATTCTTTCCTTTGTACTTTAAGTTATTTCTTAAAGTTTATTTAATCAGGTGTCACTCGTATAAAAATATTTACTGTTGGTGAAGTAGTCTATGGTGATTTTCTCTGGGTAACATAGCCCATCCTTACCTTTTGCCTTTTTCTGTTTCCTTGAAACCTCACACTAATTTTCTAATTATATTTTTAGGAATCTGAATCTTGAACTTTCTGAGGAGAGCATCTGAGCTTCAGAGTTCCTATCAGGTAATGACAAAATATGGAAAAGGCCCATGGTGCTGAGATTAGAATTTCACTATGAGTGTCAATTTTAGATAATGTTGAGGATCCCTCCTTTTTTATGAAAGAAAGAAAGAAAGTTAAAGTTCTGGTAAGAAATTTTGTAAAAAATAAAATTGACAACAAAACCGTTTTAAAAAGTTGTATGTACTCTTAAGCACTCTATATTTATTATTCAGAATTAGCCCAACCACAGAAAGTATAAGAGACATATACCAGTCTAAATAAACAAAGGTTTCCAAAATAAGATATTTCCTATCCGTCGAAAAAGTTTTACTTGATTGACTAACTTGATAGTCTTAATGCAATCAGTTGGATGAAAAATAAAATATGTGTATTGCCAGCAAACATTTTGGAGAGATAAGCACTTGTTGCAAGTACTATACATGCTTAGAAAAATCTTTACTTTGGCCAGCTAAGACCACCACATGTTTTAAAATGTCATCCATCATTTCAGTGTTAAGAGCGCCCCCTGGTGTGATTGTATAATTATGTTTATGAGAAATCTAGGCACTATTTTTTTTTAATTTTTAAAAATTTTTATTGAATTCTTTTTCTTTTTTTATTGAAGCATAATTGATTTACAATATTATATTAGTTTCAGGTATACAGTATAGTGATTCAATATCTTTGCAAATTATACTCCATTTTAAGTTATTACAAGATAATGGCTGTAATTCCCTGTGCTGTACAGTATATCCTTGTTGCTTATCTATATTAGACACTGTTTTTAAAACCTCATTTTGCTATTAGATGGTAATAGACCTTCTTTTTATACTCTGCTGACCTGACCAGTATGGTATGTAACTACCTAGAAATATGAATTTAATTTTTTCCTTGCCGTTATCCATGTTTATATCTGGAATCAGTGGTTAGCTTGAAAGTAGAATTTGGTAATAGTAATCCCTAAACTTCTTCAGTTAAAGTTAGTGACCAATAATATATCCTTTGGTAAATGTGAAATTGTATACTGAGATAAAATTTTATAGGATAATCAAATTCTTTGGTGGTAATAACCTTGTTAAATGGCAAATTTCTGTGAACAGTTTCTTTTTGGTAAACTCATGGGCATTTTAATAATTAAACATGAGAATTCAGACATTACATTTTGATTTTGAAATATTCATTGTTTGGAAAAATTAATCCAAGTTTTAAGATTTTCTTACGACCCAGCAGCTCCCCTATAACCACGGAACTTGCAAATGTAAACATAATAATTCATCCCTGAATCACAATGGACCTCTCATCCATCTCCTAAAATCACCCCCACTCCTGTAAATTCTCATTCGAACTTGGCAGCAGGGTGTCTATTCTATTACTGTCATTTTTCCTTGCATTTAATATTTAGTCCTTTGGGAATAATTAAACCATCCTTGCAAAGTGAAAGTGTGCATAATATTCTAAACTACATTTCTGTAAATTTGATAACTGCAATTATATTTCCCCCTACTGTGTCTTCTCCAAACTTAGATTGTTGTGATCGTTTTAACCATTTCTCATAGGTTCTATGTTCTAAACTTGATCATTTACAGGGCTATCACACTGAGCTGTTTGGAATAGACTGCTTTTACTTTCGTTTTCTTCTGTATGGTCCCTCTTTCAATTAAATTCTGAAGCCATAAGCTTAGCACAGTATTTATATTATGTCCTGTCCTGTTAAAAGGAAATTTTCTAAAATATAGAATAAAAAAAAATCAGAACAGCGAACCCACCATAGTAGACCTGTGTTTGAATCTGGTTTGCAAATTTATTAGCATTGTGACCTTGGATAAGTCAGTGAGCCTCTCAGAGCCTTAATCTCTTCTCCTGTAAAAGGGAAATACAAATCAGTACTTTGCAGAATGTTGTTAATTCATCCTTTATGTTAATATGTATTTGAGATTTATTATCTGCCAGATTTAAGGCTGGATGCCTCATGAGCATTTAGTTCCCACAACAATTCTGTGAAGTAGGTGCTTTTATTTCTATATTATTGATGAGGCTTAGAGAAGCTAAGAAGCCTGTTAAGTGCAAAGGCCAAGATTCCAATCGAGGTCCTTTTGACTTAAAATGAGCTTATAAACACTATGCTTTGTATATGTTTTAATCCTACTTACTCATTTCTGCTAATTTATTGATTTTGTTGTCCTTAAGGTCAGATTATCTCCCAATGCACAAACATACAGGAAACCAATCTTTTGAAAAAGAAGAGCTGGATCTTTTAACATGGATGCTCTTCTTGTCCAAAAACCAGAATTATTTTGAGAATTTATTCTTCTATACAATTTTTTTCAAACCAGGCAGTGCACTAAGAGATCCTTTGTTATTATTTTCGTTGAGCTAATAGCAGTGACAAGGACTATTGGGTTGGTGAACCTTAAGGCACCTTCCTGCAGAATATAAAGGCAGGATAATAGAATGCTAATTTTAGGAACTGTTGCATGCTTCCACCTCACCATTTCTGCTGGTTTTCTCTGGAGCTGGGACCACAATCTATTCCTTTTTGCCTTGCTGTTCTTATTTAAGTATCTAATTACTTGGATTGGCTTTGTGAAGACTGCATCGTTTTCCTTATGGTTTAAGAATTTTTCATCATATTTTAGATACCAGATTTTATTCATTAATTGCTACAGAGGCTATATAATAAGTTTCTGGTTTCGCTAATAAGTTGTTTTGAAGGCTACTAAGTAACTCACCATGGAAACATGGTGTGAACAGGCTTGTCCTTTGCTTAATAAAATCTAGTGTTTCATAATATTCCTTTGGTCCTTGAGATTTGCTCTAGGAAGTAGGCTGTTCAACCATGATTCAAGAGCACATTGTTGGGTTTCTCAATGGCTGAGTGACTGTTTTCTTCTTGAAGTTGCCTCATGTTGTGCTTGGGTCAGATGTATAGGCATTAATGTGAGCAGCTGTGTATATTATTATGTCTTACTGAGGTTGCACATTACGCCAAACACCACTGCCACTAGGAAAATCAACTCAATCATCATTATTGAATCCATGAATGAGTGCAGAAATGGGAGTTGTTTTAGTTTTCTACCCTCATTTCTGCCCCACCTCTACACTTATTCCCCTGACTGCCTACCACACACATGCGCACACACAGCATTTGGTGAGTTTGTTCTTGGACTTGTTTAATGTTTGTGGAAACCGGTCTTTTTTTCCAAATCCTCTGATATTGTTTTGGGTTAAGCCCTCGTATTTTTCATTTGAACAATTGGAACACTCCTTTAACTGAATTCTCTCTCTTCAGTGTTACATGTCTCCAGTAAACTGTCCCTAGTAACACCAGAATAATTTTCCTAAAACGCAGAACTCATGACAGCTTAAAATTATTCATTGTCTCATTGTTCAGAAAGAGCCTTTGGTTCTTGCTTACTCTCTTCTAATTTGTCTCCCTACCATTGTCTTTACCCTCTGAATTCTGTGCTTTGCACCACTGAAAAATTACAAATCCCAGAATGCTTTTCACTTCCTTTGCCTTCCTGTGCCTTTATGCACTAATGCATATGCCTTTATGCCAGTAACACCCTTCTGCACTTCATTTGGCGGGCTCCACTTTCTCCTTCTAAGACAATCCTTCCCTGACAAAATTCTCACCCCACAAGCACATACTCAGCCTAAGTGCTTCTTCAGGGGAATTGCAAGATCCTATGCTCACTTCTGTTGTTACAAAGTTTAGATTAGGGTGGGCAGCTTGAAGGCAAGTATTATGGTATATTATTCAATGTACCACAGAGCCAGATATTTAGAAAATGCTCAGGACAACTTTATTTATGAAGCCCATGAAGAGGCTTAATGAAGAATAGAAAGATACTGTGTTAGGATTCCCACGAAGATCTCATGCCTCAGTCAGGCTTTCAAGCTTATAGATCAAAATGTCTGACTTCTGTCAGCCATTACTGGGCAAGATGGTGAAGCAGCCATCAGTTGACGTTATATGCTCTCTTTCATTTACATTGAATCTTTTACATTGTCACTTAAATTGACTTTTTCCCAGCACTCATATACGCCTCAGTACCCCTCTGTGACAGTGATTTTTTTGTGGCTTAACATTCATTCTCTTCTTCTTTTTACTTGTGGTGTCAAGAGAAAAAAAAAACCCACAAGCCCCCCATTATCTCTTTCTCCTTTTTGCTATGGGAGACAATGTGCCATAATTCTGTCCAATGAAATATAAACAGGAATCTGATGGAATTTCTGGGAAGTCTCTGTGTTCTTGCTGTTGATGGTATCTTGTCTTCCTTCTGGCCCTTTCTCTTTCTTCCTTGCTCCTGGAAGGTACACATGATGACTGGAACTGGAGCAGCCACCTTGCTGCCTTGAAAGGTTAGGAATATTACTGAGATTTTAGCCATGACATACCTGAACTTTCAAATCAATAACAGTAATTTCCTTCCCTTGGAATTCTCATTATATGAGCAAAATTTACCGTTTTGTGTTTAAGCCATTGTTATTTGAGTTTTCTGTTGCATCAACTGACTTACTTCCCAAACTGATACTTCTTACATTTAAAATGAATGCATTAGAAGTTAGTGGTATAAGTTTTCCACCTCTCCACCTATGTTTTATATCTGTTAACTCAACAGCCATGTATTTAGACCTACTGTCACCATGTATGTACTACCCTAGACACTAAGATATAATGACTGGAACACCATGCCTATGTAAATGGCTTACAGTCTCATGGGTGCATAGAAACAAAATTAATTATGATATTGTGTATTAATAATGATTAATTATGACAATATGAGATAGAATATATAATACGGCAAATGCCACAGCAGTATATGTAGAAAAGCCTGAAGGTAAACAGAAGAGAGTATTTACAATTTGATCAAGCTCTCCTAAAAATAAAATCAAAATTTTTAAAATCAGAGAAATGAATCTCTCATCTGGGATTTCAGGCACCCTGAACAGGACTTAATCCTTGTGCCTTTTTAGTGACAGCGTAGGTGGTTACTTACCTTTATGTGTCAGCCTTCTGCCTCTTACTAATAATTAAAATGAGCACTGTCTAGGAGACCAGAGATAAAATCCACACTTTGAATTGCTGACAGGCTGTCTTTGGAAAGCCAGACTGGTGAAAAGCAATTTGTGGAGAAGGAGGGGCAAGAAATGACACAGGTAGTTGCCAAGGATTCTACTGACACACAGAGTAGTAAGCCAAGAGCTGTGAGAAGGATGGCAGTAAACAAGAAACCGAAGCTCAGTTGTTGAAAGGCAAGAGTTAGTTAATGGAGAGAGACATCAAAGCATTAGGCAGCCAACAGCCTGGAACAAACTCACAATGAGGGAGAGCTAGGGAACAAGCCTCCTCAGGAGAGCACAAAAATAGGCTCCAGGACTCCAGGACTCTCGCTGAAGTCTGTGAGGAAGGCCAGAAGCAGATCATAATAAGGACACTATTTATAAAATCACAGCAACTCAAAGGAGTTAAAATGAGAAAATGGTCTCAAAATAAAGCATAAAAATTTTAATCAGTCAATGTTTTGAAAAGACACTAAACACTCAAAGAAGCTGGTTCAAAAAGAGAGTCCAGGGACATTGGCATTGATTTCAGTGCTTGATCTTACGGTGATTATTTTTGGTACAGATTTTGAAATGAAAAAAAGCTCAGGAAAGGCAAAACCAATGTGGAATAAAATTTCTGGAATTAGGCCAAATGCCATTCAGAATTCTCAGGTCTTGGGATAAGCTACAGAACTGAGCACATTACCATTTATTCTAACTGTGACACAGGGTTTTCCCAGAGGATGAATGAGAGGAAAGCTGCCAGTGATCCAGGTTTGAATAATAAGGACTGACCATCTCCAGCCTACCACACACTTGAGAGAAGCTATGAATACCAATAAGGCATCAAGACATGTTGTGTGATCACAGAATACTCCATACTTTTACTCTACTCAGGATTAATGGGCCAAGTTATGCTTGGTCCATTAATGCATGACCACCAGGTTCTGATAGAAAATTATAGATACTCTTCTAGGGCATAAGTCCAATCTTCCTGAAAAAAACAGGGAACAACTAACATAGGTAACAGGTATTTTGGCTTCTGTGACCATATTCCATCTGCACTTTTCATCTAATGAGGGATGCTAATTACCTGTTGTAATGAAATTTGATCAAGAGTGGTTTTCTGAGATATATATATGTCATATATATGAGATATGCTTGCATTTTATGTATTTTTATATCTGAACTATATTGAATCACTTATAATATTACAAATTATCTAAATTATTTCTAATGTAAGACATACAGGTAGTTCATTCATGATGTTTTTTTTTTTACTTTTAAAGTGCTGCCTCTGAGGAAGCATGATTATTTTGCATGATGTCAAATGTCATAGAATGGGGATTTGACCTAAATAACTTTTAACTTTCCTTCATCATTTGATGCTGATCTAGAATATGCAAATTCACCTAAATTTTCCTAGAAGCTATTTTGCTTGCTTTGCCTCATCTGTGAAGCAGTAATGTGCTTTCAAAGAGTATACTGTTTTCTAGATTTACATTCTATGCATCCAGAATTCAGTAAATACCCATGTTCACTTTATCCATGTCTTCTTTGTTTACAGTAATTTCAGTTATTTCAACCTCAGTCTTTCGGAATGAGGAGTTCTGACCTTTGGTATCTTTTTCACTTATAAATCTGTTCTATGGTTTATTATTATTATTGTCCTTCTCCAAACCTTACCTTGCTCTTTGGTATTTCTGAAATGTGGCAGCAAACAGCATGAGGCTGCATAGGAACACATAAAGCAGAATGTTATAAAAAACTCTTTGTGGATATTTAATCATCATTACTTTTCTGAGAGCACTGTCTCATCCTGTTGATGAAACCTATTCCCAAAATTATATATTCCTGATTTTTATAAACAAGTGTGTGATTATAGTAAGCCATTAATATTTGATGAATATGACTTGAAGATTGCATTAGATTTCCAAAAGGGATCAAGGATATATAATAATCAGGAATTACTTACGAATTTGCAAAGGAGTTTGATTTAAAGAGGTATTTTTTTAGCTTCCCAGTATCCTCTTTAGATTACTTATATAGGAAGAGATATTTTTATGCCAGGAGTTTTCATCTATAGAAAACCCAAGTTAATGTTTTCATTAATTTGTGCCTATATTTGTATGTTTGGGTTGGATCTCATTTTTATGGTGTGCAGGCTCCCACAGGTGAGTCTGATGCACACCAATATATGAGAACATTCTAAAATATTCAATAAAATTATGAAGAGAGACAGTTTTTATAATGAGAAGATACTTAGAAATATGTTTAAGGTTCTGTGTTGACTTCAAATTAAATATAATTGCAAAGTATATGTTGCGGACTGAATATTTGTGTTCCCCCAAAATTCATTTGTTGAAACCTTAACTTCTAGTGTGATAGTGTTAAAGGTGGGGCCTTTGGGAGCTTATTAAGTGTAGATGAAGTCATGAGAGTGGAGCCCCCATAGTGGAATTAGTATTAGAGGTATAAGGATTATCAGTATAATTATTATAAGAAGAGGAAGAGACTAGAGCTCTATGTGAGGACACAGCGAGCTAGGACACACTGCAAGCCAGGAAGAAAGCTCTCACCAGGAACCAAATTTGCCAGCACTTTGATCTTGGACTTTACAGCCTCCAGAACTGTGAGAAATTCTGTTGTTTAAGCAACTAAGTCTATGGTTTTTTGTTA
Organism: Delphinapterus leucas; assembly: GCF_059928025.1. Taxonomy (NCBI): domain Eukaryota; kingdom Metazoa; phylum Chordata; class Mammalia; order Artiodactyla; family Monodontidae; genus Delphinapterus; species Delphinapterus leucas. The sequence goes on along the minus strand of NC_143133.1, from coordinate 69,779,376 downwards.
CAGTGGCCTGAACAGATTAATACGGTATGCATTGGAAGCCAGGAACAGTTTGAAAAATTTCAAATCTTTTTCTTCCTTTTTTAAAAAAAATATATATTTATTTATATATTTGGTTGCACTGGGTCTTAGTTGTGGCTGGCGGCCTCCTTAGTTGTGGCTCGCCAGCTCCTTAGTTGCAGCACGTGGGCTCTTTAGTTGTGGCAGGTGGGCTCCTTAGTTGTGGCATGTGAACTCTTAGTTGCGGCATGCATGTGGGATCTAGTTCCCTGACCAGGGATCGAACCTGGGCCCCCTGCATTGGGAGTGCAGAGTCTTACCCACTGTGCCACAAGGGAAGTCCCTCAAATCTTTTTCTAATTAACTAAAGTTGGCTACTAAACTCACAGCTGCCTTCAAGTGTCAATAAAGAATGGCAGCCAAATGACCAATAGTGGGCATTACTGAAAAGATGCTCTATCAGGAAATAGAATGTTTGGAAAATGTAGTGCAGATATTTTCTATAACTAAATTGAAATATGGAAAAACTTGGTTAAACAGAATGCCTAGAGAACAGTGTTCTAATTTCATTGGATCTTTGATAAAATTTGAGCTGAATGTCCTTTGTGACTCAGTTGTTATTGACAACTTTCTTTATCATCAGTAAAATGCTATCCTATCTTCTCTCCCTTAATGTAATCAGAACTGAATCTTTTTTTTTTGCATTTGGAAACTTTACCCTGAAGCATATTTCTCATTCTGTAGTACGATGGAGGGATAAAGATGAAGAATGCATAGGCTTCGTTTGTAATGGGACTCTCTAATATTAGTTTTGTGTGATTTGCCACCTTATGTTACTAATGGAATATAGAGAATTCTAGATAAAGTTTCAAGTTAATGGTTTTATTGAAAAAAAAACTGTTTCAAATCTTAACTCTTAAAAGTATTTTTCAATAGTTGAATTTATAATGAAGAGATTGACACTTTCATCATAATAGCCATTAATCTAAAGAATTTTGTAAGAGAGGACTTAGGAGATTGATATAATCTAAAATAAACTATTTAAAGCACACTATTTAAAGCACAACTGATTCTGCACACTACTTTTTGAAATTAATGTAGGTCTAAACAGAGCTCTGTCTATAGTTTATGTCATACCACTACGCAGTATGAAGTACTTATTCTGTGCTGGGCATTGAGTTAAATGTGTACATACACATGCATACACATATAAAATCTCATTGCTATATAATATATATAGTCTAATTTCTGTAACAACCTAGTAAAATTAATATATTTGTGAAATTAACATGAGTTTGTGTGTTTGTGGGTATGTGGGTGTGAGTGTTCAGAGCAATAGCAAACAAAATTGTTCTATTTTATTATCAAGTAGAACATATTTATTATTGTTGTTGTTAGTTAAGCTTGTTCTAAAATTTGAGGAAATAAAATTAAAATTTAATTGAACTCTCAGAAATAAGGGCTAAAATAAAAATATGGAAGATATAAAAGAAGCAACACTAAAATTATTAAAATAGTGTCCTCACGGGAGTAAGAATCAGGAACAGGGCAGGAACAGCAGGAGGCTTGTGTTTTATCTCATAAACCTGTTAAAAACCACTTGATTTTTTAAAGAATATGCTGTTATAAATATGAGGTTTAAAATGTAAAAAAATAATAAAATCATTTTCTGAGTTAAAAAAAAGAAATGAAGTGCTTAAAATACAAACTGTCAGAAAGAACCATTCTAGGATGCTTTAGAATCAGGTAGAAAAGCGAGTTCATCAATTAGGTAAGTATAAATTAATTAACTTTAAAATAGCAGTCAGTAGTTATAAGCCAACTTCTGTACACTCATTTTAAAACATTTTTTTAAATGTGGTGACATATATATATATATAACATAAAATTTTCCATTTTTAAGTGTACAATTTTGTGGCTTTAATTACATTCACAATATTGTACAACCATCACCACTGTCTATTTCCAAAATTTTTTCATTGCTCCAAAGAGAAACTCAGTACCCATTAAGCAATAACTCCTCATTCTGCCCAGACCCTGGTAATCTCTAATTTACTTTGCATTGTTACGAATTTGCCTATTCTAGGTATTTCATGTATATGTCTTATGGCCTAAGACATAAACGGACTTACACTACTTAATGCACTTAAAGGCTGGGTTAGTAGTTGAGGTTTCCTTAAGAAGCTATATCCTATTCAGTGAGTTTTTCTTTTTTTCCCTAGTAAAAGCCATTTCTTTCACTTCTTCTAAATCAATAAGAGGACTAGGCATGCTTACTGTCTCAAATGCAGCTAACGGACCATTCTTCCATTGCCTTTCTCCAGTGGTCTGCCCTCGTGAGAATTTACATGTGTGTGTATGTATGAGTGTGTTTGTGTGTGTGTGTGAGAGAGAGAGAGAGAGATGTATTGGTGTATCTCAAAACAATTATTTCATTTGTTCTGATTCTGAAAACAATCCATTTTCATTACAGTAAACTAGAAGAACATTTGGTTGCTAACTTTGATATTATAAACAATGTAGCAATAAACAGCATGGTGCATCATTTCTGATGAATTCTACTTTAATTTAACAATATGCCTTCCATTACCCAGAGAAACAGTGGAAGCCCTTTGTTAAAGACGTAGAAATTGTTAAGCCAAAGTTGCTGAATATCTGTGAAACAGACTCCCTACCCTCTCCTACACCCTTACTAGACTAGGTGAACCAGAAATAAATATTTATTGTGTTAAGCCATTAAATGTCAAGGTTTTTCTGTTACAGCAGCTTCCATTACCTCAACTAATACAATCACCCTTTGAACATTTCCTGTTAAAGTTGCCTTAGGCACTTAAAACTCATTAAGTCCAGAGTACATTTTCTTATCTTCTGCTAAACCCAATGCCCAGAAAGGAAAAAGTCAGGTATTTCCTCACAACTCTAGTACTGCTCTGGCCATCAGACGTGTGTGTGTGTTTTTTTCCCCACAGTAACCAGTTCTCCAACATGTCAGATGTTGATGCAATTCAATTAAATTCTGACACTAACCAAAGTTAGTAAAAATTCCACAGATTAAGGGCTCAGTTCCACAAGACTTCCCCTCACTTCAGAAGTCAAGTGCAAGTCGTAGGTCCCCAGGCTACCCGCAACTTGACTACAAATTAGAGGTTCCCATGATACCCTCCTCATGTTCGATAATGTACTGGAGTGGCTGATAGAACCCAAGAAAACAGTTTAGTTACTCTTCCCAATTTATTATAAAGGATATTTTAAAGAATACAAATGAACAGCCAGATGAAGAGATACATAAGTTGAGCCTAGAAGAGTCCCACGTGCAAGAGCTTCTGTCTCTGTGGAGTTGGGTGTGCCATCCTCCTGGCCTGTGTATGTATTCACCAACCTAGAAGCTCTGTGAACCCTGTACTTTTGGGATTTATATGGAGGCTTTATCATGTGGGCATGATCAATTATTAACTCAATTACCAACCCCTCTGCCTTCTCTAGCGAATGGGGGTGGGGTGGGGTTGAAAGTTCCTAGCTTCTAATCATGACTTGCTTTCTCATGACCAGCCCCCATCCAGGTGCCCATCAGGAGTCACCTCATTAGAACAAAAGGTGTTTCCATCACTCAGGAAATTATAAGTGTTTTGGGAGCTCTGTGTTAGAAACTGGGGTAAAAGACTAAATAGTAGCAGGAACCAGGGGCAAATATATATATATGTATATATATATATATATACACAAATATTTACATTTACTATTATTTCACACCTGGTCTTCCACCTTTTTTTCTTCCTAGCAATGAACTAAGTGTACTACCAGTCACTTAGAATAGGAAAAAAAGTCATTTTAACTTACTTCTTATCTCCCTTACCCAATGGCTTTCCATTTCCTAGAAAAAAATTTCTATGTACATTGTTCCTCTTGTCTCTATTTGCATAGCATCTTCCCTAATTCAAGCTCTCTTTATCTCTTGGTAGGACAATTGTCATAACGTTCTAACCAATATTTCAGTTTTTCTACAAGCTCTTCCCATGGAACTGATTAATATCCCTAACTTGTTTCTGATATACCAGGACCTTTTACCCAAATTGTATGTAATAAAGTTCAAATTCTTTATCTGTGATCTGCCTTTTGACTTAATTTTGCTGTCTTATTTCATATGGCTCCCCATATGGTACAGTATATTGTGTGAACTGAAATACTTGCAGTTCCATTACATACTCTTTATTTTCTTACCTCCCTTTGTTCTCTTTACTTGGAATATCTTGCTCCTCCATCTCAGAATATGTGAATTCTCCATTACATCAAGGTCCAACTTAAATGATATTTCTTCCACAAACTTCTCTGATCCTCTTCTTTAATAATTTCTTCATTCCTTAAAGGAAGGGGTATCATTT